>NC_089626.1:3619007-4222175 GCF_039881205.1 Euwallacea similis
GCAAACTTTTAATAATTACCCGGTTTATTTGACGGTTGTGTACTTCTATCTCTGGAATTCATCAAAATAGTCCCACGAATGTTCCTATCGTTGGATAGAGCTTGTCAAGAGGAACATTTTGAGTGGTCAAACGGCCTAGTCGGACCAGAAGTTTCCGAGCGCGGAGCGTGCAAACTTTTAATAATTACCCGGTTTATTTGACGTATGTGTACCTCTATCTCTGGAATTCATCAAAATAGTCCCACGAATGATCCTACCGTTGGATAGAGCTTGTCTAGAGGAACATTTTGAATGGTCAAACGGCCGAATCGTACCAGAATTTTCCGAGCGCGGAGCGTGCAAACTTTTAATACTTACCCGGTTTATTTGACGTATGTGTACTACTATCTCTGGAATTCATCAAAATAGTCCCACGAATGTTCCTACCGTTGGATAGAGCTTGTCGAGAGGAACATTTTGAGTGGTCAAACGGCCGAATCGGACCAGAATTTTCCGAGCGCGGAGCGTGCAAACTTTTAATAATTACCCGGTTTATTTGACGTATGTGTACTCCTATCTCTGGAATTCATCAAAATAGTCCCACGAATGATCCCAACGTTGGATAGAGCTTGTCTAGAGGAACATTTTGAGTGGTCAAACGGCCGAATCGGACCAGAATTTTCCGAGCGCGGAGCGTGCAAACTTTTAATACTTACCCGGTATATTTGACGTGTGTAAATTTTTTTCTCTGGAATTCATCAAAATAGTCCCACGAATGTTCCTACCGTTGGATAGAGCTTGTCTAGAGGAACATTTTGAGTGGTCAAACGGCCGAATCTTACCAGAATTTTCCGAGCGCGGAGCGTGCAAACTTTTAATACTTACCCGGTATATTTGACGTGTGTAAATTTTTTTCTCTGGAATTCATCAAAATAGTCCCACGAATGATCCCAACGTTGGATAGAGCTTGTCAAGAGGAACATATTGAGTGGTCAAACGGCCGAATCGTACCAGAATTTTCCGAGCGCGGAGCGTGCAAACTTTTAATACTTACCCGGTATATTTGACGTGTGTAAATTTTTTTCTCTGGAATTCATCAAAATAGTCCCACGAATGATCCCAACGTTGGATAGAGCTTGTCTAGAGGAACATTTTGAGTGGTCAAACGGCCGAATCGTACCAGAATTTTCCGAGCGCGGAGCGTGCAAACTTTTAATTCTTACCCGGTATATTTGACGTATGTGTACTCCTATCTCTGGAATTCATCAAAATATTCCCACGAATGATCCCAACGTTGGATAGAGCTTGTCAAGACGAACATATTGAGTGGTCAAACGGCCGAATCGTACCAGAATTTTCCGAGGGCGGAGCGTGCAAATATTTAATAATTACCCGGTTTATTTGACGTATGTGTACTTCTATCTCTGGAATTCATCAAAATAGTCCCACGAATGATGCTACCGTTGGATAGAGTTTGTCTAGAGGAACATTTTGAGTGGTCAAACGGCCGAATCGTACCAGAATTTTCCGAGCGCGGAGCGTGCAAACTTTTAATACTTACCCGGTATATTTGACGTGTGTAAATATTTTTCTCTGGAATTCATCAAAATAGTCCCACGAATATTCCTACCGTTGGATAGAGCTTGTCTAGAGGAACATTTTGAGTGGTCAAACGGCCGAATCGTACCAGAATTTTCCGAGCGCGGAGCGTGCAAACTTTTAATACTTACCCGTTATATTTGACGTGTGTAAATTTTTTTCTCTGGAATTCATCAAAATAGTCCCACGAATGTTCCTACCGTTGGATAGAGCTTGTCGAGAGGAACATTTTGAGTGGTCAAACGGCCGAATCGGACCAGAATTTTCCGAGCGCGGAGCGTGCAAACTTTTAATAATTACCCGGTTTATTTGACGTATGTGTACTTCTATCTCTGGAATTCATCAAAATAGTCCCACGAATGTTCCTACCGTTGGATAGAGCTTGTCGAGAGGAACATTTTGAGTGGTCAAACGGCCGAATCGGACCAGAATTTTCCGAGCGCGGAGCGTGCAAACTTTTAATAATTACCCGGTTTATTTGACGTATGTGTACTCCTATCTCTGGAATTCATCAAAATAGTCCCACGAATGATCCCAACGTTGGATAGAGCTTGTCTAGAGGAACATTTTGAGTGGTCAAACGGCCGAATCGGACCAGAATTTTCCGAGCGCGGAGCGTGCAAACTTTTAATACTTACCCGGTATATTTGACGTGTGTAAATATTTTTCTCTGGAATTCATCAAAATAGTCCCACGGATGTTCCTACCGTTGGATAGAGCTTGTCTAGAGGAACATTTTGAGTGGTCAAACGGCAGAATCGGACCAGAAGTTTCCGAGCGCGGAGCGTGCAAACTTTTAATAATTACCCGGTTTATTTGACGTATGTGTACTTCTATCTCTGGAATTCATCAAAATAGTCCCACGAATGATCCTACCGTTGGATAGAGCTTGTCTAGAGGAACATTTTGAGTGGTCAAACGGCCGAATCTTACCAGAATTTTCCGAGCGCGGAGCGTGCAAACTTTTAATACTTACCCGGTATATTTGACGTGTGTAAATTTTTTTCTCTGGAATTCATCAAAATAGTCCCACGAATGATCCCAACGTTGGATAGAGCTTGTCAAGAGGAACATATTGAGTGGTCAAACGGCCGAATCGTACCAGAATTTTCCGAGCGCGGAGCGTGCAAACTTTTAATACTTACCCGGTATATTTGACGTGTGTAAATTTTTTTCTCTGGAATTCATCAAAATAGTCCCACGAATGATCCCAACGTTGGATAGAGCTTGTCTAGAGGAACATTTTGAGTGGTCAAACGGCCGAATCGTACCAGAATTTTCCGAGCGCGGAGCGTGCAAACTTTTAATTCTTACCCGGTATATTTGACGTATGTGTACTCCTATCTCTGGAATTCATCAAAATATTCCCACGAATGATCCCAACGTTGGATAGAGCTTGTCAAGACGAACATATTGAGTGGTCAAACGGCCGAATCGTACCAGAATTTTCCGAGGGCGGAGCGTGCAAACATTTAATAATTACCCGGTTTATTCGACGTATATACATTTTTTTCTCTGGAATTCACCAAAATAGTCCCACGAATGATCCTACCGTTGGATAGAGCTTGTCTAGAGGAACATTTTGAGTGGTCAAACGGCCGAATCGTACCAGAATTTTCCGAGGGCGGAGCGTGCAAATATTTAATAATTACCCGGTTTATTTGACGTATGTGTACTTCTATCTCTGGAATTCATCAAAATATTCCCACGAATGATCCCAACGTTGGATAGAGCTTGTCAAGACGAACATATTGAGTGGTCAAACGGCCGAATCGTACCAGAATTTTCCGAGGGCGGAGCGTGCAAATATTTAATAATTACCCGGTTTATTCGACGTATATACATTTTTTTCTCTGGAATTCACCAAAATAGTCCCACGAATGATCCTACCGTTGGATAGAGCTTGTCTAGAGGAACATTTTGAGTGGTCAAACGGCCGAATCGTACCAGAATTTTCCGAGGGCGGAGCGTGCAAATATTTAATAATTACACGGTTTATTCGACGTATATACATTTTTTTCTCTGGAATTCACCAAAATAGTCCCACGAATGATCCTACCGTTGGATAGAGCTTGTCTAGAGGAACATTTTGAGTGGTCAAACGGCCGAATCGTACCAGAATTTTCCGAGGGCGGAGCGTGCAAATATTTAATAATTACCCGGTTTATTCGACGTATATACATTTTTTTCTCTGGAATTCACCAAAATAGTCCCACGAATGATCCTACCGTTGGATAGAGCTTGTCTAGAGGAACATTTTGAGTGGTCAAACGGCCGAATCGTACCAGAATTTTCCGAGCGCGGAGCGTGCAAACTTTTAATTCTTACCCGGTATATTTGACGTATGTGTACTCCTATCTCTGGAATTCATCAAAATATTCCCACGAATGATCCCAACGTTGGATAGAGCTTGTCAAGGCGAACATATTGAGTGGTCAAACGGCCGAATCGTACCAGAATTTTCCGAGGGCGGAGCGTGCAAACTTTTAATAATTACCCGGTTTATTCGACGTATATACATTTTTTTCTCTGGAATTCACCAAAATAGTCCCACGAATGATCCTACCGTTGGATAGAGCTTGTCTAGAGGAACATTTTGAGTGGTCAAACGGCCGAATCGTACCAGAATTTTCCGAGGGCGGAGCGTGCAAATATTTAATAATTACCCGGTTTATTTGACGTATGTGTACTTCTATCTCTGGAATTCATCAAAATAGTCCCACGAATGATGCTACCGTTGGATAGAGTTTGTCTAGAGGAACATTTTGAGTGGTCAAACGGCCGAATCGTACCAGAATTTTCCGAGCGCGGAGCGTGCAAACTTTTAATACTTACCCGGTATATTTGACGTGTGTAAATATTTTTCTCTGGAATTCATCAAAATAGTCCCACGAATATTCCTACCGTTGGATAGAGCTTGTCTAGAGGAACATTTTGAGTGGTCAAACGGCCGAATCGTACCAGAATTTTCCGAGCGCGGAGCGTGCAAACTTTTAATACTTACCCGTTATATTTGACGTGTGTAAATTTTTTTCTCTGGAATTCATCAAAATAGTCCCACGAATGTTCCTACCGTTGGATAGAGCTTGTCGAGAGGAACATTTTGAGTGGTCAAACGGCCGAATCGGACCAGAATTTTCCGAGCGCGGAGCGTGCAAACTTTTAATAATTACCCGGTTTATTTGACGTATGTGTACTCCTATCTCTGGAATTCATCAAAATAGTCCCACGAATGATCCCAACGTTGGATAGAGCTTGTCTAGAGGAACATTTTGAGTGGTCAAACGGCCGAATCGGACCAGAATTTTCCGAGCGCGGAGCGTGCAAACTTTTAATACTTACCCGGTATATTTGACGTGTGTAAATATTTTTCTCTGGAATTCATCAAAATAGTCCCACGAATGATCCCAACGTTGGATAGAGCTTGTCTAGAGGAACATTTTGAGTGGTCAAACGGCCGAATCGGACCAGAATTTTCCGAGCGCGGAGCGTGCAAACTTTTAATACTTACCCGTTATATTTGACGTGTGTAAATTTTTTTCTCTGGAATTCATCAAAATAGTCCCACGAATGTTCCTACCGTTGGATAGAGCTTGTCGAGAGGAACATTTTGAGTGGTCAAACGGCCGAATCGGACCAGAATTTTCCGAGCGCGGAGCGTGCAAACTTTTAATAATTACCCGGTTTATTTGACGTATGTGTACTTCTATCTCTGGAATTCATCAAAATAGTCCCACGAATGATCCTACCGTTGGATAGAGCTTGTCTAGAGGAACATTTTGAGTGGTCAAACGGCCGAATCTTACCAGAATTTTCCGAGCGCGGAGCGTGCAAACTTTTAATACTTACCCGGTATATTTGACGTGTGTAAATTTTTTTCTCTGGAATTCATCAAAATAGTCCCACGAATGATCCCAACGTTGGATAGAGCTTGTCAAGAGGAACATATTGAGTGGTCAAACGGCCGAATCGTACCAGAATTTTCCGAGCGCGGAGCGTGCAAACTTTTAATACTTACCCGGTATATTTGACGTGTGTAAATTTTTTTCTCTGGAATTCATCAAAATAGTCCCACGAATGATCCCAACGTTGGATAGAGCTTGTCTAGAGGAACATTTTGAGTGGTCAAACGGCCGAATCGTACCAGAATTTTCCGAGCGCGGAGCGTGCAAACTTTTAATTCTTACCCGGTATATTTGACGTATGTGTACTCCTATCTCTGGAATTCATCAAAATATTCCCACGAATGATCCCAACGTTGGATAGAGCTTGTCAAGACGAACATATTGAGTGGTCAAACGGCCGAATCGTACCAGAATTTTCCGAGGGCGGAGCGTGCAAACATTTAATAATTACCCGGTTTATTCGACGTATATACATTTTTTTCTCTGGAATTCACCAAAATAGTCCCACGAATGATCCTACCGTTGGATAGAGCTTGTCTAGAGGAACATTTTGAGTGGTCAAACGGCCGAATCGTACCAGAATTTTCCGAGGGCGGAGCGTGCAAATATTTAATAATTACCCGGTTTATTTGACGTATGTGTACTTCTATCTCTGGAATTCATCAAAATATTCCCACGAATGATCCCAACGTTGGATAGAGCTTGTCAAGACGAACATATTGAGTGGTCAAACGGCCGAATCGTACCAGAATTTTCCGAGGGCGGAGCGTGCAAATATTTAATAATTACCCGGTTTATTCGACGTATATACATTTTTTTCTCTGGAATTCACCAAAATAGTCCCACGAATGATCCTACCGTTGGATAGAGCTTGTCTAGAGGAACATTTTGAGTGGTCAAACGGCCGAATCGTACCAGAATTTTCCGAGGGCGGAGCGTGCAAATATTTAATAATTACCCGGTTTATTCGACGTATATACATTTTTTTCTCTGGAATTCACCAAAATAGTCCCACGAATGATCCTACCGTTGGATAGAGCTTGTCTAGAGGAACATTTTGAGTGGTCAAACGGCCGAATCGTACCAGAATTTTCCGAGCGCGGAGCGTGCAAACTTTTAATTCTTACCCGGTATATTTGACGTATGTGTACTCCTATCTCTGGAATTCATCAAAATATTCCCACGAATGATCCCAACGTTGGATAGAGCTTGTCAAGGCGAACATATTGAGTGGTCAAACGGCCGAATCGTACCAGAATTTTCCGAGGGCGGAGCGTGCAAACTTTTAATAATTACCCGGTTTATTCGACGTATATACATTTTTTTCTCTGGAATTCACCAAAATAGTCCCACGAATGATCCTACCGTTGGATAGAGCTTGTCTAGAGGAACATTTTGAGTGGTCAAACGGCCGAATCGTACCAGAATTTTCCGAGGGCGGAGCGTGCAAATATTTAATAATTACCCGGTTTATTTGACGTATGTGTACTTCTATCTCTGGAATTCATCAAAATAGTCCCACGAATGATGCTACCGTTGGATAGAGTTTGTCTAGAGGAACATTTTGAGTGGTCAAACGGCCGAATCGTACCAGAATTTTCCGAGCGCGGAGCGTGCAAACTTTTAATACTTACCCGGTATATTTGACGTGTGTAAATATTTTTCTCTGGAATTCATCAAAATAGTCCCACGAATATTCCTACCGTTGGATAGAGCTTGTCTAGAGGAACATTTTGAGTGGTCAAACGGCCGAATCGTACCAGAATTTTCCGAGCGCGGAGCGTGCAAACTTTTAATACTTACCCGTTATATTTGACGTGTGTAAATTTTTTTCTCTGGAATTCATCAAAATAGTCCCACGAATGTTCCTACCGTTGGATAGAGCTTGTCGAGAGGAACATTTTGAGTGGTCAAACGGCCGAATCGGACCAGAATTTTCCGAGCGCGGAGCGTGCAAACTTTTAATAATTACCCGGTTTATTTGACGTATGTGTACTTCTATCTCTGGAATTCATCAAAATAGTCCCACGAATGTTCCTACCGTTGGATAGAGCTTGTCGAGAGGAACATTTTGAGTGGTCAAACGGCCGAATCGGACCAGAATTTTCCGAGCGCGGAGCGTGCAAACTTTTAATAATTACCCGGTTTATTTGACGTATGTGTACTCCTATCTCTGGAATTCATCAAAATAGTCCCACGAATGATCCCAACGTTGGATAGAGCTTGTCTAGAGGAACATTTTGAGTGGTCAAACGGCCGAATCGGACCAGAATTTTCCGAGCGCGGAGCGTGCAAACTTTTAATACTTACCCGGTATATTTGACGTGTGTAAATATTTTTCTCTGGAATTCATCAAAATAGTCCCACGAATGATCCCAACGTTGGATAGAGCTTGTCTAGAGGAACATTTTGAGTGGTCAAACGGCCGAATCGGACCAGAATTTTCCGAGCGCGGAGCGTGCAAACTTTTAATACTTACCCGTTATATTTGACGTGTGTAAATTTTTTTCTCTGGAATTCATCAAAATAGTCCCACGAATGTTCCTACCGTTGGATAGAGCTTGTCGAGAGGAACATTTTGAGTGGTCAAACGGCCGAATCGGACCAGAATTTTCCGAGCGCGGAGCGTGCAAACTTTTAATAATTACCCGGTTTATTTGACGTATGTGTACTTCTATCTCTGGAATTCATCAAAATAGTCCCACGAATGTTCCTACCGTTGGATAGAGCTTGTCAAGACGAACATATTGAGTGGTCAAACGGCCGAATCGTACCAGAATTTTCCGAGGGCGGAGCGTGCAAATATTTAATAATTACCCGGTTTATTTGACGTATGTGTACTTCTATCTCTGGAATTCATCAAAATAGTCCCACGAATGATCCTACCGTTG
Source organism: Euwallacea similis (assembly GCF_039881205.1). NCBI lineage: Eukaryota > Metazoa > Arthropoda > Insecta > Coleoptera > Curculionidae > Euwallacea > Euwallacea similis. The sequence continues at coordinate 3,627,382 of NC_089626.1, forward strand.
GATAGAGCTTGTCTAGAGGAACATTTTGAGTGGTCAAACGGCCGAATCGGACCAGAAGTTTCCGAGCGCGGAGCGTGCAAACTTTTAATAATTACCCGGTTTATTTGACGTATGTGTACTTCTATCTCTGGAATTCATCAAAATAGTCCCACGAATGTTCCTACCGTTGGATAGAGCTTGTCGAGAGGAACATTTTGAGTGGTCAAACGGCCGAATCGGACCAGAATTTTCCGAGCGCGGAGCGTGCAAACTTTTAATAATTACCCGGTTTATTTGACGTATGTGTACTTCTATCTCTGGAATTCATCAAAATATTCCCACGAATGATCCTACCGTTGGATAGAGCTTGTCTAGAGGAACATTTTGAGTGGTCAAACGGCCGAATCGGACCAGAAGTTTCCGAGCGCGGAGCGTGCAAACTTTTAATAATTACCCGGTTTATTTGACGTATGTGTACTTCTATCTCTGGAATTCATCAAAATAGTCCCACGAATGATCCTACCGTTGGATAGAGCTTGTCTAGAGGAACATTTTGAGTGGTCAAACGGCCGAATCTTACCAGAATTTTCCGAGCGCGGAGCGTGCAAACTTTTAATACTTACCCGGTATATTTGACGTGTGTAAATTTTTTTCTCTGGAATTCATCAAAATAGTCCCACGAATGATCCCAACGTTGGATAGAGCTTGTCAAGAGGAACATATTGAGTGGTCAAACGGCCGAATCGTACCAGAATTTTCCGAGCGCGGAGCGTGCAAACTTTTAATACTTACCCGGTATATTTGACGTGTGTAAATTTTTTTCTCTGGAATTCATCAAAATAGTCCCACGAATGATCCCAACGTTGGATAGAGCTTGTCTAGAGGAACATTTTGAGTGGTCAAACGGCCGAATCGTACCAGAATTTTCCGAGCGCGGAGCGTGCAAACTTTTAATTCTTACCCGGTATATTTGACGTATGTGTACTCCTATCTCTGGAATTCATCAAAATATTCCCACGAATGATCCCAACGTTGGATAGAGCTTGTCAAGACGAACATATTGAGTGGTCAAACGGCCGAATCGTACCAGAATTTTCCGAGGGCGGAGCGTGCAAATATTTAATAATTACCCGGTTTATTTGACGTATGTGTACTTCTATCTCTGGAATTCATCAAAATAGTCCCACGAATGATCCTACCGTTGGATAGAGCTTGTCTAGAGGAACATTTTGAGTGGTCAAACGGCCGAATCGGACCAGAAGTTTCCGAGCGCGGAGCGTGCAAACTTTTAATACTTACCCGGTATATTTGACGTGTGCAAATTTTTTTCTCTGGAATTCATCAAAATAGTCCCACGAATGTTCCTACCGTTGGATAGAGCCTGTCGAGAGGAACATTTTGAGTGGTCAAACGGCCGAATCGGACCAGAATTTTCCGAGCGCGGAGCGTGCAAACTTTTAATACTTACCCGGTATATTTGACGTGTGCAAATTTTTTTCTCTGGAATTCATCAAAATAGTCCCACGAATGTTCCTACCGTTGGATAGAGCCTGTCGAGAGGAACATTTTGAGTGGTCAAACGGCCGAATCGTACCAGAATTTTCCGAGCGCGGAGCGTGCAAACTTTTAATAATTACCCGGTTTATTTGACGTATGTGTACTTCTATCTCTGGAATTCATCAAAATAGTCCCACGAATGTTCCTACCGTTGGATAGAGCTTGTCTAGAGGAACATTTTGAGTGGTCAAACGGCCGAATCTTACCAGAATTTTCCGAGCGCGGAGCGTGCAAACTTTTAATAATTACCCGGTTTGTTTGACGTATGTGTAATTCTATCTCTGGAATTCATCAAAATAGACCACGACTGATCCTACCGTTGGATAGAGTTTGTCTAGAGGAACATTTTGAGTGGTCAAACGGCCGAATCGGACAGGAAGTTTCCGAGCGCGGAGCGTGCAAACTTTTAATAATTACTCGGTATATTTGACGCGTGTAAATTTTTTTCTCTGGAAATCATCAAAATAGTCCTACGACTGATCCTACCGTTGGATAGAGGTTGTCTAGAGGAACATTTTGAGTGGTCAAACGGCCGAATCGGACCAGAAGTTTCCGAGCGCGGAGCGTGCATACTTTTAATAATTACCCGGTTTATTTGACGTATGTGTACCTCTATCTCTGGAATTCATCAAAATAGTCCCACGAATGATCCTACCGTTGGATAGAACTTGTCTAGAGGAACATTTTGAGTGGTCAAACGGCCGAATCGGGCCAGAAGTTTCCGAGCGCGGAGCGTGCAAACTTTTAATAATTACCCGGTTTATTTGACGTATGTGTAATTCTATCTGTGGAATTCACCAAAATAGTCCCACGAATGATCCTACCGTTGGATAGAGCTTGTCTAGAGGAACATTTTGAGTGGTCAAACGGCCGAATCGGACCAGAAGTTTCCGAGCGCGGAGCGTGCAAACTTTTAATAATTACCCGGTTTATTTGACGTATGTGTACTTCTATCTCTGGAATTCATCAAAATATTCCCACGAATGATCCTACCGTTGGATAGAGCTTGTCTAGAGGAACATTTTGAGTGGTCAAACGGCCGAATCGGACCAGAAGTTTCCGAGCGCGGAGCGTGCAAACTTTTAATAATTACCCGGTTTGTTTGACGTATGTGTAATTCTATCTCTGGAATTCACCAAAATAGTCCCACGAATGATCCTACCGTTGGATAGAGCTTGTCTAGAGGAACATTTTGAGTGGTCAAACGGCCGAATCCGACAGGAAGTTTCCGAGCGCGGAGCGTGCAAACTTTTAATAATTACCCGGTTTATTTGACGTATGTGTACTTCTATCTCTGGAATTCATCAAAATATTCCCACGAATGATCCTACCGTTGGATAGAGCTTGTCTAGAGGAACATTTTGAGTGGTCAAACGGCCGAATCGGACCAGAAGTTTCCGAGCGCGGAGCGTGCAAACTTTTAATAATTACCCGGTTTATTTGACGTATGTGTACTTCTATCTCTGGAATTCATCAAAATAGTCCCACGAATGATCCTACCGTTGGATAGAACTTGTCTAGAGGAACATTTTGAGTGGTCAAACGGCCGAATCGGACCAGAAGTTTCCGAGCGCGGAGCGTGCAAACTTTTAATAATTACCCGGTTTATTTGACGTATGTGTACTTCTATCTCTGGAATTCATCAAAATAGTCCCACGAATGATCCTACCGTTGGATAGAGCTTGTCTAGAGGAACATTTTGAGTGGTCAAACGGCCGAATCGGACCAGAAGTTTCCGAGCGCGGAGCGTGCAAACTTTTAATAATTACCCGGTTTATTTGACGTATGTGTACCTCTATCTCTGGAATTCATCAAAATAGTCCCACGAATGATCCTACCGTTGGATAGAACTTGTCTAGAGGAACATTTTGAGTGGTCAAACGGCCGAATCGGACCAGAAGTTTCCGAGCGCGGAGCGTGCAAACTTTTAATAATTACCCGGTTTATTTGACGTATGTGTACTTCTATCTCTGGAATTCATCAAAATATTCCCACGAATGATCCTACCGTTGGATAGAGCTTGTCTAGAGGAACATTTTGAGTGGTCAAACGGCCGAATCGGGCCAGAAGTTTCCGAGCGCGGAGCGTGCAAACTTTTAATAATTACCCGGTTTATTCGACGTATGTGTACTTCTATCTCTGGAATTCATCAAAATAGTCCACGACTGATCCTACCGTTGGATAGAGCTTGTCTAGAGGAACATTTTGAGTGGTCAAACGGCCGAATCGGACCAGAAGTTTCCGAGCGCGGAGCGTGCAAACTTTTAATAATTACCCGGTTTATTTGACGTATGTGTACTCCTATCTCTGGAATTCATCAAAATAGTCCCACGAATGATCCCAACGTTGGATAGAGCTTGTCTAGAGGAACATTTTGAGTGGTCAAACGGCCGAATCGGACCAGAAGTTTCCGAGCGCGGAGCGTGCAAACTTTTAATACTTACCCGGTATATTTGACGTGTGCAAATTTTTTTCTCTGGAATTCATCAAAATAGTCCCACGAATGTTCCTACCGTTGGATAGAGCTTGTCGAGAGGAACATTTTGAGTGGTCAAACGGCCGAATCGGACCAGAATTTTCCGAGCGCGGAGCGTGCAAACTTTTAATAATTACCCGGTTTATTTGACGTATGTGTACTCCTATCTCTGGAATTCATCAAAATAGTCCCACGAATGATCCCAACGTTGGATAGAGCTTGTCTAGAGGAACATTTTGAGTGGTCAAACGGCCGAATCGGACCAGAATTTTCCGAGCGCGGAGCGTGCAAACTTTTAATACTTACCCGGTATATTTGACGTGTGTAAATTTTTTTCTCTGGAATTCATCAAAATAGTCCCACGAATGTTCCTACCGTTGGATAGAGCTTGTCTAGAGGAACATTTTGAGTGGTCAAACGGCCGAATCGGACCAGAATTTTCCGAGCGCGGAGCGTGCAAACTTTTAATTCTTACCCGGTATATTTGACGTGTGTAAATTTTTTTCTCTGGAATTCATCAAAATAGTCCCACGAATGTTCCTACCGTTGGATAGAGCTTGTCTAGAGGAACATTTTGAATGGTCAAACGGCCGAATGGTACCAGAATTTTCCGAGCGCGGAGCGTGCAAACTTTTAATACTTACCCGGTTTATTTGACGTATGTGTACTACTATCTCTGGAATTCATCAAAATAGTCCCACGAATGTTCCTACCGTTGGATAGAGCTTGTCTAGAGGAACATTTTGAGTGGTCAAACGGCCGAATCGGACCAGAATTTTCCGAGCGCGGAGCGTGCAAACTTTTAATAATTACCCGGTTTATTTGACGGTTGTGTACTTCTATCTCTGGAATTCATCAAAATAGTCCCACGAATGTTCCTATCGTTGGATAGAGCTTGTCGAGAGGAACATTTTGAGTGGTCAAACGGCCGAATCGGACCTGAATTTCCGAGCGCGGAGCGTGCAAACTTTTAATACTTACCCGATATATTTGACGTGTGTAAATTTTTTTCTCTGGAATTCATCAAAATAGTCCCACGAATGTTCCTACCGTTGGATAGAGCTTGTCTAGAGGAACATTTTGAGTGGTCAAACGGCCGAATCGGACCAGAATTTTCCGAGCGCGGAGCGTGCAAACTTTTAATTCTTACCCGGTATATTTGACGTGTGTAAATTTTTTTCTCTGGAATTCATCAAAATAGTCCCACGAATGTTCCTACCGTTGGATAGAGCTTGTCTAGAGGAACATTTTGAGTGGTCAAACGGCCGAATCGGACCAGAATTTTCCGAGCGCGGAGCGTGCAAACTTTTAATAATTACCCGGTTTATTTGACGGTTGTGTACTTCTATCTCTGGAATTCATCAAAATAGTCCCACGAATGTTCCTATCGTTGGATAGAGCTTGTCGAGAGGAACATTTTGAGTGGTCAAACGGCCGAATCGGACCAGAATTTCCGAGCGCGGAGCGTGCAAACTTTTAATAATTACCCGGTTTATTTGACGTATGTGTACTTCTATCTCTGGAATTCATCAAAATAGTCCCACGAATGATCCCAACGTTGGATAGAGCTTGTCTAGAGGAACATTTTGAGTGGTCAAACGGCCGAATCGGACCAGAATTTCCGAGCGCGGAGCGTGCAAACTTTTAATACTTACCCGGTATATTTGACGTGTGCAAATTTTTTTCTCTGGAATTCATCAAAATAGTCCCACGAATGTTCCTACCGTTGGATAGAGCTTGTCGAGAGGAACATTTTGAGTGGTCAAACGGCCGAATCGGACCAGAATTTTCCGAGCGCGGAGCGTGCAAACTTTTAATAATTACCCGGTTTATTTGACGTATGTGTACTCCTATCTCTGGAATTCATCAAAATAGTCCCACGAATGATCCCAACGTTGGATAGAGCTTGTCTAGAGGAACATTTTGAGTGGTCAAACGGCCGAATCGGACCAGAATTTTCCGAGCGCGGAGCGTGCAAACTTTTAATACTTACCCGGTATATTTGACGTGTGTAAATTTTTTTCTCTGGAATTCATCAAAATAGTCCCACGAATGTTCCTACCGTTGGATAGAGCTTGTCTAGAGGAACATTTTGAGTGGTCAAACGGCCGAATCGGACCAGAATTTTCCGAGCGCGGAGCGTGCAAACTTTTAATTCTTACCCGGTATATTTGACGTGTGTAAATTTTTTTCTCTGGAATTCATCAAAATAGTCCCACGAATGTTCCTACCGTTGGATAGAGCTTGTCTAGAGGAACATTTTGAATGGTCAAACGGCCGAATGGTACCAGAATTTTCCGAGCGCGGAGCGTGCAAACTTTTAATACTTACCCGGTTTATTTGACGTATGTGTACTACTATCTCTGGAATTCATCAAAATAGTCCCACGAATGTTCCTACCGTTGGATAGAGCTTGTCTAGAGGAACATTTTGAGTGGTCAAACGGCCGAATCGGACCAGAATTTTCCGAGCGCGGAGCGTGCAAACTTTTAATAATTACCCGGTTTATTTGACGGTTGTGTACTTCTATCTCTGGAATTCATCAAAATAGTCCCACGAATGTTCCTATCGTTGGATAGAGCTTGTCGAGAGGAACATTTTGAGTGGTCAAACGGCCGAATCGGACCTGAATTTCCGAGCGCGGAGCGTGCAAACTTTTAATACTTACCCGATATATTTGACGTGTGTAAATTTTTTTCTCTGGAATTCATCAAAATAGTCCCACGAATGTTCCTACCGTTGGATAGAGCTTGTCTAGAGGAACATTTTGAGTGGTCAAACGGCCGAATCGGACCAGAATTTTCCGAGCGCGGAGCGTGCAAACTTTTAATTCTTACCCGGTATATTTGACGTGTGTAAATTTTTTTCTCTGGAATTCATCAAAATAGTCCCACGAATGTTCCTACCGTTGGATAGAGCTTGTCTAGAGGAACATTTTGAGTGGTCAAACGGCCGAATCGGACCAGAATTTTCCGAGCGCGGAGCGTGCAAACTTTTAATAATTACCCGGTTTATTTGACGGTTGTGTACTTCTATCTCTGGAATTCATCAAAATAGTCCCACGAATGTTCCTATCGTTGGATAGAGCTTGTCGAGAGGAACATTTTGAGTGGTCAAACGGCCGAATCGGACCAGAATTTCCGAGCGCGGAGCGTGCAAACTTTTAATAATTACCCGGTTTATTTGACGTATGTGTACTTCTATCTCTGGAATTCATCAAAATAGTCCCACGAATGATCCCAACGTTGGATAGAGCTTGTCTAGAGGAACATTTTGAGTGGTCAAACGGCCGAATCGGACCAGAATTTCCGAGCGCGGAGCGTGCAAACTTTTAATAATTACCCGGTTTATTTGACGGTTGTGTACTTCTATCTCTGGAATTCATCAAAATAGTCCCACGAATGTTCCTATCGTTGGATAGAGCTTGTCAAGAGGAACATTTTGAGTGGTCAAACGGCCTAGTCGGACCAGAAGTTTCCGAGCGCGGAGCGTGCAAACTTTTAATAATTACCCGGTTTATTTGACGTATGTGTACCTCTATCTCTGGAATTCATCAAAATAGTCCCACGAATGATCCTACCGTTGGATAGAGCTTGTCTAGAGGAACATTTTGAGTGGTCAAACGGCCGAATCGGACCAGAAGTTTCCGAGCGCGGAGCGTGCAAACTTTTAATACTTACCCGGTATATTTGACGTGTGCAAATTTTTTTCTCTGGAATTCATCAAAATAGTCCCACGAATGTTCCTACCGTTGGATAGAGCTTGTCGAGAGGAACATTTTGAGTGGTCAAACGGCCGAATCGGACCAGAATTTTCCGAGCGCGGAGCGTGCAAACTTTTAATAATTACCCGGTTTATTTGACGTATGTGTACTCCTATCTCTGGAATTCATCAAAATAGTCCCACGAATGATCCCAACGTTGGATAGAGCTTGTCAAGAGGAACATATTGAGTGGTCAAACGGCCGAATCGTACCAGAATTTTCCGAGCGCGGAGCGTGCAAACTTTTAATAATTACCCGGTTTATTTGACGTATGTGTACTCCTATCTCTGGAATTCATCAAAATAGTCCCACGAATGATCCCAACGTTGGATAGAGCTTGTCGAGAGGAACATTTTGAGTGGTCAAACGGCCGAATCGGACCAGAATTTTCCGAGCGCGGAGCGTGCAAACTTTTAATAATTACCCGGTTTATTTGACGTATGTGTACTCCTATCTCTGGAATTCATCAAAATAGTCCCACGAATGATCCCAACGTTGGATAGAGCTTGTCGAGAGGAACATTTTGAGTGGTCAAACGGCCGAATCGGACCAGAATTTTCCGAGCGCGGAGCGTGCAAACTTTTAATAATTACCCGGTTTATTTGACGTATGTGTACTTCTATCTCTGGAATTCATCAAAATAGTCCCACGAATGTTCCTACCGTTGGATAGAGCTTGTCTAGAGGAACATTTTGAATGGTCAAACGGCCGAATCGTACCAGAATTTTCCGAGCGCGGAGCGTGCAAACTTTTAATACTTACCCGGTTTATTTGACGTATGTGTACTACTATCTCTGGAATTCATCAAAATAGTCCCACGAATGTTCCTACCGTTGGATAGAGCTTGTCTAGAGGAACATTTTGAGTGGTCAAACGGCCGAATCGGGCCAGAAGTTTCCGAGCGCGGAGCGTGCAAACTTTTAATACTTACCCGGTATATTTGACGTATGTGTACTTCTATCTCTGGAATTCATCAAAATAATCCCACGAATGTTCCTACCGTTGGATAGAGCTTGTCTAGAGGAACATTTTGAATGGTCAAACGGCCGAATCGTACCAGAATTTTCCGAGCGCGGAGCGTGCAAACTTTTAATACTTACCCGGTTTATTTGACGTATGTGTACTACTATCTCTGGAATTCATCAAAATAGTCCCACGAATGTTCCTACCGTTGGATAGAGCTTGTCTAGAGGAACATTTTGAGTGGTCAAACGGCCGAATCGGACCAGAATTTTCCGAGCGCGGAGCGTGCAAACTTTTAATAATTACCCGGTTTATTTGACGGTTGTGTACTTCTATCTCTGGAATTCATCAAAATAGTCCCACGAATGTTCCTATCGTTGGATAGAGCTTGTCGAGAGGAACATTTTGAGTGGTCAAACGGCCGAATCGGACCAGAATTTTCCGAGCGCGGAGCGTGCAAACTTTTAATAATTACCCGGTTTATTTGACGGTTGTGTACTTCTATCTCTGGAATTCATCAAAATAGTCCCACGAATGTTCCTATCGTTGGATAGAGCTTGTCGAGAGGAACATTTTGAATGGTCAAACGGCCGAATCGTACCAGAATTTTCCGAGCGCGGAGCGTGCAAACTTTTAATTCTTACCCGGTATATTTGACGTGTGTAAATTTTTTTCTCTGGAATTCATCAAAATAGTCCCACGAATGTTCCTACCGTTGGATAGAGCTTGTCTAGAGGAACATTTTGAATGGTCAAACGGCCGAATCGTACCAGAATTTTCCGAGCGCGGAGCGTGCAAACTTTTAATACTTACCCGGTTTATTTGACGTATGTGTACTACTATCTCTGGAATTCATCAAAATAGTCCCACGAATGTTCCTACCGTTGGATAGAGCTTGTCTAGAGGAACATTTTGAGTGGTCAAACGGCCGAATCGGACCAGAATTTTCCGAGCGCGGAGCGTGCAAACTTTTAATAATTACCCGGTTTATTTGACGGTTGTGTACTTCTATCTCTGGAATTCATCAAAATAGTCCCACGAATGTTCCTATCGTTGGATAGAGCTTGTCGAGAGGAACATTTTGAGTGGTCAAACGGCCGAATCGGACCAGAATTTCCGAGCGCGGAGCGTGCAAACTTTTAATACTTACCCGATATATTTGACGTGTGTAAATTTTTTTCTCTGGAATTCATCAAAATAGTCCCACGAATGTTCCTACCGTTGGATAGAGCTTGTCGAGAGGAACATTTTGAGTGGTCAAACGGCCGAATCGGACCAGAATTTCCGAGCGCGGAGCGTGCAAACTTTTAATACTTACCCGATATATTTGACGTGTGTAAATTTTTTTCTCTGGAATTCATCAAAATAGTCCCACGAATGATCCTACCGTTGGATAGAGCTTGTCTAGAGGAACATTTTGAGTGGTCAAACGGCCGAAACGGACCAGAAGTTTCCGAGCGCGGAGCGTGCAAACTTTTAATACTTACCCGGTATATTTGACGTGTGCAAATTTTTTTCTCTGGAATTCATCAAAATAGTCCCACGAATGTTCCTACCGTTGGATAGAGCTTGTCGAGAGGAACATTTTGAGTGGTCAAACGGCCGAATCGGACCAGAATTTTCCGAGCGCGGAGCGTGCAAACTTTTAATAATTACCCGGTTTATTTGACGTATGTGTACTCCTATCTCTGGAATTCATCAAAATAGTCCCACGAATGATCCCAACGTTGGATAGAGCTTGTCAAGAGGAACATATTGAGTGGTCAAACGGCCGAATCGGACCAGAATTTTCCGAGCGCGGAGCGTGCAAACTTTTAATTCTTACCCGGTATATTTGACGTGTGTAAATTTTTTTCTCTGGAATTCATCAAAATAGTCCCACGAATGTTCCTACCGTTGGATAGAGCTTGTCTAGAGGAACATTTTGAGTGGTCAAACGGCCGAATCGGACCAGAATTTTCCGAGCGCGGAGCGTGCAAACTTTTAATAATTACCCGGTTTATTTGACGTATGTGTACTCCTATCTCTGGAATTCATCAAAATAGTCCCACGAATGATCCCAACGTTGGATAGAGCTTGTCGAGAGGAACATTTTGAGTGGTCAAACGGCCGAATCGGACCAGAATTTTCCGAGCGCGGAGCGTGCAAACTTTTAATAATTACCCGGTTTATTTGACGTATGTGTACTCCTATCTCTGGAATTCATCAAAATAGTCCCACGAATGATCCCAACGTTGGATAGAGCTTGTCGAGAGGAACATTTTGAGTGGTCAAACGGCCGAATCGGACCAGAATTTTCCGAGCGCGGAGCGTGCAAACTTTTAATAATTACCCGGTTTATTTGACGTATGTGTACTTCTATCTCTGGAATTCATCAAAATAGTCCCACGAATGTTCCTACCGTTGGATAGAGCTTGTCTAGAGGAACATTTTGAATGGTCAAACGGCCGAATCGTACCAGAATTTTCCGAGCGCGGAGCGTGCAAACTTTTAATACTTACCCGGTATATTTGACGTATGTGTACTTCTATCTCTGGAATTCATCAAAATAATCCCACGAATGTTCCTACCGTTGGATAGAGCTTGTCTAGAGGAACATTTTGAATGGTCAAACGGCCGAATCGTACCAGAATTTTCCGAGCGCGGAGCGTGCAAACTTTTAATACTTACCCGATATATTTGACGTGTGTACATTTTTTTCTCTGGAATTCATCAAAATAGTCCCACGAATGTTCCTACCGTTGGATAGAGCTTGTCTAGAGGAACATTTTGAATGGTCAAACGGCCGAATGGTACCAGAATTTTCCGAGCGCGGAGCGTGCAAACTTTTAATAATTACCCGGTTTATTTGACGTATGTGTACTTCTATCTCTGGAATTCATCAAAATAGTCCCACGAATGTTCCTACCGTTGGATAGAGCTTGTCTAGAGGAACATTTTGAGTGGTCAAACGGCCGAATCGGACCAGAATTTTCCGAGCGCGGAGCGTGCAAACTTTTAATAATTACCCGGTTTATTTGACGGTTGTGTACTTCTATCTCTGGAATTCATCAAAATAGTCCCACGAATGTTCCTATCGTTGGATAGAGCTTGTCGAGAGGAACATTTTGAGTGGTCAAACGGCCGAATCGGACCAGAATTTCCGAGCGCGGAGCGTGCAAACTTTTAATTCTTACCCGGTATATTTGACGTGTGTAAATTTTTTTCTCTGGAATTCATCAAAATAGTCCCACGAATGTTCCTACCGTTGGATAGAGCTTGTCTAGAGGAACATTTTGAGTGGTCAAACGGCCGAATCGGACCAGAATTTTCCGAGCGCGGAGCGTGCAAACTTTTAATAATTACCCGGTTTATTTGACGGTTGTGTACTTCTATCTCTGGAATTCATCAAAATAGTCCCACGAATGTTCCTATCGTTGGATAGAGCTTGTCGAGAGGAACATTTTGAGTGGTCAAACGGCCGAATCGGACCAGAATTTCCGAGCGCGGAGCGTGCAAACTTTTAATAATTACCCGGTTTATTTGACGTATGTGTACTTCTATCTCTGGAATTCATCAAAATAGTCCCACGAATGATCCTACCGTTGGATAGAGCTTGTCAAGAGGAACATTTTGAGTGGTCAAACGGCCTAGTCGGACCAGAAGTTTCCGAGCGCGGAGCGTGCAAACTTTTAATAATTACCCGGTTTATTTGACGTATGTGTAGCTCTATCTCTGGAATTCATCAAAATAGTCCCACGAATGATCCTACCGTTGGATAGAGCTTGTCTAGAGGAACATTTTGAGTGGTCAAACGGCCGAATCGGACCAGAAGTTTCCGAGCGCGGAGCGTGCATACTTTTAATAATTACCCGGTTTATTTGACGTATGTGTACCTCTATCTCTGGAATTCATCAAAATAGTCCCACGAATGATCCTACCGTTGGATAGAGCTTGTCTAGAGGAACATTTTGAGTGGTCAAACGGCCGAATCGGACCAGAATTTCCGAGCGCGGAGCGTGCAAACTTTTAATTCTTACCCGGTATATTTGACGTGTGTAAATTTTTTTCTCTGGAATTCATCAAAATAGTCCCACGAATGTTCCTATCGTTGGATAGAGCTTGTCAAGAGGAACATTTTGAGTGGTCAAACGGCCTAGTCGGACCAGAAGTTTCCGAGCGCGGAGCGTGCAAACTTTTAATAATTACCCGGTTTATTTGACGTATGTGTAGCTCTATCTCTGGAATTCATCAAAATAGTCCCACGAATGATCCTACCGTTGGATAGAGCTTGTCTAGAGGAACATTTTGAGTGGTCAAACGGCCGAATCGGACCAGAAGTTTCCGAGCGCGGAGCGTGCATACTTTTAATAATTACCCGGTTTATTTGACGTATGTGTACCTCTATCTCTGGAATTCATCAAAATAGTCCCACGAATGATCCTACCGTTGGATAGAGCTTGTCTAGAGGAACATTTTGAGTGGTCAAACGGCCGAATCGGACCAGAAGTTTCCGAGCGCGGAGCGTGCAAACTTTTAATACTTACCCAGTATATTTGACGTGTGCAAATTTTTTTCTCTGGAATTCATCAAAATAGTCCCACGAATGTTCCTACCGTTGGATAGAGCTTGTCTAGAGGAACATTTTGAGTGGTCAAACGGCCGAATCCGACAGGAAGTTTCCGAGCGCGGAGCGTGCAAACTTTTAATAATTACCCGGTTTATTTGACGTATGTGTACTTCTATCTCTGGAATTCATCAAAATATTCCCACGAATGATCCTACCGTTGGATAGAGCTTGTCTAGAGGAACATTTTGAGTGGTCAAACGGCCGAATCGGACCAGAAGTTTCCGAGCGCGGAGCGTGCAAACTTTTAATAATTACCCGGTTTATTTGACGTATGTGTACCTCTATCTCTGGAATTCATCAAAATAGTCCCACGAATGATCCTACCGTTGGATAGAGCTTGTCTAGAGGAACATTTTGAGTGGTCAAACGGCCGAATCGGACCAGAAGTTTCCGAGCGCGGAGCGTGCAAACTTTTAATAATTACCCGGTTTATTTGACGTATGTGTACTTCTATCTCTGGAATTCATCAAAATATTCCCACGAATGATCCTACCGTTGGATAGAGCTTGTCTAGAGGAACATTTTGAGTGGTCAAACGGCCGAATCGGACCAGAAGTTTCCGAGCGCGGAGCGTGCAAACTTTTAATAATTACCCGGTTTATTTGACGTATGTGTACCTCTATCTCTGGAATTCATCAAAATAGTCCCACGAATGATCCTACCGTTGGATAGAGCTTGTCTAGAGGAACATTTTGAGTGGTCAAACGGCCGAATCCGACAGGAAGTTTCCGAGCGCGGAGCGTGCAAACTTTTAATAATTACCCGGTTTATTTGACGTTTGTGTAATTCTATCTCTGGAATTCACCAAAATAGTCCCACGAATGATCCTACCGTTGGATAGAGCTTGTCTAGAGGAACATTTTGAGTGGTCAAACGGCCGAATCCGACAGGAAGTTTCCGAGCGCGGAGCGTGCAAACTTTTAATAATTACCCGGTTTATTTGACGTATGTGTACTTCTATCTCTGGAATTCATCAAAATATTCCCACGAATGATCCTACCGTTGGATAGAGCTTGTCTAGAGGAACATTTTGAGTGGTCAAACGGCCGAATCGGACCAGAAGTTTCCGAGCGCGGAGCGTGCAAACTTTTAATAATTACCCGGTTTATTTGACGTATGTGTACCTCTATCTCTGGAATTCATCAAAATAGTCCCACGAATGATCCTACCGTTGTATAGAGCTTGTCTAGAGGAACATTTTGAGTGGTCAAACGGCCGAATCGTACCAGAATTTTCCGAGCGCGGAGCGTGCAAACTTTTAATACTTACCCGGTTTATTTGACGTATGTGTACTACTATCTCTGGAATTCATCAAAATAGTCCCACGAATGTTCCTACCGTTGGATAGAGCTTGTCTAGAGGAACATTTTGAGTGGTCAAACGGCCGAATCGGGCCAGAAGTTTCCGAGCGCGGAGCGTGCAAACTTTTAATACTTACCCGGTATATTTGACGTATGTGTACTTCTATCTCTGGAATTCATCAAAATAATCCCACGAATGTTCCTACCGTTGGATAGAGCTTGTCTAGAGGAACATTTTGAATGGTCAAACGGCCGAATCGTACCAGAATTTTCCGAGCGCGGAGCGTGCAAACTTTTAATACTTACCCGGTTTATTTGACGTATGTGTACTACTATCTCTGGAATTCATCAAAATAGTCCCACGAATGTTCCTACCGTTGGATAGAGCTTGTCTAGAGGAACATTTTGAGTGGTCAAACGGCCGAATCGGGCCAGAAGTTTCCGAGCGCGGAGCGTGCAAACTTTTAATACTTACCCGGTATATTTGACGTATGTGTACTTCTATCTCTGGAATTCATCAAAATAGTCCACGACTGATCCTACCGTTGGATAGAGCTTGTCTAGAGGAACAGTTTGAGTGGTCAAACGGCCGAATCGGACCAGAAGTTTCCGAGCGCGGAGCGTGCAAACTTTTAATAATTACCCGGTTTATTCGACGTATATAAATTTTTTTCTCTGGAATTCACCAAAATAGTCCCACGAATGATCCTACCGTTGGATAGAGCTTGTCTAGAGGAACATTTTGAGTGGTCAAACGGCCGAATCGGACCAGAAGTTTCCGAGCGCGGAGCGTGCAAACTTTTAATAATTACCCGGTTTGTTTGACGTATGTGTAATTCTATCTCTGGAATTCATCAAAATAGACCACGAATGATCCTACCGTTGGATAGAGCTTGTCTAGAGGAACATTTTGAGTGGTCAAACGGCCGAATCGGACAGGAAGTTTCCGAGCGCGGAGCGTGCAAACTTTTAATAATTCCCCGGTTTGTTTGACGTATGTGTAATTCTATCTCTGGAATTCACCAAAATAGTCCCACGAATGATCCTACCGTTGGATAGAGCTTGTCTAGAGGAACATTTTGAGTGGTCAAACGGCCGAATCCGACAGGAAGTTTCCGAGCGCGGAGCGTGCAAACTTTTAATAATTACCCGGTTTATTTGACGTATGTGTACTTCTATCTCTGGAATTCATCAAAATATTCCCACGAATGATCCTACCGTTGGATAGAGCTTGTCTAGAGGAACATTTTGAGTGGTCAAACGGCCGAATCGGACCAGAAGTTTCCGAGCGCGGAGCGTGCAAACTTTTAATAATTACCCGGTTTATTTGACGTATGTGTACCTCTATCTCTGGAATTCATCAAAATAGTCCCACGAATGATCCTACCGTTGTATAGAGCTTGTCTAGAGGAACATTTTGAGTGGTCAAACGGCCGAATCGTACCAGAATTTTCCGAGCGCGGAGCGTGCAAACTTTTAATACTTACCCGGTTTATTTGACGTATGTGTACTACTATCTCTGGAATTCATCAAAATAGTCCCACGAATGTTCCTACCGTTGGATAGAGCTTGTCTAGAGGAACATTTTGAGTGGTCAAACGGCCGAATCGGGCCAGAAGTTTCCGAGCGCGGAGCGTGCAAACTTTTAATACTTACCCGGTATATTTGACGTATGTGTACTTCTATCTCTGGAATTCATCAAAATAATCCCACGAATGTTCCTACCGTTGGATAGAGCTTGTCTAGAGGAACATTTTGAATGGTCAAACGGCCGAATCGTACCAGAATTTTCCGAGCGCGGAGCGTGCAAACTTTTAATACTTACCCGGTTTATTTGACGTATGTGTACTACTATCTCTGGAATTCATCAAAATAGTCCCACGAATGTTCCTACCGTTGGATAGAGCTTGTCTAGAGGAACATTTTGAGTGGTCAAACGGCCGAATCGGGCCAGAAGTTTCCGAGCGCGGAGCGTGCAAACTTTTAATACTTACCCGGTATATTTGACGTATGTGTACTTCTATCTCTGGAATTCATCAAAATAATCCCACGAATGTTCCTACCGTTGGATAGAGCTTGTCTAGAGGAACATTTTGAATGGTCAAACGGCCGAATCGTACCAGAATTTTCCGAGCGCGGAGCGTGCAAACTTTTAATTCTTACCCGGTATATTTGACGTGTGTAAATTTTTTTCTCTGGAATTCATCAAAATAGTCCCACGAATGTTCCTACCGTTGGATAGAGCTTGTCTAGAGGAACATTTTGAATGGTCAAACGGCCGAATCGTACCAGAATTTTCCGAGCGCGGAGCGTGCAAACTTTTAATACTTACCCGGTTTATTTGACGTATGTGTACTACTATCTCTGGAATTCATCAAAATAGTCCCACGAATGTTCCTACCGTTGGATAGAGCTTGTCTAGAGGAACATTTTGAGTGGTCAAACGGCCGAATCGGACCAGAATTTTCCGAGCGCGGAGCGTGCAAACTTTTAATAATTACCCGGTTTATTTGACGGTTGTGTACTTCTATCTCTGGAATTCATCAAAATAGTCCCACGAATGTTCCTATCGTTGGATAGAGCTTGTCGAGAGGAACATTTTGAGTGGTCAAACGGCCGAATCGGACCAGAATTTCCGAGCGCGGAGCGTGCAAACTTTTAATAATTACCCGGTTTATTTGACGGTTGTGTACTTCTATCTCTGGAATTCATCAAAATAGTCCCACGAATGTTCCTACCGTTGGATAGAGCTTGTCGAGAGGAACATTTTGAGTGGTCAAACGGCCGAATCGGACCAGAATTTCCGAGCGCGGAGCGTGCAAACTTTTAATAATTACCCGGTTTATTTGACGTATGTGTACCTCTATCTCTGGAATTCATCAAAATAGTCCCACGAATGATCCTACCGTTGGATAGAGCTTGTCTAGAGGAACATTTTGAGTGGTCAAACGGCCGAAACGGACCAGAAGTTTCCGAGCGCGGAGCGTGCAAACTTTTAATACTTACCCGGTATATTTGACGTGTGCAAATTTTTTTCTCTGGAATTCATCAAAATAGTCCCACGAATGTTCCTACCGTTGGATAGAGCTTGTCGAGAGGAACATTTTGAGTGGTCAAACGGCCGAATCGGACCAGAATTTTCCGAGCGCGGAGCGTGCAAACTTTTAATAATTACCCGGTTTATTTGACGTATGTGTACTCCTATCTCTGGAATTCATCAAAATAGTCCCACGAATGATCCCAACGTTGGATAGAGCTTGTCAAGAGGAACATATTGAGTGGTCAAACGGCCGAATCGGACCAGAATTTTCCGAGCGCGGAGCGTGCAAACTTTTAATTCTTACCCGGTATATTTGACGTGTGTAAATTTTTTTCTCTGGAATTCATCAAAATAGTCCCACGAATGTTCCTACCGTTGGATAGAGCTTGTCTAGAGGAACATTTTGAGTGGTCAAACGGCCGAATCGGACCAGAATTTTCCGAGCGCGGAGCGTGCAAACTTTTAATAATTACCCGGTTTATTTGACGGTTGTGTACTTCTATCTGTGGAATTCATCAAAATAGTCCCACGAATGTTCCTATCGTTGGATAGAGCTTGTCAAGAGGAACATTTTGAGTGGTCAAACGGCCTAGTCGGACCAGAAGTTTCCGAGCGCGGAGCGTGCAAACTTTTAATAATTACCCGGTTTATTTGACGTATGTGTACCTCTATCTCTGGAATTCATCAAAATAGTCCCACGAATGATCCTACCGTTGGATAGAGCTTGTCTAGAGGAACATTTTGAGTGGTCAAACGGCCGAATCGGACCAGAAGTTTCCGAGCGCGGAGCGTGCAAACTTTTAATACTTACCCGGTATATTTGACGTGTGCAAATTTTTTTCTCTGGAATTCATCAAAATAGTCCCACGAATGTTCCTACCGTTGGATAGAGCTTGTCGAGAGGAACATTTTGAGTGGTCAAACGGCCGAATCGGACCAGAATTTTCCGAGCGCGGAGCGTGCAAACTTTTAATAATTACCCGGTTTATTTGACGTATGTGTACTCCTATCTCTGGAATTCATCAAAATAGTCCCACGAATGTTCCTACCGTTGGATAGAGCTTGTCTAGAGGAACATTTTGAGTGGTCAAACGGCCGAATCGGGCCAGAAGTTTCCGAGCGCGGAGCGTGCAAACTTTTAATACTTACCCGGTATATTTGACGTATGTGTACTACTATCTCTGGAATTCATCAAAATAGTCCCACGAATGTTCCTACCGTTGGATAGAGCTTGTCTAGAGGAACATTTTGAGTGGTCAAACGGCCGAATCGGGCCAGAAGTTTCCGAGCGCGGAGCGTGCAAACTTTTAATACTTACCCGGTATATTTGACGTATGTGTACTTCTATCTCTGGAATTCATCAAAATAATCCCACAAATGTTCCTACCGTTGGATAGAGCTTGTCTAGAGGAACATTTTGAATGGTCAAACGGCCGAATCGTACCAGAATTTTCCGAGCGCGGAGCGTGCAAACTTTTAATACTTACCCGGTTTATTTGACGTATGTGTACTACTATCTCTGGAATTCATCAAAATAGTCCCACGAATGTTCCTACCGTTGGATAGAGCTTGTCTAGAGGAACATTTTGAGTGGTCAAACGGCCGAATCGGGCCAGAAGTTTCCGAGCGCGGAGCGTGCAAACTTTTAATACTTACCCGGTATATTTGACGTATGTGTACTTCTATCTCTGGAATTCATCAAAATAATCCCACGAATGTTCCTACCGTTGGATAGAGCTTGTCTAGAGGAACATTTTGAATGGTCAAACGGCCGAATCGTACCAGAATTTTCCGAGCGCGGAGCGTGCAAACTTTTAATTCTTACCCGGTATATTTGACGTGTGTAAATTTTTTTCTCTGGAATTCATCAAAATAGTCCCACGAATGTTCCTACCGTTGGATAGAGCTTGTCTAGAGGAACATTTTGAATGGTCAAACGGCCGAATCGTACCAGAATTTTCCGAGCGCGGAGCGTGCAAACTTTTAATACTTACCCGGTTTATTTGACGTATGTGTACTACTATCTCTGGAATTCATCAAAATAGTCCCACGAATGTTCCTACCGTTGGATAGAGCTTGTCTAGAGGAACATTTTGAGTGGTCAAACGGCCGAATCGGACCAGAATTTTCCGAGCGCGGAGCGTGCAAACTTTTAATAATTACCCGGTTTATTTGACGGTTGTGTACTTCTATCTCTGGAATTCATCAAAATAGTCCCACGAATGTTCCTATCGTTGGATAGAGCTTGTCGAGAGGAACATTTTGAGTGGTCAAACGGCCGAATCGGACCAGAATTTCCGAGCGCGGAGCGTGCAAACTTTTAATACTTACCCGATATATTTGACGTGTGTAAATTTTTTTCTCTGGAATTCATCAAAATAGTCCCACGAATGTTCCTACCGTTGGATAGAGCTTGTCGAGAGGAATTTTTTGAGTGGTCAAACGGCCGAATCGGACCAGAATTTCCGAGCGCGGAGCGTGCAAACTTTTAATAATTACCCGGTTTATTTGACGTATGTGTACCTCTATCTCTGGAATTCATCAAAATAGTCCCACGAATGATCCTACCGTTGGATAGAGCTTGTCTAGAGGAACATTTTGAGTGGTCAAACGGCCGAAACGGACCAGAAGTTTCCGAGCGCGGAGCGTGCAAACTTTTAATACTTACCCGGTATATTTGACGTGTGCAAATTTTTTTCTCTGGAATTCATCAAAATAGTCCCACGAATGTTCCTACCGTTGGATAGAGCTTGTCGAGAGGAACATTTTGAGTGGTCAAACGGCCGAATCGGACCAGAATTTTCCGAGCGCGGAGCGTGCAAACTTTTAATAATTACCCGGTTTATTTGACGTATGTGTACTCCTATCTCTGGAATTCATCAAAATAGTCCCACGAATGATCCCAACGTTGGATAGAGCTTGTCAAGAGGAACATATTGAGTGGTCAAACGGCCGAATCGGACCAGAATTTTCCGAGCGCGGAGCGTGCAAACTTTTAATTCTTACCCGGTATATTTGACGTGTGTAAATTTTTTTCTCTGGAATTCATCAAAATAGTCCCACGAATGTTCCTACCGTTGGATAGAGCTTGTCTAGAGGAACATTTTGAGTGGTCAAACGGCCGAATCGGACCAGAATTTTCCGAGCGCGGAGCGTGCAAACTTTTAATAATTACCCGGTTTATTTGACGTATGTGTACTCCTATCTCTGGAATTCATCAAAATAGTCCCACGAATGATCCCAACGTTGGATAGAGCTTGTCGAGAGGAACATTTTGAGTGGTCAAACGGCCGAATCGGACCAGAATTTTCCGAGCGCGGAGCGTGCAAACTTTTAATAATTACCCGGTTTATTTGACGTATGTGTACTCCTATCTCTGGAATTCATCAAAATAGTCCCACGAATGATCCCAACGTTGGATAGAGCTTGTCGAGAGGAACATTTTGAGTGGTCAAACGGCCGAATCGGACCAGAATTTTCCGAGCGCGGAGCGTGCAAACTTTTAATAATTACCCGGTTTATTTGACGTATGTGTACTTCTATCTCTGGAATTCATCAAAATAGTCCCACGAATGTTCCTACCGTTGGATAGAGCTTGTCTAGAGGAACATTTTGAATGGTCAAACGGCCGAATCGTACCAGAATTTTCCGAGCGCGGAGCGTGCAAACTTTTAATACTTACCCGGTTTATTTGACGTATGTGTACTACTATCTCTGGAATTCATCAAAATAGTCCCACGAATGTTCCTACCGTTGGATAGAGCTTGTCTAGAGGAACATTTTGAGTGGTCAAACGGCCGAATCGGGCCAGAAGTTTCCGAGCGCGGAGCGTGCAAACTTTTAATACTTACCCGGTATATTTGACGTATGTGTACTTCTATCTCTGGAATTCATCAAAATAATCCCACGAATGTTCCTACCGTTGGATAGAGCTTGTCTAGAGGAACATTTTGAATGGTCAAACGGCCGAATCGTACCAGAATTTTTCGAGCGCGGAGCGTGCAAACTTTTAATTCTTACCCGGTATATTTGACGTGTGTAAATTTTTTTCTCTGGAATTCATCAAAATAGTCCCACGAATGTTCCTACCGTTGGATAGAGCTTGTCTAGAGGAACATTTTGAATGGTCAAACGGCCGAATCGTACCAGAATTTTCCGAGCGCGGAGCGTGCAAACTTTTAATACTTACCCGGTTTATTTGACGTATGTGTACTACTATCTCTGGAATTCATCAAAATAGTCCCACGAATGTTCCTACCGTTGGATAGAGCTTGTCTAGAGGAACATTTTGAGTGGTCAAACGGCCGAATCGGACCAGAATTTTCCGAGCGCGGAGCGTGCAAACTTTTAATAATTACCCGGTTTATTTGACGGTTGTGTACTTCTATCTCTGGAATTCATCAAAATAGTCCCACGAATGTTCCTATCGTTGGATAGAGCTTGTCGAGAGGAACATTTTGAGTGGTCAAACGGCCGAATCGGACCAGAATTTCCGAGCGCGGAGCGTGCAAACTTTTAATACTTACCCGATATATTTGACGTGTGTAAATTTTTTTCTCTGGAATTCATCAAAATAGTCCCACGAATGTTCCTACCGTTGGATAGAGCTTGTCTAGAGGAACATTTTGAATGGTCAAACGGCCGAATGGTACCAGAATTTTCCGAGCGCGGAGCGTGCAAACTTTTAATAATTACCCGGTTTATTTGACGTATGTGTACTTCTATCTCTGGAATTCATCAAAATAGTCCCACGAATGTTCCTACCGTTGGATAGAGCTTGTCTAGAGGAACATTTTGAGTGGTCAAACGGCCGAATCGGACCAGAATTTTCCGAGCGCGGAGCGTGCAAACTTTTAATAATTACCCGGTTTATTTGACGGTTGTGTACTTCTATCTCTGGAATTCATCAAAATAGTCCCACGAATGTTCCTATCGTTGGATAGAGCTTGTCGAGAGGAACATTTTGAGTGGTCAAACGGCCGAATCGGACCAGAATTTCCGAGCGCGGAGCGTGCAAACTTTTAATTCTTACCCGGTATATTTGACGTGTGTAAATTTTTTTCTCTGGAATTCATCAAAATAGTCCCACGAATGTTCCTACCGTTGGATAGAGCTTGTCTAGAGGAACATTTTGAGTGGTCAAACGGCCGAATCGGACCAGAATTTTCCGAGCGCGGAGCGTGCAAACTTTTAATAATTACCCGGTTTATTTGACGGTTGTGTACTTCTATCTCTGGAATTCATCAAAATAGTCCCACGAATGTTCCTATCGTTGGATAGAGCTTGTCGAGAGGAACATTTTGAGTGGTCAAACGGCCGAATCGGACCAGAAGTTTCCGAGCGCGGAGCGTGCAAACTTTTAATACTTACCCAGTATATTTGACGTGTGCAAATTTTTTTCTCTGGAATTCATCAAAATAGTCCCACGAATGTTCCTACCGTTGGATAGAGCTTGTCTAGAGGAACATTTTGAGTGGTCAAACGGCCGAATCGGACCAGAATTTTCCGAGCGCGGAGCGTGCAAACTTTTAATAATTACCCGGTTTATTTGACGTATGTGTACTCCTATCTCTGGAATTCATCAAAATAGTCCCACGAATGATCCCAACGTTGGATAGAGCTTGTCAAGAGGAACATATTGAGTGGTCAAACGGCCGAATCGTACCAGAATTTTCCGAGCGCGGAGCGTGCAAACTTTTAATAATTACCCGGTTTATTTGACGTATGTGTACTCCTATCTCTGGAATTCATCAAAATAGTCCCACGAATGTTCCTATCGTTGGATAGAGCTTGTCTAGAGGAACATTTTGAGTGGTCAAACGGCCGAATCGGACCAGAATTTTCCGAGCGCGGAGCGTGCAAACTTTTAATAATTACCCGGTTTATTTGACGGTTGTGTACTTCTATCTCTGGAATTCATCAAAATAGTCCCACGAATGTTCCTATCGTTGGATAGAGCTTGTCAAGAGGAACATTTTGAGTGGTCAAACGGCCTAGTCGGACCAGAAGTTTCCGAGCGCGGAGCGTGCAAACTTTTAATAATTACCCGGTTTATTTGACGTATGTGTACCTCTATCTCTGGAATTCATCAAAATAGTCCCACGAATGATCCTACCGTTGGATAGAGCTTGTCTAGAGGAACATTTTGAGTGGTCAAACGGCCGAATCGGACCAGAAGTTTCCGAGCGCGGAGCGTGCAAACTTTTAATACTTACCCGGTATATTTGACGTGTGCAAATTTTTTTCTCTGGAATTCATCAAAATAGTCCCACGAATGTTCCTACCGTTGGATAGAGCTTGTCGAGAGGAACATTTTGAGTGGTCAAACGGCCGAATCGGACCAGAATTTTCCGAGCGCGGAGCGTGCAAACTTTTAATAATTACCCGGTTTATTTGACGTATGTGTACTCCTATCTCTGGAATTCATCAAAATAGTCCCACGAATGTTCCTACCGTTGGATAGAGCTTGTCTAGAGGAACATTTTGAGTGGTCAAACGGCCGAATCGGGCCAGAAGTTTCCGAGCGCGGAGCGTGCAAACTTTTAATACTTACCCGGTATATTTGACGTATGTGTACTCCTATCTCTGGAATTCATCAAAATATTCCCACGAATGATCCCAACGTTGGATAGAGCTTGTCAAGACGAACATATTGAGTGGTCAAACGGCCGAATCGTACCAGAATTTTCCGAGGGCGGAGCGTGCAAATATTTAATAATTACCCGGTTTATTTGACGTATGTGTACTTCTATCTCTGGAATTCATCAAAATAGTCCCACGAATGATGCTACCGTTGGATAGAGTTTGTCTAGAGGAACATTTTGAGTGGTCAAACGGCCGAATCGTACCAGAATTTTCCGAGCGCGGAGCGTGCAAACTTTTAATACTTACCCGGTATATTTGACGTGTGTAAATATTTTTCTCTGGAATTCATCAAAATAGTCCCACGAATATTCCTACCGTTGGATAGAGCTTGTCTAGAGGAACATTTTGAGTGGTCAAACGGCCGAATCGTACCAGAATTTTCCGAGCGCGGAGCGTGCAAACTTTTAATACTTACCCGTTATATTTGACGTGTGTAAATTTTTTTCTCTGGAATTCATCAAAATAGTCCCACGAATGTTCCTACCGTTGGATAGAGCTTGTCGAGAGGAACATTTTGAGTGGTCAAACGGCCGAATCGGACCAGAATTTTCCGAGCGCGGAGCGTGCAAACTTTTAATAATTACCCGGTTTATTTGACGTATGTGTACTTCTATCTCTGGAATTCATCAAAATAGTCCCACGAATGTTCCTACCGTTGGATAGAGCTTGTCGAGAGGAACATTTTGAGTGGTCAAACGGCCGAATCGGACCAGAATTTTCCGAGCGCGGAGCGTGCAAACTTTTAATAATTACCCGGTTTATTTGACGTATGTGTACTCCTATCTCTGGAATTCATCAAAATAGTCCCACGAATGATCCCAACGTTGGATAGAGCTTGTCTAGAGGAACATTTTGAGTGGTCAAACGGCCGAATCGGACCAGAATTTTCCGAGCGCGGAGCGTGCAAACTTTTAATACTTACCCGGTATATTTGACGTGTGTAAATATTTTTCTCTGGAATTCATCAAAATAGTCCCACGGATGTTCCTACCGTTGGATAGAGCTTGTCTAGAGGAACATTTTGAGTGGTCAAACGGCAGAATCGGACCAGAAGTTTCCGAGCGCGGAGCGTGCAAACTTTTAATAATTACCCGGTTTATTTGACGTATGTGTACTTCTATCTCTGGAATTCATCAAAATAGTCCCACGAATGATCCTACCGTTGGATAGAGCTTGTCTAGAGGAACATTTTGAGTGGTCAAACGGCCGAATCTTACCAGAATTTTCCGAGCGCGGAGCGTGCAAACTTTTAATACTTACCCGGTATATTTGACGTGTGTAAATTTTTTTCTCTGGAATTCATCAAAATAGTCCCACGAATGATCCCAACGTTGGATAGAGCTTGTCAAGAGGAACATATTGAGTGGTCAAACGGCCGAATCGTACCAGAATTTTCCGAGCGCGGAGCGTGCAAACTTTTAATACTTACCCGGTATATTTGACGTGTGTAAATTTTTTTCTCTGGAATTCATCAAAATAGTCCCACGAATGATCCCAACGTTGGATAGAGCTTGTCTAGAGGAACATTTTGAGTGGTCAAACGGCCGAATCGTACCAGAATTTTCCGAGCGCGGAGCGTGCAAACTTTTAATTCTTACCCGGTATATTTGACGTATGTGTACTCCTATCTCTGGAATTCATCAAAATATTCCCACGAATGATCCCAACGTTGGATAGAGCTTGTCAAGACGAACATATTGAGTGGTCAAACGGCCGAATCGTACCAGAATTTTCCGAGGGCGGAGCGTGCAAACATTTAATAATTACCCGGTTTATTCGACGTATATACATTTTTTTCTCTGGAATTCACCAAAATAGTCCCACGAATGATCCTACCGTTGGATAGAGCTTGTCTAGAGGAACATTTTGAGTGGTCAAACGGCCGAATCGTACCAGAATTTTCCGAGGGCGGAGCGTGCAAATATTTAATAATTACCCGGTTTATTTGACGTATGTGTACTTCTATCTCTGGAATTCATCAAAATATTCCCACGAATGATCCCAACGTTGGATAGAGCTTGTCAAGACGAACATATTGAGTGGTCAAACGGCCGAATCGTACCAGAATTTTCCGAGGGCGGAGCGTGCAAATATTTAATAATTACCCGGTTTATTCGACGTATATACATTTTTTTCTCTGGAATTCACCAAAATAGTCCCACGAATGATCCTACCGTTGGATAGAGCTTGTCTAGAGGAACATTTTGAGTGGTCAAACGGCCGAATCGTACCAGAATTTTCCGAGGGCGGAGCGTGCAAATATTTAATAATTACCCGGTTTATTCGACGTATATACATTTTTTTCTCTGGAATTCACCAAAATAGTCCCACGAATGATCCTACCGTTGGATAGAGCTTGTCTAGAGGAACATTTTGAGTGGTCAAACGGCCGAATCGTACCAGAATTTTCCGAGCGCGGAGCGTGCAAACTTTTAATTCTTACCCGGTATATTTGACGTATGTGTACTCCTATCTCTGGAATTCATCAAAATATTCCCACGAATGATCCCAACGTTGGATAGAGCTTGTCAAGGCGAACATATTGAGTGGTCAAACGGCCGAATCGTACCAGAATTTTCCGAGGGCGGAGCGTGCAAACTTTTAATAATTACCCGGTTTATTCGACGTATATACATTTTTTTCTCTGGAATTCACCAAAATAGTCCCACGAATGATCCTACCGTTGGATAGAGCTTGTCTAGAGGAACATTTTGAGTGGTCAAACGGCCGAATCGTACCAGAATTTTCCGAGGGCGGAGCGTGCAAATATTTAATAATTACCCGGTTTATTTGACGTATGTGTACTTCTATCTCTGGAATTCATCAAAATAGTCCCACGAATGATGCTACCGTTGGATAGAGTTTGTCTAGAGGAACATTTTGAGTGGTCAAACGGCCGAATCGTACCAGAATTTTCCGAGCGCGGAGCGTGCAAACTTTTAATACTTACCCGGTATATTTGACGTGTGTAAATATTTTTCTCTGGAATTCATCAAAATAGTCCCACGAATATTCCTACCGTTGGATAGAGCTTGTCTAGAGGAACATTTTGAGTGGTCAAACGGCCGAATCGTACCAGAATTTTCCGAGCGCGGAGCGTGCAAACTTTTAATACTTACCCGTTATATTTGACGTGTGTAAATTTTTTTCTCTGGAATTCATCAAAATAGTCCCACGAATGTTCCTACCGTTGGATAGAGCTTGTCGAGAGGAACATTTTGAGTGGTCAAACGGCCGAATCGGACCAGAATTTTCCGAGCGCGGAGCGTGCAAACTTTTAATAATTACCCGGTTTATTTGACGTATGTGTACTTCTATCTCTGGAATTCATCAAAATAGTCCCACGAATGTTCCTACCGTTGGATAGAGCTTGTCGAGAGGAACATTTTGAGTGGTCAAACGGCCGAATCGGACCAGAATTTTCCGAGCGCGGAGCGTGCAAACTTTTAATAATTACCCGGTTTATTTGACGTATGTGTACTCCTATCTCTGGAATTCATCAAAATAGTCCCACGAATGATCCCAACGTTGGATAGAGCTTGTCTAGAGGAACATTTTGAGTGGTCAAACGGCCGAATCGGACCAGAATTTTCCGAGCGCGGAGCGTGCAAACTTTTAATACTTACCCGGTATATTTGACGTGTGTAAATATTTTTCTCTGGAATTCATCAAAATAGTCCCACGAATGATCCCAACGTTGGATAGAGCTTGTCTAGAGGAACATTTTGAGTGGTCAAACGGCCGAATCGGACCAGAATTTTCCGAGCGCGGAGCGTGCAAACTTTTAATACTTACCCGTTATATTTGACGTGTGTAAATTTTTTTCTCTGGAATTCATCAAAATAGTCCCACGAATGTTCCTACCGTTGGATAGAGCTTGTCGAGAGGAACATTTTGAGTGGTCAAACGGCCGAATCGGACCAGAATTTTCCGAGCGCGGAGCGTGCAAACTTTTAATAATTACCCGGTTTATTTGACGTATGTGTACTTCTATCTCTGGAATTCATCAAAATAGTCCCACGAATGTTCCTACCGTTGGATAGAGCTTGTCAAGACGAACATATTGAGTGGTCAAACGGCCGAATCGTACCAGAATTTTCCGAGGGCGGAGCGTGCAAATATTTAATAATTACCCGGTTTATTTGACGTATGTGTACTTCTATCTCTGGAATTCATCAAAATAGTCCCACGAATGATCCTACCGTTGGATAGAGCTTGTCTAGAGGAACATTTTGAGTGGTCAAACGGCCGAATCGGACCAGAAGTTTCCGAGCGCGGAGCGTGCAAACTTTTAATAATTACCCGGTTTATTTGACGTATGTGTACTTCTATCTCTGGAATTCATCAAAATAGTCCCACGAATGTTCCTACCGTTGGATAGAGCTTGTCGAGAGGAACATTTTGAGTGGTCAAACGGCCGAATCGGACCAGAATTTTCCGAGCGCGGAGCGTGCAAACTTTTAATAATTACCCGGTTTATTTGACGTATGTGTACTTCTATCTCTGGAATTCATCAAAATATTCCCACGAATGATCCTACCGTTGGATAGAGCTTGTCTAGAGGAACATTTTGAGTGGTCAAACGGCCGAATCGGACCAGAAGTTTCCGAGCGCGGAGCGTGCAAACTTTTAATAATTACCCGGTTTATTTGACGTATGTGTACTTCTATCTCTGGAATTCATCAAAATAGTCCCACGAATGATCCTACCGTTGGATAGAGCTTGTCTAGAGGAACATTTTGAGTGGTCAAACGGCCGAATCTTACCAGAATTTTCCGAGCGCGGAGCGTGCAAACTTTTAATACTTACCCGGTATATTTGACGTGTGTAAATTTTTTTCTCTGGAATTCATCAAAATAGTCCCACGAATGATCCCAACGTTGGATAGAGCTTGTCAAGAGGAACATATTGAGTGGTCAAACGGCCGAATCGTACCAGAATTTTCCGAGCGCGGAGCGTGCAAACTTTTAATACTTACCCGGTATATTTGACGTGTGTAAATTTTTTTCTCTGGAATTCATCAAAATAGTCCCACGAATGATCCCAACGTTGGATAGAGCTTGTCTAGAGGAACATTTTGAGTGGTCAAACGGCCGAATCGTACCAGAATTTTCCGAGCGCGGAGCGTGCAAACTTTTAATTCTTACCCGGTATATTTGACGTATGTGTACTCCTATCTCTGGAATTCATCAAAATATTCCCACGAATGATCCCAACGTTGGATAGAGCTTGTCAAGACGAACATATTGAGTGGTCAAACGGCCGAATCGTACCAGAATTTTCCGAGGGCGGAGCGTGCAAATATTTAATAATTACCCGGTTTATTTGACGTATGTGTACTTCTATCTCTGGAATTCATCAAAATAGTCCCACGAATGATCCTACCGTTGGATAGAGCTTGTCTAGAGGAACATTTTGAGTGGTCAAACGGCCGAATCGGACCAGAAGTTTCCGAGCGCGGAGCGTGCAAACTTTTAATACTTACCCGGTATATTTGACGTGTGCAAATTTTTTTCTCTGGAATTCATCAAAATAGTCCCACGAATGTTCCTACCGTTGGATAGAGCCTGTCGAGAGGAACATTTTGAGTGGTCAAACGGCCGAATCGGACCAGAATTTTCCGAGCGCGGAGCGTGCAAACTTTTAATACTTACCCGGTATATTTGACGTGTGCAAATTTTTTTCTCTGGAATTCATCAAAATAGTCCCACGAATGTTCCTACCGTTGGATAGAGCCTGTCGAGAGGAACATTTTGAGTGGTCAAACGGCCGAATCGTACCAGAATTTTCCGAGCGCGGAGCGTGCAAACTTTTAATAATTACCCGGTTTATTTGACGTATGTGTACTTCTATCTCTGGAATTCATCAAAATAGTCCCACGAATGTTCCTACCGTTGGATAGAGCTTGTCTAGAGGAACATTTTGAGTGGTCAAACGGCCGAATCTTACCAGAATTTTCCGAGCGCGGAGCGTGCAAACTTTTAATAATTACCCGGTTTGTTTGACGTATGTGTAATTCTATCTCTGGAATTCATCAAAATAGACCACGACTGATCCTACCGTTGGATAGAGTTTGTCTAGAGGAACATTTTGAGTGGTCAAACGGCCGAATCGGACAGGAAGTTTCCGAGCGCGGAGCGTGCAAACTTTTAATAATTACTCGGTATATTTGACGCGTGTAAATTTTTTTCTCTGGAAATCATCAAAATAGTCCTACGACTGATCCTACCGTTGGATAGAGGTTGTCTAGAGGAACATTTTGAGTGGTCAAACGGCCGAATCGGACCAGAAGTTTCCGAGCGCGGAGCGTGCATACTTTTAATAATTACCCGGTTTATTTGACGTATGTGTACCTCTATCTCTGGAATTCATCAAAATAGTCCCACGAATGATCCTACCGTTGGATAGAACTTGTCTAGAGGAACATTTTGAGTGGTCAAACGGCCGAATCGGGCCAGAAGTTTCCGAGCGCGGAGCGTGCAAACTTTTAATAATTACCCGGTTTATTTGACGTATGTGTAATTCTATCTGTGGAATTCACCAAAATAGTCCCACGAATGATCCTACCGTTGGATAGAGCTTGTCTAGAGGAACATTTTGAGTGGTCAAACGGCCGAATCGGACCAGAAGTTTCCGAGCGCGGAGCGTGCAAACTTTTAATAATTACCCGGTTTATTTGACGTATGTGTACTTCTATCTCTGGAATTCATCAAAATATTCCCACGAATGATCCTACCGTTGGATAGAGCTTGTCTAGAGGAACATTTTGAGTGGTCAAACGGCCGAATCGGACCAGAAGTTTCCGAGCGCGGAGCGTGCAAACTTTTAATAATTACCCGGTTTGTTTGACGTATGTGTAATTCTATCTCTGGAATTCACCAAAATAGTCCCACGAATGATCCTACCGTTGGATAGAGCTTGTCTAGAGGAACATTTTGAGTGGTCAAACGGCCGAATCCGACAGGAAGTTTCCGAGCGCGGAGCGTGCAAACTTTTAATAATTACCCGGTTTATTTGACGTATGTGTACTTCTATCTCTGGAATTCATCAAAATATTCCCACGAATGATCCTACCGTTGGATAGAGCTTGTCTAGAGGAACATTTTGAGTGGTCAAACGGCCGAATCGGACCAGAAGTTTCCGAGCGCGGAGCGTGCAAACTTTTAATAATTACCCGGTTTATTTGACGTATGTGTACTTCTATCTCTGGAATTCATCAAAATAGTCCCACGAATGATCCTACCGTTGGATAGAACTTGTCTAGAGGAACATTTTGAGTGGTCAAACGGCCGAATCGGACCAGAAGTTTCCGAGCGCGGAGCGTGCAAACTTTTAATAATTACCCGGTTTATTTGACGTATGTGTACTTCTATCTCTGGAATTCATCAAAATAGTCCCACGAATGATCCTACCGTTGGATAGAGCTTGTCTAGAGGAACATTTTGAGTGGTCAAACGGCCGAATCGGACCAGAAGTTTCCGAGCGCGGAGCGTGCAAACTTTTAATAATTACCCGGTTTATTTGACGTATGTGTACCTCTATCTCTGGAATTCATCAAAATAGTCCCACGAATGATCCTACCGTTGGATAGAACTTGTCTAGAGGAACATTTTGAGTGGTCAAACGGCCGAATCGGACCAGAAGTTTCCGAGCGCGGAGCGTGCAAACTTTTAATAATTACCCGGTTTATTTGACGTATGTGTACTTCTATCTCTGGAATTCATCAAAATATTCCCACGAATGATCCTACCGTTGGATAGAGCTTGTCTAGAGGAACATTTTGAGTGGTCAAACGGCCGAATCGGGCCAGAAGTTTCCGAGCGCGGAGCGTGCAAACTTTTAATAATTACCCGGTTTATTCGACGTATGTGTACTTCTATCTCTGGAATTCATCAAAATAGTCCACGACTGATCCTACCGTTGGATAGAGCTTGTCTAGAGGAACATTTTGAGTGGTCAAACGGCCGAATCGGACCAGAAGTTTCCGAGCGCGGAGCGTGCAAACTTTTAATAATTACCCGGTTTATTTGACGTATGTGTACTCCTATCTCTGGAATTCATCAAAATAGTCCCACGAATGATCCCAACGTTGGATAGAGCTTGTCTAGAGGAACATTTTGAGTGGTCAAACGGCCGAATCGGACCAGAAGTTTCCGAGCGCGGAGCGTGCAAACTTTTAATACTTACCCGGTATATTTGACGTGTGCAAATTTTTTTCTCTGGAATTCATCAAAATAGTCCCACGAATGTTCCTACCGTTGGATAGAGCTTGTCGAGAGGAACATTTTGAGTGGTCAAACGGCCGAATCGGACCAGAATTTTCCGAGCGCGGAGCGTGCAAACTTTTAATAATTACCCGGTTTATTTGACGTATGTGTACTCCTATCTCTGGAATTCATCAAAATAGTCCCACGAATGATCCCAACGTTGGATAGAGCTTGTCTAGAGGAACATTTTGAGTGGTCAAACGGCCGAATCGGACCAGAATTTTCCGAGCGCGGAGCGTGCAAACTTTTAATACTTACCCGGTATATTTGACGTGTGTAAATTTTTTTCTCTGGAATTCATCAAAATAGTCCCACGAATGTTCCTACCGTTGGATAGAGCTTGTCTAGAGGAACATTTTGAGTGGTCAAACGGCCGAATCGGACCAGAATTTTCCGAGCGCGGAGCGTGCAAACTTTTAATTCTTACCCGGTATATTTGACGTGTGTAAATTTTTTTCTCTGGAATTCATCAAAATAGTCCCACGAATGTTCCTACCGTTGGATAGAGCTTGTCTAGAGGAACATTTTGAATGGTCAAACGGCCGAATGGTACCAGAATTTTCCGAGCGCGGAGCGTGCAAACTTTTAATACTTACCCGGTTTATTTGACGTATGTGTACTACTATCTCTGGAATTCATCAAAATAGTCCCACGAATGTTCCTACCGTTGGATAGAGCTTGTCTAGAGGAACATTTTGAGTGGTCAAACGGCCGAATCGGACCAGAATTTTCCGAGCGCGGAGCGTGCAAACTTTTAATAATTACCCGGTTTATTTGACGGTTGTGTACTTCTATCTCTGGAATTCATCAAAATAGTCCCACGAATGTTCCTATCGTTGGATAGAGCTTGTCGAGAGGAACATTTTGAGTGGTCAAACGGCCGAATCGGACCTGAATTTCCGAGCGCGGAGCGTGCAAACTTTTAATACTTACCCGATATATTTGACGTGTGTAAATTTTTTTCTCTGGAATTCATCAAAATAGTCCCACGAATGTTCCTACCGTTGGATAGAGCTTGTCTAGAGGAACATTTTGAGTGGTCAAACGGCCGAATCGGACCAGAATTTTCCGAGCGCGGAGCGTGCAAACTTTTAATTCTTACCCGGTATATTTGACGTGTGTAAATTTTTTTCTCTGGAATTCATCAAAATAGTCCCACGAATGTTCCTACCGTTGGATAGAGCTTGTCTAGAGGAACATTTTGAGTGGTCAAACGGCCGAATCGGACCAGAATTTTCCGAGCGCGGAGCGTGCAAACTTTTAATAATTACCCGGTTTATTTGACGGTTGTGTACTTCTATCTCTGGAATTCATCAAAATAGTCCCACGAATGTTCCTATCGTTGGATAGAGCTTGTCGAGAGGAACATTTTGAGTGGTCAAACGGCCGAATCGGACCAGAATTTCCGAGCGCGGAGCGTGCAAACTTTTAATAATTACCCGGTTTATTTGACGTATGTGTACTTCTATCTCTGGAATTCATCAAAATAGTCCCACGAATGATCCCAACGTTGGATAGAGCTTGTCTAGAGGAACATTTTGAGTGGTCAAACGGCCGAATCGGACCAGAATTTCCGAGCGCGGAGCGTGCAAACTTTTAATAATTACCCGGTTTATTTGACGGTTGTGTACTTCTATCTCTGGAATTCATCAAAATAGTCCCACGAATGTTCCTATCGTTGGATAGAGCTTGTCAAGAGGAACATTTTGAGTGGTCAAACGGCCTAGTCGGACCAGAAGTTTCCGAGCGCGGAGCGTGCAAACTTTTAATAATTACCCGGTTTATTTGACGTATGTGTACCTCTATCTCTGGAATTCATCAAAATAGTCCCACGAATGATCCTACCGTTGGATAGAGCTTGTCTAGAGGAACATTTTGAGTGGTCAAACGGCCGAATCGGACCAGAAGTTTCCGAGCGCGGAGCGTGCAAACTTTTAATACTTACCCGGTATATTTGACGTGTGCAAATTTTTTTCTCTGGAATTCATCAAAATAGTCCCACGAATGTTCCTACCGTTGGATAGAGCTTGTCGAGAGGAACATTTTGAGTGGTCAAACGGCCGAATCGGACCAGAATTTTCCGAGCGCGGAGCGTGCAAACTTTTAATAATTACCCGGTTTATTTGACGTATGTGTACTCCTATCTCTGGAATTCATCAAAATAGTCCCACGAATGATCCCAACGTTGGATAGAGCTTGTCAAGAG
The DNA here is from genome assembly GCF_039881205.1 of Euwallacea similis. Classification (NCBI taxonomy): domain Eukaryota; kingdom Metazoa; phylum Arthropoda; class Insecta; order Coleoptera; family Curculionidae; genus Euwallacea; species Euwallacea similis. Next base: position 3,662,188 of record NC_089626.1, read on the forward strand.
GAACATATTGAGTGGTCAAACGGCCGAATCGTACCAGAATTTTCCGAGCGCGGAGCGTGCAAACTTTTAATAATTACCCGGTTTATTTGACGTATGTGTACTCCTATCTCTGGAATTCATCAAAATAGTCCCACGAATGATCCCAACGTTGGATAGAGCTTGTCGAGAGGAACATTTTGAGTGGTCAAACGGCCGAATCGGACCAGAATTTTCCGAGCGCGGAGCGTGCAAACTTTTAATAATTACCCGGTTTATTTGACGTATGTGTACTCCTATCTCTGGAATTCATCAAAATAGTCCCACGAATGATCCCAACGTTGGATAGAGCTTGTCGAGAGGAACATTTTGAGTGGTCAAACGGCCGAATCGGACCAGAATTTTCCGAGCGCGGAGCGTGCAAACTTTTAATAATTACCCGGTTTATTTGACGTATGTGTACTTCTATCTCTGGAATTCATCAAAATAGTCCCACGAATGTTCCTACCGTTGGATAGAGCTTGTCTAGAGGAACATTTTGAATGGTCAAACGGCCGAATCGTACCAGAATTTTCCGAGCGCGGAGCGTGCAAACTTTTAATACTTACCCGGTTTATTTGACGTATGTGTACTACTATCTCTGGAATTCATCAAAATAGTCCCACGAATGTTCCTACCGTTGGATAGAGCTTGTCTAGAGGAACATTTTGAGTGGTCAAACGGCCGAATCGGGCCAGAAGTTTCCGAGCGCGGAGCGTGCAAACTTTTAATACTTACCCGGTATATTTGACGTATGTGTACTTCTATCTCTGGAATTCATCAAAATAATCCCACGAATGTTCCTACCGTTGGATAGAGCTTGTCTAGAGGAACATTTTGAATGGTCAAACGGCCGAATCGTACCAGAATTTTCCGAGCGCGGAGCGTGCAAACTTTTAATACTTACCCGGTTTATTTGACGTATGTGTACTACTATCTCTGGAATTCATCAAAATAGTCCCACGAATGTTCCTACCGTTGGATAGAGCTTGTCTAGAGGAACATTTTGAGTGGTCAAACGGCCGAATCGGACCAGAATTTTCCGAGCGCGGAGCGTGCAAACTTTTAATAATTACCCGGTTTATTTGACGGTTGTGTACTTCTATCTCTGGAATTCATCAAAATAGTCCCACGAATGTTCCTATCGTTGGATAGAGCTTGTCGAGAGGAACATTTTGAGTGGTCAAACGGCCGAATCGGACCAGAATTTTCCGAGCGCGGAGCGTGCAAACTTTTAATAATTACCCGGTTTATTTGACGGTTGTGTACTTCTATCTCTGGAATTCATCAAAATAGTCCCACGAATGTTCCTATCGTTGGATAGAGCTTGTCGAGAGGAACATTTTGAATGGTCAAACGGCCGAATCGTACCAGAATTTTCCGAGCGCGGAGCGTGCAAACTTTTAATTCTTACCCGGTATATTTGACGTGTGTAAATTTTTTTCTCTGGAATTCATCAAAATAGTCCCACGAATGTTCCTACCGTTGGATAGAGCTTGTCTAGAGGAACATTTTGAATGGTCAAACGGCCGAATCGTACCAGAATTTTCCGAGCGCGGAGCGTGCAAACTTTTAATACTTACCCGGTTTATTTGACGTATGTGTACTACTATCTCTGGAATTCATCAAAATAGTCCCACGAATGTTCCTACCGTTGGATAGAGCTTGTCTAGAGGAACATTTTGAGTGGTCAAACGGCCGAATCGGACCAGAATTTTCCGAGCGCGGAGCGTGCAAACTTTTAATAATTACCCGGTTTATTTGACGGTTGTGTACTTCTATCTCTGGAATTCATCAAAATAGTCCCACGAATGTTCCTATCGTTGGATAGAGCTTGTCGAGAGGAACATTTTGAGTGGTCAAACGGCCGAATCGGACCAGAATTTCCGAGCGCGGAGCGTGCAAACTTTTAATACTTACCCGATATATTTGACGTGTGTAAATTTTTTTCTCTGGAATTCATCAAAATAGTCCCACGAATGTTCCTACCGTTGGATAGAGCTTGTCGAGAGGAACATTTTGAGTGGTCAAACGGCCGAATCGGACCAGAATTTCCGAGCGCGGAGCGTGCAAACTTTTAATACTTACCCGATATATTTGACGTGTGTAAATTTTTTTCTCTGGAATTCATCAAAATAGTCCCACGAATGATCCTACCGTTGGATAGAGCTTGTCTAGAGGAACATTTTGAGTGGTCAAACGGCCGAAACGGACCAGAAGTTTCCGAGCGCGGAGCGTGCAAACTTTTAATACTTACCCGGTATATTTGACGTGTGCAAATTTTTTTCTCTGGAATTCATCAAAATAGTCCCACGAATGTTCCTACCGTTGGATAGAGCTTGTCGAGAGGAACATTTTGAGTGGTCAAACGGCCGAATCGGACCAGAATTTTCCGAGCGCGGAGCGTGCAAACTTTTAATAATTACCCGGTTTATTTGACGTATGTGTACTCCTATCTCTGGAATTCATCAAAATAGTCCCACGAATGATCCCAACGTTGGATAGAGCTTGTCAAGAGGAACATATTGAGTGGTCAAACGGCCGAATCGGACCAGAATTTTCCGAGCGCGGAGCGTGCAAACTTTTAATTCTTACCCGGTATATTTGACGTGTGTAAATTTTTTTCTCTGGAATTCATCAAAATAGTCCCACGAATGTTCCTACCGTTGGATAGAGCTTGTCTAGAGGAACATTTTGAGTGGTCAAACGGCCGAATCGGACCAGAATTTTCCGAGCGCGGAGCGTGCAAACTTTTAATAATTACCCGGTTTATTTGACGTATGTGTACTCCTATCTCTGGAATTCATCAAAATAGTCCCACGAATGATCCCAACGTTGGATAGAGCTTGTCGAGAGGAACATTTTGAGTGGTCAAACGGCCGAATCGGACCAGAATTTTCCGAGCGCGGAGCGTGCAAACTTTTAATAATTACCCGGTTTATTTGACGTATGTGTACTCCTATCTCTGGAATTCATCAAAATAGTCCCACGAATGATCCCAACGTTGGATAGAGCTTGTCGAGAGGAACATTTTGAGTGGTCAAACGGCCGAATCGGACCAGAATTTTCCGAGCGCGGAGCGTGCAAACTTTTAATAATTACCCGGTTTATTTGACGTATGTGTACTTCTATCTCTGGAATTCATCAAAATAGTCCCACGAATGTTCCTACCGTTGGATAGAGCTTGTCTAGAGGAACATTTTGAATGGTCAAACGGCCGAATCGTACCAGAATTTTCCGAGCGCGGAGCGTGCAAACTTTTAATACTTACCCGGTATATTTGACGTATGTGTACTTCTATCTCTGGAATTCATCAAAATAATCCCACGAATGTTCCTACCGTTGGATAGAGCTTGTCTAGAGGAACATTTTGAATGGTCAAACGGCCGAATCGTACCAGAATTTTCCGAGCGCGGAGCGTGCAAACTTTTAATACTTACCCGATATATTTGACGTGTGTACATTTTTTTCTCTGGAATTCATCAAAATAGTCCCACGAATGTTCCTACCGTTGGATAGAGCTTGTCTAGAGGAACATTTTGAATGGTCAAACGGCCGAATGGTACCAGAATTTTCCGAGCGCGGAGCGTGCAAACTTTTAATAATTACCCGGTTTATTTGACGTATGTGTACTTCTATCTCTGGAATTCATCAAAATAGTCCCACGAATGTTCCTACCGTTGGATAGAGCTTGTCTAGAGGAACATTTTGAGTGGTCAAACGGCCGAATCGGACCAGAATTTTCCGAGCGCGGAGCGTGCAAACTTTTAATAATTACCCGGTTTATTTGACGGTTGTGTACTTCTATCTCTGGAATTCATCAAAATAGTCCCACGAATGTTCCTATCGTTGGATAGAGCTTGTCGAGAGGAACATTTTGAGTGGTCAAACGGCCGAATCGGACCAGAATTTCCGAGCGCGGAGCGTGCAAACTTTTAATTCTTACCCGGTATATTTGACGTGTGTAAATTTTTTTCTCTGGAATTCATCAAAATAGTCCCACGAATGTTCCTACCGTTGGATAGAGCTTGTCTAGAGGAACATTTTGAGTGGTCAAACGGCCGAATCGGACCAGAATTTTCCGAGCGCGGAGCGTGCAAACTTTTAATAATTACCCGGTTTATTTGACGGTTGTGTACTTCTATCTCTGGAATTCATCAAAATAGTCCCACGAATGTTCCTATCGTTGGATAGAGCTTGTCGAGAGGAACATTTTGAGTGGTCAAACGGCCGAATCGGACCAGAATTTCCGAGCGCGGAGCGTGCAAACTTTTAATAATTACCCGGTTTATTTGACGTATGTGTACTTCTATCTCTGGAATTCATCAAAATAGTCCCACGAATGATCCCAACGTTGGATAGAGCTTGTCAAGAGGAACATTTTGAGTGGTCAAACGGCCTAGTCGGACCAGAAGTTTCCGAGCGCGGAGCGTGCAAACTTTTAATAATTACCCGGTTTATTTGACGTATGTGTAGCTCTATCTCTGGAATTCATCAAAATAGTCCCACGAATGATCCTACCGTTGGATAGAGCTTGTCTAGAGGAACATTTTGAGTGGTCAAACGGCCGAATCGGACCAGAAGTTTCCGAGCGCGGAGCGTGCATACTTTTAATAATTACCCGGTTTATTTGACGTATGTGTACCTCTATCTCTGGAATTCATCAAAATAGTCCCACGAATGATCCTACCGTTGGATAGAGCTTGTCTAGAGGAACATTTTGAGTGGTCAAACGGCCGAATCGGACCAGAAGTTTCCGAGCGCGGAGCGTGCAAACTTTTAATACTTACCCAGTATATTTGACGTGTGCAAATTTTTTTCTCTGGAATTCATCAAAATAGTCCCACGAATGTTCCTACCGTTGGATAGAGCTTGTCTAGAGGAACATTTTGAGTGGTCAAACGGCCGAATCCGACAGGAAGTTTCCGAGCGCGGAGCGTGCAAACTTTTAATAATTACCCGGTTTATTTGACGTATGTGTACTTCTATCTCTGGAATTCATCAAAATATTCCCACGAATGATCCTACCGTTGGATAGAGCTTGTCTAGAGGAACATTTTGAGTGGTCAAACGGCCGAATCGGACCAGAAGTTTCCGAGCGCGGAGCGTGCAAACTTTTAATAATTACCCGGTTTATTTGACGTATGTGTACCTCTATCTCTGGAATTCATCAAAATAGTCCCACGAATGATCCTACCGTTGGATAGAGCTTGTCTAGAGGAACATTTTGAGTGGTCAAACGGCCGAATCGGACCAGAAGTTTCCGAGCGCGGAGCGTGCAAACTTTTAATAATTACCCGGTTTATTTGACGTATGTGTACTTCTATCTCTGGAATTCATCAAAATATTCCCACGAATGATCCTACCGTTGGATAGAGCTTGTCTAGAGGAACATTTTGAGTGGTCAAACGGCCGAATCGGACCAGAAGTTTCCGAGCGCGGAGCGTGCAAACTTTTAATAATTACCCGGTTTATTTGACGTATGTGTACCTCTATCTCTGGAATTCATCAAAATAGTCCCACGAATGATCCTACCGTTGGATAGAGCTTGTCTAGAGGAACATTTTGAGTGGTCAAACGGCCGAATCCGACAGGAAGTTTCCGAGCGCGGAGCGTGCAAACTTTTAATAATTACCCGGTTTATTTGACGTATGTGTAATTCTATCTCTGGAATTCACCAAAATAGTCCCACGAATGATCCTACCGTTGGATAGAGCTTGTCTAGAGGAACATTTTGAGTGGTCAAACGGCCGAATCCGACAGGAAGTTTCCGAGCGCGGAGCGTGCAAACTTTTAATAATTACCCGGTTTATTTGACGTATGTGTACTTCTATCTCTGGAATTCATCAAAATATTCCCACGAATGATCCTACCGTTGGATAGAGCTTGTCTAGAGGAACATTTTGAGTGGTCAAACGGCCGAATCGGACCAGAAGTTTCCGAGCGCGGAGCGTGCAAACTTTTAATAATTACCCGGTTTATTTGACGTATGTGTACCTCTATCTCTGGAATTCATCAAAATAGTCCCACGAATGATCCTACCGTTGTATAGAGCTTGTCTAGAGGAACATTTTGAGTGGTCAAACGGCCGAATCGTACCAGAATTTTCCGAGCGCGGAGCGTGCAAACTTTTAATACTTACCCGGTTTATTTGACGTATGTGTACTACTATCTCTGGAATTCATCAAAATAGTCCCACGAATGTTCCTACCGTTGGATAGAGCTTGTCTAGAGGAACATTTTGAGTGGTCAAACGGCCGAATCGGGCCAGAAGTTTCCGAGCGCGGAGCGTGCAAACTTTTAATACTTACCCGGTATATTTGACGTATGTGTACTTCTATCTCTGGAATTCATCAAAATAATCCCACGAATGTTCCTACCGTTGGATAGAGCTTGTCTAGAGGAACATTTTGAATGGTCAAACGGCCGAATCGTACCAGAATTTTCCGAGCGCGGAGCGTGCAAACTTTTAATACTTACCCGGTTTATTTGACGTATGTGTACTACTATCTCTGGAATTCATCAAAATAGTCCCACGAATGTTCCTACCGTTGGATAGAGCTTGTCTAGAGGAACATTTTGAGTGGTCAAACGGCCGAATCGGGCCAGAAGTTTCCGAGCGCGGAGCGTGCAAACTTTTAATACTTACCCGGTATATTTGACGTATGTGTACTTCTATCTCTGGAATTCATCAAAATAGTCCACGACTGATCCTACCGTTGGATAGAGCTTGTCTAGAGGAACAGTTTGAGTGGTCAAACGGCCGAATCGGACCAGAAGTTTCCGAGCGCGGAGCGTGCAAACTTTTAATAATTACCCGGTTTATTCGACGTATATAAATTTTTTTCTCTGGAATTCACCAAAATAGTCCCACGAATGATCCTACCGTTGGATAGAGCTTGTCTAGAGGAACATTTTGAGTGGTCAAACGGCCGAATCGGACCAGAAGTTTCCGAGCGCGGAGCGTGCAAACTTTTAATAATTACCCGGTTTGTTTGACGTATGTGTAATTCTATCTCTGGAATTCATCAAAATAGACCACGAATGATCCTACCGTTGGATAGAGCTTGTCTAGAGGAACATTTTGAGTGGTCAAACGGCCGAATCGGACAGGAAGTTTCCGAGCGCGGAGCGTGCAAACTTTTAATAATTCCCCGGTTTGTTTGACGTATGTGTAATTCTATCTCTGGAATTCACCAAAATAGTCCCACGAATGATCCTACCGTTGGATAGAGCTTGTCTAGAGGAACATTTTGAGTGGTCAAACGGCCGAATCCGACAGGAAGTTTCCGAGCGCGGAGCGTGCAAACTTTTAATAATTACCCGGTTTATTTGACGTATGTGTACTTCTATCTCTGGAATTCATCAAAATATTCCCACGAATGATCCTACCGTTGGATAGAGCTTGTCTAGAGGAACATTTTGAGTGGTCAAACGGCCGAATCGGACCAGAAGTTTCCGAGCGCGGAGCGTGCAAACTTTTAATAATTACCCGGTTTATTTGACGTATGTGTACCTCTATCTCTGGAATTCATCAAAATAGTCCCACGAATGATCCTACCGTTGTATAGAGCTTGTCTAGAGGAACATTTTGAGTGGTCAAACGGCCGAATCGTACCAGAATTTTCCGAGCGCGGAGCGTGCAAACTTTTAATACTTACCCGGTTTATTTGACGTATGTGTACTACTATCTCTGGAATTCATCAAAATAGTCCCACGAATGTTCCTACCGTTGGATAGAGCTTGTCTAGAGGAACATTTTGAGTGGTCAAACGGCCGAATCGGGCCAGAAGTTTCCGAGCGCGGAGCGTGCAAACTTTTAATACTTACCCGGTATATTTGACGTATGTGTACTTCTATCTCTGGAATTCATCAAAATAATCCCACGAATGTTCCTACCGTTGGATAGAGCTTGTCTAGAGGAACATTTTGAATGGTCAAACGGCCGAATCGTACCAGAATTTTCCGAGCGCGGAGCGTGCAAACTTTTAATACTTACCCGGTTTATTTGACGTATGTGTACTACTATCTCTGGAATTCATCAAAATAGTCCCACGAATGTTCCTACCGTTGGATAGAGCTTGTCTAGAGGAACATTTTGAGTGGTCAAACGGCCGAATCGGACCAGAATTTTCCGAGCGCGGAGCGTGCAAACTTTTAATAATTACCCGGTTTATTTGACGGTTGTGTACTTCTATCTCTGGAATTCATCAAAATAGTCCCACGAATGTTCCTATCGTTGGATAGAGCTTGTCGAGAGGAACATTTTGAGTGGTCAAACGGCCGAATCGGACCAGAATTTCCGAGCGCGGAGCGTGCAAACTTTTAATAATTACCCGGTTTATTTGACGGTTGTGTACTTCTATCTCTGGAATTCATCAAAATAGTCCCACGAATGTTCCTACCGTTGGATAGAGCTTGTCGAGAGGAACATTTTGAGTGGTCAAACGGCCGAATCGGACCAGAATTTCCGAGCGCGGAGCGTGCAAACTTTTAATAATTACCCGGTTTATTTGACGTATGTGTACCTCTATCTCTGGAATTCATCAAAATAGTCCCACGAATGATCCTACCGTTGGATAGAGCTTGTCTAGAGGAACATTTTGAGTGGTCAAACGGCCGAAACGGACCAGAAGTTTCCGAGCGCGGAGCGTGCAAACTTTTAATACTTACCCGGTATATTTGACGTGTGCAAATTTTTTTCTCTGGAATTCATCAAAATAGTCCCACGAATGTTCCTACCGTTGGATAGAGCTTGTCGAGAGGAACATTTTGAGTGGTCAAACGGCCGAATCGGACCAGAATTTTCCGAGCGCGGAGCGTGCAAACTTTTAATAATTACCCGGTTTATTTGACGTATGTGTACTCCTATCTCTGGAATTCATCAAAATAGTCCCACGAATGATCCCAACGTTGGATAGAGCTTGTCAAGAGGAACATATTGAGTGGTCAAACGGCCGAATCGGACCAGAATTTTCCGAGCGCGGAGCGTGCAAACTTTTAATTCTTACCCGGTATATTTGACGTGTGTAAATTTTTTTCTCTGGAATTCATCAAAATAGTCCCACGAATGTTCCTACCGTTGGATAGAGCTTGTCTAGAGGAACATTTTGAGTGGTCAAACGGCCGAATCGGACCAGAATTTTCCGAGCGCGGAGCGTGCAAACTTTTAATAATTACCCGGTTTATTTGACGGTTGTGTACTTCTATCTGTGGAATTCATCAAAATAGTCCCACGAATGTTCCTATCGTTGGATAGAGCTTGTCAAGAGGAACATTTTGAGTGGTCAAACGGCCTAGTCGGACCAGAAGTTTCCGAGCGCGGAGCGTGCAAACTTTTAATAATTACCCGGTTTATTTGACGTATGTGTACCTCTATCTCTGGAATTCATCAAAATAGTCCCACGAATGATCCTACCGTTGGATAGAGCTTGTCTAGAGGAACATTTTGAGTGGTCAAACGGCCGAATCGGACCAGAAGTTTCCGAGCGCGGAGCGTGCAAACTTTTAATACTTACCCGGTATATTTGACGTGTGCAAATTTTTTTCTCTGGAATTCATCAAAATAGTCCCACGAATGTTCCTACCGTTGGATAGAGCTTGTCGAGAGGAACATTTTGAGTGGTCAAACGGCCGAATCGGACCAGAATTTTCCGAGCGCGGAGCGTGCAAACTTTTAATAATTACCCGGTTTATTTGACGTATGTGTACTCCTATCTCTGGAATTCATCAAAATAGTCCCACGAATGTTCCTACCGTTGGATAGAGCTTGTCTAGAGGAACATTTTGAGTGGTCAAACGGCCGAATCGGGCCAGAAGTTTCCGAGCGCGGAGCGTGCAAACTTTTAATACTTACCCGGTATATTTGACGTATGTGTACTACTATCTCTGGAATTCATCAAAATAGTCCCACGAATGTTCCTACCGTTGGATAGAGCTTGTCTAGAGGAACATTTTGAGTGGTCAAACGGCCGAATCGGGCCAGAAGTTTCCGAGCGCGGAGCGTGCAAACTTTTAATACTTACCCGGTATATTTGACGTATGTGTACTTCTATCTCTGGAATTCATCAAAATAATCCCACAAATGTTCCTACCGTTGGATAGAGCTTGTCTAGAGGAACATTTTGAATGGTCAAACGGCCGAATCGTACCAGAATTTTCCGAGCGCGGAGCGTGCAAACTTTTAATACTTACCCGGTTTATTTGACGTATGTGTACTACTATCTCTGGAATTCATCAAAATAGTCCCACGAATGTTCCTACCGTTGGATAGAGCTTGTCTAGAGGAACATTTTGAGTGGTCAAACGGCCGAATCGGGCCAGAAGTTTCCGAGCGCGGAGCGTGCAAACTTTTAATACTTACCCGGTATATTTGACGTATGTGTACTTCTATCTCTGGAATTCATCAAAATAATCCCACGAATGTTCCTACCGTTGGATAGAGCTTGTCTAGAGGAACATTTTGAATGGTCAAACGGCCGAATCGTACCAGAATTTTCCGAGCGCGGAGCGTGCAAACTTTTAATTCTTACCCGGTATATTTGACGTGTGTAAATTTTTTTCTCTGGAATTCATCAAAATAGTCCCACGAATGTTCCTACCGTTGGATAGAGCTTGTCTAGAGGAACATTTTGAATGGTCAAACGGCCGAATCGTACCAGAATTTTCCGAGCGCGGAGCGTGCAAACTTTTAATACTTACCCGGTTTATTTGACGTATGTGTACTACTATCTCTGGAATTCATCAAAATAGTCCCACGAATGTTCCTACCGTTGGATAGAGCTTGTCTAGAGGAACATTTTGAGTGGTCAAACGGCCGAATCGGACCAGAATTTCCGAGCGCGGAGCGTGCAAACTTTTAATACTTACCCGATATATTTGACGTGTGTAAATTTTTTTCTCTGGAATTCATCAAAATAGTCCCACGAATGTTCCTACCGTTGGATAGAGCTTGTCGAGAGGAACATTTTGAGTGGTCAAACGGCCGAATCGGACCAGAATTTCCGAGCGCGGAGCGTGCAAACTTTTAATAATTACCCGGTTTATTTGACGTATGTGTACCTCTATCTCTGGAATTCATCAAAATAGTCCCACGAATGATCCTACCGTTGGATAGAGCTTGTCTAGAGGAACATTTTGAGTGGTCAAACGGCCGAAACGGACCAGAAGTTTCCGAGCGCGGAGCGTGCAAACTTTTAATACTTACCCGGTATATTTGACGTGTGCAAATTTTTTTCTCTGGAATTCATCAAAATAGTCCCACGAATGTTCCTACCGTTGGATAGAGCTTGTCGAGAGGAACATTTTGAGTGGTCAAACGGCCGAATCGGACCAGAATTTTCCGAGCGCGGAGCGTGCAAACTTTTAATAATTACCCGGTTTATTTGACGTATGTGTACTCCTATCTCTGGAATTCATCAAAATAGTCCCACGAATGATCCCAACGTTGGATAGAGCTTGTCAAGAGGAACATATTGAGTGGTCAAACGGCCGAATCGGACCAGAATTTTCCGAGCGCGGAGCGTGCAAACTTTTAATAATTACCCGGTTTATTTGACGGTTGTGTACTTCTATCTCTGGAATTCATCAAAATAGTCCCACGAATGTTCCTATCGTTGGATAGAGCTTGTCGAGAGGAACATTTTGAGTGGTCAAACGGCCGAATCGGACCAGAATTTCCGAGCGCGGAGCGTGCAAACTTTTAATAATTACCCGGTTTATTTGACGGTTGTGTACTTCTATCTCTGGAATTCATCAAAATAGTCCCACGAATGTTCCTACCGTTGGATAGAGCTTGTCGAGAGGAACATTTTGAGTGGTCAAACGGCCGAATCGGACCAGAATTTCCGAGCGCGGAGCGTGCAAACTTTTAATAATTACCCGGTTTATTTGACGTATGTGTACCTCTATCTCTGGAATTCATCAAAATAGTCCCACGAATGATCCTACCGTTGGATAGAGCTTGTCTAGAGGAACATTTTGAGTGGTCAAACGGCCGAAACGGACCAGAAGTTTCCGAGCGCGGAGCGTGCAAACTTTTAATACTTACCCGGTATATTTGACGTGTGCAAATTTTTTTCTCTGGAATTCATCAAAATAGTCCCACGAATGTTCCTACCGTTGGATAGAGCTTGTCGAGAGGAACATTTTGAGTGGTCAAACGGCCGAATCGGACCAGAATTTTCCGAGCGCGGAGCGTGCAAACTTTTAATAATTACCCGGTTTATTTGACGTATGTGTACTCCTATCTCTGGAATTCATCAAAATAGTCCCACGAATGATCCCAACGTTGGATAGAGCTTGTCAAGAGGAACATATTGAGTGGTCAAACGGCCGAATCGGACCAGAATTTTCCGAGCGCGGAGCGTGCAAACTTTTAATTCTTACCCGGTATATTTGACGTGTGTAAATTTTTTTCTCTGGAATTCATCAAAATAGTCCCACGAATGTTCCTACCGTTGGATAGAGCTTGTCTAGAGGAACATTTTGAGTGGTCAAACGGCCGAATCGGACCAGAATTTTCCGAGCGCGGAGCGTGCAAACTTTTAATAATTACCCGGTTTATTTGACGGTTGTGTACTTCTATCTGTGGAATTCATCAAAATAGTCCCACGAATGTTCCTATCGTTGGATAGAGCTTGTCAAGAGGAACATTTTGAGTGGTCAAACGGCCTAGTCGGACCAGAAGTTTCCGAGCGCGGAGCGTGCAAACTTTTAATAATTACCCGGTTTATTTGACGTATGTGTACCTCTATCTCTGGAATTCATCAAAATAGTCCCACGAATGATCCTACCGTTGGATAGAGCTTGTCTAGAGGAACATTTTGAGTGGTCAAACGGCCGAATCGGACCAGAAGTTTCCGAGCGCGGAGCGTGCAAACTTTTAATACTTACCCGGTATATTTGACGTGTGCAAATTTTTTTCTCTGGAATTCATCAAAATAGTCCCACGAATGTTCCTACCGTTGGATAGAGCTTGTCGAGAGGAACATTTTGAGTGGTCAAACGGCCGAATCGGACCAGAATTTTCCGAGCGCGGAGCGTGCAAACTTTTAATAATTACCCGGTTTATTTGACGTATGTGTACTCCTATCTCTGGAATTCATCAAAATAGTCCCACGAATGTTCCTACCGTTGGATAGAGCTTGTCTAGAGGAACATTTTGAGTGGTCAAACGGCCGAATCGGGCCAGAAGTTTCCGAGCGCGGAGCGTGCAAACTTTTAATACTTACCCGGTATATTTGACGTATGTGTACTACTATCTCTGGAATTCATCAAAATAGTCCCACGAATGTTCCTACCGTTGGATAGAGCTTGTCTAGAGGAACATTTTGAGTGGTCAAACGGCCGAATCGGGCCAGAAGTTTCCGAGCGCGGAGCGTGCAAACTTTTAATACTTACCCGGTATATTTGACGTATGTGTACTTCTATCTCTGGAATTCATCAAAATAATCCCACAAATGTTCCTACCGTTGGATAGAGCTTGTCTAGAGGAACATTTTGAATGGTCAAACGGCCGAATCGTACCAGAATTTTCCGAGCGCGGAGCGTGCAAACTTTTAATACTTACCCGGTTTATTTGACGTATGTGTACTACTATCTCTGGAATTCATCAAAATAGTCCCACGAATGTTCCTACCGTTGGATAGAGCTTGTCTAGAGGAACATTTTGAGTGGTCAAACGGCCGAATCGGGCCAGAAGTTTCCGAGCGCGGAGCGTGCAAACTTTTAATACTTACCCGGTATATTTGACGTATGTGTACTTCTATCTCTGGAATTCATCAAAATAATCCCACGAATGTTCCTACCGTTGGATAGAGCTTGTCTAGAGGAACATTTTGAATGGTCAAACGGCCGAATCGTACCAGAATTTTCCGAGCGCGGAGCGTGCAAACTTTTAATTCTTACCCGGTATATTTGACGTGTGTAAATTTTTTTCTCTGGAATTCATCAAAATAGTCCCACGAATGTTCCTACCGTTGGATAGAGCTTGTCTAGAGGAACATTTTGAATGGTCAAACGGCCGAATCGTACCAGAATTTTCCGAGCGCGGAGCGTGCAAACTTTTAATACTTACCCGGTTTATTTGACGTATGTGTACTACTATCTCTGGAATTCATCAAAATAGTCCCACGAATGTTCCTACCGTTGGATAGAGCTTGTCTAGAGGAACATTTTGAGTGGTCAAACGGCCGAATCGGACCAGAATTTTCCGAGCGCGGAGCGTGCAAACTTTTAATAATTACCCGGTTTATTTGACGGTTGTGTACTTCTATCTCTGGAATTCATCAAAATAGTCCCACGAATGTTCCTATCGTTGGATAGAGCTTGTCGAGAGGAACATTTTGAGTGGTCAAACGGCCGAATCGGACCAGAATTTCCGAGCGCGGAGCGTGCAAACTTTTAATACTTACCCGATATATTTGACGTGTGTAAATTTTTTTCTCTGGAATTCATCAAAATAGTCCCACGAATGTTCCTACCGTTGGATAGAGCTTGTCGAGAGGAACATTTTGAGTGGTCAAACGGCCGAATCGGACCAGAATTTCCGAGCGCGGAGCGTGCAAACTTTTAATAATTACCCGGTTTATTTGACGTATGTGTACCTCTATCTCTGGAATTCATCAAAATAGTCCCACGAATGATCCTACCGTTGGATAGAGCTTGTCTAGAGGAACATTTTGAGTGGTCAAACGGCCGAAACGGACCAGAAGTTTCCGAGCGCGGAGCGTGCAAACTTTTAATACTTACCCGGTATATTTGACGTGTGCAAATTTTTTTCTCTGGAATTCATCAAAATAGTCCCACGAATGTTCCTACCGTTGGATAGAGCTTGTCGAGAGGAACATTTTGAGTGGTCAAACGGCCGAATCGGACCAGAATTTTCCGAGCGCGGAGCGTGCAAACTTTTAATAATTACCCGGTTTATTTGACGTATGTGTACTCCTATCTCTGGAATTCATCAAAATAGTCCCACGAATGATCCCAACGTTGGATAGAGCTTGTCAAGAGGAACATATTGAGTGGTCAAACGGCCGAATCGGACCAGAATTTTCCGAGCGCGGAGCGTGCAAACTTTTAATTCTTACCCGGTATATTTGACGTGTGTAAATTTTTTTCTCTGGAATTCATCAAAATAGTCCCACGAATGTTCCTACCGTTGGATAGAGCTTGTCTAGAGGAACATTTTGAGTGGTCAAACGGCCGAATCGGACCAGAATTTTCCGAGCGCGGAGCGTGCAAACTTTTAATAATTACCCGGTTTATTTGACGTATGTGTACTCCTATCTCTGGAATTCATCAAAATAGTCCCACGAATGATCCCAACGTTGGATAGAGCTTGTCGAGAGGAACATTTTGAGTGGTCAAACGGCCGAATCGGACCAGAATTTTCCGAGCGCGGAGCGTGCAAACTTTTAATAATTACCCGGTTTATTTGACGTATGTGTACTCCTATCTCTGGAATTCATCAAAATAGTCCCACGAATGATCCCAACGTTGGATAGAGCTTGTCGAGAGGAACATTTTGAGTGGTCAAACGGCCGAATCGGACCAGAATTTTCCGAGCGCGGAGCGTGCAAACTTTTAATAATTACCCGGTTTATTTGACGTATGTGTACTTCTATCTCTGGAATTCATCAAAATAGTCCCACGAATGTTCCTACCGTTGGATAGAGCTTGTCTAGAGGAACATTTTGAATGGTCAAACGGCCGAATCGTACCAGAATTTTCCGAGCGCGGAGCGTGCAAACTTTTAATACTTACCCGGTTTATTTGACGTATGTGTACTACTATCTCTGGAATTCATCAAAATAGTCCCACGAATGTTCCTACCGTTGGATAGAGCTTGTCTAGAGGAACATTTTGAGTGGTCAAACGGCCGAATCGGGCCAGAAGTTTCCGAGCGCGGAGCGTGCAAACTTTTAATACTTACCCGGTATATTTGACGTATGTGTACTTCTATCTCTGGAATTCATCAAAATAATCCCACGAATGTTCCTACCGTTGGATAGAGCTTGTCTAGAGGAACATTTTGAATGGTCAAACGGCCGAATCGTACCAGAATTTTCCGAGCGCGGAGCGTGCAAACTTTTAATTCTTACCCGGTATATTTGACGTGTGTAAATTTTTTTCTCTGGAATTCATCAAAATAGTCCCACGAATGTTCCTACCGTTGGATAGAGCTTGTCTAGAGGAACATTTTGAATGGTCAAACGGCCGAATCGTACCAGAATTTTCCGAGCGCGGAGCGTGCAAACTTTTAATACTTACCCGGTTTATTTGACGTATGTGTACTACTATCTCTGGAATTCATCAAAATAGTCCCACGAATGTTCCTACCGTTGGATAGAGCTTGTCTAGAGGAACATTTTGAGTGGTCAAACGGCCGAATCGGACCAGAATTTTCCGAGCGCGGAGCGTGCAAACTTTTAATAATTACCCGGTTTATTTGACGGTTGTGTACTTCTATCTCTGGAATTCATCAAAATAGTCCCACGAATGTTCCTATCGTTGGATAGAGCTTGTCGAGAGGAACATTTTGAGTGGTCAAACGGCCGAATCGGACCAGAATTTCCGAGCGCGGAGCGTGCAAACTTTTAATACTTACCCGATATATTTGACGTGTGTAAATTTTTTTCTCTGGAATTCATCAAAATAGTCCCACGAATGTTCCTACCGTTGGATAGAGCTTGTCTAGAGGAACATTTTGAATGGTCAAACGGCCGAATGGTACCAGAATTTTCCGAGCGCGGAGCGTGCAAACTTTTAATAATTACCCGGTTTATTTGACGTATGTGTACTTCTATCTCTGGAATTCATCAAAATAGTCCCACGAATGTTCCTACCGTTGGATAGAGCTTGTCTAGAGGAACATTTTGAGTGGTCAAACGGCCGAATCGGACCAGAATTTTCCGAGCGCGGAGCGTGCAAACTTTTAATAATTACCCGGTTTATTTGACGGTTGTGTACTTCTATCTCTGGAATTCATCAAAATAGTCCCACGAATGTTCCTATCGTTGGATAGAGCTTGTCGAGAGGAACATTTTGAGTGGTCAAACGGCCGAATCGGACCAGAATTTCCGAGCGCGGAGCGTGCAAACTTTTAATTCTTACCCGGTATATTTGACGTGTGTAAATTTTTTTCTCTGGAATTCATCAAAATAGTCCCACGAATGTTCCTATCGTTGGATAGAGCTTGTCGAGAGGAACATTTTGAGTGGTCAAACGGCCGAATCGGACCAGAAGTTTCCGAGCGCGGAGCGTGCAAACTTTTAATACTTACCCAGTATATTTGACGTGTGCAAATTTTTTTCTCTGGAATTCATCAAAATAGTCCCACGAATGTTCCTACCGTTGGATAGAGCTTGTCTAGAGGAACATTTTGAGTGGTCAAACGGCCGAATCGGACCAGAATTTTCCGAGCGCGGAGCGTGCAAACTTTTAATAATTACCCGGTTTATTTGACGTATGTGTACTCCTATCTCTGGAATTCATCAAAATAGTCCCACGAATGATCCCAACGTTGGATAGAGCTTGTCAAGAGGAACATATTGAGTGGTCAAACGGCCGAATCGTACCAGAATTTTCCGAGCGCGGAGCGTGCAAACTTTTAATAATTACCCGGTTTATTTGACGTATGTGTACTCCTATCTCTGGAATTCATCAAAATAGTCCCACGAATGTTCCTATCGTTGGATAGAGCTTGTCTAGAGGAACATTTTGAGTGGTCAAACGGCCGAATCGGACCAGAATTTTCCGAGCGCGGAGCGTGCAAACTTTTAATAATTACCCGGTTTATTTGACGGTTGTGTACTTCTATCTCTGGAATTCATCAAAATAGTCCCACGAATGTTCCTATCGTTGGATAGAGCTTGTCAAGAGGAACATTTTGAGTGGTCAAACGGCCTAGTCGGACCAGAAGTTTCCGAGCGCGGAGCGTGCAAACTTTTAATAATTACCCGGTTTATTTGACGTATGTGTACCTCTATCTCTGGAATTCATCAAAATAGTCCCACGAATGATCCTACCGTTGGATAGAGCTTGTCTAGAGGAACATTTTGAGTGGTCAAACGGCCGAATCGGACCAGAAGTTTCCGAGCGCGGAGCGTGCAAACTTTTAATACTTACCCGGTATATTTGACGTGTGCAAATTTTTTTCTCTGGAATTCATCAAAATAGTCCCACGAATGTTCCTACCGTTGGATAGAGCTTGTCGAGAGGAACATTTTGAGTGGTCAAACGGCCGAATCGGACCAGAATTTTCCGAGCGCGGAGCGTGCAAACTTTTAATAATTACCCGGTTTATTTGACGTATGTGTACTCCTATCTCTGGAATTCATCAAAATAGTCCCACGAATGTTCCTACCGTTGGATAGAGCTTGTCTAGAGGAACATTTTGAGTGGTCAAACGGCCGAATCGGGCCAGAAGTTTCCGAGCGCGGAGCGTGCAAACTTTTAATACTTACCCGGTATATTTGACGTATGTGTACTACTATCTCTGGAATTCATCAAAATAGTCCCACGAATGTTCCTACCGTTGGATAGAGCTTGTCTAGAGGAACATTTTGAGTGGTCAAACGGCCGAATCGGGCCAGAAGTTTCCGAGCGCGGAGCGTGCAAACTTTTAATACTTACCCGGTATATTTGACGTATGTGTACTTCTATCTCTGGAATTCATCAAAATAATCCCACAAATGTTCCTACCGTTGGATAGAGCTTGTCTAGAGGAACATTTTGAATGGTCAAACGGCCGAATCGTACCAGAATTTTCCGAGCGCGGAGCGTGCAAACTTTTAATACTTACCCGGTTTATTTGACGTATGTGTACTACTATCTCTGGAATTCATCAAAATAGTCCCACGAATGATCCCAACGTTGGATAGAGCTTGTCAAGAGGAACATATTGAGTGGTCAAACGGCCGAATCGGACCAGAATTTTCCGAGCGCGGAGCGTGCAAACTTTTAATTCTTACCCGGTATATTTGACGTGTGTAAATTTTTTTCTCTGGAATTCATCAAAATAGTCCCACGAATGTTCCTACCGTTGGATAGAGCTTGTCTAGAGGAACATTTTGAGTGGTCAAACGGCCGAATCGGACCAGAATTTTCCGAGCGCGGAGCGTGCAAACTTTTAATAATTACCCGGTTTATTTGACGGTTGTGTACTTCTATCTCTGGAATTCATCAAAATAGTCCCACGAATGTTCCTATCGTTGGATAGAGCTTGTCAAGAGGAACATTTTGAGTGGTCAAACGGCCTAGTCGGACCAGAAGTTTCCGAGCGCGGAGCGTGCAAACTTTTAATAATTACCCGGTTTATTTGACGTATGTGTACCTCTATCTCTGGAATTCATCAAAATAGTCCCACGAATGATCCTACCGTTGGATAGAGCTTGTCTAGAGGAACATTTTGAGTGGTCAAACGGCCGAATCGGACCAGAAGTTTCCGAGCGCGGAGCGTGCAAACTTTTAATACTTACCCGGTATATTTGACGTGTGCAAATTTTTTTCTCTGGAATTCATCAAAATAGTCCCACGAATGTTCCTACCGTTGGATAGAGCTTGTCGAGAGGAACATTTTGAGTGGTCAAACGGCCGAATCGGACCAGAATTTTCCGAGCGCGGAGCGTGCAAACTTTTAATAATTACCCGGTTTATTTGACGTATGTGTACTCCTATCTCTGGAATTCATCAAAATAGTCCCACGAATGTTCCTACCGTTGGATAGAGCTTGTCTAGAGGAACATTTTGAGTGGTCAAACGGCCGAATCGGGCCAGAAGTTTCCGAGCGCGGAGCGTGCAAACTTTTAATACTTACCCGGTATATTTGACGTATGTGTACTACTATCTCTGGAATTCATCAAAATAGTCCCACGAATGTTCCTACCGTTGGATAGAGCTTGTCTAGAGGAACATTTTGAGTGGTCAAACGGCCGAATCGGGCCAGAAGTTTCCGAGCGCGGAGCGTGCAAACTTTTAATACTTACCCGGTATATTTGACGTATGTGTACTTCTATCTCTGGAATTCATCAAAATAATCCCACAAATGTTCCTACCGTTGGATAGAGCTTGTCTAGAGGAACATTTTGAATGGTCAAACGGCCGAATCGTACCAGAATTTTCCGAGCGCGGAGCGTGCAAACTTTTAATACTTACCCGGTTTATTTGACGTATGTGTACTACTATCTCTGGAATTCATCAAAATAGTCCCACGAATGTTCCTACCGTTGGATAGAGCTTGTCTAGAGGAACATTTTGAGTGGTCAAACGGCCGAATCGGGCCAGAAGTTTCCGAGCGCGGAGCGTGCAAACTTTTAATACTTACCCGGTATATTTGACGTATGTGTACTTCTATCTCTGGAATTCATCAAAATAATCCCACGAATGTTCCTACCGTTGGATAGAGCTTGTCTAGAGGAACATTTTGAATGGTCAAACGGCCGAATCGTACCAGAATTTTCCGAGCGCGGAGCGTGCAAACTTTTAATTCTTACCCGGTATATTTGACGTGTGTAAATTTTTTTCTCTGGAATTCATCAAAATAGTCCCACGAATGTTCCTACCGTTGGATAGAGCTTGTCTAGAGGAACATTTTGAATGGTCAAACGGCCGAATCGTACCAGAATTTTCCGAGCGCGGAGCGTGCAAACTTTTAATACTTACCCGGTTTATTTGACGTATGTGTACTACTATCTCTGGAATTCATCAAAATAGTCCCACGAATGTTCCTACCGTTGGATAGAGCTTGTCTAGAGGAACATTTTGAGTGGTCAAACGGCCGAATCGGACCAGAATTTTCCGAGCGCGGAGCGTGCAAACTTTTAATAATTACCCGGTTTATTTGACGGTTGTGTACTTCTATCTCTGGAATTCATCAAAATAGTCCCACGAATGTTCCTATCGTTGGATAGAGCTTGTCGAGAGGAACATTTTGAGTGGTCAAACGGCCGAATCGGACCAGAATTTCCGAGCGCGGAGCGTGCAAACTTTTAATACTTACCCGATATATTTGACGTGTGTAAATTTTTTTCTCTGGAATTCATCAAAATAGTCCCACGAATGTTCCTACCGTTGGATAGAGCTTGTCGAGAGGAACATTTTGAGTGGTCAAACGGCCGAATCGGACCAGAATTTCCGAGCGCGGAGCGTGCAAACTTTTAATACTTACCCGATATATTTGACGTGTGTAAATTTTTTTCTCTGGAATTCATCAAAATAGTCCCACGAATGATCCTACCGTTGGATAGAGCTTGTCTAGAGGAACATTTTGAGTGGTCAAACGGCCGAAACGGACCAGAAGTTTCCGAGCGCGGAGCGTGCAAACTTTTAATACTTACCCGGTATATTTGACGTGTGCAAATTTTTTTCTCTGGAATTCATCAAAATAGTCCCACGAATGTTCCTACCGTTGGATAGAGCTTGTCGAGAGGAACATTTTGAGTGGTCAAACGGCCGAATCGGACCAGAATTTTCCGAGCGCGGAGCGTGCAAACTTTTAATAATTACCCGGTTTATTTGACGTATGTGTACTCCTATCTCTGGAATTCATCAAAATAGTCCCACGAATGATCCCAACGTTGGATAGAGCTTGTCAAGAGGAACATATTGAGTGGTCAAACGGCCGAATCGGACCAGAATTTTCCGAGCGCGGAGCGTGCAAACTTTTAATTCTTACCCGGTATATTTGACGTGTGTAAATTTTTTTCTCTGGAATTCATCAAAATAGTCCCACGAATGTTCCTACCGTTGGATAGAGCTTGTCTAGAGGAACATTTTGAGTGGTCAAACGGCCGAATCGGACCAGAATTTTCCGAGCGCGGAGCGTGCAAACTTTTAATAATTACCCGGTTTATTTGACGTATGTGTACTCCTATCTCTGGAATTCATCAAAATAGTCCCACGAATGATCCCAACGTTGGATAGAGCTTGTCGAGAGGAACATTTTGAGTGGTCAAACGGCCGAATCGGACCAGAATTTTCCGAGCGCGGAGCGTGCAAACTTTTAATAATTACCCGGTTTATTTGACGTATGTGTACTCCTATCTCTGGAATTCATCAAAATAGTCCCACGAATGATCCCAACGTTGGATAGAGCTTGTCGAGAGGAACATTTTGAGTGGTCAAACGGCCGAATCGGACCAGAATTTTCCGAGCGCGGAGCGTGCAAACTTTTAATAATTACCCGGTTTATTTGACGTATGTGTACTTCTATCTCTGGAATTCATCAAAATAGTCCCACGAATGTTCCTACCGTTGGATAGAGCTTGTCTAGAGGAACATTTTGAATGGTCAAACGGCCGAATCGTACCAGAATTTTCCGAGCGCGGAGCGTGCAAACTTTTAATACTTACCCGGTATATTTGACGTATGTGTACTTCTATCTCTGGAATTCATCAAAATAATCCCACGAATGTTCCTACCGTTGGATAGAGCTTGTCTAGAGGAACATTTTGAATGGTCAAACGGCCGAATCGTACCAGAATTTTCCGAGCGCGGAGCGTGCAAACTTTTAATACTTACCCGATATATTTGACGTGTGTACATTTTTTTCTCTGGAATTCATCAAAATAGTCCCACGAATGTTCCTACCGTTGGATAGAGCTTGTCTAGAGGAACATTTTGAATGGTCAAACGGCCGAATGGTACCAGAATTTTCCGAGCGCGGAGCGTGCAAACTTTTAATAATTACCCGGTTTATTTGACGTATGTGTACTTCTATCTCTGGAATTCATCAAAATAGTCCCACGAATGTTCCTACCGTTGGATAGAGCTTGTCTAGAGGAACATTTTGAGTGGTCAAACGGCCGAATCGGACCAGAATTTTCCGAGCGCGGAGCGTGCAAACTTTTAATAATTACCCGGTTTATTTGACGGTTGTGTACTTCTATCTCTGGAATTCATCAAAATAGTCCCACGAATGTTCCTATCGTTGGATAGAGCTTGTCGAGAGGAACATTTTGAGTGGTCAAACGGCCGAATCGGACCAGAATTTCCGAGCGCGGAGCGTGCAAACTTTTAATTCTTACCCGGTATATTTGACGTGTGTAAATTTTTTTCTCTGGAATTCATCAAAATAGTCCCACGAATGTTCCTACCGTTGGATAGAGCTTGTCTAGAGGAACATTTTGAGTGGTCAAACGGCCGAATCGGACCAGAATTTTCCGAGCGCGGAGCGTGCAAACTTTTAATAATTACCCGGTTTATTTGACGGTTGTGTACTTCTATCTCTGGAATTCATCAAAATAGTCCCACGAATGTTCCTATCGTTGGATAGAGCTTGTCGAGAGGAACATTTTGAGTGGCCAAACGGCCGAATCGGACCAGAATTTCCGAGCGCGGAGCGTGCAAACTTTTAATAATTACCCGGTTTATTTGACGTATGTGTAGCTCTATCTCTGGAATTCATCAAAATAGTCCCACGAATGATCCTACCGTTGGATAGAGCTTGTCTAGAGGAACATTTTGAGTGGTCAAACGGCCGAATCGGACCAGAAGTTTCCGAGCGCGGAGCGTGCAAACTTTTAATACTTACCCAGTATATTTGACGTGTGCAAATTTTTTTCTCTGGAATTCATCAAACTAGTCCCACGAATGTTCCTACCGTTGGATAGAGCTTGTCGAGAGGAACATTTTGAGTGGTCAAACGGCCGAATCGGACCAGAATTTTCCGAGCGCGGAGCGTGCAAACTTTTAATAATTACCCGGTTTATTTGACGTATGTGTACTCCTATCTCTGGAATTCATCAAAATAGTCCCACGAATGATCCCAACGTTGGATAGAGCTTGTCAAGAGGAACATATTGAGTGGTCAAACGGCCGAATCGTACCAGAATTTTCCGAGCGCGGAGCGTGCAAACTTTTAATAATTACCCGGTTTATTTGACGTATGTGTACTCCTATCTCTGGAATTCATCAAAATAGTCCCACGAATGTTCCTATCGTTGGATAGAGCTTGTCGAGAGGAACATTTTGAGTGGTCAAACGGCCGAATCGGACCAGAATTTCCGAGCGCGGAGCGTGCAAACTTTTAATACTTACCCGATATATTTGACGTGTGTAAATTTTTTTCTCTGGAATTCATCAAAATAGTCCCACGAATGTTCCTACCGTTGGATAGAGCTTGTCTAGAGGAACATTTTGAATGGTCAAACGGCCGAATGGTACCAGAATTTTCCGAGCGCGGAGCGTGCAAACTTTTAATAATTACCCGGTTTATTTGACGTATGTGTACTTCTATCTCTGGAATTCATCAAAATAGTCCCACGAATGTTCCTACCGTTGGATAGAGCTTGTCTAGAGGAACATTTTGAGTGGTCAAACGGCCGAATCGGACCAGAATTTTCCGAGCGCGGAGCGTGCAAACTTTTAATAATTACCCGGTTTATTTGACGGTTGTGTACTTCTATCTCTGGAATTCATCAAAATAGTCCCACGAATGTTCCTATCGTTGGATAGAGCTTGTCGAGAGGAACATTTTGAGTGGTCAAACGGCCGAATCGGACCAGAATTTTCCGAGCGCGGAGCGTGCAAACTTTTAATAATTACCCGGTTTATTTGACGTATGTGTAATTCTATCTCTGGAATTCATCAAAATAGTCCACGACTGATCCTATCGTTGGATAGAGCTTGTCGAGAGGAACATTTTGAGTGGTCAAACGGCCGAATCGGACCAGAATTTTCCGAGCGCGGAGCGTGCAAACTTTTAATAATTACCCGGTTTACTTGACGTATGTGTAATTCTATCTCTGGAATTCATCAAAATAGTCCACGACTGATCCTACCGTTGGATAGAGCTTGTCTAGAGGAACATTTTGAAGGGTCAAACGGCCGAATCGGACCAGAAGTTTCCGAGCGCGGAGCGTGCAAACTTTTAATAATTACCCGGTTTATTTGACGTATGAGTACTTCCATCTCTGGAATTCATCAAAATAGTCCCACGAATGATCCTACCGTTGGATAGAGCTTGTCTAGAGGAACATTTTGAATGGTCAAACGGCCGAATCGTACCAGAATTTTCCGAGCGCGGAGCGTGCAAACTTTTAATACTTACCCGGTTTATTTGACGTATGTGTACTACTATCTCTGGAATTCATCAAAATAGTCCCACGAATGATCCCAACGTTGGATAGAGCTTGTCTAGAGGAACATTTTGAGTGGTCAAACGGCCGAATCGGACCAGAATTTTCCGAGCGCGGAGCGTGCAAACTTTTAATAATTACCCGGTTTACTTGACGTATGTGTAATTCTATCTCTGGAATTCATCAAAATAGTCCACGACTGATCCTACCGTTGGATAGAGCTTGTCTAGAGGAACATTTTGAAGGGTCAAACGGCCGAATCGGACCAGAAGTTTCCGAGCGCGGAGCGTGCAAACTTTTAATAATTACCCGGTTTATTTGACGTATGAGTACTTCCATCTCTGGAATTCATCAAAATAGTCCCACGAATGATCCTACCGTTGGATAGAGCTTGTCTAGAGGAACATTTTGAATGGTCAAACGGCCGAATCGTACCAGAATTTTCCGAGCGCGGAGCGTGCAAACTTTTAATAATTACCCGGTTTATTTGACGGTTGTGTACTTCTATCTCTGGAATTCATCAAAATAGTCCCACGAATGTTCCTATCGTTGGATAGAGCTTGTCGAGAGGAACATTTTGAGTGGTCAAACGGCCGAATCGGACCAGAATTTCCGAGCGCGGAGCGTGCAAACTTTTAATACTTACCCGATATATTTGACGTGTGTAAATTTTTTTCTCTGGAATTCATCAAAATAGTCCCACGAATGTTCCTACCGTTGGATAGAGCTTGTCGAGAGGAACATTTTGAGTGGTCAAACGGCCGAATCGGACCAGAATTTCCGAGCGCGGAGCGTGCAAACTTTTAATAATTACCCGGTTTATTTGACGTATGTGTACCTCTATCTCTGGAATTCATCAAAATAGTCCCACGAATGATCCTACCGTTGGATAGAGCTTGTCTAGAGGAACATTTTGAGTGGTCAAACGGCCGAAACGGACCAGAAGTTTCCGAGCGCGGAGCGTGCAAACTTTTAATACTTACCCGGTATATTTGACGTGTGCAAATTTTTTTCTCTGGAATTCATCAAAATAGTCCCACGAATGTTCCTACCGTTGGATAGAGCTTGTCGAGAGGAACATTTTGAGTGGTCAAGCGGCCGAATCGGACCAGAATTTTCCGAGCGCGGAGCGTGCAAACTTTTAATAATTACCCGGTTTATTTGACGTATGTGTACTCCTATCTCTGGAATTCATCAAAATAGTCCCACGAATGATCCCAACGTTGGATAGAGCTTGTCAAGAGGAACATATTGAGTGGTCAAACGGCCGAATCGGACCAGAATTTTCCGAGCGCGGAGCGTGCAAACTTTTAATTCTTACCCGGTATATTTGACGTGTGTAAATTTTTTTCTCTGGAATTCATCAAAATAGTCCCACGAATGTTCCTACCGTTGGATAGAGCTTGTCTAGAGGAACATTTTGAGTGGTCAAACGGCCGAATCGGACCAGAATTTTCCGAGCGCGGAGCGTGCAAACTTTTAATAATTACCCGGTTTATTTGACGTATGTGTACTCCTATCTCTGGAATTCATCAAAATAGTCCCACGAATGATCCCAACGTTGGATAGAGCTTGTCGAGAGGAACATTTTGAGTGGTCAAACGGCCGAATCGGACCAGAATTTTCCGAGCGCGGAGCGTGCAAACTTTTAATAATTACCCGGTTTATTTGACGTATGTGTACTCCTATCTCTGGAATTCATCAAAATAGTCCCACGAATGATCCCAACGTTGGATAGAGCTTGTCGAGAGGAACATTTTGAATGGTCAAACGGCCGAATCGTACCAGAATTTTCCGAGCGCGGAGCGTGCAAACTTTTAATACTTACCCGGTATATTTGACGTGTGTAAATTTTTTTCTCTGGAATTCATCAAAATAGTCCCACGAATGTTCCTACCGTTGGATAGAGCTTGTCTAGAGGAACATTTTGAGTGGTCAAACGGCCGAATCGGACCAGAATTTTCCGAGCGCGGAGCGTGCAAACTTTTAATAATTACCCGGTTTATTTGACGTATGTGTACTCCTATCTCTGGAATTCATCAAAATAGTCCCACGAATGATCCCAACGTTGGATAGAGCTTGTCGAGAGGAACATTTTGAGTGGTCAAACGGCCGAATCGGACCAGAATTTTCCGAGCGCGGAGCGTGCAAACTTTTAATAATTACCCGGTTTATTTGACGTATGTGTACTTCTATCTCTGGAATTCATCAAAATAGTCCCACGAATGTTCCTACCGTTGGATAGAGCTTGTCTAGAGGAACATTTTGAATGGTCAAACGGCCGAATCGTACCAGAATTTTCCGAGCGCGGAGCGTGCAAACTTTTAATACTTACCCGGTTTATTTGACGTATGTGTACTACTATCTCTGGAATTCATCAAAATAGTCCCACGAATGTTCCTACCGTTGGATAGAGCTTGTCTAGAGGAACATTTTGAGTGGTCAAACGGCCGAATCGGGCCAGAAGTTTCCGAGCGCGGAGCGTGCAAACTTTTAATACTTACCCGGTATATTTGACGTATGTGTACTTCTATCTCTGGAATTCATCAAAATAATCCCACGAATGTTCCTACCGTTGGATAGAGCTTGTCTAGAGGAACATTTTGAATGGTCAAACGGCCGAATCGTACCAGAATTTTCCGAGCGCGGAGCGTGCAAACTTTTAATTCTTACCCGGTATATTTGACGTGTGTAAATTTTTTTCTCTGGAATTCATCAAAATAGTCCCACGAATGTTCCTACCGTTGGATAGAGCTTGTCTAGAGGAACATTTTGAATGGTCAAACGGCCGAATCGTACCAGAATTTTCCGAGCGCGGAGCGTGCAAACTTTTAATACTTACCCGGTTTATTTGACGTATGTGTACTACTATCTCTGGAATTCATCAAAATAGTCCCACGAATGTTCCTACCGTTGGATAGAGCTTGTCTAGAGGAACATTTTGAGTGGTCAAACGGCCGAATCGGACCAGAATTTTCCGAGCGCGGAGCGTGCAAACTTTTAATAATTACCCGGTTTATTTGACGTATGTGTACTTCTATCTCTGGAATTCATCAAAATATTCCCACGAATGATCCTACCGTTGGATAGAGCTTGTCTAGAGGAACATTTTGAGTGGTCAAACGGCCGAATCGGACCAGAAGTTTCCGAGCGCGGAGCGTGCAAACTTTTAATAATTACCCGGTTTATTTGACGTATGTGTACCTCTATCTCTGGAATTCATCAAAATAGTCCCACGAATGATCCTACCGTTGGATAGAGCTTGTCTAGAGGAACATTTTGAGTGGTCAAACGGCCGAATCCGACAGGAAGTTTCCGAGCGCGGAGCGTGCAAACTTTTAATAATTACCCGGTTTATTTGACGTATGTGTAATTCTATCTCTGGAATTCACCAAAATAGTCCCACGAATGATCCTACCGTTGGATAGAGCTTGTCTAGAGGAACATTTTGAGTGGTCAAACGGCCGAATCCGACAGGAAGTTTCCGAGCGCGGAGCGTGCAAACTTTTAATAATTACCCGGTTTATTTGACGTATGTGTACTTCTATCTCTGGAATTCATCAAAATATTCCCACGAATGATCCTACCGTTGGATAGAGCTTGTCTAGAGGAACATTTTGAGTGGTCAAACGGCCGAATCGGACCAGAAGTTTCCGAGCGCGGAGCGTGCAAACTTTTAATAATTACCCGGTTTATTTGACGTATGTGTACCTCTATCTCTGGAATTCATCAAAATAGTCCCACGAATGATCCTACCGTTGTATAGAGCTTGTCTAGAGGAACATTTTGAGTGGTCAAACGGCCGAATCGTACCAGAATTTTCCGAGCGCGGAGCGTGCAAACTTTTAATACTTACCCGGTTTATTTGACGTATGTGTACTACTATCTCTGGAATTCATCAAAATAGTCCCACGAATGTTCCTACCGTTGGATAGAGCTTGTCTAGAGGAACATTTTGAATGGTCAAACGGCCGAATCGTACCAGAATTTTCCGAGCGCGGAGCGTGCAAACTTTTAATACTTACCCGGTTTATTTGACGTATGTGTACTACTATCTCTGGAATTCATCAAAATAGTCCCACGAATGTTCCTACCGTTGGATAGAGCTTGTCTAGAGGAACATTTTGAGTGGTCAAACGGCCGAATCGGGCCAGAAGTTTCCGAGCGCGGAGCGTGCAAACTTTTAATACTTACCCGGTATATTTGACGTATGTGTACTTCTATCTCTGGAATTCATCAAAATAGTCCACGACTGATCCTACCGTTGGATAGAGCTTGTCTAGAGGAACAGTTTGAGTGGTCAAACGGCCGAATCGGACCAGAAGTTTCCGAGCGCGGAGCGTGCAAACTTTTAATAATTACCCGGTTTATTCGACGTATATAAATTTTTTTCTCTGGAATTCATCAAAATAGTCCCACGAATGATCCTACCGTTGGATAGAGCTTGTCTAGAGGAACATTTTGAGTGGTCAAACGGCCGAATCGGACCAGAAGTTTCCGAGCGCGGAGCGTGCAAACTTTTAATAATTACCCGGTTTATTTGACGTATGTGTACCTCTATCTCTGGAATTCATCAAAATAGTCCCACGAATGATCCTACCGTTGTATAGAGCTTGTCTAGAGGAACATTTTGAGTGGTCAAACGGCCGAATCGTACCAGAATTTTCCGAGCGCGGAGCGTGCAAACTTTTAATACTTACCCGGTTTATTTGACGTATGTGTACTACTATCTCTGGAATTCATCAAAATAGTCCCACGAATGTTCCTACCGTTGGATAGAGCTTGTCTAGAGGAACATTTTGAGTGGTCAAACGGCCGAATCGGGCCAGAAGTTTCCGAGCGCGGAGCGTGCAAACTTTTAATACTTACCCGGTATATTTGACGTATGTGTACTTCTATCTCTGGAATTCATCAAAATAATCCCACGAATGTTCCTACCGTTGGATAGAGCTTGTCTAGAGGAACATTTTGAATGGTCAAACGGCCGAATCGTACCAGAATTTTCCGAGCGCGGAGCGTGCAAACTTTTAATACTTACCCGGTTTATTTGACGTATGTGTACTACTATCTCTGGAATTCATCAAAATAGTCCCACGAATGTTCCTACCGTTGGATAGAGCTTGTCTAGAGGAACATTTTGAGTGGTCAAACGGCCGAATCGGGCCAGAAGTTTCCGAGCGCGGAGCGTGCAAACTTTTAATACTTACCCGGTATATTTGACGTATGTGTACTTCTATCTCTGGAATTCATCAAAATAATCCCACGAATGTTCCTACCGTTGGATAGAGCTTGTCTAGAGGAACATTTTGAATGGTCAAACGGCCGAATCGTACCAGAATTTTCCGAGCGCGGAGCGTGCAAACTTTTAATTCTTACCCGGTATATTTGACGTGTGTAAATTTTTTTCTCTGGAATTCATCAAAATAGTCCCACGAATGTTCCTACCGTTGGATAGAGCTTGTCTAGAGGAACATTTTGAATGGTCAAACGGCCGAATCGTACCAGAATTTTCCGAGCGCGGAGCGTGCAAACTTTTAATACTTACCCGGTTTATTTGACGTATGTGTACTACTATCTCTGGAATTCATCAAAATAGTCCCACGAATGTTCCTACCGTTGGATAGAGCTTGTCTAGAGGAACATTTTGAGTGGTCAAACGGCCGAATCGGACCAGAATTTTCCGAGCGCGGAGCGTGCAAACTTTTAATAATTACCCGGTTTATTTGACGGTTGTGTACTTCTATCTCTGGAATTCATCAAAATAGTCCCACGAATGTTCCTATCGTTGGATAGAGCTTGTCGAGAGGAACATTTTGAGTGGTCAAACGGCCGAATCGGACCAGAATTTCCGAGCGCGGAGCGTGCAAACTTTTAATAATTACCCGGTTTATTTGACGGTTGTGTACTTCTATCTCTGGAATTCATCAAAATAGTCCCACGAATGTTCCTACCGTTGGATAGAGCTTGTCGAGAGGAACATTTTGAGTGGTCAAACGGCCGAATCGGACCAGAATTTCCGAGCGCGGAGCGTGCAAACTTTTAATAATTACCCGGTTTATTTGACGTATGTGTACCTCTATCTCTGGAATTCATCAAAATAGTCCCACGAATGATCCTACCGTTGGATAGAGCTTGTCTAGAGGAACATTTTGAGTGGTCAAACGGCCGAAACGGACCAGAAGTTTCCGAGCGCGGAGCGTGCAAACTTTTAATACTTACCCGGTATATTTGACGTGTGCAAATTTTTTTCTCTGGAATTCATCAAAATAGTCCCACGAATGTTCCTACCGTTGGATAGAGCTTGTCGAGAGGAACATTTTGAGTGGTCAAACGGCCGAATCGGACCAGAATTTTCCGAGCGCGGAGCGTGCAAACTTTTAATAATTACCCGGTTTATTTGACGTATGTGTACTCCTATCTCTGGAATTCATCAAAATAGTCCCACGAATGATCCCAACGTTGGATAGAGCTTGTCAAGAGGAACATATTGAGTGGTCAAACGGCCGAATCGGACCAGAATTTTCCGAGCGCGGAGCGTGCAAACTTTTAATTCTTACCCGGTATATTTGACGTGTGTAAATTTTTTTCTCTGGAATTCATCAAAATAGTCCCACGAATGTTCCTACCGTTGGATAGAGCTTGTCTAGAGGAACATTTTGAGTGGTCAAACGGCCGAATCGGACCAGAATTTTCCGAGCGCGGAGCGTGCAAACTTTTAATAATTACCCGGTTTATTTGACGGTTGTGTACTTCTATCTGTGGAATTCATCAAAATAGTCCCACGAATGTTCCTATCGTTGGATAGAGCTTGTCAAGAGGAACATTTTGAGTGGTCAAACGGCCTAGTCGGACCAGAAGTTTCCGAGCGCGGAGCGTGCAAACTTTTAATAATTACCCGGTTTATTTGACGTATGTGTACCTCTATCTCTGGAATTCATCAAAATAGTCCCACGAATGATCCTACCGTTGGATAGAGCTTGTCTAGAGGAACATTTTGAGTGGTCAAACGGCCGAATCGGACCAGAAGTTTCCGAGCGCGGAGCGTGCAAACTTTTAATACTTACCCGGTATATTTGACGTGTGCAAATTTTTTTCTCTGGAATTCATCAAAATAGTCCCACGAATGTTCCTACCGTTGGATAGAGCTTGTCGAGAGGAACATTTTGAGTGGTCAAACGGCCGAATCGGACCAGAATTTTCCGAGCGCGGAGCGTGCAAACTTTTAATAATTACCCGGTTTATTTGACGTATGTGTACTCCTATCTCTGGAATTCATCAAAATAGTCCCACGAATGTTCCTACCGTTGGATAGAGCTTGTCTAGAGGAACATTTTGAGTGGTCAAACGGCCGAATCGGGCCAGAAGTTTCCGAGCGCGGAGCGTGCAAACTTTTAATACTTACCCGGTATATTTGACGTATGTGTACTACTATCTCTGGAATTCATCAAAATAGTCCCACGAATGTTCCTACCGTTGGATAGAGCTTGTCTAGAGGAACATTTTGAGTGGTCAAACGGCCGAATCGGGCCAGAAGTTTCCGAGCGCGGAGCGTGCAAACTTTTAATAATTACCCGGTTTATTTGACGTATGTGTACTCCTATCTCTGGAATTCATCAAAATAGTCCCACGAATGTTCCTACCGTTGGATAGAGCTTGTCTAGAGGAACATTTTGAGTGGTCAAACGGCCGAATCGGGCCAGAAGTTTCCGAGCGCGGAGCGTGCAAACTTTTAATAATTACCCGGTTTATTTGACGGTTGTGTACTTCTATCTCTGGAATTCATCAAAATAGTCCCACGAATGTTCCTATCGTTGGATAGAGCTTGTCGAGAGGAACATTTTGAGTGGTCAAACGGCCGAATCGGACCAGAATTTCCGAGCGCGGAGCGTGCAAACTTTTAATACTTACCCGATATATTTGACGTGTGTAAATTTTTTTCTCTGGAATTCATCAAAATAGTCCCACGAATGTTCCTACCGTTGGATAGAGCTTGTCGAGAGGAACATTTTGAGTGGTCAAACGGCCGAATCGGACCAGAATTTCCGAGCGCGGAGCGTGCAAACTTTTAATAATTACCCGGTTTATTTGACGTATGTGTACCTCTATCTCTGGAATTCATCAAAATAGTCCCACGAATGATCCTACCGTTGGATAGAGCTTGTCTAGAGGAACATTTTGAGTGGTCAAACGGCCGAAACGGACCAGAAGTTTCCGAGCGCGGAGCGTGCAAACTTTTAATACTTACCCGGTATATTTGACGTGTGCAAATTTTTTTCTCTGGAATTCATCAAAATAGTCCCACGAATGTTCCTACCGTTGGATAGAGCTTGTCGAGAGGAACATTTTGAGTGGTCAAACGGCCGAATCGGACCAGAATTTTCCGAGCGCGGAGCGTGCAAACTTTTAATAATTACCCGGTTTATTTGACGTATGTGTACTCCTATCTCTGGAATTCATCAAAATAGTCCCACGAATGATCCCAACGTTGGATAGAGCTTGTCAAGAGGAACATATTGAGTGGTCAAACGGCCGAATCGGACCAGAATTTTCCGAGCGCGGAGCGTGCAAACTTTTAATTCTTACCCGGTATATTTGACGTGTGT
The DNA here is from genome assembly GCF_039881205.1 of Euwallacea similis. NCBI lineage: Eukaryota > Metazoa > Arthropoda > Insecta > Coleoptera > Curculionidae > Euwallacea > Euwallacea similis. Next base: position 3,695,885 of record NC_089626.1, read on the forward strand.
AAATTTTTTTCTCTGGAATTCATCAAAATAGTCCCACGAATGTTCCTACCGTTGGATAGAGCTTGTCTAGAGGAACATTTTGAGTGGTCAAACGGCCGAATCGGACCAGAATTTTCCGAGCGCGGAGCGTGCAAACTTTTAATAATTACCCGGTTTATTTGACGTATGTGTACTCCTATCTCTGGAATTCATCAAAATAGTCCCACGAATGATCCCAACGTTGGATAGAGCTTGTCGAGAGGAACATTTTGAGTGGTCAAACGGCCGAATCGGACCAGAATTTTCCGAGCGCGGAGCGTGCAAACTTTTAATAATTACCCGGTTTATTTGACGTATGTGTACTCCTATCTCTGGAATTCATCAAAATAGTCCCACGAATGATCCCAACGTTGGATAGAGCTTGTCGAGAGGAACATTTTGAGTGGTCAAACGGCCGAATCGGACCAGAATTTTCCGAGCGCGGAGCGTGCAAACTTTTAATAATTACCCGGTTTATTTGACGTATGTGTACTTCTATCTCTGGAATTCATCAAAATAGTCCCACGAATGTTCCTACCGTTGGATAGAGCTTGTCTAGAGGAACATTTTGAATGGTCAAACGGCCGAATCGTACCAGAATTTTCCGAGCGCGGAGCGTGCAAACTTTTAATACTTACCCGGTTTATTTGACGTATGTGTACTACTATCTCTGGAATTCATCAAAATAGTCCCACGAATGTTCCTACCGTTGGATAGAGCTTGTCTAGAGGAACATTTTGAGTGGTCAAACGGCCGAATCGGGCCAGAAGTTTCCGAGCGCGGAGCGTGCAAACTTTTAATACTTACCCGGTATATTTGACGTATGTGTACTTCTATCTCTGGAATTCATCAAAATAATCCCACGAATGTTCCTACCGTTGGATAGAGCTTGTCTAGAGGAACATTTTGAATGGTCAAACGGCCGAATCGTACCAGAATTTTCCGAGCGCGGAGCGTGCAAACTTTTAATTCTTACCCGGTATATTTGACGTGTGTAAATTTTTTTCTCTGGAATTCATCAAAATAGTCCCACGAATGTTCCTACCGTTGGATAGAGCTTGTCTAGAGGAACATTTTGAATGGTCAAACGGCCGAATCGTACCAGAATTTTCCGAGCGCGGAGCGTGCAAACTTTTAATACTTACCCGGTTTATTTGACGTATGTGTACTACTATCTCTGGAATTCATCAAAATAGTCCCACGAATGTTCCTACCGTTGGATAGAGCTTGTCTAGAGGAACATTTTGAGTGGTCAAACGGCCGAATCGGACCAGAATTTTCCGAGCGCGGAGCGTGCAAACTTTTAATAATTACCCGGTTTATTTGACGGTTGTGTACTTCTATCTCTGGAATTCATCAAAATAGTCCCACGAATGTTCCTATCGTTGGATAGAGCTTGTCGAGAGGAACATTTTGAGTGGTCAAACGGCCGAATCGGACCAGAATTTCCGAGCGCGGAGCGTGCAAACTTTTAATAATTACCCGGTTTATTTGACGTATGTGTACTCCTATCTCTGGAATTCATCAAAATAGTCCCACGAATGATCCCAACGTTGGATAGAGCTTGTCAAGAGGAACATATTGAGTGGTCAAACGGCCGAATCGTACCAGAATTTTCCGAGCGCGGAGCGTGCAAACTTTTAATAATTACCCGGTTTATTTGACGTATGTGTACTCCTATCTCTGGAATTCATCAAAATAGTCCCACGAATGTTCCTATCGTTGGATAGAGCTTGTCTAGAGGAACATTTTGAGTGGTCAAACGGCCGAATCGGACCAGAATTTTCCGAGCGCGGAGCGTGCAAACTTTTAATAATTACCCGGTTTATTTGACGGTTGTGTACTTCTATCTCTGGAATTCATCAAAATAGTCCCACGAATGTTCCTATCGTTGGATAGAGCTTGTCAAGAGGAACATTTTGAGTGGTCAAACGGCCTAGTCGGACCAGAAGTTTCCGAGCGCGGAGCGTGCAAACTTTTAATACTTACCCGGTATATTTGACGTGTGCAAATTTTTTTCTCTGGAATTCATCAAAATAGTCCCACGAATGTTCCTACCGTTGGATAGAGCTTGTCGAGAGGAACATTTTGAGTGGTCAAACGGCCGAATCGGACCAGAATTTTCCGAGCGCGGAGCGTGCAAACTTTTAATAATTACCCGGTTTATTTGACGTATGTGTACTCCTATCTCTGGAATTCATCAAAATAGTCCCACGAATGTTCCTACCGTTGGATAGAGCTTGTCTAGAGGAACATTTTGAGTGGTCAAACGGCCGAATCGGGCCAGAAGTTTCCGAGCGCGGAGCGTGCAAACTTTTAATACTTACCCGGTATATTTGACGTATGTGTACTACTATCTCTGGAATTCATCAAAATAGTCCCACGAATGTTCCTACCGTTGGATAGAGCTTGTCTAGAGGAACATTTTGAGTGGTCAAACGGCCGAATCGGGCCAGAAGTTTCCGAGCGCGGAGCGTGCAAACTTTTAATACTTACCCGGTATATTTGACGTATGTGTACTTCTATCTCTGGAATTCATCAAAATAATCCCACAAATGTTCCTACCGTTGGATAGAGCTTGTCTAGAGGAACATTTTGAATGGTCAAACGGCCGAATCGTACCAGAATTTTCCGAGCGCGGAGCGTGCAAACTTTTAATACTTACCCGGTTTATTTGACGTATGTGTACTACTATCTCTGGAATTCATCAAAATAGTCCCACGAATGATCCCAACGTTGGATAGAGCTTGTCAAGAGGAACATATTGAGTGGTCAAACGGCCGAATCGGACCAGAATTTTCCGAGCGCGGAGCGTGCAAACTTTTAATTCTTACCCGGTATATTTGACGTGTGTAAATTTTTTTCTCTGGAATTCATCAAAATAGTCCCACGAATGTTCCTACCGTTGGATACAGCTTGTCTAGAGGAACATTTTGAGTGGTCAAACGGCCGAATCGGACCAGAATTTTCCGAGCGCGGAGCGTGCAAACTTTTAATAATTACCCGGTTTATTTGACGGTTGTGTACTTCTATCTCTGGAATTCATCAAAATAGTCCCACGAATGTTCCTATCGTTGGATAGAGCTTGTCAAGAGGAACATTTTGAGTGGTCAAACGGCCTAGTCGGACCAGAAGTTTCCGAGCGCGGAGCGTGCAAACTTTTAATAATTACCCGGTTTATTTGACGTATGTGTACCTCTATCTCTGGAATTCATCAAAATAGTCCCACGAATGATCCTACCGTTGGATAGAGCTTGTCTAGAGGAACATTTTGAGTGGTCAAACGGCCGAATCGGACCAGAAGTTTCCGAGCGCGGAGCGTGCAAACTTTTAATACTTACCCGGTATATTTGACGTGTGCAAATTTTTTTCTCTGGAATTCATCAAAATAGTCCCACGAATGTTCCTACCGTTGGATAGAGCTTGTCGAGAGGAACATTTTGAGTGGTCAAACGGCCGAATCGGACCAGAATTTTCCGAGCGCGGAGCGTGCAAACTTTTAATAATTACCCGGTTTATTTGACGTATGTGTACTCCTATCTCTGGAATTCATCAAAATAGTCCCACGAATGTTCCTACCGTTGGATAGAGCTTGTCTAGAGGAACATTTTGAGTGGTCAAACGGCCGAATCGGGCCAGAAGTTTCCGAGCGCGGAGCGTGCAAACTTTTAATACTTACCCGGTATATTTGACGTATGTGTACTACTATCTCTGGAATTCATCAAAATAGTCCCACGAATGTTCCTACCGTTGGATAGAGCTTGTCTAGAGGAACATTTTGAGTGGTCAAACGGCCGAATCGGGCCAGAAGTTTCCGAGCGCGGAGCGTGCAAACTTTTAATACTTACCCGGTATATTTGACGTATGTGTACTTCTATCTCTGGAATTCATCAAAATAATCCCACAAATGTTCCTACCGTTGGATAGAGCTTGTCTAGAGGAACATTTTGAATGGTCAAACGGCCGAATCGTACCAGAATTTTCCGAGCGCGGAGCGTGCAAACTTTTAATACTTACCCGGTTTATTTGACGTATGTGTACTACTATCTCTGGAATTCATCAAAATAGTCCCACGAATGTTCCTACCGTTGGATAGAGCTTGTCTAGAGGAACATTTTGAGTGGTCAAACGGCCGAATCGGGCCAGAAGTTTCCGAGCGCGGAGCGTGCAAACTTTTAATACTTACCCGGTATATTTGACGTATGTGTACTTCTATCTCTGGAATTCATCAAAATAATCCCACGAATGTTCCTACCGTTGGATAGAGCTTGTCTAGAGGAACATTTTGAATGGTCAAACGGCCGAATCGTACCAGAATTTTCCGAGCGCGGAGCGTGCAAACTTTTAATTCTTACCCGGTATATTTGACGTGTGTAAATTTTTTTCTCTGGAATTCATCAAAATAGTCCCACGAATGTTCCTACCGTTGGATAGAGCTTGTCTAGAGGAACATTTTGAATGGTCAAACGGCCGAATCGTACCAGAATTTTCCGAGCGCGGAGCGTGCAAACTTTTAATACTTACCCGGTTTATTTGACGTATGTGTACTACTATCTCTGGAATTCATCAAAATAGTCCCACGAATGTTCCTACCGTTGGATAGAGCTTGTCTAGAGGAACATTTTGAGTGGTCAAACGGCCGAATCGGACCAGAATTTTCCGAGCGCGGAGCGTGCAAACTTTTAATAATTACCCGGTTTATTTGACGGTTGTGTACTTCTATCTCTGGAATTCATCAAAATAGTCCCACGAATGTTCCTATCGTTGGATAGAGCTTGTCGAGAGGAACATTTTGAGTGGTCAAACGGCCGAATCGGACCAGAATTTCCGAGCGCGGAGCGTGCAAACTTTTAATACTTACCCGATATATTTGACGTGTGTAAATTTTTTTCTCTGGAATTCATCAAAATAGTCCCACGAATGTTCCTACCGTTGGATAGAGCTTGTCGAGAGGAACATTTTGAGTGGTCAAACGGCCGAATCGGACCAGAATTTCCGAGCGCGGAGCGTGCAAACTTTTAATACTTACCCGATATATTTGACGTGTGTAAATTTTTTTCTCTGGAATTCATCAAAATAGTCCCACGAATGATCCTACCGTTGGATAGAGCTTGTCTAGAGGAACATTTTGAGTGGTCAAACGGCCGAATCGGACCAGAATTTTCCGAGCGCGGAGCGTGCAAACTTTTAATACTTACCCGGTATATTTGACGTGTGCAAATTTTTTTCTCTGGAATTCATCAAAATAGTCCCACGAATGTTCCTACCGTTGGATAGAGCTTGTCGAGAGGAACATTTTGAGTGGTCAAACGGCCGAATCGGACCAGAATTTTCCGAGCGCGGAGCGTGCAAACTTTTAATAATTACCCGGTTTATTTGACGTATGTGTACTCCTATCTCTGGAATTCATCAAAATAGTCCCACGAATGATCCCAACGTTGGATAGAGCTTGTCAAGAGGAACATATTGAGTGGTCAAACGGCCGAATCGGACCAGAATTTTCCGAGCGCGGAGCGTGCAAACTTTTAATTCTTACCCGGTATATTTGACGTGTGTAAATTTTTTTCTCTGGAATTCATCAAAATAGTCCCACGAATGTTCCTACCGTTGGATAGAGCTTGTCTAGAGGAACATTTTGAGTGGTCAAACGGCCGAATCGGACCAGAATTTTCCGAGCGCGGAGCGTGCAAACTTTTAATAATTACCCGGTTTATTTGACGTATGTGTACTCCTATCTCTGGAATTCATCAAAATAGTCCCACGAATGATCCCAACGTTGGATAGAGCTTGTCGAGAGGAACATTTTGAGTGGTCAAACGGCCGAATCGGACCAGAATTTTCCGAGCGCGGAGCGTGCAAACTTTTAATAATTACCCGGTTTATTTGACGTATGTGTACTCCTATCTCTGGAATTCATCAAAATAGTCCCACGAATGATCCCAACGTTGGATAGAGCTTGTCGAGAGGAACATTTTGAGTGGTCAAACGGCCGAATCGGACCAGAATTTTCCGAGCGCGGAGCGTGCAAACTTTTAATAATTACCCGGTTTATTTGACGTATGTGTACTTCTATCTCTGGAATTCATCAAAATAGTCCCACGAATGTTCCTACCGTTGGATAGAGCTTGTCTAGAGGAACATTTTGAATGGTCAAACGGCCGAATCGTACCAGAATTTTCCGAGCGCGGAGCGTGCAAACTTTTAATACTTACCCGGTATATTTGACGTATGTGTACTTCTATCTCTGGAATTCATCAAAATAATCCCACGAATGTTCCTACCGTTGGATAGAGCTTGTCTAGAGGAACATTTTGAATGGTCAAACGGCCGAATCGTACCAGAATTTTCCGAGCGCGGAGCGTGCAAACTTTTAATACTTACCCGATATATTTGACGTGTGTACATTTTTTTCTCTGGAATTCATCAAAATAGTCCCACGAATGTTCCTACCGTTGGATAGAGCTTGTCTAGAGGAACATTTTGAATGGTCAAACGGCCGAATGGTACCAGAATTTTCCGAGCGCGGAGCGTGCAAACTTTTAATAATTACCCGGTTTATTTGACGTATGTGTACTTCTATCTCTGGAATTCATCAAAATAGTCCCACGAATGTTCCTACCGTTGGATAGAGCTTGTCTAGAGGAACATTTTGAGTGGTCAAACGGCCGAATCGGACCAGAATTTTCCGAGCGCGGAGCGTGCAAACTTTTAATAATTACCCGGTTTATTTGACGGTTGTGTACTTCTATCTCTGGAATTCATCAAAATAGTCCCACGAATGTTCCTATCGTTGGATAGAGCTTGTCGAGAGGAACATTTTGAGTGGTCAAACGGCCGAATCGGACCAGAATTTCCGAGCGCGGAGCGTGCAAACTTTTAATTCTTACCCGGTATATTTGACGTGTGTAAATTTTTTTCTCTGGAATTCATCAAAATAGTCCCACGAATGTTCCTACCGTTGGATAGAGCTTGTCTAGAGGAACATTTTGAGTGGTCAAACGGCCGAATCGGACCAGAATTTTCCGAGCGCGGAGCGTGCAAACTTTTAATAATTACCCGGTTTATTTGACGGTTGTGTACTTCTATCTCTGGAATTCATCAAAATAGTCCCACGAATGTTCCTATCGTTGGATAGAGCTTGTCGAGAGGAACATTTTGAGTGGCCAAACGGCCGAATCGGACCAGAATTTCCGAGCGCGGAGCGTGCAAACTTTTAATAATTACCCGGTTTATTTGACGTATGTGTAGCTCTATCTCTGGAATTCATCAAAATAGTCCCACGAATGATCCTACCGTTGGATAGAGCTTGTCTAGAGGAACATTTTGAGTGGTCAAACGGCCGAATCGGACCAGAAGTTTCCGAGCGCGGAGCGTGCAAACTTTTAATACTTACCCAGTATATTTGACGTGTGCAAATTTTTTTCTCTGGAATTCATCAAACTAGTCCCACGAATGTTCCTACCGTTGGATAGAGCTTGTCGAGAGGAACATTTTGAGTGGTCAAACGGCCGAATCGGACCAGAATTTTCCGAGCGCGGAGCGTGCAAACTTTTAATAATTACCCGGTTTATTTGACGTATGTGTACTCCTATCTCTGGAATTCATCAAAATAGTCCCACGAATGATCCCAACGTTGGATAGAGCTTGTCAAGAGGAACATATTGAGTGGTCAAACGGCCGAATCGTACCAGAATTTTCCGAGCGCGGAGCGTGCAAACTTTTAATAATTACCCGGTTTATTTGACGTATGTGTACTCCTATCTCTGGAATTCATCAAAATAGTCCCACGAATGTTCCTATCGTTGGATAGAGCTTGTCGAGAGGAACATTTTGAGTGGTCAAACGGCCGAATCGGACCAGAATTTCCGAGCGCGGAGCGTGCAAACTTTTAATACTTACCCGATATATTTGACGTGTGTAAATTTTTTTCTCTGGAATTCATCAAAATAGTCCCACGAATGTTCCTACCGTTGGATAGAGCTTGTCTAGAGGAACATTTTGAATGGTCAAACGGCCGAATGGTACCAGAATTTTCCGAGCGCGGAGCGTGCAAACTTTTAATAATTACCCGGTTTATTTGACGTATGTGTACTTCTATCTCTGGAATTCATCAAAATAGTCCCACGAATGTTCCTACCGTTGGATAGAGCTTGTCTAGAGGAACATTTTGAGTGGTCAAACGGCCGAATCGGACCAGAATTTTCCGAGCGCGGAGCGTGCAAACTTTTAATAATTACCCGGTTTATTTGACGGTTGTGTACTTCTATCTCTGGAATTCATCAAAATAGTCCCACGAATGTTCCTATCGTTGGATAGAGCTTGTCGAGAGGAACATTTTGAGTGGTCAAACGGCCGAATCGGACCAGAATTTTCCGAGCGCGGAGCGTGCAAACTTTTAATAATTACCCGGTTTATTTGACGTATGTGTACTCCTATCTCTGGAATTCATCAAAATAGTCCCACGAATGATCCCAACGTTGGATAGAGCTTGTCTAGAGGAACATTTTGAGTGGTCAAACGGCCGAATCGGACCAGAATTTTCCGAGCGCGGAGCGTGCAAACTTTTAATAATTACCCGGTTTACTTGACGTATGTGTAATTCTATCTCTGGAATTCATCAAAATAGTCCACGACTGATCCTACCGTTGGATAGAGCTTGTCTAGAGGAACATTTTGAAGGGTCAAACGGCCGAATCGGACCAGAAGTTTCCGAGCGCGGAGCGTGCAAACTTTTAATAATTACCCGGTTTATTTGACGTATGAGTACTTCCATCTCTGGAATTCATCAAAATAGTCCCACGAATGATCCTACCGTTGGATAGAGCTTGTCTAGAGGAACATTTTGAATGGTCAAACGGCCGAATCGTACCAGAATTTTCCGAGCGCGGAGCGTGCAAACTTTTAATACTTACCCGGTTTATTTGACGTATGTGTACTACTATCTCTGGAATTCATCAAAATAGTCCCACGAATGTTCCTACCGTTGGATAGAGCTTGTCTAGAGGAACATTTTGAGTGGTCAAACGGCCGAATCGGACCAGAATTTTCCGAGCGCGGAGCGTGCAAACTTTTAATAATTACCCGGTTTATTTGACGGTTGTGTACTTCTATCTCTGGAATTCATCAAAATAGTCCCACGAATGTTCCTATCGTTGGATAGAGCTTGTCGAGAGGAACATTTTGAGTGGTCAAACGGCCGAATCGGACCAGAATTTCCGAGCGCGGAGCGTGCAAACTTTTAATACTTACCCGATATATTTGACGTGTGTAAATTTTTTTCTCTGGAATTCATCAAAATAGTCCCACGAATGTTCCTACCGTTGGATAGAGCTTGTCGAGAGGAACATTTTGAGTGGTCAAACGGCCGAATCGGACCAGAATTTCCGAGCGCGGAGCGTGCAAACTTTTAATAATTACCCGGTTTATTTGACGTATGTGTACCTCTATCTCTGGAATTCATCAAAATAGTCCCACGAATGATCCTACCGTTGGATAGAGCTTGTCTAGAGGAACATTTTGAGTGGTCAAACGGCCGAAACGGACCAGAAGTTTCCGAGCGCGGAGCGTGCAAACTTTTAATACTTACCCGGTATATTTGACGTGTGCAAATTTTTTTCTCTGGAATTCATCAAAATAGTCCCACGAATGTTCCTACCGTTGGATAGAGCTTGTCGAGAGGAACATTTTGAGTGGTCAAACGGCCGAATCGGACCAGAATTTTCCGAGCGCGGAGCGTGCAAACTTTTAATAATTACCCGGTTTATTTGACGTATGTGTACCTCTATCTCTGGAATTCATCAAAATAGTCCCACGAATGATCCTACCGTTGGATAGAGCTTGTCTAGAGGAACATTTTGAGTGGTCAAACGGCCGAAACGGACCAGAAGTTTCCGAGCGCGGAGCGTGCAAACTTTTAATACTTACCCGGTATATTTGACGTGTGCAAATTTTTTTCTCTGGAATTCATCAAAATAGTCCCACGAATGTTCCTACCGTTGGATAGAGCTTGTCGAGAGGAACATTTTGAGTGGTCAAACGGCCGAATCGGACCAGAATTTTCCGAGCGCGGAGCGTGCAAACTTTTAATTCTTACCCGGTATATTTGACGTGTGTAAATTTTTTTCTCTGGAATTCATCAAAATAGTCCCACGAATGTTCCTACCGTTGGATAGAGCTTGTCTAGAGGAACATTTTGAGTGGTCAAACGGCCGAATCGGACCAGAATTTTCCGAGCGCGGAGCGTGCAAACTTTTAATAATTACCCGGTTTATTTGACGTATGTGTACTCCTATCTCTGGAATTCATCAAAATAGTCCCACGAATGATCCCAACGTTGGATAGAGCTTGTCGAGAGGAACATTTTGAGTGGTCAAACGGCCGAATCGGACCAGAATTTTCCGAGCGCGGAGCGTGCAAACTTTTAATAATTACCCGGTTTATTTGACGTATGTGTACTCCTATCTCTGGAATTCATCAAAATAGTCCCACGAATGATCCCAACGTTGGATAGAGCTTGTCGAGAGGAACATTTTGAGTGGTCAAACGGCCGAATCGGACCAGAATTTTCCGAGCGCGGAGCGTGCAAACTTTTAATAATTACCCGGTTTATTTGACGTATGTGTACTTCTATCTCTGGAATTCATCAAAATAGTCCCACGAATGTTCCTACCGTTGGATAGAGCTTGTCTAGAGGAACATTTTGAATGGTCAAACGGCCGAATCGTACCAGAATTTTCCGAGCGCGGAGCGTGCAAACTTTTAATACTTACCCGGTTTATTTGACGTATGTGTACTACTATCTCTGGAATTCATCAAAATAGTCCCACGAATGTTCCTACCGTTGGATAGAGCTTGTCTAGAGGAACATTTTGAGTGGTCAAACGGCCGAATCGGGCCAGAAGTTTCCGAGCGCGGAGCGTGCAAACTTTTAATACTTACCCGGTATATTTGACGTATGTGTACTTCTATCTCTGGAATTCATCAAAATAATCCCACGAATGTTCCTACCGTTGGATAGAGCTTGTCTAGAGGAACATTTTGAATGGTCAAACGGCCGAATCGTACCAGAATTTTCCGAGCGCGGAGCGTGCAAACTTTTAATTCTTACCCGGTATATTTGACGTGTGTAAATTTTTTTCTCTGGAATTCATCAAAATAGTCCCACGAATGTTCCTACCGTTGGATAGAGCTTGTCTAGAGGAACATTTTGAATGGTCAAACGGCCGAATCGTACCAGAATTTTCCGAGCGCGGAGCGTGCAAACTTTTAATACTTACCCGGTTTATTTGACGTATGTGTACTACTATCTCTGGAATTCATCAAAATAGTCCCACGAATGTTCCTACCGTTGGATAGAGCTTGTCTAGAGGAACATTTTGAGTGGTCAAACGGCCGAATCGGACCAGAATTTTCCGAGCGCGGAGCGTGCAAACTTTTAATAATTACCCGGTTTATTTGACGGTTGTGTACTTCTATCTCTGGAATTCATCAAAATAGTCCCACGAATGTTCCTATCGTTGGATAGAGCTTGTCGAGAGGAACATTTTGAGTGGTCAAACGGCCGAATCGGACCAGAATTTCCGAGCGCGGAGCGTGCAAACTTTTAATACTTACCCGATATATTTGACGTGTGTAAATTTTTTTCTCTGGAATTCATCAAAATAGTCCCACGAATGTTCCTACCGTTGGATAGAGCTTGTCTAGAGGAACATTTTGAATGGTCAAACGGCCGAATGGTACCAGAATTTTCCGAGCGCGGAGCGTGCAAACTTTTAATATTTACCCGGTTTATTTGACGTATGTGTACTTCTATCTCTGGAATTCATCAAAATAGTCCCACGAATGTTCCTACCGTTGGATAGAGCTTGTCTAGAGGAACATTTTGAGTGGTCAAACGGCCGAATCGGACCAGAATTTTCCGAGCGCGGAGCGTGCAAACTTTTAATAATTACCCGGTTTATTTGACGGTTGTGTACTTCTATCTCTGGAATTCATCAAAATAGTCCCACGAATGTTCTTATCGTTGGATAGAGCTTGTCGAGAGGAACATTTTGAGTGGTCAAACGGCCGAATCGGACCAGAATTTCCGAGCGCGGAGCGTGCAAACTTTTAATTCTTACCCGGTATATTTGACGTGTGTAAATTTTTTTCTCTGGAATTCATCAAAATAGTCCCACGAATGTTCCTACCGTTGGATAGAGCTTGTCTAGAGGAACATTTTGAGTGGTCAAACGGCCGAATCGGACCAGAATTTTCCGAGCGCGGAGCGTGCAAACTTTTAATAATTACCCGGTTTATTTGACGGTTGTGTACTTCTATCTCTGGAATTCATCAAAATAGTCCCACGAATGTTCCTATCGTTGGATAGAGCTTGTCGAGAGGAACATTTTGAGTGGTCAAACGGCCGAATCGGACCAGAATTTTCCGAGCGCGGAGCGTGCAAACTTTTAATAATTACCCGGTTTATTTGACGTATGTGTACTCCTATCTCTGGAATTCATCAAAATAGTCCCACGAATGATCCCAACGTTGGATAGAGCTTGTCTAGAGGAACATTTTGAGTGGTCAAACGGCCGAATCGGACCAGAATTTTCCGAGCGCGGAGCGTGCAAACTTTTAATAATTACCCGGTTTACTTGACGTATGTGTAATTCTATCTCTGGAATTCATCAAAATAGTCCACGACTGATCCTACCGTTGGATAGAGCTTGTCTAGAGGAACATTTTGAAGGGTCAAACGGCCGAATCGGACCAGAAGTTTCCGAGCGCGGAGCGTGCAAACTTTTAATAATTACCCGGTTTATTTGACGTATGAGTACTTCCATCTCTGGAATTCATCAAAATAGTCCCACGAATGATCCTACCGTTGGATAGAGCTTGTCTAGAGGAACATTTTGAATGGTCAAACGGCCGAATCGTACCAGAATTTTCCGAGCGCGGAGCGTGCAAACTTTTAATACTTACCCGGTTTATTTGACGTATGTGTACTACTATCTCTGGAATTCATCAAAATAGTCCCACGAATGTTCCTACCGTTGGATAGAGCTTGTCTAGAGGAACATTTTGAGTGGTCAAACGGCCGAATCGGACCAGAATTTTCCGAGCGCGGAGCGTGCAAACTTTTAATAATTACCCGGTTTATTTGACGGTTGTGTACTTCTATCTCTGGAATTCATCAAAATAGTCCCACGAATGTTCCTATCGTTGGATAGAGCTTGTCGAGAGGAACATTTTGAGTGGTCAAACGGCCGAATCGGACCAGAATTTCCGAGCGCGGAGCGTGCAAACTTTTAATACTTACCCGATATATTTGACGTGTGTAAATTTTTTTCTCTGGAATTCATCAAAATAGTCCCACGAATGTTCCTACCGTTGGATAGAGCTTGTCGAGAGGAACATTTTGAGTGGTCAAACGGCCGAATCGGACCAGAATTTCCGAGCGCGGAGCGTGCAAACTTTTAATAATTACCCGGTTTATTTGACGTATGTGTACCTCTATCTCTGGAATTCATCAAAATAGTCCCACGAATGATCCTACCGTTGGATAGAGCTTGTCTAGAGGAACATTTTGAGTGGTCAAACGGCCGAAACGGACCAGAAGTTTCCGAGCGCGGAGCGTGCAAACTTTTAATACTTACCCGGTATATTTGACGTGTGCAAATTTTTTTCTCTGGAATTCATCAAAATAGTCCCACGAATGTTCCTACCGTTGGATAGAGCTTGTCGAGAGGAACATTTTGAGTGGTCAAACGGCCGAATCGGACCAGAATTTTCCGAGCGCGGAGCGTGCAAACTTTTAATAATTACCCGGTTTATTTGACGTATGTGTACCTCTATCTCTGGAATTCATCAAAATAGTCCCACGAATGTTCCTACCGTTGGATAGAGCTTGTCGAGAGGAACATTTTGAGTGGTCAAACGGCCGAATCGGACCAGAATTTTCCGAGCGCGGAGCGTGCAAACTTTTAATTCTTACCCGGTATATTTGACGTGTGTAAATTTTTTTCTCTGGAATTCATCAAAATAGTCCCACGAATGTTCCTACCGTTGGATAGAGCTTGTCTAGAGGAACATTTTGAGTGGTCAAACGGCCGAATCGGACCAGAATTTTCCGAGCGCGGAGCGTGCAAACTTTTAATAATTACCCGGTTTATTTGACGTATGTGTACTCCTATCTCTGGAATTCATCAAAATAGTCCCACGAATGATCCCAACGTTGGATAGAGCTTGTCGAGAGGAACATTTTGAGTGGTCAAACGGCCGAATCGGACCAGAATTTTCCGAGCGCGGAGCGTGCAAACTTTTAATAATTACCCGGTTTATTTGACGTATGTGTACTCCTATCTCTGGAATTCATCAAAATAGTCCCACGAATGATCCCAACGTTGGATAGAGCTTGTCGAGAGGAACATTTTGAGTGGTCAAACGGCCGAATCGGACCAGAATTTTCCGAGCGCGGAGCGTGCAAACTTTTAATAATTACCCGGTTTATTTGACGTATGTGTACTTCTATCTCTGGAATTCATCAAAATAGTCCCACGAATGTTCCTACCGTTGGATAGAGCTTGTCTAGAGGAACATTTTGAATGGTCAAACGGCCGAATCGTACCAGAATTTTCCGAGCGCGGAGCGTGCAAACTTTTAATACTTACCCGGTTTATTTGACGTATGTGTACTACTATCTCTGGAATTCATCAAAATAGTCCCACGAATGTTCCTACCGTTGGATAGAGCTTGTCTAGAGGAACATTTTGAGTGGTCAAACGGCCGAATCGGGCCAGAAGTTTCCGAGCGCGGAGCGTGCAAACTTTTAATACTTACCCGGTATATTTGACGTATGTGTACTTCTATCTCTGGAATTCATCAAAATAATCCCACGAATGTTCCTACCGTTGGATAGAGCTTGTCTAGAGGAACATTTTGAATGGTCAAACGGCCGAATCGTACCAGAATTTTCCGAGCGCGGAGCGTGCAAACTTTTAATTCTTACCCGGTATATTTGACGTGTGTAAATTTTTTTCTCTGGAATTCATCAAAATAGTCCCACGAATGTTCCTACCGTTGGATAGAGCTTGTCTAGAGGAACATTTTGAATGGTCAAACGGCCGAATCGTACCAGAATTTTCCGAGCGCGGAGCGTGCAAACTTTTAATACTTACCCGGTTTATTTGACGTATGTGTACTACTATCTCTGGAATTCATCAAAATAGTCCCACGAATGTTCCTACCGTTGGATAGAGCTTGTCTAGAGGAACATTTTGAGTGGTCAAACGGCCGAATCGGACCAGAATTTTCCGAGCGCGGAGCGTGCAAACTTTTAATAATTACCCGGTTTATTTGACGGTTGTGTACTTCTATCTCTGGAATTCATCAAAATAGTCCCACGAATGTTCCTATCGTTGGATAGAGCTTGTCGAGAGGAACATTTTGAGTGGTCAAACGGCCGAATCGGACCAGAATTTCCGAGCGCGGAGCGTGCAAACTTTTAATACTTACCCGATATATTTGACGTGTGTAAATTTTTTTCTCTGGAATTCATCAAAATAGTCCCACGAATGTTCCTACCGTTGGATAGAGCTTGTCTAGAGGAACATTTTGAATGGTCAAACGGCCGAATGGTACCAGAATTTTCCGAGCGCGGAGCGTGCAAACTTTTAATATTTACCCGGTTTATTTGACGTATGTGTACTTCTATCTCTGGAATTCATCAAAATAGTCCCACGAATGTTCCTACCGTTGGATAGAGCTTGTCTAGAGGAACATTTTGAGTGGTCAAACGGCCGAATCGGACCAGAATTTTCCGAGCGCGGAGCGTGCAAACTTTTAATAATTACCCGGTTTATTTGACGGTTGTGTACTTCTATCTCTGGAATTCATCAAAATAGTCCCACGAATGTTCTTATCGTTGGATAGAGCTTGTCGAGAGGAACATTTTGAGTGGTCAAACGGCCGAATCGGACCAGAATTTCCGAGCGCGGAGCGTGCAAACTTTTAATTCTTACCCGGTATATTTGACGTGTGTAAATTTTTTTCTCTGGAATTCATCAAAATAGTCCCACGAATGTTCCTACCGTTGGATAGAGCTTGTCTAGAGGAACATTTTGAGTGGTCAAACGGCCGAATCGGACCAGAATTTTCCGAGCGCGGAGCGTGCAAACTTTTAATAATTACCCGGTTTATTTGACGGTTGTGTACTTCTATCTCTGGAATTCATCAAAATAGTCCCACGAATGTTCCTATCGTTGGATAGAGCTTGTCGAGAGGAACATTTTGAGTGGTCAAACGGCCGAATCGGACCAGAATTTCCGAGCGCGGAGCGTGCAAACTTTTAATAATTACCCGGTTTATTTGACGTATGTGTAGCTCTATCTCTGGAATTCATCAAAATAGTCCCACGAATGATCCTACCGTTGGATAGAGCTTGTCTAGAGGAACATTTTGAGTGGTCAAACGGCCGAATCGGACCAGAAGTTTCCGAGCGCGGAGCGTGCAAACTTTTAATACTTACCCAGTATATTTGACGTGTGCAAATTTTTTTCTCTGGAATTCATCAAAATAGTCCCACGAATGTTCCTACCGTTGGATAGAGCTTGTCGAGAGGAACATTTTGAGTGGTCAAACGGCCGAATCGGACCAGAATTTTCCGAGCGCGGAGCGTGCAAACTTTTAATAATTACCCGGTTTATTTGACGTATGTGTACTCCTATCTCTGGAATTCATCAAAATAGTCCCACGAATGATCCCAACGTTGGATAGAGCTTGTCAAGAGGAACATATTGAGTGGTCAAACGGCCGAATCGTACCAGAATTTTCCGAGCGCGGAGCGTGCAAACTTTTAATAATTACCCGGTTTATTTGACGTATGTGTACTCCTATCTCTGGAATTCATCAAAATAGTCCCACGAATGTTCCTATCGTTGGATAGAGCTTGTCGAGAGGAACATTTTGAGTGGTCAAACGGCCGAATCGGACCAGAATTTCCGAGCGCGGAGCGTGCAAACTTTTAATACTTACCCGATATATTTGACGTGTGTAAATTTTTTTCTCTGGAATTCATCAAAATAGTCCCACGAATGTTCCTACCGTTGGATAGAGCTTGTCTAGAGGAACATTTTGAATGGTCAAACGGCCGAATGGTACCAGAATTTTCCGAGCGCGGAGCGTGCAAACTTTTAATAATTACCCGGTTTATTTGACGTATGTGTACTTCTATCTCTGGAATTCATCAAAATAGTCCCACGAATGTTCCTACCGTTGGATAGAGCTTGTCTAGAGGAACATTTTGAGTGGTCAAACGGCCGAATCGGACCAGAATTTTCCGAGCGCGGAGCGTGCAAACTTTTAATAATTACCCGGTTTATTTGACGGTTGTGTACTTCTATCTCTGGAATTCATCAAAATAGTCCCACGAATGTTCCTATCGTTGGATAGAGCTTGTCGAGAGGAACATTTTGAGTGGTCAAACGGCCGAATCGGACCAGAATTTTCCGAGCGCGGAGCGTGCAAACTTTTAATAATTACCCGGTTTATTTGACGTATGTGTACTCCTATCTCTGGAATTCATCAAAATAGTCCCACGAATGATCCCAACGTTGGATAGAGCTTGTCTAGAGGAACATTTTGAGTGGTCAAACGGCCGAATCGGACCAGAATTTTCCGAGCGCGGAGCGTGCAAACTTTTAATAATTACCCGGTTTACTTGACGTATGTGTAATTCTATCTCTGGAATTCATCAAAATAGTCCACGACTGATCCTACCGTTGGATAGAGCTTGTCTAGAGGAACATTTTGAGGGGTCAAACGGCCGAATCGGACCAGAATTTTCCGAGCGCGGAGCGTGCAAACTTTTAATAATTACCCGGTTTACTTGACGTATGTGTAATTCTATCTCTGGAATTCATCAAAATAGTCCCACGAATGATCCTACCGTTGGATAGAGCTTGTCTAGAGGAACATTTTGAGGGGTCAAACGGCCGAATCGGACCAGAAGTTTCCGAGCGCGGAGCGTGCCAACTTTTAATAATTACCCGGTTTATTTGACGTATGTGTAATTCTATCTCTGGAATTCATCAAAATAGTCCACGACTGATCCTACCGTGGGATAGAATTTGTCAAGAGGAACATTTTGAGTGGTCAAACGGCCGAATCGGACCAGAAGTTTCCGAGCGCGGAGCGTGCCAACTTTTAATAATTACCCGGTTTATTTGACGTATGTGTAATTCTATCTCTGGAATTCATCAAAATAGTCCACGACTGATCCTACCGTTGGATAGAGCTTGTCTAGAGGAACATTTTGAGGGGTCAAACGGCCGAATCGGACCAGAAGTTTCCGAGCGCGGAGCGTGCAAACTTTTAATACTTACTCGGTATATTTGACGTGTGTAAATTTTTTTCACTGGAATTCATCAAAATAGTCCACGACTGATCCTACCGTTGGATAGAGTTTGTCTAGAGGAACATTTTGAGTGGTCAAACGGCCGAATCGGACCAGAAGTTTCCGAGCGCGGAGCGTGCAAACTTTTAATAATTACCCGGTTTATTTGACGTATGAGTACTTCTATCTCTGGAATTCATCAAAATAGTCCCACGAATGATCCTACCGTTGGATAGAGCTTGTCTAGAGGAACATTTTGAGGGGTCAAACGGCCGAATCGGACCAGAAGTTTCCGAGCGCGGAGCGTGCAAACTTTTAATAATTACCCGGTTTACTTGACGTATGTGTAATTCTATCTCTGGAATTCATCAAAATAGTCCACGACTGATCCTACCGTTGGATAGAGCTTGTCTAGAGGAACATTTTGAAGGGTCAAACGGCCGAATCGGACCAGAAGTTTCCGAGCGAGGAGCGTGCAAACTTTTAATAATTACCCGGTTTATTTGACGTATGTGTAATTCTATCTCTGGAATTCATCAAAATAGTCCACGACTGATCCTACCGTTGGATAGAGCTTGTCTAGAGGAAATTTTGAGTGGTCAAACGGCCGAATCGGACCAGAAGTTTCCGAGCGAGGAGCGTGCAAACTTTTAATAATTACCCGGTTTATTTAACGTATGTGTAATTCTATCTCTGGAATTCATCAAAATAGTCCCACGAATGATCCTACCGTTGGATAGAGCTTGTCTAGAGGAAATTTTGAGTGGTCAAACGGCCGAATCGGACCAGAAGTTTCCGAGCGCGGAGCGTGCAAACTTTTAATAATTACCCGGTTTATTTGACGTATGTGTAATTCTATCTCTGGAGTTCATCAAAATAGTCCACGACTGATCCTACCTTTGGATGGAGCTTGTCTAGAGGAACATTTTGAAGGGTCAAACGGCCGAATCGGACCAGAAGTTTCCGAGCGCGGAGCGTGCAAACTTTTAATAATTACCCGGTTTATTTGACGTATGAGTACTTCTATCTCTGGAATTCATCAAAATAGTCCCACGAATGATCCTACCGTTGGATAGAGCTTGTCTAGAGGAACATTTTGAGGGGTCAAACGGCCGAATCGGACCAGAAGTTTCCGAGCGCGGAGCGTGCAAACTTTTAATACTTACTCGGTATATTTGACGTGTGTAAATTTTTTTATCTGGAATTCATCAAAATAGTCCACGACTGATCCTACCGTTGGATAGAGTTTGTCTAGAGGAACATTTTGAGTGGTCAAACGGCCGAATCGGACCAGAAGTTTCCGAGCGCGGAGCGTGCAAACTTTTAATAATTACCCGGTTTATTTGACGTATGAGTACTTCTATCTCTGGAATTCATCAAAATAGTCCCACGAATGATCCTACCGTTGGATAGAGCTTGTCTAGAGGAACATTTTGAGGGGTCAAACGGCCGAATCGGACCAGAAGTTTCCGAGCGCGGAGCGTGCAAACTTTTAATAATTACCCGGTTTATTTGACGTATGAGTACTTCTATCTCTGGAATTCATCAAAATAGTCCCACGAATGATCCTACCGTTGGATAGAGCTTGTCTAGAGGAACATTTTGAAGGGTCAAACGGCCGAATCGGACCAGAAGTTTCCGAGCGAGGAGCGTGCAAACTTTTAATAATTACCCGGTTTATTTGACGTATGTGTAATTCTATCTCTGGAATTCATCAAAATAGTCCACGACTGATCCTACCGTTGGATAGAGCTTGTCTAGAGGAAATTTTGAGTGGTCAAACGGCCGAATCGGACCAGAAGTTTCCGAGCGAGGAGCGTGCAAACTTTTAATAATTACCCGGTTTATTTAACGTATGTGTAATTCTATCTCTGGAATTCATCAAAATAGTCCCACGAATGATCCTACCGTTGGATAGAGCTTGTCTAGAGGAAATTTTGAGTGGTCAAACGGCCGAATCGGACCAGAAGTTTCCGAGCGCGGAGCGTGCAAACTTTTAATAATTACCCGGTTTATTTGACGTATGTGTAATTCTATCTCTGGAGTTCATCAAAATAGTCCACGACTGATCCTACCTTTGGATGGAGCTTGTCTAGAGGAACATTTTGAAGGGTCAAACGGCCGAATCGGACCAGAAGTTTCCGAGCGCGGAGCGTGCAAACTTTTAATAATTACCCGGTTTATTTGACGTATGAGTACTTCTATCTCTGGAATTCATCAAAATAGTCCCACGAATGATCCTACCGTTGGATAGAGCTTGTCTAGAGGAACATTTTGAGGGGTCAAACGGCCGAATCGGACCAGAAGTTTCCGAGCGCGGAGCGTGCAAACTTTTAATAATTACCCGGTTTACTTGACGTATGTGTAATTCTATCTCTGGAATTCATCAAAATAGTCCACGACTGATCCTACCGTTGGATAGAGCTTGTCTAGAGGAACATTTTGAAGGGTCAAACGGCCGAATCGGACCAGAAGTTTCCGAGCGAGGAGCGTGCAAACTTTTAATAATTACCCGGTTTATTTGACGTATGTGTAATTCTATCTCTGGAATTCATCAAAATAGTCCACGACTGATCCTACCGTGGGATAGAATTTGTCAAGAGGAACATTTTGAGTGGTCAAACGGCCGAATCGGACCAGAAGTTTCCGAGCGCGGAGCGTGCCAACTTTTAATAATTACCCGGTTTATTTGACGTATGTGTAATTCTATCTCTGGAATTCATCAAAATAGTCCACGACTGATCCTACCGTTGGATAGAGCTTGTCTAGAGGAACATTTTGAGGGGTCAAACGGCCGAATCGGACCAGAAGTTTCCGAGCGCGGAGCGTGCAAACTTTTAATACTTACTCGGTATATTTGACGTGTGTAAATTTTTTTCTCTGGAATTCATCAAAATAGTCCACGACTGATCCTACCGTTGGATAGAGTTTGTCTAGAGGAACATTTTGAGTGGTCAAACGGCCGAATCGGACCAGAAGTTTCCGAGCGCGGAGCGTGCAAACTTTTAATAATTACCCGGTTTATTTGACGTATGAGTACTTCTATCTCTGGAATTCATCAAAATAGTCCCACGAATGATCCTACCGTTGGATAGAGCTTGTCTAGAGGAACATTTTGAGGGGTCAAACGGCCGAATCGGACCAGAAGTTTCCGAGCGCGGAGCGTGCAAACTTTTAATAATTACCCGGTTTATTTGACGTATGAGTACTTCTATCTCTGGAATTCATCAAAATAGTCCCACGAATGATCCTACCGTTGGATAGAGCTTGTCTAGAGGAACATTTTGAGGGGTCAAACGGCCGAATCGGACCAGAAGTTTCCGAGCGCGGAGCGTGCAAACTTTTAATACTTACTCGGTATATTTGACGTGTGTAAATTTTTTTCTCTGGAATTCATCAAAATAGTCCACGACTGATCCTACCGTTGGATAGAGTTTGTCTAGAGGAACATTTTGAGTGGTCAAACGGCCGAATCGGACCAGAAGTTTCCGAGCGCGGAGCGTGCAAACTTTTAATAATTACCCGGTTTATTTGACGTATGTGTAATTCTATCTCTGGAATTCATCAAAATAGTCCACGACTGATCCTACCGTTGGATAGAGCTTGTCTAGAGGAACATTTTGATGGGTCAAACGGCCGAATCGGACCAGAAGTTTCCGAGCGCGGAGCGTGCAAACTTTTAATACTTACTCGGTATATTTGACGTGTGTAAATTTTTTTCTCTGGAATTCATCAAAATAGTCCACGACTGATCCTACCGTTGGATAGAGTTTGTCTAGAGGAACATTTTGAGTGGTCAAACGGCCGAATCGGACCAGAAGCTTCCGAGCGCGGAGCGTGCAAACTTTTAATAATTACCCGGTTTATTTGACGTATGAGTACTTCTATCTCTGGAATTCATCAAAATAGTCCCACGAATGATCCTACCGTTGGATAGAGCTTGTCTAGAGGAACATTTTGAGGGGTCAAACGGCCGAATCGGACCAGAAGTTTCCGAGCGCGGAGCGTGCAAACTTTTAATAATTACCCGGTTTATTTGACGTATGTGTAATTCTATCTCTGGAATTCATCAAAATAGTCCCACGAATGATCCTACCGTTGGATGGAGCTTGTCTAGAGGAACATTTTGAGGGGTCAAACGGCCGAATCGGACCAGAAGTTTCCGAGCGCGGAGCGTGCAAACTTTTAATAATTACCCGGTTTATTTGACGTATGTGTAATTCTATCTCTGGAATTCATCAAAATAGTCCCACGAATGATCCTACCGTTGGATGGAGCTTGTCTAGAGGAACATTTTGAGGGGTCAAACGGCCGAATCGGACCAGAAGTTTCCGAGCGCGGAGCGTGCAAACTTTTAATAATTACCCGGTTTATTTGACGTATGAGTACTTCTATCTCTGGAATTCATCAAAATAGTCCCACGAATGATCCTACCGTTGGATAGAGCTTGTCTAGAGGAACATTTTGAGGGGTCAAATGGCCGAATCGGACCAGAAGTTTCCGAGCGCGGAGCGTGCAAACTTTTAATACTTACTCGGTATATTTGACGTGTGTAAATTTTTTTCTCTGGAATTCATCAAAATAGTCCACGACTGATCCTACCGTTGGATAGAGTTTGTCTAGAGGAACATTTTGAGTGGTCAAACGGCCGAATCGGACCAGAAGTTTCCGAGCGCGGAGCGTGCAAACTTTTAATACTTACTCGGTATATTTGACGTGTGTAAATTTTTTTCTCTGGAATTCATCAAAATAGTCCACGACTGATCCTACCGTTGGATAGAGCTTGTCTAGAGGAACATTTTGAGGGGTCAAATGGCCGAATCGGACCAGAAGTTTCCGAGCGCGGAGCGTGCAAACTTTTAATACTTACTCGGTATATTTGACGTGTGTAAATTTTTTTCTCTGGAATTCATCAAAATAGTCCACGACTGATCCTACCGTTGGATAGAGCTTGTCTAGAGGAACATTTTGAGGGGTCAAATGGCCGAATCGGACCAGAAGTTTCCGAGCGCGGAGCGTGCAAACTTTTAATACTTACCCGGTTTATTTGACGTATGAGTACTTCTATCTCTGGAATTCATCAAAATAGTCCCACGAATGATCCTACCGTTGGATAGAGTTTGTCTAGAGGAACATTTTGAAGGGTCAAACGGCCGAATCGGACCAGAAGTTTCCGAGCGCGGAGCGTGCAAACTTTTAATAATTACCCGGTTTATTTGACGTATGAGTACTTCTATCTCTGGAATTCATCAAAATAGTCCCACGAATGATCCTACCGTTGGATAGAGCTTGTCTAGAGGAACATTTTGAGGGGTCAAACGGCCGAATCGGACCAGAAGTTTCCGAGCGCGGAGCGTGCAAACTTTTAATAATTACCCGGTTTATTTGACGTATGTGTAATTCTATCTCTGGAATTCATCAAAATAGTCCCACGAATGATCCTACCGTTGGATGGAGCTTGTCTAGAGGAACATTTTGAGGGGTCAAACGGCCGAATCGGACCAGAAGTTTCCGAGCGCGGAGCGTGCCAACTTTTAATAATTACCCGGTTTATTTGACGTATGTGTAATTCTATCTCTGGAATTCATCAAAATAGTCCACGACTGATCCTACCGTTGGATAGAGCTTGTCTAGAGGAACATTTTGAGGGGTCAAACGGCCGAATCGGACCAGAAGTTTCCGAGCGCGGAGCGTGCAAACTTTTAATACTTACTCGGTATATTTGACGTGTGTAAATTTTTTTCTCTGGAATTCATCAAAATAGTCCACGACTGATCCTACCGTTGGATAGAGTTTGTCTAGAGGAACATTTTGAGTGGTCAAACGGCCGAATCGGACCAGAAGTTTCCGAGCGCGGAGCGTGCAAACTTTTAATAATTACCCGGTTTATTTGACGTATGAGTACTTCTATCTCTGGAATTCATCAAAATAGTCCCACGAATGATGCTACCGTTGGATAGAGCTTGTCTAGAGGAACATTTTGAGGGGTCAAACGGCCGAATCGGACCAGAAGTTTCCGAGCGCGGAGCGTGCAAACTTTTAATAATTACCCGGTTTATTTGACGTATGAGTACTTCTATCTCTGGAATTCATCAAAATAGTCCCACGAATGATCCTACCGTTGGATAGAGCTTGTCTAGAGGAACATTTTGAGGGGTCAAACGGCCGAATCGGACCAGAAGTTTCCGAGCGCGGAGCGTGCAAACTTTTAATACTTACTCGGTATATTTGACGTGTGTAAATTTTTTTCTCTGGAATTCATCAAAATAGTCCACGACTGATCCTACCGTTGGATAGAGTTTGTCTAGAGGAACATTTTGAGTGGTCAAACGGCCGAATCGGACCAGAAGTTTCCGAGCGCGGAGCGTGCAAACTTTTAATAATTACCCGGTTTATTTGACGTATGTGTAATTCTATCTCTGGAATTCATCAAAATAGTCCACGACTGATCCTACCGTTGGATAGAGCTTGTCTAGAGGAACATTTTGATGGGTCAAACGGCCGAATCGGACCAGAAGTTTCCGAGCGCGGAGCGTGCAAACTTTTAATACTTACTCGGTATATTTGACGTGTGTAAATTTTTTTCTCTGGAATTCATCAAAATAGTCCACGACTGATCCTACCGTTGGATAGAGTTTGTCTAGAGGAACATTTTGAGTGGTCAAACGGCCGAATCGGACCAGAAGCTTCCGAGCGCGGAGCGTGCAAACTTTTAATAATTACCCGGTTTATTTGACGTATGAGTACTTCTATCTCTGGAATTCATCAAAATAGTCCCACGAATGATCCTACCGTTGGATGGAGCTTGTCTAGAGGAACATTTTGAGGGGTCAAACGGCCGAATCGGACCAGAAGTTTCCGAGCGCGGAGCGTGCAAACTTTTAATAATTACCCGGTTTATTTGACGTATGTGTAATTCTATCTCTGGAATTCATCAAAATAGTCCCACGAATGATCCTACCGTTGGATGGAGCTTGTCTAGAGGAACATTTTGAGGGGTCAAACGGCCGAATCGGACCAGAAGTTTCCGAGCGCGGAGCGTGCAAACTTTTAATAATTACCCGGTTTATTTGACGTATGTGTAATTCTATCTCTGGAATTCATCAAAATAGTCCCACGAATGATCCTACCGTTGGATGGAGCTTGTCTAGAGGAACATTTTGAGGGGTCAAACGGCCGAATCGGACCAGAAGTTTCCGAGCGCGGAGCGTGCAAACTTTTAATAATTACCCGGTTTATTTGACGTATGAGTACTTCTATCTCTGGAATTCATCAAAATAGTCCCACGAATGATCCTACCGTTGGATAGAGCTTGTCTAGAGGAACATTTTGAGGGGTCAAATGGCCGAATCGGACCAGAAGTTTCCGAGCGCGGAGCGTGCAAACTTTTAATACTTACTCGGTATATTTGACGTGTGTAAATTTTTTTCTCTGGAATTCATCAAAATAGTCCACGACTGATCCTACCGTTGGATAGAGTTTGTCTAGAGGAACATTTTGAGTGGTCAAACGGCCGAATCGGACCAGAAGTTTCCGAGCGCGGAGCGTGCAAACTTTTAATACTTACTCGGTATATTTGACGTGTGTAAATTTTTTTCTCTGGAATTCATCAAAATAGTCCACGACTGATCCTACCGTTGGATAGAGCTTGTCTAGAGGAACATTTTGAGGGGTCAAATGGCCGAATCGGACCAGAAGTTTCCGAGCGCGGAGCGTGCAAACTTTTAATACTTACTCGGTATATTTGACGTGTGTAAATTTTTTTCTCTGGAATTCATCAAAATAGTCCACGACTGATCCTACCGTTGGATGGAGCTTGTCTAGAGGAACATTTTGAGGGGTCAAACGGCCGAATCGGACCAGAAGTTTCCGAGCGCGGAGCGTGCAAACTTTTAATAATTACCCGGTTTATTTGACGTATGAGTACTTCTATCTCTGGAATTCATCAAAATAGTCCCACGAATGATCCTACCGTTGGATAGAGCTTGTCTAGAGGAACATTTTGAGGGGTCAAACGGCCGAATCGGACCAGAAGTTTCCGAGCGCGGAGCGTGCAAACTTTTAATACTTACTCGGTATATTTGACGTGTGTAAATTTTTTTCTCTGGAATTCATCAAAATAGTCCACGACTGATCCTACCGTTGGATAGAGCTTGTCTAGAGGAACATTTTGAGGGGTCAAATGGCCGAATCGGACCAGAAGTTTCCGAGCGCGGAGCGTGCAAACTTTTAATAATTACCCGGTTTATTTGACGTATGAGTACTTCTATCTCTGGAATTCATCAAAATAGTCCCACGAATGATCCTACCGTTGGATAGAGCTTGTCTAGAGGAACATTTTGAGGGGTCAAACGGCCGAATCGGACCAGAAGTTTCCGAGCGCGGAGCGTGCAAACTTTTAATAATTACCCGGTTTATTTGACGTATGAGTACTTCTATCTCTGGAATTCATCAAAATAGTCCCACGAATGATCCTACCGTTGGATAGAGCTTGTCTAGAGGAACATTTTGAGGGGTCAAATGGCCGAATCGGACCAGAAGTTTCCGAGCGCGGAGCGTGCAAACTTTTAATAATTACCCGGTTTATTTGACGTATGAGTACTTCTATCTCTGGAATTCATCAAAATAGTCCCACGAATGATCCTACCGTTGGATAGAGCTTGTCTAGAGGAACATTTTGAGGGGTCAAACGGCCGAATCGGACCAGAAGTTTCCGAGCGCGGAGCGTGCAAACTTTTAATAATTACCCGGTTTATTTGACGTATGTGTAATTCTATCTCTGGAATTCATCAAAATAGTCCCACGAATGATCCTACCGTTGGATGGAGCTTGTCTAGAGGAACATTTTGAGGGGTCAAACGGCCGAATCGGACCAGAAGTTTCCGAGCGCGGAGCGTGCAAACTTTTAATAATTACCCGGTTTATTTGACGTATGAGTACTTCTATCTCTGGAATTCATCAAAATAGTCCCACGAATGATCCTACCGTTGGATAGAGCTTGTCTAGAGGAACATTTTGAGGGGTCAAATGGCCGAATCGGACCAGAAGTTTCCGAGCGCGGAGCGTGCAAACTTTTAATACTTACTCGGTATATTTGACGTGTGTAAATTTTTTTCTCTGGAATTCATCAAAATAGTCCACGACTGATCCTACCGTTGGATAGAGTTTGTCTAGAGGAACATTTTGAGTGGTCAAACGGCCGAATCGGACCAGAAGTTTCCGAGCGCGGAGCGTGCAAACTTTTAATAATTACCCGGTTTATTTGACGTATGAGTACTTCTATCTCTGGAATTCATCAAAATAGTCCCACGAATGATCCTACCGTTGGATAGAGCTTGTCTAGAGGAACATTTTGAGGGGTCAAACGGCCGAATCGGACCAGAAGTTTCCGAGCGCGGAGCGTGCAAACCTTTAATAATTACCCGGTTTATTTGACGTATGTGTAATTCTATCTCTGGAATTCATCAAAATAGTCCACGACTGATCCTACCGTTGGATAGAGCTTGTCTAGAGGAACATTTTGATGGGTCAAACGGCCGAATCGGACCAGAAGTTTCCGAGCGCGGAGCGTGCAAACTTTTAATACTTACTCGGTATATTTGACGTGTGTAAATTTTTTTCTCTGGAATTCATCAAAATAGTCCACGACTGATCCTACCGTTGGATAGAGTTTGTCTAGAGGAACATTTTGAGTGGTCAAACGGCCGAATCGGACCAGAAGTTTCCGAGCGCGGAGCGTGCAAACTTTTAATACTTACTCGGTATATTTGACGTGTGTAAATTTTTTTCTCTGGAATTCATCAAAATAGTCCACGACTGATCCTACCGTTGGATAGAGCTTGTCTAGAGGAACATTTTGAGGGGTCAAATGGCCGAATCGGACCAGAAGTTTCCGAGCGCGGAGCGTGCAAACTTTTAATACTTACTCGGTATATTTGACGTGTGTAAATTTTTTTCTCTGGAATTCATCAAAATAGTCCACGACTGATCCTACCGTTGGATAGAGTTTGTCTAGAGGAACATTTTGAGTGGTCAAACGGCCGAATCGGACCAGAAGTTTCCGAGCGCGGAGCGTGCAAACTTTTAATAATTACCCGGTTTATTTGACGTATGAGTACTTCTATCTCTGGAATTCATCAAAATAGTCCCACGAATGATCCTACCGTTGGATAGAGCTTGTCTAGAGGAACATTTTGAGGGGTCAAACGGCCGAATCGGACCAGAAGTTTCCGAGCGCGGAGCGTGCAAACTTTTAATAATTACCCGGTTTATTTGACGTATGTGTAATTCTATCTCTGGAATTCATCAAAATAGTCCACGACTGATCCTACCGTTGGATAGAGCTTGTCTAGAGGAACATTTTGATGGGTCAAACGGCCGAATCGGACCAGAAGTTTCCGAGCGCGGAGCGTGCAAACTTTTAATACTTACTCGGTATATTTGACGTGTGTAAATTTTTTTCTCTGGAATTCATCAAAATAGTCCACGACTGATCCTACCGTTGGATAGAGTTTGTCTAGAGGAACATTTTGAGTGGTCAAACGGCCGAATCGGACCAGAAGCTTCCGAGCGCGGAGCGTGCAAACTTTTAATAATTACCCGGTTTATTTGACGTATGAGTACTTCTATCTCTGGAATTCATCAAAATAGTCCCACGAATGATCCTACCGTTGGATAGAGCTTGTCTAGAGGAACATTTTGAGGGGTCAAACGGCCGAATCGGACCAGAAGTTTCCGAGCGCGGAGCGTGCAAACTTTTAATAATTACCCGGTTTATTTGACGTATGTGTAATTCTATCTCTGGAATTCATCAAAATAGTCCCACGAATGATCCTACCGTTGGATGGAGCTTGTCTAGAGGAACATTTTGAGGGGTCAAACGGCCGAATCGGACCAGAAGTTTCCGAGCGCGGAGCGTGCAAACTTTTAATAATTACCCGGTTTATTTGACGTATGTGTAATTCTATCTCTGGAATTCATCAAAATAGTCCCACGAGTGATCCTACCGTTGGATGGAGCTTGTCTAGAGGAACATTTTGAGGGGTCAAACGGCCGAATCGGACCAGAAGTTTCCGAGCGCGGAGCGTGCAAACTTTTAATAATTACCCGGTTTATTTGACGTATGAGTACTTCTATCTCTGGAATTCATCAAAATAGTCCCACGAATGATCCTACCGTTGGATAGAGCTTGTCTAGAGGAACATTTTGAGGGGTCAAACGGCCGAATCGGACCAGAAGTTTCCGAGCGCGGAGCGTGCAAACTTTTAATACTTACTCGGTATATTTGACGTGTGTAAATTTTTTTCTCTGGAATTCATCAAAATAGTCCACGACTGATCCTACCGTTGGATAGAGCTTGTCTAGAGGAACATTTTGAGGGGTCAAATGGCCGAATCGGACCAGAAGTTTCCGAGCGCGGAGCGTGCAAACTTTTAATACTTACTCGGTATATTTGACGTGTGTAAATTTTTTTCTCTGGAATTCATCAAAATAGTCCACGACTGATCCTACCGTTGGATAGAGTTTGTCTAGAGGAACATTTTGAGTGGTCAAACGGCCGAATCGGACCAGAAGTTTCCGAGCGCGGAGCGTGCAAACTTTTAATAATTACCCGGTTTATTTGACGTATGAGTACTTCTATCTCTGGAATTCATCAAAATAGTCCCACGAATGATCCTACCGTTGGATAGAGCTTGTCTAGAGGAACATTTTGAGGGGTCAAACGGCCGAATCGGACCAGAAGTTTCCGAGCGCGGAGCGTGCAAACTTTTAATAATTACCCGGTTTATTTGACGTATGTGTAATTCTATCTCTGGAATTCATCAAAATAGTCCACGACTGATCCTACCGTTGGATAGAGCTTGTCTAGAGGAACATTTTGATGGGTCAAACGGCCGAATCGGACCAGAAGTTTCCGAGCGCGGAGCGTGCAAACTTTTAATACTTACTCGGTATATTTGACGTGTGTAAATTTTTTTCTCTGGAATTCATCAAAATAGTCCTCGACTGATCCTACCGTTGGATAGAGTTTGTCTAGAGGAACATTTTGAGTGGTCAAACGGCCGAATCGGACCAGAAGCTTCCGAGCGCGGAGCGTGCAAACTTTTAATAATTACCCGGTTTATTTGACGTATGAGTACTTCTATCTCTGGAATTCATCAAAATAGTCCCACGAATGATCCTACCGTTGGATAGAGCTTGTCTAGAGGAACATTTTGAGGGGTCAAACGGCCGAATCGGACCAGAAGTTTCCGAGCGCGGAGCGTGCAAACTTTTAATAATTACCCGGTTTACTTGACGTATGTGTAATTCTATCTCTGGAATTCATCAAAATAGTCCACGACTGATCCTACCGTTGGATAGAGCTTGTCTAGAGGAACATTTTGAAGGGTCAAACGGCCGAATCGGACCAGAAGTTTCCGAGCGCGGAGCGTGCAAACTTTTAATAATTACCCGGTTTATTTGACGTATGTGTAATTCTATCTCTGGAATTCATCAAAATAGTCCACGACTGATCCTACCGTTGGATAGAGCTTGTCTAGAGGAACATTTTGAGGAGTCAAACGGCCGAATCGGACCAGAAGTTTCCGAGCGCGGAGCGTGCAAACTTTTAATAATTACCCGGTTTACTTGACGTATGTGTAATTCTATCTCTGGAATTCATCAAAATAGTCCACGACTGATCCTACCGTTGGATAGAGCTTGTCTAGAGGAACATTTTGAGGAGTCAAACGGCCGAATCGGACCAGAAGTTTCCGAGCGCGGAGCGTGCAAACTTTTAATACTTACTCGGTATATTTGACGTGTGTAAATTTTTTTCTCTGGAATTCATCAAAATAGTCCACGACTGATCCTACCGTTGGATAGAGTTTGTCTAGAGGAACATTTTGAGTGGTCAAACGGCCGAATCGGACCAGAAGTTTCCGAGCGCGGAGCGTGCAAACTTTTAATAATTACCCGGTTTATTTGACGTATGAGTACTTCTATCTCTGGAATTCATCAAAATAGTCCCACGAATGATCCTACCGTTGGATAGAGCTTGTCTAGAGGAACATTTTGAGGGGTCAAACGGCCGAATCGGACCAGAAGTTTCCGAGCGCGGAGCGTGCAAACTTTTATAATTACCCGGTTTACTTGACGTATGTGTAATTCTATCTCTGGAATTCATCAAAATAGTCCACGACTGATCCTACCGTTGGATAGAGCTTGTCTAGAGGAACATTTTGAGGGGTCAAACGGCCGAATCGGACCAGAAGTTTCCGAGCGCGGAGCGTGCAAACTTTTAATAATTACCCGGTTTATTTGACGTATGTGTAATTCTATCTCTGGAATTCATCAAAATAGTCCCACGAATGATCCTACCGTTGGATGGAGCTTGTCTAGAGGAACATTTTGAGGGGTCAAACGGCCGAATCGGACCAGAAGTTTCCGAGCGCGGAGCGTGCAAACTTTTAATAATTACCCGGTTTATTTGACGTATGAGTACTTCTATCTCTGGAATTCATCAAAATAGTCCCACGAATGATCCTACCGTTGGATAGAGCTTGTCTAGAGGAACATTTTGAGTGGTCAAACGGCCGAATCGGACCAGAAGCTTCCGAGCGCGGAGCGTGCAAACTTTTAATAATTACCCGGTTTATTTGACGTATGAGTACTTCTATCTCTGGAATTCATCAAAATAGTCCCACGAATGATCCTACCGTTGGATAGAGCTTGTCTAGAGGAACATTTTGAGGGGTCAAACGGCCGAATCGGACCAGAAGTTTCCGAGCGCGGAGCGTGCAAACTTTTAATAATTACCCGGTTTACTTGACGTATGTGTAATTCTATCTCTGGAATTCATCAAAATAGTCCACGACTGATCCTACCGTTGGATAGAGCTTGTCTAGAGGAACATTTTGAAGGGTCAAACGGCCGAATCGGACCAGAAGTTTCCGAGCGCGGAGCGTGCAAACTTTTAATAATTACCCGGTTTATTTGACGTATGAGTACTTCTATCTCTGGAATTCATCAAAATAGTCCCACGAATGATCCTACCGTTGGATAGAGCTTGTCTAGAGGAACATTTTGAGGGGTCAAACGGCCGAATCGGACCAGAAGTTTCCGAGCGCGGAGCGTGCAAACTTTTAATAATTACCCGGTTTATTTGACGTATGAGTACTTCTATCTCTGGAATTCATCAAAATAGTCCCACGAATGATCCTACCGTTGGATAGAGCTTGTCTAGAGGAACATTTTGAGTGGTCAAACGGCCGAATCGGACCAGAAGTTTCCGAGCGCGGAGCGTGCAAACTTTTAATAATTACCCGGTTTATTTGACGTATGAGTACTTCTATCTCTGGAATTCATCAAAATAGTCCCACGAATGATCCTACCGTTGGATAGAGCTTGTCTAGAGGAACATTTTGAGGGGTCAAACGGCCGAATCGGACCAGAAGTTACCGAGCGCGGAGCGTGCAAACTTTTAATAATTACCCGGTTTACTTGACGTATGTGTAATTCTATCTCTGGAATTCATCAAAATAGTCCACGACTGATCCTACCGTTGGATAGAGCTTGTCTAGAGGAACATTTTGAGGGGTCAAACGGCCGAATCGGACCAGAAGTTTCCGAGCGCGGAGCGTGCAAACTTTTAATAATTACCCGGTTTATTTGACGTATGTGTAATTCTATCTCTGGAATTCATCAAAATAGTCCACGACTGATCCTACCGTTGGATAGAGCTTGTCTAGAGGAACATTTTGATGGGTCAAACGGCCGAATCGGACCAGAAGTTTCCGAGCGCGGAGCGTGCAAACTTTTAATACTTACTCGGTATATTTGACGTGTGTAAATTTTTTTCTCTGGAATTCATCAAAATAGTCCACGACTGATCCTACCGTTGGATAGAGTTTGTCTAGAGGAACATTTTGAGTGGTCAAACGGCCGAATCGGACCAGAAGCTTCCGAGCGCGGAGCGTGCAAACTTTTAATAATTACCCGGTTTATTTGACGTATGAGTACTTCTATCTCTGGAATTCATCAAAATAGTCCCACGAATGATCCTACCGTTGGATAGAGCTTGTCTAGAGGAACATTTTGAGGGGTCAAACGGCCGAATCGGACCAGACGTTTCCGAGCGCGGAGCGTGCAAACTTTTAATAATTACCCGGTTTACTTGACGTATGTGTAATTCTATCTCTGGAATTCATCAAAATAGTCCACGACTGATCCTACCGTTGGATAGAGCTTGTCTAGAGGAACATTTTGAAGGGTCAAACGGCCGAATCGGACCAGAAGTTTCCGAGCGCGGAGCGTGCAAACTTTTAATAATTACCCGGTTTATTTGACGTATGTGTAATTCTATCTCTGGAATTCATCAAAATAGTCCCACGAATGATCCTACCGTTGGATGGAGCTTGTCTAGAGGAACATTTTGAGGGGTCAAACGGCCGAATCGGACCAGAAGTTTCCGAGCGCGGAGCGTGCAAACTTTTAATAATTACCCGGTTTATTTGACGTATGAGTACTTCTATCTCTGGAATTCATCAAAATAGTCCCACGAATGATCCTACCGTTGGATAGAGCTTGTCTAGAGGAACATTTTGAGGGGTCAAATGGCCGAATCGGACCAGAAGTTTCCGAGCGCGGAGCGTGCAAACTTTTAATACTTACTCGGTATATTTGACGTGTGTAAATTTTTTTCTCTGGAATTCATCAAAATAGTCCACGACTGATCCTACCGTTGGATAGAGTTTGTCTAGAGGAACATTTTGAGTGGTCAAACGGCCGAATCGGACCAGAAGTTTCCGAGCGCGGAGCGTGCAAACTTTTAATACTTACTCGGTATATTTGACGTGTGTAAATTTTTTTCTCTGGAATTCATCAAAATAGTCCACGACTGATCCTACCGTTGGATAGAGCTTGTCTAGAGGAACATTTTGAGGGGTCAAATGGCCGAATCGGACCAGAAGTTTCCGAGCGCGGAGCGTGCAAACTTTTAATACTTACTCGGTATATTTGACGTGTGTAAATTTTTTTCTCTGGAATTCATCAAAATAGTCCACGACTGATCCTACCGTTGGATAGAGTTTGTCTAGAGGAACATTTTGAGTGGTCAAACGGCCGAATCGGACCAGAAGTTTCCGAGCGCGGAGCGTGCAAACTTTTAATAATTACCCGGTTTATTTGACGTATGAGTACTTCTATCTCTGGAATTCATCAAAATAGTCCCACGAATGATCCTACCGTTGGATAGAGCTTGTCTAGAGGAACATTTTGAGGGGTCAAACGGCCGAATCGGACCAGAAGTTTCCGAGCGCGGAGCGTGCAAACTTTTAATAATTACCCGGTTTATTTGACGTATGTGTAATTCTATCTCTGGAATTCATCAAAATAGTCCACGACTGATCCTACCGTTGGATAGAGCTTGTCTAGAGGAACATTTTGATGGGTCAAACGGCCGAATCGGACCAGAAGTTTCCGAGCGCGGAGCGTGCAAACTTTTAATACTTACTCGGTATATTTGACGTGTGTAAATTTTTTTCTCTGGAATTCATCAAAATAGTCCACGACTGATCCTACCGTTGGATAGAGTTTGTCTAGAGGAACATTTTGAGTGGTCAAACGGCCGAATCGGACCAGAAGCTTCCGAGCGCGGAGCGTGCAAACTTTTAATAATTACCCGGTTTATTTGACGTATGAGTACTTCTATCTCTGGAATTCATCAAAATAGTCCCACGAATGATCCTACCGTTGGATAGAGCTTGTCTAGAGGAACATTTTGAGGGGTCAAACGGCCGAATCGGACCAGAAGTTTCCGAGCGCGGAGCGTGCAAACTTTTAATAATTACCCGGTTTATTTGACGTATGTGTAATTCTATCTCTGGAATTCATCAAAATAGTCCCACGAATGATCCTACCGTTGGATGGAGCTTGTCTAGAGGAACATTTTGAGGGGTCAAACGGCCGAATCGGACCAGAAGTTTCCGAGCGCGGAGCGTGCAAACTTTTAATAATTACCCGGTTTATTTGACGTATGTGTAATTCTATCTCTGGAATTCATCAAAATAGTCCCACGAATGATCCTACCGTTGGATGGAGCTTGTCTAGAGGAACATTTTGAGGGGTCAAACGGCCGAATCGGACCAGAAGTTTCCGAGCGCGGAGCGTGCAAACTTTTAATAATTACCCGGTTTATTTGACGTATGAGTACTTCTATCTCTGGAATTCATCAAAATAGTCCCACGAATGATCCTACCGTTGGATAGAGCTTGTCTAGAGGAACATTTTGAGGGGTCAAACGGCCGAATCGGACCAGAAGTTTCCGAGCGCGGAGCGTGCAAACTTTTAATACTTACTCGGTATATTTGACGTGTGTAAATTTTTTTCTCTGGAATTCATCAAAATAGTCCACGACTGATCCTACCGTTGGATAGAGCTTGTCTAGAGGAACATTTTGAGGGGTCAAATGGCCGAATCGGACCAGAAGTTTCCGAGCGCGGAGCGTGCAAACTTTTAATACTTACTCGGTATATTTGACGTGTGTAAATTTTTTTCTCTGGAATTCATCAAAATAGTCCACGACTGATCCTACCGTTGGATAGAGTTTGTCTAGAGGAACATTTTGAGTGGTCAAACGGCCGAATCGGACCAGAAGTTTCCGAGCGCGGAGCGTGCAAACTTTTAATAATTACCCGGTTTATTTGACGTATGAGTACTTCTATCTCTGGAATTCATCAAAATAGTCCCACGAATGATCCTACCGTTGGATAGAGCTTGTCTAGAGGAACATTTTGAGGGGTCAAACGGCCGAATCGGACCAGAAGTTTCCGAGCGCGGAGCGTGCAAACTTTTAATAATTACCCGGTTTATTTGACGTATGTGTAATTCTATCTCTGGAATTCATCAAAATAGTCCACGACTGATCCTACCGTTGGATAGAGCTTGTCTAGAGGAACATTTTGATGGGTCAAACGGCCGAATCGGACCAGAAGTTTCCGAGCGCGGAGCGTGCAAACTTTTAATACTTACTCGGTATATTTGACGTGTGTAAATTTTTTTCTCTGGAATTCATCAAAATAGTCCACGACTGATCCTACCGTTGGATAGAGTTTGTCTAGAGGAACATTTTGAGTGGTCAAACGGCCGAATCGGACCAGAAGCTTCCGAGCGCGGAGCGTGCAAACTTTTAATAATTACCCGGTTTATTTGACGTATGAGTACTTCTATCTCTGGAATTCATCAAAATAGTCCCACGAATGATCCTACCGTTGGATAGAGCTTGTCTAGAGGAACATTTTGAGGGGTCAAACGGCCGAATCGGACCAGAAGTTTCCGAGCGCGGAGCGTGCAAACTTTTAATAATTACCCGGTTTATTTGACGTATGTGTAATTCTATCTCTGGAATTCATCAAAATAGTCCACGACTGATCCTACCGTTGGATAGAGCTTGTCTAGAGGAACATTTTGAGGAGTCAAACGGCCGAATCGGACCAGAAGTTTCCGAGCGCGGAGCGTGCAAACTTTTAATAATTACCCGGTTTACTTGACGTATGTGTAATTCTATCTCTGGAATTCATCAAAATAGTCCACGACTGATCCTACCGTTGGATAGAGCTTGTCTAGAGGAACATTTTGAGGAGTCAAACGGCCGAATCGGACCAGAAGTTTCCGAGCGCGGAGCGTGCAAACTTTTAATACTTACTCGGTATATTTGACGTGTGTAAATTTTTTTCTCTGGAATTCATCAAAATAGTCCACGACTGATCCTACCGTTGGATAGAGTTTGTCTAGAGGAACATTTTGAGGGGTCAAACGGCCGAATCGGACCAGAAGTTTCCGAGCGCGGAGCGTGCAAACTTTTAATACTTACTCGGTATATTTGACGTGTGTAAATTTTTTTCTCTGGAATTCATCAAAATAGTCCACGACTGATCCTACCGTTGGATAGAGCTTGTCTAGAGGAACATTTTGAGGGGTCAAATGGCCGAATCGGACCAGAAGTTTCCGAGCGCGGAGCGTGCAAACTTTTAATACTTACTCGGTATATTTGACGTGTGTAAATTTTTTTCTCTGGAATTCATCAAAATAGTCCACGACTGATCCTACCGTTGGATAGAGTTTGTCTAGAGGAACATTTTGAGTGGTCAAACGGCCGAATCGGACCAGAAGTTTCCGAGCGCGGAGCGTGCAAACTTTTAATAATTACCCGGTTTATTTGACGTATGAGTACTTCTATCTCTGGAATTCATCAAAATAGTCCCACGAATGATCCTACCGTTGGATAGAGCTTGTCTAGAGGAACATTTTGAGGGGTCAAACGGCCGAATCGGACCAGAAGTTTCCGAGCGCGGAGCGTGCAAACTTTTAATAATTACCCGGTTTATTTGACGTATGTGTAATTCTATCTCTGGAATTCATCAAAATAGTCCACGACTGATCCTACCGTTGGATAGAGCTTGTCTAGAGGAACATTTTGATGGGTCAAACGGCCGAATCGGACCAGAAGTTTCCGAGCGCGGAGCGTGCAAACTTTTAATACTTACTCGGTATATTTGACGTGTGTAAATTTTTTTCTCTGGAATTCATCAAAATAGTCCACGACTGATCCTACCGTTGGATAGAGTTTGTCTAGAGGAACATTTTGAGTGGTCAAACGGCCGAATCGGACCAGAAGCTTCCGAGCGCGGAGCGTGCAAACTTTTAATAATTACCCGGTTTATTTGACGTATGAGTACTTCTATCTCTGGAATTCATCAAAATAGTCCCACGAATGATCCTACCGTTGGATAGAGCTTGTCTAGAGGAACATTTTGAGGGGTCAAACGGCCGAATCGGACCAGAAGTTTCCGAGCGCGGAGCGTGCAAACTTTTAATAATTACCCGGTTTATTTGACGTATGTGTAATTCTATCTCTGGAATTCATCAAAATAGTCCACGACTGATCCTACCGTTGGATAGAGCTTGTCTAGAGGAACATTTTGAGGAGTCAAACGGCCGAATCGGACCAGAAGTTTCCGAGCGCGGAGCGTGCAAACTTTTAATAATTACCCGGTTTACTTGACGTATGTGTAATTCTATCTCTGGAATTCATCAAAATAGTCCACGACTGATCCTACCGTTGGATAGAGCTTGTCTAGAGGAACATTTTGAGGAGTCAAACGGCCGAATCGGACCAGAAGTTTCCGAGCGCGGAGCGTGCAAACTTTTAATACTTACTCGGTATATTTGACGTGTGTAAATTTTTTTCTCTGGAATTCATCAAAATAGTCCACGACTGATCCTACCGTTGGATAGAGTTTGTCTAGAGGAACATTTTGAGTGGTCAAACGGCCGAATCGGACCAGAAGTTTCCGAGCGCGGAGCGTGCAAACTTTTAATAATTACCCGGTTTATTTGACGTATGAGTACTTCTATCTCTGGAATTCATCAAAATAGTCCCACGAATGATCCTACCGTTGGATAGAGCTTGTCTAGAGGAACATTTTGAGGGGTCAAACGGCCGAATCGGACCAGAAGTTTCCGAGCGCGGAGCGTGCAAACTTTTAATAATTACCCGGTTTACTTGACGTATGTGTAATTCTATCTCTGGAATTCATCAAAATAGTCCACGACTGATCCTACCGTTGGATAGAGCTTGTCTAGAGGAACATTTTGAGGGGTCAAACGGCCGAATCGGACCAGAAGTTTCCGAGCGCGGAGCGTGCAAACTTTTAATAATTACCCGGTTTATTTGACGTATGTGTAATTCTATCTCTGGAATTCATCAAAATAGTCCCACGAATGATCCTACCGTTGGATGGAGCTTGTCTAGAGGAACATTTTGAGGGGTCAAACGGCCGAATCGGACCAGAAGTTTCCGAGCGCGGAGCGTGCAAACTTTTAATAATTACCCGGTTTATTTGACGTATGAGTACTTCTATCTCTGGAATTCATCAAAATAGTCCCACGAATGATCCTACCGTTGGATAGAGCTTGTCTAGAGGAACATTTTGAGTGGTCAAACGGCCGAATCGGACCAGAAGCTTCCGAGCGCGGAGCGTGCAAACTTTTAATAATTACCCGGTTTATTTGACGTATGAGTACTTCTATCTCTGGAATTCATCAAAATAGTCCCACGAATGATCCTACCGTTGGATAGAGCTTGTCTAGAGGAACATTTTGAGGGGTCAAACGGCCGAATCGGACCAGAAGTTTCCGAGCGCGGAGCGTGCAAACTTTTAATAATTACCCGGTTTACTTGACGTATGTGTAATTCTATCTCTGGAATTCATCAAAATAGTCCACGACTGATCCTACCGTTGGATAGAGCTTGTCTAGAGGAACATTTTGAAGGGTCAAATGGCCGAATCGGACCAGAAGTTTCCGAGCGCGGAGCGTGCAAACTTTTAATAATTACCCGGTTTATTTGACGTATGAGTACTTCTATCTCTGGAATTCATCAAAATAGTCCCACGAATGATCCTACCGTTGGATAGAGCTTGTCTAGAGGAACATTTTGAGGGGTCAAACGGCCGAATCGGACCAGAAGTTTCCGAGCGCGGAGCGTGCCAACTTTTAATAATTACCCGGTTTATTTGACGTATGTGTAATTCTATCTCTGGAATTCATCAAAATAGTCCACGACTGATCCTACCGTTGGATAGAGTTTGTCTAGAGGAACATTTTGAGTGGTCAAACGGCCGAATCGGACCAGAAGTTTCCGAGCGCGGAGCGTGCAAACTTTTAATAATTACCCGGTTTATTTGACGTATGAGTACTTCTATCTCTGGAATTCATCAAAATAGTCCCACGAATGATCCTACCGTTGGATAGAGCTTGTCTAGAGGAACATTTTGA
Source organism: Euwallacea similis (assembly GCF_039881205.1). Lineage (NCBI taxonomy): Eukaryota > Metazoa > Arthropoda > Insecta > Coleoptera > Curculionidae > Euwallacea > Euwallacea similis. The sequence continues at coordinate 3,736,095 of NC_089626.1, forward strand.
GGGGTCAAACGGCCGAATCGGACCAGAAGTTACCGAGCGCGGAGCGTGCAAACTTTTAATAATTACCCGGTTTACTTGACGTATGTGTAATTCTATCTCTGGAATTCATCAAAATAGTCCACGACTGATCCTACCGTTGGATAGAGCTTGTCTAGAGGAACATTTTGAGGGGTCAAACGGCCGAATCGGACCAGAAGTTTCCGAGCGCGGAGCGTGCAAACTTTTAATAATTACCCGGTTTACTTGACGTATGTGTAATTCTATCTCTGGAATTCATCAAAATAGTCCACGACTGATCCTACCGTTGGATGGAGCTTGTCTAGAGGAACATTTTGAGGGGTCAAACGGCCGAATCGGACCAGAAGTTTCCGAGCGCGGAGCGTGCAAACTTTTAATAATTACCCGGTTTATTTGACGTATGAGTACTTCTATCTCTGGAATTCATCAAAATAGTCCCACGAATGATCCTACCGTTGGATAGAGCTTGTCTAGAGGAACATTTTGAGGGGTCAAACGGCCGAATCGGACCAGAAGTTTCCGAGCGCGGAGCGTGCAAACTTTTAATACTTACTCGGTATATTTGACGTGTGTAAATTTTTTTCTCTGGAATTCATCAAAATAGTCCACGACTGATCCTACCGTTGGATAGAGCTTGTCTAGAGGAACATTTTGAGGGGTCAAATGGCCGAATCGGACCAGAAGTTTCCGAGCGCGGAGCGTGCAAACTTTTAATACTTACTCGGTATATTTGACGTGTGTAAATTTTTTTCTCTGGAATTCATCAAAATAGTCCACGACTGATCCTACCGTTGGATAGAGTTTGTCTAGAGGAACATTTTGAGTGGTCAAACGGCCGAATCGGACCAGAAGTTTCCGAGCGCGGAGCGTGCAAACTTTTAATAATTACCCGGTTTATTTGACGTATGAGTACTTCTATCTCTGGAATTCATCAAAATAGTCCCACGAATGATCCTACCGTTGGATAGAGCTTGTCTAGAGGAACATTTTGAGGGGTCAAACGGCCGAATCGGACCAGAAGTTTCCGAGCGCGGAGCGTGCAAACTTTTAATAATTACCCGGTTTATTTGACGTATGTGTAATTCTATCTCTGGAATTCATCAAAATAGTCCACGACTGATCCTACCGTTGGATAGAGCTTGTCTAGAGGAACATTTTGATGGGTCAAACGGCCGAATCGGACCAGAAGTTTCCGAGCGCGGAGCGTGCAAACTTTTAATACTTACTCGGTATATTTGACGTGTGTAAATTTTTTTCTCTGGAATTCATCAAAATAGTCCACGACTGATCCTACCGTTGGATAGAGTTTGTCTAGAGGAACATTTTGAGTGGTCAAACGGCCGAATCGGACCAGAAGCTTCCGAGCGCGGAGCGTGCAAACTTTTAATAATTACCCGGTTTATTTGACGTATGAGTACTTCTATCTCTGGAATTCATCAAAATAGTCCCACGAATGATCCTACCGTTGGATAGAGCTTGTCTAGAGGAACATTTTGAGGGGTCAAACGGCCGAATCGGACCAGAAGTTTCCGAGCGCGGAGCGTGCAAACTTTTAATAATTACCCGGTTTATTTGACGTATGTGTAATTCTATCTCTGGAATTCATCAAAATAGTCCACGACTGATCCTACCGTTGGATAGAGCTTGTCTAGAGGAACATTTTGAGGAGTCAAACGGCCGAATCGGACCAGAAGTTTCCGAGCGCGGAGCGTGCAAACTTTTAATAATTACCCGGTTTACTTGACGTATGTGTAATTCTATCTCTGGAATTCATCAAAATAGTCCACGACTGATCCTACCGTTGGATAGAGCTTGTCTAGAGGAACATTTTGAGGAGTCAAACGGCCGAATCGGACCAGAAGTTTCCGAGCGCGGAGCGTGCAAACTTTTAATACTTACTCGGTATATTTGACGTGTGTAAATTTTTTTCTCTGGAATTCATCAAAATAGTCCACGACTGATCCTACCGTTGGATAGAGTTTGTCTAGAGGAACATTTTGAGTGGTCAAACGGCCGAATCGGACCAGAAGTTTCCGAGCGCGGAGCGTGCAAACTTTTAATAATTACCCGGTTTATTTGACGTATGAGTACTTCTATCTCTGGAATTCATCAAAATAGTCCCACGAATGATCCTACCGTTGGATAGAGCTTGTCTAGAGGAACATTTTGAGGGGTCAAACGGCCGAATCGGACCAGAAGTTTCCGAGCGCGGAGCGTGCAAACTTTTAATAATTACCCGGTTTACTTGACGTATGTGTAATTCTATCTCTGGAATTCATCAAAATAGTCCACGACTGATCCTACCGTTGGATAGAGCTTGTCTAGAGGAACATTTTGAGGGGTCAAACGGCCGAATCGGACCAGAAGTTTCCGAGCGCGGAGCGTGCAAACTTTTAATAATTACCCGGTTTATTTGACGTATGTGTAATTCTATCTCTGGAATTCATCAAAATAGTCCCACGAATGATCCTACCGTTGGATGGAGCTTGTCTAGAGGAACATTTTGAGGGGTCAAACGGCCGAATCGGACCAGAAGTTTCCGAGCGCGGAGCGTGCAAACTTTTAATAATTACCCGGTTTATTTGACGTATGAGTACTTCTATCTCTGGAATTCATCAAAATAGTCCCACGAATGATCCTACCGTTGGATAGAGCTTGTCTAGAGGAACATTTTGAGTGGTCAAACGGCCGAATCGGACCAGAAGCTTCCGAGCGCGGAGCGTGCAAACTTTTAATAATTACCCGGTTTATTTGACGTATGAGTACTTCTATCTCTGGAATTCATCAAAATAGTCCCACGAATGATCCTACCGTTGGATAGAGCTTGTCTAGAGGAACATTTTGAGGGGTCAAACGGCCGAATCGGACCAGAAGTTTCCGAGCGCGGAGCGTGCAAACTTTTAATAATTACCCGGTTTACTTGACGTATGTGTAATTCTATCTCTGGAATTCATCAAAATAGTCCACGACTGATCCTACCGTTGGATAGAGCTTGTCTAGAGGAACATTTTGAAGGGTCAAATGGCCGAATCGGACCAGAAGTTTCCGAGCGCGGAGCGTGCAAACTTTTAATAATTACCCGGTTTATTTGACGTATGAGTACTTCTATCTCTGGAATTCATCAAAATAGTCCCACGAATGATCCTACCGTTGGATAGAGCTTGTCTAGAGGAACATTTTGAGGGGTCAAACGGCCGAATCGGACCAGAAGTTTCCGAGCGCGGAGCGTGCCAACTTTTAATAATTACCCGGTTTATTTGACGTATGTGTAATTCTATCTCTGGAATTCATCAAAATAGTCCACGACTGATCCTACCGTTGGATAGAGTTTGTCTAGAGGAACATTTTGAGTGGTCAAACGGCCGAATCGGACCAGAAGTTTCCGAGCGCGGAGCGTGCAAACTTTTAATAATTACCCGGTTTATTTGACGTATGAGTACTTCTATCTCTGGAATTCATCAAAATAGTCCCACGAATGATCCTACCGTTGGATAGAGCTTGTCTAGAGGAACATTTTGAGGGGTCAAACGGCCGAATCGGACCAGAAGTTACCGAGCGCGGAGCGTGCAAACTTTTAATAATTACCCGGTTTACTTGACGTATGTGTAATTCTATCTCTGGAATTCATCAAAATAGTCCACGACTGATCCTACCGTTGGATAGAGCTTGTCTAGAGGAACATTTTGAGGGGTCAAACGGCCGAATCGGACCAGAAGTTTCCGAGCGCGGAGCGTGCAAACTTTTAATAATTACCCGGTTTACTTGACGTATGTGTAATTCTATCTCTGGAATTCATCAAAATAGTCCACGACTGATCCTACCGTTGGATGGAGCTTGTCTAGAGGAACATTTTGAGGGGTCAAACGGCCGAATCGGACCAGAAGTTTCCGAGCGCGGAGCGTGCAAACTTTTAATAATTACCCGGTTTATTTGACGTATGAGTACTTCTATCTCTGGAATTCATCAAAATAGTCCCACGAATGATCCTACCGTTGGATAGAGCTTGTCTAGAGGAACATTTTGAGTGGTCAAACGGCCGAATCGGACCAGAAGCTTCCGAGCGCGGAGCGTGCAAACTTTTAATAATTACCCGGTTTATTTGACGTATGAGTACTTCTATCTCTGGAATTCATCAAAATAGTCCCACGAATGATCCTACCGTTGGATAGAGCTTGTCTAGAGGAACATTTTGAGGGGTCAAACGGCCGAATCGGACCAGAAGTTTCCGAGCGCGGAGCGTGCAAACTTTTAATAATTACCCGGTTTACTTGACGTATGTGTAATTCTATCTCTGGAATTCATCAAAATAGTCCACGACTGATCCTACCGTTGGATAGAGCTTGTCTAGAGGAACATTTTGAAGGGTCAAACGGCCGAATCGGACCAGAAGTTTCCGAGCGCGGAGCGTGCAAACTTTTAATAATTACCCGGTTTACTTGACGTATGTGTAATTCTATCTCTGGAATTCATCAAAATAGTCCCACGAATGATCCTACCGTTGGATAGAGCTTGTCTAGAGGAACATTTTGAGGGGTCAAACGGCCGAATCGGACCAGAAGTTTCCGAGCGCGGAGCGTGCCAACTTTTAATAATTACCCGGTTTATTTGACGTATGTGTAATTCTATCTCTGGAATTCATCAAAATAGTCCACGACTGATCCTACCGTGGGATAGAGTTTGTCTAGAGGAACATTTTGAGTGGTCAAACGGCCGAATCGGACCAGAAGTTTCCGAGCGCGGAGCGTGCAAACTTTTAATAATTACCCGGTTTATTTGACGTATGAGTACTTCTATCTCTGGAATTCATCAAAATAGTCCCACGAATGATCCTACCGTTGGATAGAGCTTGTCTAGAGGAACATTTTGAGGGGTCAAACGGCCGAATCGGACCAGAAGTTTCCGAGCGCGGAGCGTGCAAACTTTTAATAATTACCCGGTTTACTTGACGTATGTGTAATTCTATCTCTGGAATTCATCAAAATAGTCCACGACTGATCCTACCGTTGGATAGAGCTTGTCTAGAGGAACATTTTGAAGGGTCAAACGGCCGAATCGGACCAGAAGTTTCCGAGCGCGGAGCGTGCAAACTTTTAATAATTACCCGGTTTATTTGACGTATGAGTACTTCTATCTCTGGAATTCATCAAAATAGTCCCACGAATGATCCTACCGTTGGATAGAGCTTGTCTAGAGGAACATTTTGAGGGGTCAAACGGCCGAATCGGACCAGAAGTTTCCGAGCGCGGAGCGTGCAAACTTTTAATAATTACCCGGTTTACTTGACGTATGTGTAATTCTATCTCTGGAATTCATCAAAATAGTCCACGACTGATCCTACCGTTGGATAGAGCTTGTCTAGAGGAACATTTTGAAGGGTCAAACGGCCGAATCGGACCAGAAGTTTCCGAGCGCGGAGCGTGCAAACTTTTAATAATTACCCGGTTTATTTGACGTATGTGTAATTCTATCTCTGGAATTCATCAAAATAGTCCACGACTGATCCTACCGTTGGATAGAGCTTGTCTAGAGGAACATTTTGAGGAGTCAAACGGCCGAATCGGACCAGAAGTTTCCGAGCGCGGAGCGTGCAAACTTTTAATAATTACCCGGTTTACTTGACGTATGTGTAATTCTATCTCTGGAATTCATCAAAATAGTCCACGACTGATCCTACCGTTGGATAGAGCTTGTCTAGAGGAACATTTTGAGGAGTCAAACGGCCGAATCGGACCAGAAGTTTCCGAGCGCGGAGCGTGCAAACTTTTAATACTTACTCGGTATATTTGACGTGTGTAAATTTTTTTCTCTGGAATTCATCAAAATAGTCCACGACTGATCCTACCGTTGGATAGAGTTTGTCTAGAGGAACATTTTGAGTGGTCAAACGGCCGAATCGGACCAGAAGTTTCCGAGCGCGGAGCGTGCAAACTTTTAATAATTACCCGGTTTATTTGACGTATGAGTACTTCTATCTCTGGAATTCATCAAAATAGTCCCACGAATGATCCTACCGTTGGATAGAGCTTGTCTAGAGGAACATTTTGAGGGGTCAAACGGCCGAATCGGACCAGAAGTTTCCGAGCGCGGAGCGTGCAAACTTTTAATAATTACCCGGTTTACTTGACGTATGTGTAATTCTATCTCTGGAATTCATCAAAATAGTCCCACGAATGATCCTACCGTTGGATGGAGCTTGTCTAGAGGAACATTTTGAGGGGTCAAACGGCCGAATCGGACCAGAAGTTTCCGAGCGCGGAGCGTGCAAACTTTTAATAATTACCCGGTTTATTTGACGTATGTGTAATTCTATCTCTGGAATTCATCAAAATAGTCCCACGAATGATCCTACCGTTGGATGGAGCTTGTCTAGAGGAACATTTTGAGGGGTCAAACGGCCGAATCGGACCAGAAGTTTCCGAGCGCGGAGCGTGCAAACTTTTAATAATTACCCGGTTTATTTGACGTATGAGTACTTCTATCTCTGGAATTCATCAAAATAGTCCCACGAATGATCCTACCGTTGGATAGAGCTTGTCTAGAGGAACATTTTGAGTGGTCAAACGGCCGAATCGGACCAGAAGCTTCCGAGCGCGGAGCGTGCAAACTTTTAATAATTACCCGGTTTATTTGACGTATGAGTACTTCTATCTCTGGAATTCATCAAAATAGTCCCACGAATGATCCTACCGTTGGGTAGAGCTTGTCTAGAGGAACATTTTGAGGGGTCAAACGGCCGAATCGGACCAGAAGTTTCCGAGCGCGGAGCGTGCAAACTTTTAATAATTACCCGGTTTACTTGACGTATGTGTAATTCTATCTCTGGAATTCATCAAAATAGTCCACGACTGATCCTACCGTTGGATAGAGCTTGTCTAGAGGAACATTTTGAAGGGTCAAACGGCCGAATCGGACCAGAAGTTTCCGAGCGCGGAGCGTGCAAACTTTTAATAATTACCCGGTTTATTTGACGTATGAGTACTTCTATCTCTGGAATTCATCAAAATAGTCCCACGAATGATCCTACCGTTGGATAGAGCTTGTCTAGAGGAACATTTTGAGGGGTCAAACGGCCGAATCGGACCAGAAGTTTCCGAGCGCGGAGCGTGCCAACTTTTAATAATTACCCGGTTTATTTGACGTATGTGTAATTCTATCTCTGGAATTCATCAAAATAGTCCACGACTGATCCTACCGTGGGATAGAGTTTGTCTAGAGGAACATTTTGAGTGGTCAAACGGCCGAATCGGACCAGAAGTTTCCGAGCGCGGAGCGTGCAAACTTTTAATAATTACCCGGTTTATTTGACGTATGAGTACTTCTATCTCTGGAATTCATCAAAATAGTCCCACGAATGATCCTACCGTTGGATAGAGCTTGTCTAGAGGAACATTTTGAGGGGTCAAACGGCCGAATCGGACCAGAAGTTTCCGAGCGCGGAGCGTGCAAACTTTTAATAATTACCCGGTTTACTTGACGTATGTGTAATTCTATCTCTGGAATTCATCAAAATAGTCCACGACTGATCCTACCGTTGGATAGAGCTTGTCTAGAGGAACATTTTGAAGGGTCAAACGGCCGAATCGGACCAGAAGTTTCCGAGCGCGGAGCGTGCAAACTTTTAATAATTACCCGGTTTATTTGACGTATGAGTACTTCTATCTCTGGAATTCATCAAAATAGTCCCACGAATGATCCTACCGTTGGATAGAGCTTGTCTAGAGGAACATTTTGAGGGGTCAAACGGCCGAATCGGACCAGAAGTTTCCGAGCGCGGAGCGTGCCAACTTTTAATAATTACCCGGTTTATTTGACGTATGTGTAATTCTATCTCTGGAATTCATCAAAATAGTCCACGACTGATCCTACCGTGGGATAGAGTTTGTCTAGAGGAACATTTTGAGTGGTCAAACGGCCGAATCGGACCAGAAGTTTCCGAGCGCGGAGCGTGCAAACTTTTAATAATTACCCGGTTTATTTGACGTATGAGTACTTCTATCTCTGGAATTCATCAAAATAGTCCCACGAATGATCCTACCGTTGGATAGAGCTTGTCTAGAGGAACATTTTGAGGGGTCAAACGGCCGAATCGGACCAGAAGTTTCCGAGCGCGGAGCGTGCAAACTTTTAATAATTACCCGGTTTACTTGACGTATGTGTAATTCTATCTCTGGAATTCATCAAAATAGTCCACGACTGATCCTACCGTTGGATAGAGCTTGTCTAGAGGAACATTTTGAAGGGTCAAACGGCCGAATCGGACCAGAAGTTTCCGAGCGCGGAGCGTGCAAACTTTTAATAATTACCCGGTTTATTTGACGTATGAGTACTTCTATCTCTGGAATTCATCAAAATAGTCCCACGAATGATCCTACCGTTGGATAGAGCTTGTCTAGAGGAACATTTTGAGGGGTCAAACGGCCGAATCGGACCAGAAGTTTCCGAGCGCGGAGCGTGCAAACTTTTAATAATTACCCGGTTTACTTGACGTATGTGTAATTCTATCTCTGGAATTCATCAAAATAGTCCACGACTGATCCTACCGTTGGATAGAGCTTGTCTAGAGGAACATTTTGAAGGGTCAAACGGCCGAATCGGACCAGAAGTTTCCGAGCGCGGAGCGTGCAAACTTTTAATAATTACCCGGTTTACTTGACGTATGTGTAATTCTATCTCTGGAATTCATCAAAATAGTCCACGACTGATCCTACCGTTGGATAGAGCTTGTCTAGAGGAACATTTTGAGGAGTCAAACGGCCGAATCGGACCAGAAGTTTCCGAGCGCGGAGCGTGCAAACTTTTAATACTTACTCGGTATATTTGACGTGTGTAAATTTTTTTCTCTGGAATTCATCAAAATAGTCCCACGAATGATCCTACCGTTGGATAGAGCTTGTCTAGAGGAACATTTTGAGTGGTCAAACGGCCGAATCGGACCAGAAGCTTCCGAGCGCGGAGCGTGCAAACTTTTAATAATTACCCGGTTTATTTGACGTATGAGTACTTCTATCTCTGGAATTCATCAAAATAGTCCCACGAATGATCCTACCGTTGGGTAGAGCTTGTCTAGAGGAACATTTTGAGGGGTCAAACGGCCGAATCGGACCAGAAGTTTCCGAGCGCGGAGCGTGCAAACTTTTAATAATTACCCGGTTTACTTGACGTATGTGTAATTCTATCTCTGGAATTCATCAAAATAGTCCACGACTGATCCTACCGTTGGATAGAGCTTGTCTAGAGGAACATTTTGAAGGGTCAAACGGCCGAATCGGACCAGAAGTTTCCGAGCGCGGAGCGTGCAAACTTTTAATAATTACCCGGTTTATTTGACGTATGAGTACTTCTATCTCTGGAATTCATCAAAATAGTCCCACGAATGATCCTACCGTTGGATAGAGCTTGTCTAGAGGAACATTTTGAGGGGTCAAACGGCCGAATCGGACCAGAAGTTTCCGAGCGCGGAGCGTGCCAACTTTTAATAATTACCCGGTTTATTTGACGTATGTGTAATTCTATCTCTGGAATTCATCAAAATAGTCCACGACTGATCCTACCGTGGGATAGAATTTGTCAAGAGGAACATTTTGAGTGGTCAAACGGCCGAATCGGACCAGAAGTTTCCGAGCGCGGAGCGTGCCAACTTTTAATAATTACCCGGTTTATTTGACGTATGTGTAATTCTATCTCTGGAATTCATCAAAATAGTCCACGACTGATCCTACCGTTGGATAGAGCTTGTCTAGAGGAACATTTTGAGAGGTCAAACGGCCGAATCGGACCAGAAGTTTCCGAGCGCGGAGCGTGCAAACTTTTAATACTTACTCGGTATATTTGACGTGTGTAAATTTTTTTCTCTGGAATTCATCAAAATAGTCCACGACTGATCCTACCGTTGGATAGAGTTTGTCTAGAGGAACATTTTGAGTGGTCAAACGGCCGAATCGGACCAGAAGTTTCCGAGCGCGGAGCGTGCAAACTTTTAATAATTACCCGGTTTATTTGACGTATGAGTACTTCTATCTCTGGAATTCATCAAAATAGTCCCACGAATGATCCTACCGTTGGATAGAGCTTGTCTAGAGGAACATTTTGAGGGGTCAAACGGCCGAATCGGACCAGAAGTTTCCGAGCGCGGAGCGTGCAAACTTTTAATACTTACTCGGTATATTTGACGTGTGTAAATTTTTTTCTCTGGAATTCATCAAAATAGTCCACGACTGATCCTACCGTTGGATAGAGTTTGTCTAGAGGAACATTTTGAGTGGTCAAACGGCCGAATCGGACCAGAAGTTTCCGAGCGCGGAGCGTGCAAACTTTTAATAATTACCCGGTTTATTTGACGTATGAGTACTTCTATCTCTGGAATTCATCAAAATAGTCCCACGAATGATCCTACCGTTGGATAGAGCTTGTCTAGAGGAACATTTTGAGGGGTCAAACGGCCGAATCGGACCAGAAGTTTCCGAGCGCGGAGCGTGCAAACTTTTAATAATTACCCGGTTTACTTGACGTATGTGTAATTCTATCTCTGGAATTCATCAAAATAGTCCACGACTGATCCTACCGTTGGATAGAGCTTGTCTAGAGGAACATTTTGAAGGGTCAAACGGCCGAATCGGACCAGAAGTTTCCGAGCGCGGAGCGTGCAAACTTTTAATAATTACCCGGTTTATTTGACGTATGAGTACTTCTATCTCTGGAATTCATCAAAATAGTCCCACGAATGATCCTACCGTTGGATAGAGCTTGTCTAGAGGAACATTTTGAGGGGTCAAACGGCCGAATCGGACCAGAAGTTTCCGAGCGCGGAGCGTGCAAACTTTTAATAATTACCCGGTTTATTTGACGTATGAGTACTTCTATCTCTGGAATTCATCAAAATAGTCCCACGAATGATCCTACCGTTGGATAGAGCTTGTCTAGAGGAACATTTTGAGGGGTCAAACGGCCGAATCGGACCAGAAGTTTCCGAGCGCGGAGCGTGCAAACTTTTAATAATTACCCGATTTATTTGACGTATGTGTAATTCTATCTCTGGAATTCATCAAAATAGTCCACGACTGATCCTACCTTTGGATGGAGCTTGTCTAGAGGAACATTTTGAGGGGTCAAACGGCCGAATCGGACCAGAAGTTTCCGAGCGCGGAGCGTGCCAACTTTTAATAATTACCCGGTTTATTTGACGTATGTGTAATTCTATCTCTGGAATTCATCAAAATAGTCCACGACTGATCCTACCGTTGGATAGAGCTTGTCTAGAGGAACATTTTGAGGAGTCAAACGGCCGAATCGGACCAGAAGTTTCCGAGCGCGGAGCGTGCAAACTTTTAATACTTACTCGGTATATTTGACGTGTGTAAATTTTTTTCTCTGGAATTCATCAAAATAGTCCACGACTGATCCTACCGTTGGATAGAGTTTGTCTAGAGGAACATTTTGAGTGGTCAAACGGCCGAATCGGACCAGAAGTTTCCGAGCGCGGAGCGTGCAAACTTTTAATAATTACCCGGTTTATTTGACGTATGAGTACTTCTATCTCTGGAATTCATCAAAATAGTCCCACGAATGATCCTACCGTTGGATAGAGCTTGTCTAGAGGAACATTTTGAGGGGTCAAACGGCCGAATCGGACCAGAAGTTTCCGAGCGCGGAGCGTGCAAACTTTTAATAATTACCCGGTTTATTTGACGTATGAGTACTTCTATCTCTGGAATTCATCAAAATAGTCCCACGAATGATCCTACCGTTGGATAGAGCTTGTCTAGAGGAACATTTTGAGGGGTCAAACGGCCGAATCGGACCAGAAGTTTCCGAGCGCGGAGCGTGCAAACTTTTAATACTTACTCGGTATATTTGACGTGTGTAAATTTTTTTCTCTGGAATTCATCAAAATAGTCCACGACTGATCCTACCGTTGGATAGAGCTTGTCTAGAGGAACATTTTGAGGGGTCAAATGGCCGAATCGGACCAGAAGTTTCCGAGCGCGGAGCGTGCAAACTTTTAATACTTACTCGGTATATTTGACGTGTGTAAATTTTTTTCTCTGGAATTCATCAAAATAGTCCACGACTGATCCTACCGTTGGATAGAGTTTGTCTAGAGGAACATTTTGAGTGGTCAAACGGCCGAATCGGACCAGAAGTTTCCGAGCGCGGAGCGTGCAAACTTTTAATAATTACCCGGTTTATTTGACGTATGAGTACTTCTATCTCTGGAATTCATCAAAATAGTCCACGACTGATCCTACCGTTGGATAGAGCTTGTCTAGAGGAACATTTTGAGGAGTCAAACGGCCGAATCGGACCAGAAGTTTCCGAGCGCGGAGCGTGCAAACTTTTAATACTTACTCGGTATATTTGACGTGTGTAAATTTTTTTCTCTGGAATTCATCAAAATAGTCCACGACTGATCCTACCGTTGGATAGAGTTTGTCTAGAGGAACATTTTGAGTGGTCAAACGGCCGAATCGGACCAGAAGTTTCCGAGCGCGGAGCGTGCAAACTTTTAATAATTACCCGGTTTATTTGACGTATGAGTACTTCTATCTCTGGAATTCATCAAAATAGTCCCACGAATGATCCTACCGTTGGATAGAGCTTGTCTAGAGGAACATTTTGAGGGGTCAAACGGCCGAATCGGACCAGAAGTTTCCGAGCGCGGAGCGTGCAAACTTTTAATACTTACTCGGTATATTTGACGTGTGTAAATTTTTTTCTCTGGAATTCATCAAAATAGTCCACGACTGATCCTACCGTTGGATAGAGCTTGTCTAGAGGAACATTTTGAGGGGTCAAATGGCCGAATCGGACCAGAAGTTTCCGAGCGCGGAGCGTGCAAACTTTTAATAATTACCCGGTTTATTTGACGTATGAGTACTTCTATCTCTGGAATTCATCAAAATAGTCCCACGAATGATCCTACCGTTGGATGGAGCTTGTCTAGAGGAACATTTTGAGGGGTCAAATGGCCGAATCGGACCAGAAGTTTCCGAGCGCGGAGCGTGCAAACTTTTAATACTTACTCGGTATATTTGACGTGTGTAAATTTTTTTCTCTGGAATTCATCAAAATAGTCCACGACTGATCCTACCGTTGGATAGAGTTTGTCTAGAGGAACATTTTGAGTGGTCAAACGGCCGAATCGGACCAGAAGTTTCCGAGCGCGGAGCGTGCAAACTTTTAATACTTACTCGGTATATTTGACGTGTGTAAATTTTTTTCTCTGGAATTCATCAAAATAGTCCACGACTGATCCTACCGTTGGATAGAGTTTGTCTAGAGGAACATTTTGAGTGGTCAAACGGCCGAATCGGACCAGAAGTTTCCGAGCGCGGAGCGTGCAAACTTTTAATACTTACTCGGTATATTTGACGTGTGTAAATTTTTTTCTCTGGAATTCATCAAAATAGTCCACGACTGATCCTACCGTTGGATAGAGTTTGTCTAGAGGAACATTTTGAGTGGTCAAACGGCCGAATCGGACCAGAAGTTTCCGAGCGCGGAGCGTGCAAACTTTTAATAATTACCCGGTTTATTTGACGTATGAGTACTTCTATCTCTGGAATTCATCAAAATAGTCCCACGAATGATCCTACCGTTGGATAGAGCTTGTCTAGAGGAACATTTTGAGGGGTCAAACGGCCGAATCGGACCAGAAGTTTCCGAGCGCGGAGCGTGCAAACTTTTAATACTTACTCGGTATATTTGACGTGTGTAAATTTTTTTCTCTGGAATTCATCAAAATAGTCCACGACTGATCCTACCGTTGGATAGAGTTTGTCTAGAGGAACATTTTGAGTGGTCAAACGGCCGAATCGGACCAGAAGTTTCCGAGCGCGGAGCGTGCAAACTTTTAATAATTACCCGGTTTATTTGACGTATGTGTAATTCTATCTCTGGAATTCATCAAAATAGTCCACGACTGATCCTACCGTTGGATAGAGCTTGTCTAGAGGAACATTTTGAGGAGTCAAACGGCCGAATCGGACCAGAAGTTTCCGAGCGCGGAGCGTGCAAACTTTTAATACTTACTCGGTATATTTGACGTGTGTAAATTTTTTTCTCTGGAATTCATCAAAATAGTCCACGACTGATCCTACCGTTGGATAGAGTTTGTCTAGAGGAACATTTTGAGTGGTCAAACGGCCGAATCGGACCAGAAGTTTCCGAGCGCGGAGCGTGCAAACTTTTAATAATTACCCGGTTTATTTGACGTATGAGTACTTCTATCTCTGGAATTCATCAAAATAGTCCCACGAATGATCCTACCGTTGGATAGAGCTTGTCTAGAGGAACATTTTGAGGGGTCAAACGGCCGAATCGGACCAGAAGTTTCCGAGCGCGGAGCGTGCAAACTTTTAATAATTACCCGGTTTATTTGACGTATGAGTACTTCTATCTCTGGAATTCATCAAAATAGTCCCACGAATGATCCTACCGTTGGATAGAGCTTGTCTAGAGGAACATTTTGAGGGGTCAAACGGCCGAATCGGACCAGAAGTTTCCGAGCGCGGAGCGTGCAAACTTTTAATACTTACTCGGTATATTTGACGTGTGTAAATTTTTTTCTCTGGAATTCATCAAAATAGTCCACGACTGATCCTACCGTTGGATAGAGCTTGTCTAGAGGAACATTTTGAGGGGTCAAATGGCCGAATCGGACCAGAAGTTTCCGAGCGCGGAGCGTGCAAACTTTTAATACTTACTCGGTATATTTGACGTGTGTAAATTTTTTTCTCTGGAATTCATCAAAATAGTCCACGACTGATCCTACCGTTGGATAGAGTTTGTCTAGAGGAACATTTTGAGTGGTCAAACGGCCGAATCGGACCAGAAGTTTCCGAGCGCGGAGCGTGCAAACTTTTAATAATTACCCGGTTTATTTGACGTATGAGTACTTCTATCTCTGGAATTCATCAAAATAGTCCACGACTGATCCTACCGTTGGATAGAGCTTGTCTAGAGGAACATTTTGAGGAGTCAAACGGCCGAATCGGACCAGAAGTTTCCGAGCGCGGAGCGTGCAAACTTTTAATACTTACTCGGTATATTTGACGTGTGTAAATTTTTTTCTCTGGAATTCATCAAAATAGTCCACGACTGATCCTACCGTTGGATAGAGTTTGTCTAGAGGAACATTTTGAGTGGTCAAACGGCCGAATCGGACCAGAAGTTTCCGAGCGCGGAGCGTGCAAACTTTTAATAATTACCCGGTTTATTTGACGTATGAGTACTTCTATCTCTGGAATTCATCAAAATAGTCCCACGAATGATCCTACCGTTGGATAGAGCTTGTCTAGAGGAACATTTTGAGGGGTCAAACGGCCGAATCGGACCAGAAGTTTCCGAGCGCGGAGCGTGCAAACTTTTAATACTTACTCGGTATATTTGACGTGTGTAAATTTTTTTCTCTGGAATTCATCAAAATAGTCCACGACTGATCCTACCGTTGGATAGAGCTTGTCTAGAGGAACATTTTGAGGGGTCAAATGGCCGAATCGGACCAGAAGTTTCCGAGCGCGGAGCGTGCAAACTTTTAATAATTACCCGGTTTATTTGACGTATGAGTACTTCTATCTCTGGAATTCATCAAAATAGTCCCACGAATGATCCTACCGTTGGATGGAGCTTGTCTAGAGGAACATTTTGAGGGGTCAAACGGCCGAATCGGACCAGAAGTTTCCGAGCGCGGAGCGTGCAAACTTTTAATAATTACCCGGTTTATTTGACGTATGAGTACTTCTATCTCTGGAATTCATCAAAATAGTCCCACGAATGATCCTACCGTTGGATAGAGCTTGTCTAGAGGAACATTTTGAGGGGTCAAACGGCCGAATCGGACCAGAAGTTTCCGAGCGCGGAGCGTGCAAACTTTTAATACTTACTCGGTATATTTGACGTGTGTAAATTTTTTTCTCTGGAATTCATCAAAATAGTCCACGACTGATCCTACCGTTGGATAGAGTTTGTCTAGAGGAACATTTTGAGTGGTCAAACGGCCGAATCGGACCAGAAGTTTCCGAGCGCGGAGCGTGCAAACTTTTAATACTTACTCGGTATATTTGACGTGTGTAAATTTTTTTCTCTGGAATTCATCAAAATAGTCCACGACTGATCCTACCGTTGGATAGAGTTTGTCTAGAGGAACATTTTGAGTGGTCAAACGGCCGAATCGGACCAGAAGTTTCCGAGCGCGGAGCGTGCAAACTTTTAATACTTACTCGGTATATTTGACGTGTGTAAATTTTTTTCTCTGGAATTCATCAAAATAGTCCACGACTGATCCTACCGTTGGATAGAGTTTGTCTAGAGGAACATTTTGAGTGGTCAAACGGCCGAATCGGACCAGAAGTTTCCGAGCGCGGAGCGTGCAAACTTTTAATAATTACCCGGTTTATTTGACGTATGAGTACTTCTATCTCTGGAATTCATCAAAATAGTCCCACGAATGATCCTACCGTTGGATAGAGCTTGTCTAGAGGAACATTTTGAGGGATCAAACGGCCGAATCGGACCAGAAGTTTCCGAGCGCGGAGCGTGCAAACTTTTAATAATTACCCGGTTTATTTGACGTATGTGTAATTCTATCTCTGGAATTCATCAAAATAGTCCCACGAATGATCCTACCGTTGGATGGAGCTTGTCTAGAGGAACATTTTGAGGGGTCAAACGGCCGAATCGGACCAGAAGTTTCCGAGCGCGGAGCGTGCAAACTTTTAATAATTACCCGGTTTATTTGACGTATGAGTACTTCTATCTCTGGAATTCATCAAAATAGTCCCACGAATGATCCTACCGTTGGATAGAGCTTGTCTAGAGGAACATTTTGAGGGGTCAAACGGCCGAATCGGACCAGAAGTTTCCGAGCGCGGAGCGTGCCAACTTTTAATAATTACCCGGTTTATTTGACGTATGTGTAATTCTATCTCTGGAATTCATCAAAATAGTCCACGACTGATCCTACCGTGGGATAGAATTTGTCAAGAGGAACATTTTGAGTGGTCAAACGGCCGAATCGGACCAGAAGTTTCCGAGCGCGGAGCGTGCCAACTTTTAATAATTACCCGGTTTATTTGACGTATGTGTAATTCTATCTCTGGAATTCATCAAAATAGTCCACGACTGATCCTACCGTTGGATAGAGCTTGTCTAGAGGAACATTTTGAGGGGTCAAACGGCCGAATCGGACCAGAAGTTTCCGAGCGCGGAGCGTGCAAACTTTTAATACTTACTCGGTATATTTGACGTGTGTAAATTTTTTTCTCTGGAATTCATCAAAATAGTCCACGACTGATCCTACCGTTGGATAGAGTTTGTCTAGAGGAACATTTTGAGTGGTCAAACGGCCGAATCGGACCAGAAGTTTCCGAGCGCAGAGCGTGCAAACTTTTAATAATTACCCGGTTTATTTGACGTATGAGTACTTCTATCTCTGGAATTCATCAAAATAGTCCCACGAATGATCCTACCGTTGGATAGAGCTTGTCTAGAGGAACATTTTGAGGGGTCAAACGGCCGAATCGGACCAGAAGTTTCCGAGCGCGGAGCGTGCAAACTTTTAATAATTACCCGGTTTATTTGACGTATGTGTAATTCTATCTCTGGAGTTCATCAAAATAGTCCACGACTGATCCTACCTTTGGATGGAGCTTGTCTAGAGGAACATTTTGAAGGGTCAAACGGCCGAATCGGACCAGAAGTTTCCGAGCGCGGAGCGTGCAAACTTTTAATACTTACTCGGTATATTTGACGTGTGTAAATTTTTTTCTCTGGAATTCATCAAAATAGTCCACGACTGATCCTACCGTTGGATAGAGTTTGTCTAGAGGAACATTTTGAGTGGTCAAACGGCCGAATCGGACCAGAAGTTTCCGAGCGCAGAGCGTGCAAACTTTTAATAATTACCCGGTTTATTTGACGTATGAGTACTTCTATCTCTGGAATTCATCAAAATAGTCCCACGAATGATCCTACCGTTGGATAGAGCTTGTCTAGAGGAACATTTTGAGGGGTCAAACGGCCGAATCGGACCAGAAGTTTCCGAGCGCGGAGCGTGCAAACTTTAATAATTACCCGGTTTATTTGACGTATGTGTAATTCTATCTCTGGAGTTCATCAAAATAGTCCACGACTGATCCTACCTTTGGATGGAGCTTGTCTAGAGGAACATTTTGAGGGGTCAAACGGCCGAATCGGACCAGAAGTTTCCGAGCGCGGAGCGTGCAAACTTTTAATACTTACTCGGTATATTTGACGTGTGTACATTTTTTTCTCTGGAATTCATCAAAATAGTCCACGACTGATCCTACCGTTGGATAGAGTTTGTCTAGAGGAACATTTTGAGTGGTCAAACGGCCGAATCGGACCAGAAGTTTCCGAGCGCGGAGCGTGCAAACTTTTAATAATTACCCGGTTTATTTGACGTATGAGTACTTCTATCTCTGGAATTCATCAAAATTGTCCCACGAATGATCCTACCGTTGGATAGAGCTTGTCTAGAGGAACATTTTGAGGGGTCAAACGGCCGAATCGGACCAGAAGTTTCCGAGCGCGGAGCGTGCAAACTTTTAATAATTACCCGGTTTACTTGACGTATGTGTAATTCTATCTCTGGAATTCATCAAAATAGTCCACGACTGATCCTACCGTTGGATAGAGCTTGTCTAGAGGAACATTTTGAGGGGTCAAACGGCCGAATCGGACCAGAAGTTTCCGAGCGAGGAGCGTGCCAACTTTTAATAATTACCCGGTTTATTTGACGTATGTGTAATTCTATCTCTGGAATTCATCAAAATAGTCCACGACTGAGCCTACCGTGGGATAGAATTTGTCAAGAGGAACATTTTGAGTGGTCAAACGGCCGAATCGGACCAGAAGTTTCCGAGCGCGGAGCGTGCAAACTTTTAATAATTACCCGGTTTATTTGACGTATGAGTACTTCTATCTCTGGAATTCATCAAAATAGTCCCACGAATGATCCTACCGTTGGATAGAGCTTGTCTAGAGGAACATTTTGAAGGGTCAAACGGCCGAATCGGACCAGAAGTTTCCGAGCGAGGAGCGTGCAAACTTTTAATAATTACCCGGTTTATTTAACGTATGTGTAATTCTATCTCTGGAATTCATCAAAATAGTCCACGACTGATCCTACCGTTGGATAGAGCTTGTCTAGAGGAAATTTTGAGTGGTCAAACGGCCGAATCGGACCAGAAGTTTCCGAGCGCGGAGCGTGCAAACTTTTAATAATTACCCGGTTTATTTGACGTATGTGTAATTCTATCTCTGGAATTCATCAAAATAGTCCACGACTGATCCTACCGTTGGATAGAGCTTGTCTAGAGGAACATTTTGAGGGGTCAAACGGCCGAATCGGACCAGAAGTTTCCGAGCGCGGAGCGTGCAAACTTTTAATACTTACTCGGTATATTTGACGTGTGTAAATTTTTTTCTCTGGAATTCATCAAAATAGTCCACGACTGATCCTACCGTTGGATAGAGTTTGTCTAGAGGAACATTTTGAGTGGTCAAACGGCCGAATCGGACCAGAAGTTTCCGAGCGCGGAGCGTGCAAACTTTTAATACTTACTCGGTATATTTGACGTGTGTAAATTTTTTTCTCTGGAATTCATCAAAATAGTCCACGACTGATCCTACCGTTGGATAGAGTTTGTCTAGAGGAACATTTTGAGTGGTCAAACGGCCGAATCGGACCAGAAGTTTCCGAGCGCGGAGCGTGCAAACTTTTAATAATTACCCGGTTTATTTGACGTATGAGTACTTCTATCTCTGGAATTCATCAAAATAGTCCCACGAATGATCCTACCGTTGGATAGAGCTTGTCTAGAGGAACATTTTGAGGGGTCAAACGGCCGAATCGGACCAGAAGTTTCCGAGCGCGGAGCGTGCAAACTTTTAATAATTACCCGGTTTACTTGACGTATGTGTAATTCTATCTCTGGAATTCATCAAAATAGTCCCACGAATGATCCTACCGTTGGATAGAGCTTGTCTAGAGGAACATTTTGAGGGGTCAAACGGCCGAATCGGACCAGAAGTTTCCGAGCGCGGAGCGTGCAAACTTTTAATAATTACCCGGTTTATTTGACGTATGTGTAATTCTATCTCTGGAATTCATCAAAATAGTCCCACGAATGATCCTACCGTTGGATAGAGTTTGTCTAGAGGAACATTTTGAGTGGTCAAACGGCCGAATCGGACCAGAAGTTTCCGAGCGCGGAGCGTGCAAACTTTTAATAATTACCCGGTTTATTTGACGTATGTGTACCTCTATCTCTGGAATTCATCAAAATAGTCCCACGAATGATCCTACCGTTGGATAGAGCTTGTCTAGAGGAACATTTTGAGTGGTCAAACGGCCGAATCGGACCAGAAGTTTCCGAGCGCGGAGCGTGCAAACTTTTAATAATTACCCGGTTTGTTTGACGTATGTGTAATTCTATCTCTGGAATTCACCAAAATAGTCCCACGAATGATCCTACCGTTGGATAGAGCTTGTCTAGAGGAACATTTTGAGTGGTCAAACGGCCGAATCGGGCCAGAAGTTTCCGAGCGCGGAGCGTGCAAACTTTTAATAATTACCCGGTTTATTCGACGTATGTAAATTTTTTTCTCTGGAATTCACCAAAATAATCCCACGAATGATCCTACCGTTGGATAGAGTTTGTCAAGAGGAACATTTTGAGTGGTCAAACGGCCGAATCGGACCAGAAGTTTCCGAGCGCGGAGCGTGCAAACTTTTAATAATTACCCGGTTTATTTGACGTATGTGTACCAATATCTCTGGAATTCATCAAAATAGTCCCACGAATGATCCTACCGTTGGATAGAGCTTGTCTAGAGGAACATTTTGAGTGGTCAAACGGCCGAATCGGGCCAGAAGTTTCCGAGCGCGGAGCGTGCAAACTTTTAATAATTACCCGGTTTATTCGACGTATGTAAATTTTTTTCTCTGGAATTCACCAAAATAGTCCCACGAATGATCCTACCGTTGGATAGAGTTTGTCAAGAGGAACATTTTGAGTGGTCAAACGGCCGAATCGGACCAGAAGTTTCCGAGCGCGGAGCGTGCAAACTTTTAATAATTACCCGGTTTATTTGACGTATGTGTACCTCTATCTCTGGAATTCATCAAAATAGTCCCACGAATGATCCTACCGTTGGATAGAGCTTGTCTAGAGGAACATTTTGAGTGGTCAAACGGCCGAATCGGACCAGAAGTTTCCGAGCGCGGAGCGTGCAAACTTTTAATAATTACCCGGTTTGTTTGACGTATGTGTAATTCTATCTCTGGAATTCACCAAAATAGTCCCACGAATGATCCTACCGTTGGATAGAGTTTGTCTAGAGGAACATTTTGAGTGGTCAAACGGCCGAATCGGACCAGAAGTTTCCGAGCGCGGAGCGTGCAAACTTTTAATAATTACCCGGTTTGTTTGACGTATGTGTAATTCTATCTCTGGAATTCACCAAAATAGTCCCACGAATGATCCTACCGTTGGATAGAGCTTGTCTAGAGGAACATTTTGAGTGGTCAAACGGCCGAATCGGACCAGAAGTTTCCGAGCGCGGAGCGTGCAAACTTTTAATAATTACCCGGTTTATTTGACGTATGTGTACTTCTATCTCTGGAATTCATCAAAATAGTCCACGACTGATCCTACCGTTGGATAGAGGTTGTCTAGAGGAACATTTTGAGTGGTCAAACGGCCGAATCGGACCAGAAGTTTCCGAGCGCGGAGCGTGCAAACTTTTAATAATTACCCGGTTTATTTGACGTATGTGTACCTCTATCTCTGGAATTCATCAAAATAGTCCCACGAATGATCCTACCGTTGGATAGAGCTTGTCTAGAGGAACATTTTGAGTGGTCAAACGGCCGAATCGGACCAGAAGTTTCCGAGCGCGGAGCGTGCAAACTTTTAATAATTACCCGGTTTGTTTGACGTATGTGTAATTCTATCTCTGGAATTCACCAAAATAGTCCCACGAATGATCCTACCGTTGGATAGAGCTTGTCTAGAGGAACATTTTGAGTGGTCAAACGGCCGAATCGGGCCAGAAGTTTCCGAGCGCGGAGCGTGCAAACTTTTAATAATTACCCGGTTTATTCGACGTATGTAAATTTTTTTCTCTGGAATTCACCAAAATAGTCCCACGAATGATCCTACCGTTGGATAGAGTTTGTCAAGAGGAACATTTTGAGTGGTCAAACGGCCGAATCGGACCAGAAGTTTCCGAGCGCGGAGCGTGCAAACTTTTAATAATTACCCGGTTTATTTGACGTATGTGTACCAATATCTCTGGAATTCATCAAAATAGTCCCACGAATGATCCTACCGTTGGATAGAGCTTGTCTAGAGGAACATTTTGAGTGGTCAAACGGCCGAATCGGGCCAGAAGTTTCCGAGCGCGGAGCGTGCAAACTTTTAATAATTACCCGGTTTATTCGACGTATGTAAATTTTTTTCTCTGGAATTCACCAAAATAGTCCCACGAATGATCCTACCGTTGGATAGAGTTTGTCAAGAGGAACATTTTGAGTGGTCAAACGGCCGAATCGGACCAGAAGTTTCCGAGCGCGGAGCGTGCAAACTTTTAATAATTACCCGGTTTATTTGACGTATGTGTACCTCTATCTCTGGAATTCATCAAAATAGTCCCACGAATGATCCTACCGTTGGATAGAGCTTGTCTAGAGGAACATTTTGAGTGGTCAAACGGCCGAATCGGACCAGAAGTTTCCGAGCGCGGAGCGTGCAAACTTTTAATAATTACCCGGTTTGTTTGACGTATGTGTAATTCTATCTCTGGAATTCACCAAAATAGTCCCACGAATGATCCTACCGTTGGATAGAGCTTGTCTAGAGGAACATTTTGAGTGGTCAAACGGCCGAATCGGACCAGAAGTTTCCGAGCGCGGAGCGTGCAAACTTTTAATAATTACCCGGTTTGTTTGACGTATGTGTAATTCTATCTCTGGAATTCACCAAAATAGTCCCACGAATGATCCTACCGTTGGATAGAGCTTGTCTAGAGGAACATTTTGAGTGGTCAAACGGCCGAATCGGACCAGAAGTTTCCGAGCGCGGAGCGTGCAAACTTTTAATAATTACCCGGTTTATTTGACGTATGTGTACCTCTATCTCTGGAATTCATCAAAATAGTCCCACGAATGATCCTACCGTTGGATAGAGTTTGTCAAGAGGAACATTTTGAGTGGTCAAACGGCCGAATCGGACCAGAAGTTTCCGAGCGCGGAGCGTGCAAACTTTTAATAATTACCCGGTTTATTTGACGTATGTGTACCTCTATCTCTGGAATTCATCAAAATAGTCCCACGAATGATCCTACCGTTGGATAGAGTTTGTCTAGAGGAACATTTTGAGTGGTCAAACGGCCGAATCGGACCAGAAGTTTCCGAGCGCGGAGCGTGCAAACTTTTAATAATTACCCGGTTTATTTGACGTATGTGTACCTCTATCTCTGGAATTCACCAAAATAGTCCCACGAATGATCCTACCGTTGGATAGAGTTTGTCAAGAGGAACATTTTGAGTGGTCAAACGGCCGAATCGGACCAGAAGTTTCCGAGCGCGGAGCGTGCAAACTTTTAATAATTACCCGGTTTATTTGACGTATGTGTACCTCTATCTCTGGAATTCATCAAAATAGTCCCACGAATGATCCTACCGTTGGATAGACCTTGTCTAGAGGAACATTTTGAGTGGTCAAACGGCCGAATCGGGCCAGAAGTTTCCGAGCGCGGAGCGTGCAAACTTTTAATAATTACCCGGTTTATTCGACGTATGTACATTTTTTTCTCTGGAATTCACCAAAATAGTCCCACGAATGATCCTACCGTTGGATAGAGTTTGTCAAGAGGAACATTTTGAGTGGTCAAACGGCCGAATCGGACAGGAAGTTTCCGAGCGCGGAGCGTGCAAACTTTTAATAATTACCCGGTTTGTTTGACGTATGTGTAATTCTATCTCTGGAATTCACCAAAATAGTCCCACGAATGATCCTACCGTTGGATAGAGCTTGTCTAGAGGAACATTTTGAGTGGTCAAACGGCCGAATCGGACAGGAAGTTTCCGAGCGCGGAGCGTGCAAACTTTTAATAATTACCCGGTTTGTTTGACGTATGTGTAATTCTATCTCTGGAATTCACCAAAATAGTCCCACGAATGATCCTACCGTTGGATAGAGCTTGTCTAGAGGAACATTTTTAGTGGTCAAACGGCCGAATCGGACCAGAAGTTTCCGAGCGCGGAGCGTGCAAACTTTTATTAATTACTCGGTATATTTGACGTGTGTAAATTTTTTTCTCTGGAATTCACCAAAATAGTCCCACGAATGATCCTACCGTTGGATAGAGTTTGTCAAGAGGAACATTTTGAGTGGTCAAACGGCCGAATCGGACCAGAAGTTTCCGAGCGCGGAGCGTGCAAACTTTTAATAATTACCCGGTTTATTTGACGTATGTGTACTTCTACCTCTGGAATTCATCAAAATATTCCCACGAATGATCCTACCGTTGGATAGAGCTTGTCTAGAGGAACATTTTTAGTGGTCAAACGGCCGAATCGGACCAGAAGTTTCCGAGCGCGGAGCGTGCAAACTTTTAATAATTACCCGGTTTATTTGACGTATGTGTACTTCTACCTCTGGAATTCATCAAAATATTCCCACGAATGATCCTACCGTTGGATAGAGCTTGTCTAGAGGAACATTTTTAGTGGTCAAACGGCCGAATCGGACCAGAAGTTTCCGAGCGCGGAGCGTGCAAACTTTTGTTAATTACTCGGTATATTTGACGTGTGTAAATTTTTTTCTCTGGAATTCACCAAAATAGTCCCACGAATGATCCTACCGTTGGATAGAGCTTGTCTAGAGGAACATTTTGAGTGGTCAAACGGCCGAATCGGACCAGAAGTTTCCGAGCGCGGAGCGTGCAAACTTTTAATAATTACCCGGTTTGTTTGACGTATGTGTACCTCTATCTCTGGAATTCATCAAAATAGTCCCACGAATGATTCTACCGTTGGATAGAGTTTGTCAAGAGGAACATTTTGAGTGGTCAAACGGCCGAATCGGACCAGAAGTTTCCGAGCGCGGAGCGTGCAAACTTTTAATAATTACCCGGTTTATTTGACGTATGTGTACCAATATCTCTGGAATTCATCAAAATAGTCCCACGAATGATCCTACCGTTGGATAGAGCTTGTCTAGAGGAACATTTTGAGTGGTCAAACGGCCGAATCGGACCAGAAGTTTCCGAGCGCGGAGCGTGCAAACTTTTAATAATTACCCGGTTTGTTTGACGTATGTGTAATTCTATCTCTGGAATTCACCAAAATAGTCCCACGAATGATCCTACCGTTGGATAGAGCTTGTCTAGAGGAACATTTTGAGTGGTCAAACGGCCGAATCGGGCCAGAAGTTTCCGAGCGCGGAGCGTGCAAACTTTTAATAATTACCCGGTTTATTTGACGTATGTGTACTTCTATCTCTGGAATTCATCAAAATAGTCCACGACTGATCCTACCGTTGGATAGAGGTTGTCTAGAGGAACATTTTGAGTGGTCAAACGGCCGAATCGGACCAGAAGTTTCCGAGCGCGGAGCGTGCAAACTTTTAATAATTACCCGGTTTATTTGACGTATGTGTACCTCTATCTCTGGAATTCATCAAAATAGTCCCACGAATGATCCTACCGTTGGATAGAGCTTGTCTAGAGGAACATTTTGAGTGGTCAAACGGCCGAATCGGACCAGAAGTTTCCGAGCGCGGAGCGTGCAAACTTTTAATAATTACCCGGTTTGTTTGACGTATGTGTAATTCTATCTCTGGAATTCACCAAAATAGTCCCACGAATGATCCTACCGTTGGATAGAGCTTGTCTAGAGGAACATTTTGAGTGGTCAAACGGCCGAATCGGGCCAGAAGTTTCCGAGCGCGGAGCGTGCAAACTTTTAATAATTACCCGGTTTATTCGACGTATGTAAATTTTTTTCTCTGGAATTCACCAAAATAGTCCCACGAATGATCCTACCGTTGGATAGAGTTTGTCAAGAGGAACATTTTGAGTGGTCAAACGGCCGAATCGGACCAGAAGTTTCCGAGCGCGGAGCGTGCAAACTTTTAATAATTACCCGGTTTATTTGACGTATGTGTACCAATATCTCTGGAATTCATCAAAATAGTCCCACGAATGATCCTACCGTTGGATAGAGCTTGTCTAGAGGAACATTTTGAGTGGTCAAACGGCCGAATCGGGCCAGAAGTTTCCGAGCGCGGAGCGTGCAAACTTTTAATAATTACCCGGTTTATTCGACGTATGTAAATTTTTTTCTCTGGAATTCACCAAAATAGTCCCACGAATGATCCTACCGTTGGATAGAGTTTGTCAAGAGGAACATTTTGAGTGGTCAAACGGCCGAATCGGACCAGAAGTTTCCGAGCGCGGAGCGTGCAAACTTTTAATAATTACCCGGTTTATTTGACGTATGTGTACCTCTATCTCTGGAATTCATCAAAATAGTCCCACGAATGATCCTACCGTTGGATAGAGCTTGTCTAGAGGAACATTTTGAGTGGTCAAACGGCCGAATCGGACCAGAAGTTTCCGAGCGCGGAGCGTGCAAACTTTTAATAATTACCCGGTTTGTTTGACGTATGTGTAATTCTATCTCTGGAATTCACCAAAATAGTCCCACGTATGATCCTACCGTTGGATAGAGTTTGTCAAGAGGAACATTTTGAGTGGTCAAACGGCCGAATCGGACCAGAAGTTTCCGAGCGCGGAGCGTGCAAACTTTTAATAATTACCCGGTTTATTTGACGTATGTGTACCTCTATCTCTGGAATTCATCAAAATAGTCCCACGAATGATCCTACCGTTGGATAGAGCTTGTCTAGAGGAACATTTTGAGTGGTCAAACGGCCGAATCGGACCAGAAGTTTCCGAGCGCGGAGCGTGCAAACTTTTAATAATTACCCGGTTTGTTTGACGTATGTGTAATTCTATCTCTGGAATTCACCAAAATAGTCCCACGAATGATCCTACCGTTGGATAGAGCTTGTCTAGAGGAACATTTTGAGTGGTCAAACGGCCGAATCGGACCAGAAGTTTCCGAGCGCGGAGCGTGCAAACTTTTAATAATTACCCGGTTTATTCGACGTATATAAATTTTTTTCTCTGGAATTCACCAAAATAGTCCCACGAATGATCCTACCGTTGGATAGAGCTTGTCTAGAGGAACATTTTGAGTGGTCAAACGGCCGAATCGGACCAGAAGTTTCCGAGCGCGGAGCGTGCAAACTTTTAATAATTACCCGGTTTATTTGACGTATGTGTACTTCTATCTCTGGAATTCACCAAAATAGTCCCACGAATGATCCTACCGTTGGATAGAGCTTGTCTAGAGGAACATTTTGAGTGGTCAAACGGCCGAATCGGACCAGAAGTTTCCGAGCGCGGAGCGTGCAAACTTTTAATAATTACCCGGTTTATTCGACGTATATAAATTTTTTTCTCTGGAATTCACCAAAATAGTCCCACGAATGATCCTACCGTTGGATAGAGCTTGTCTAGAGGAACATTTTGAGTGGTCAAACGGCCGAATCGGACCAGAAGTTTCCGAGCGCGGAGCGTGCAAACTTTTAATAATTACCCGGTTTGTTTGACGTATGTGTAATTCTATCTCTGGAATTCACCAAAATAGTCCCACGAATGATCCTACCGTTGGATAGAGCTTGTCTAGAGGAACATTTTGAGTGGTCAAACGGCCGAATCGGACCAGAAGTTTCCGAGCGCGGAGCGTGCAAACTTTTAATAATTACCCGGTTTATTCGACGTATATAAATTTTTTTCTCTGGAATTCACCAAAATAGTCCCACGAATGATCCTACCGTTGGATAGAGTTTGTCAAGAGGAACATTTTGAGTGGTCAAACGGCCGAATCGGACCAGAAGTTTCCGAGCGCGGAGCGTGCAAACTTTTAATAATTACCCGGTTTGTTTGACGTATGTGTAATTCTATCTCTGGAATTCACCAAAATAGTCCCACGAATGATCCTACCGTTGGATAGAGCTTGTCTAGAGGAACATTTTGAGTGGTCAAACGGCCGAATCGGGCCAGAAGTTTCCGAGCGCGGAGCGTGCAAACTTTTAATAATTACCCGGTTTATTTGACGTATGTGTAATTCTATCTGTGGAATTCACCAAAATAGTCCCACGAATGATTCTACCGTTGGATAGAGCTTGTCTAGAGGAACATTTTTAGTGGTCAAACGGCCGAATCGGACAGGAAGTTTCCGAGCGCGGAGCGTGCAAACTTTTAATAATTACCCGGTTTATTTGACGTATGTGTACTTCTATCTCTGGAATTCATCAAAATATTCCCACGAATGATCCTACGGTTGGATAGAGCTTGTCTAGAGGAACATTTTGAGTGGTCAAACGGCCGAATCGGACAGGAAGTTTCCGAGCGCGGAGCGTGCAAACTTTTAATAATTACCCGGGTTATTTGACGTATGTGTAATTCTATCTCTGGAATTCACCAAAATAGTCCCACGAATGATCCTACCGTTGGATAGAGCTTGTCTAGATGAACATTTTGAGTGGTCAAACGGCCGAATCGGGCCAGAAGTTTCCGAGCGCGGAGCGTGCAAACTTTTAATAATTACCCGGTTTGTTTGACGTATGTGTACCTCTATCTCTGGAATTCATCAAAATAGTCCCACGAATGATCCTACCGTTGGATAGAGCTTGTCTAGAGGAACATTTTGAGTGGTCAAACGGCCGAATCGGACAGGAAGTTTCCGAGCGCGGAGCGTGCAAACTTTTAATAATTACCCGGTTTATTTGACGTATGTGTAATTCTATCTCTGGAATTCACCAAAATTGTCCCACGAATGATCCTACCGTTGGATAGAGCTTGTCTAGAGGAACATTTTGAGTGGTCAAACGGCCGAATCGGGCCAGAAGTTTCCGAGCGCGGAGCGTGCAAACTTTTAATAATTACCCGGTTTATTTGACGTATGTGTAATTCTATCTGTGGAATTCACCAAAATAGTCCCACGAATGATTCTACCGTTGGATAGAGCTTGTCTAGAGGAACATTTTTAGTGGTCAAACGGCCGAATCGGACAGGAAGTTTCCGAGCGCGGAGCGTGCAAACTTTTAATAATTACCCGGTTTATTTGACGTATGTGTACTTCTATCTCTGGAATTCATCAAAATATTCCCACGAATGATCCTACGGTTGGATAGAGCTTGTCTAGAGGAACATTTTGAGTGGTCAAACGGCCGAATCGGACAGGAAGTTTCCGAGCGCGGAGCGTGCAAACTTTTATTAATTACTCGGTATATTTGACGTGTGTAAATTTTTTTCTCTGGAATTCACCAAAATAGTCCCACGAATGATCCTACCGTTGGATAGAGCTTGTCTAGAGGAACATTTTGAGTGGTCAAACGGCCGAATCGGACCAGAAGTTTCCGAGCGCGGAGCGTGCAAACTTTTAATAATTACCCGGTTTGTTTGACGTATGTGTACCTCTATCTCTGGAATTCATCAAAATAGTCCCACGAATGATTCTACCGTTGGATAGAGTTTGTCAAGAGGAACATTTTGAGTGGTCAAACGGCCGAATCGGACCAGAAGTTTCCGAGCGCGGAGCGTGCAAACTTTTAATAATTACCCGGTTTGTTTGACGTATGTGTACCTCTATCTCTGGAATTCATCAAAATAGTCCCACGAATGATTCTACCGTTGGATAGAGTTTGTCAAGAGGAACATTTTGAGTGGTCAAACGGCCGAATCGGACCAGAAGTTTCCGAGCGCGGAGCGTGCAAACTTTTAATAATTACCCGGTTTATTTGACGTATGTGTACCAATATCTCTGGAATTCATCAAAATAGTCCCACGAATGATCCTACCGTTGGATAGAGCTTGTCTAGAGGAACATTTTGAGTGGTCAAACGGCCGAATCGGACCAGAAGTTTCCGAGCGCGGAGCGTGCAAACTTTTAATAATTACCCGGTTTGTTTGACGTATGTGTAATTCTATCTCTGGAATTCACCAAAATAGTCCCACGAATGATCCTACCGTTGGATAGAGCTTGTCTAGAGGAACATTTTGAGTGGTCAAACGGCCGAATCGGACCAGAAGTTTCCGAGCGCGGAGCGTGCAAACTTTTAATAATTACCCGGTTTATTTGACGTATGTGTACTTCTATCTCTGGAATTCATCAAAATAGTCCACGACTGATCCTACCGTTGGATAGAGGTTGTCTAGAGGAACATTTTGAGTGGTCAAACGGCCGAATCGGACCAGAAGTTTCCGAGCGCGGAGCGTGCAAACTTTTAATAATTACCCGGTTTATTTGACGTATGTGTACCTCTATCTCTGGAATTCATCAAAATAGTCCCACGAATGATCCTACCGTTGGATAGAGCTTGTCTAGAGGAACATTTTGAGTGGTCAAACGGCCGAATCGGACCAGAAGTTTCCGAGCGCGGAGCGTGCAAACTTTTAATAATTACCCGGTTTGTTTGACGTATGTGTAATTCTATCTCTGGAATTCACCAAAATAGTCCCACGAATGATCCTACCGTTGGATAGAGCTTGTCTAGAGGAACATTTTGAGTGGTCAAACGGCCGAATCGGGCCAGAAGTTTCCGAGCGCGGAGCGTGCAAACTTTTAATAATTACCCGGTTTATTCGACGTATGTAAATTTTTTTCTCTGGAATTCACCAAAATAGTCCCACGAATGATCCTACCGTTGGATAGAGTTTGTCAAGAGGAACATTTTGAGTGGTCAAACGGCCGAATCGGACCAGAAGTTTCCGAGCGCGGAGCGTGCAAACTTTTAATAATTACCCGGTTTATTTGACGTATGTGTACCAATATCTCTGGAATTCATCAAAATAGTCCCACGAATGATCCTACCGTTGGATAGAGCTTGTCTAGAGGAACATTTTGAGTGGTCAAACGGCCGAATCGGGCCAGAAGTTTCCGAGCGCGGAGCGTGCAAACTTTTAATAATTACCCGGTTTATTCGACGTATGTAAATTTTTTTCTCTGGAATTCACCAAAATAGTCCCACGAATGATCCTACCGTTGGATAGAGTTTGTCAAGAGGAACATTTTGAGTGGTCAAACGGCCGAATCGGACCAGAAGTTTCCGAGCGCGGAGCGTGCAAACTTTTAATAATTACCCGGTTTATTTGACGTATGTGTAATTCTATCTCTGGAATTCACCAAAATAGTCCCACGAATGATCCTACCGTTGGATAGAGCTTGTCTAGAGGAACATTTTGAGTGGTCAAACGGCCGAATCGGACCAGAAGTTTCCGAGCGCGGAGCGTGCAAACTTTTAATAATTACCCGGTTTGTTTGACGTATGTGTAATTCTATCTCTGGAATTCACCAAAATAGTCCCACGAATGATCCTACCGTTGGATAGAGTTTGTCAAGAGGAACATTTTGAGTGGTCAAACGGCCGAATCGGACCAGAAGTTTCCGAGCGCGGAGCGTGCAAACTTTTAATAATTACCCGGTTTATTTGACGTATGTGTACCTCTATCTCTGGAATTCATCAAAATAGTCCCACGAATGATCCTACCGTTGGATAGAGCTTGTCTAGAGGAACATTTTGAGTGGTCAAACGGCCGAATCGGACCAGAAGTTTCCGAGCGCGGAGCGTGCAAACTTTTAATAATTACCCGGTTTGTTTGACGTATGTGTAATTCTATCTCTGGAATTCACCAAAATAGTCCCACGAATGATCCTACCGTTGGATAGAGCTTGTCTAGAGGAACATTTTGAGTGGTCAAACGGCCGAATCGGACCAGAAGTTTCCGAGCGCGGAGCGTGCAAACTTTTAATAATTACCCGGTTTATTCGACGTATATAAATTTTTTTCTCTGGAATTCACCAAAATAGTCCCACGAATGATCCTACCGTTGGATAGAGCTTGTCTAGAGGAACATTTTGAGTGGTCAAACGGCCGAATCGGACCAGAAGTTTCCGAGCGCGGAGCGTGCAAACTTTTAATAATTACCCGGTTTATTTGACGTATGTGTACTTCTATCTCTGGAATTCATCAAAATAGTCCACGACTGATCCTACCGTTGGATAGAGGTTGTCTAGAGGAACATTTTGAGTGGTCAAACGGCCGAATCGGACCAGAAGTTTCCGAGCGCGGAGCGTGCATACTTTTAATAATTACCCGGTTTATTTGACGTATGTGTATCTCTATCTCTGGAATTCATCAAAATAGTCCCACGAATGATCCTACCGTTGGATAGAGCTTGTCTAGAGGAACATTTTGAGTGGTCAAACGGCCGAATCGGACCAGAAGTTTCCGAGCGCGGAGCGTGCAAACTTTTAATAATTACCCGGTTTATTCGACGTATATAAATTTTTTTCTCTGGAATTCACCAAAATAGTCCCACGAATGATCCTACCGTTGGATAGAGCTTGTCTAGAGGAACATTTTTAGTGGTCAAACGGCCGAATCGGACCAGAAGTTTCCGAGCGCGGAGCGTGCAAACTTTTATTAATTACTCGGTATATTTGACGTGTGTAAATTTTTTTCTCTGGAATTCACCAAAATAGTCCCACGAATGATCCTACCGTTGGATAGAGTTTGTCAAGAGGAACATTTTGAGTGGTCAACCGGCCGAATCGGACCAGAAGTTTCCGAGCGCGGAGCGTGCAAACTTTTAATAATTACCCGGTTTATTTGACGTATGTGTACCTCTATCTCTGGAATTCATCAAAATAGTCCCACGAATGATCCTACCGTTGGATAGAGCTTGTCTAGAGGAACATTTTGAGTGGTCAAACGGCCGAATCGGACCAGAAGTTTCCGAGCGCGGAGCGTGCAAACTTTTAATAATTACCCGGTTTATTTGACGTATGTGTACTTCTACCTCTGGAATTCATCAAAATATTCCCACGAATGATCCTACCGTTGGATAGAGCTTGTCTAGAGGAACATTTTTAGTGGTCAAACGGCCGAATCGGACCAGAAGTTTCCGAGCGCGGAGCGTGCAAACTTTTAATAATTACCCGGTTTATTTGACGTATGTGTACCTCTATCTCTGGAATTCATCAAAATAGTCCCACGAATGATCCTACCGTTGGATAGAGCTTGTCTAGAGGAACATTTTGAGTGGTCAAACGGCCGAATCGGGCCAGAAGTTTCCGAGCGCGGAGCGTGCAAACTTTTATTAATTACTCGGTATATTTGACGTGTGTAAATTTTTTTCTCTGGAATTCACCAAAATAGTCCCACGAATGATCCTACCGTTGGATAGAGTTTGTCAAGAGGAACATTTTGAGTGGTCAAACGGCCGAATCGGACCAGAAGTTTCCGAGCGCGGAGCGTGCAAACTTTTAATAATTACCCGGTTTATTTGACGTATGTGTAATTCTATCTCTGGAATTCACCAAAATTGTCCCACGAATGATCCTACCGTTGGATAGAGCTTGTCTAGAGGAACATTTTGAGTGGTCAAACGGCCGAATCGGGCCAGAAGTTTCCGAGCGCGGAGCGTGCAAACTTTTAATAATTACCCGGTTTATTTGACGTATGTGTAATTCTATCTGTGGAATTCACCAAAATAGTCCCACGAATGATCCTACCGTTGGATAGAGTTTGTCAAGAGGAACATTTTGAGTGGTCAAACGGCCGAATCGGACCAGAAGTTTCCGAGCGCGGAGCGTGCAAACTTTTAATAATTACCCGGTTTATTTGACGTATGTGTACCTCTATCTCTGGAATTCATCAAAATAGTCCCACGAATGATCCTACCGTTGGATATAGCTTGTCTAGAGGAACATTTTGAGTGGTCAAACGGCCGAATCGGACCAGAAGTTTCCGAGCGCGGAGCGTGCAAACTTTTATTAATTACTCGGTATATTTGACGTGTGTAAATTTTTTTCTCTGGAATTCACCAAAATAGTCCCACGAATGATCCTACCGTTGGATAGAGTTTGTCAAGAGGAACATTTTGAGTGGTCAAACGGCCGAATCGGACCAGAAGTTTCCGAGCGCGGAGCGTGCAAACTTTTAATAATTACCCGGTTTATTTGACGTATGTGTACCAATATCTCTGGAATTCATCAAAATAGTCCCACGAATGATCCTACCGTTGGATAGAGCTTGTCTAGAGGAACATTTTGAGTGGTCAAACGGCCGAATCGGACCAGAAGTTTCCGAGCGCGGAGCGTGCAAACTTTTAATAATTACCCGGTTTGTTTGACGTATGTGTAATTCTATCTCTGGAATTCACCAAAATAGTCCCACGAATGATCCTACCGTTGGATAGAGCTTGTCTAGAGGAACATTTTGAGTGGTCAAACGGCCGAATCGGACCAGAAGTTTCCGAGCGCGGAGCGTGCAAACTTTTAATAATTACCCGGTTTATTCGACGTATATAAATTTTTTTCTCTGGAATTCACCAAAATAGTCCCACGAATGATCCTACCGTTGGATAGAGCTTGTCTAGAGGAACATTTTGAGTGGTCAAACGGCCGAATCGGACCAGAAGTTTCCGAGCGCGGAGCGTGCAAACTTTTAATAATTACCCGGTTTATTTGACGTATGTGTACTTCTATCTCTGGAATTCATCAAAATAGTCCCACGAATGATCCTACCGTTGGATAGAGCTTGTCTAGAGGAACATTTTGAGTGGTCAAACGGCCGAATCGGACCAGAAGTTTCCGAGCGCGGAGCGTGCAAACTTTTAATAATTACCCGGTTTATTCGACGTATATAAATTTTTTTCTCTGGAATTCATCAAAATAGTCCCACGAATGATCCTACCGTTGGATAGAGCTTGTCTAGAGGAACATTTTGAGTGGTCAAACGGCCGAATCGGACCAGAAGTTTCCGAGCGCGGAGCGTGCAAACTTTTATTAATTACTCGGTATATTTGACGTGTGTAAATTTTTTTCTCTGGAATTCACCAAAATAGTCCCACGAATGATCCTACCGTTGGATAGAGTTTGTCAAGAGGAACATTTTGAGTGGTCAAACGGCCGAATCGGACCAGAAGTTTCCGAGCGCGGAGCGTGCAAACTTTTAATAATTACCCGGTTTATTTGACGTATGTGTACCTCTATCTCTGGAATTCATCAAAATAGTCCCACGAATGATCCTACCGTTGGATAGAGCTTGTCTAGAGGAACATTTTGAGTGGTCAAACGGCCGAATCGGACCAGAAGTTTCCGAGCGCGGAGCGTGCAAACTTTTAATAATTACCCGGTTTGTTTGACGTATGTGTAATTCTATCTCTGGAATTCACCAAAATAGTCCCACGAATGATCCTACCGTTGGATAGAGCTTGTCTAGAGGAACATTTTGAGTGGTCAAACGGCCGAATCGGACCAGAAGTTTCCGAGCGCGGAGCGTGCAAACTTTTAATAATTACCCGGTTTATTCGACGTATATAAATTTTTTTCTCTGGAATTCACCAAAATAGTCCCACGAATGATCCTACCGTTGGATAGAGCTTGTCTAGAGGAACATTTTGAGTGGTCAAATGGCCGAATCGGACCAGAAGTTTCCGAGCGCGGAGCGTGCAAACTTTTAATAATTACCCGGTTTATTTGACGTATGTGTACTTCTATCTCTGGAATTCATCAAAATAGTCCACGACTGATCCTACCGTTGGATAGAGGTTGTCTAGAGGAACATTTTGAGTGGTCAAACGGCCGAATCGGACCAGAAGTTTCCGAGCGCGGAGCGTGCATACTTTTAATAATTACCCGGTTTATTTGACGTATGTGTACCTCTATCTCTGGAATTCATCAAAATAGTCCCACGAATGATCCTACCGTTGGATAGAGCTTGTCTAGAGGAACATTTTGAGTGGTCAAACGGCCGAATCGGACCAGAAGTTTCCGAGCGCGGAGCGTGCAAACTTTTAATAATTACCCGGTTTATTCGACGTATATAAATTTTTTTCTCTGGAATTCACCAAAATAGTCCCACGAATGATCCTACCGTTGGATAGAGCTTGTCTAGAGGAACATTTTTAGTGGTCAAACGGCCGAATCGGACCAGAAGTTTCCGAGCGCGGAGCGTGCAAACTTTTATTAATTACTCGGTATATTTGACGTGTGTAAATTTTTTTCTCTGGAATTCACCAAAATAGTCCCACGAATGATCCTACCGTTGGATAGAGTTTGTCAAGAGGAACATTTTGAGTGGTCAAACGGCCGAATCGGACCAGAAGTTTCCGAGCGCGGAGCGTGCAAACTTTTAATAATTACCCGGTTTATTTGACGTATGTGTACCTCTATCTCTGGAATTCATCAAAATAGTCCCACGAATGATCCTACCGTTGGATAGAGCTTGTCTAGAGGAACATTTTGAGTGGTCAAACGGCCGAATCGGACCAGAAGTTTCCGAGCGCGGAGCGTGCAAACTTTTAATAATTACCCGGTTTATTTGACGTATGTGTACTTCTACCTCTGGAATTCATCAAAATATTCCCACGAATGATCCTACCGTTGGATAGAGCTTGTCTAGAGGAACATTTTTAGTGGTCAAACGGCCGAATCGGACCAGAAGTTTCCGAGCGCGGAGCGTGCAAACTTTTATTAATTACTCGGCATATTTGACGTGTGTAAATTTTTTTCTCTGGAATTCACCAAAATAGTCCCACGAATGATCCTACCGTTGGATAGAGTTTGTCAAGAGGAACATTTTGAGTGGTCAAACGGCCGAATCGGACCAGAAGTTTCCGAGCGCGGAGCGTGCAAACTTTTAATAATTACCCGGTTTATTTGACGTATGTGTACCTCTATCTCTGGAATTCATCAAAATAGTCCCACGAATGATCCTACCGTTGGATAGAGCTTGTCTAGAGGAACATTTTGAGTGGTCAAACGGCCGAATCGGGCCAGAAGTTTCCGAGCGCGGAGCGTGCAAACTTTTATTAATTACTCGGTATATTTGACGTGTGTAAATTTTTTTCTCTGGAATTCACCAAAATAGTCCCACGAATGATCCTACCGTTGGATAGAGTTTGTCAAGAGGAACATTTTGAGTGGTCAAACGGCCGAATCGGACCAGAAGTTTCCGAGCGCGGAGCGTGCAAACTTTTAATAATTACCCGGTTTATTTGACGTATGTGTACCTCTATCTCTGGAATTCATCAAAATAGTCCCACGAATGATCCTACCGTTGGATAGAGCTTGTCTAGAGGAACATTTTGAGTGGTCAAACGGCCGAATCGGACAGGAAGTTTCCGAGCGCGGAGCGTGCAAACTTTTAATAATTACCCGGTTTATTTGACGTATGTGTAATTCTATCTCTGGAATTCACCAAAATTGTCCCACGAATGATCCTACCGTTGGATAGAGCTTGTCTAGAGGAACATTTTGAGTGGTCAAACGGCCGAATCGGGCCAGAAGTTTCCGAGCGCGGAGCGTGCAAACTTTTAATAATTACCCGGTTTATTTGACGTATGTGTAATTCTATCTGTGGAATTCACCAAAATAGTCCCACGAATGATCCTACCGTTGGATAGAGTTTGTCAAGAGGAACATTTTGAGTGGTCAAACGGCCGAATCGGACCAGAAGTTTCCGAGCGCGGAGCGTGCAAACTTTTAATAATTACCCGGTTTATTTGACGTATGTGTACCTCTATCTCTGGAATTCATCAAAATAGTCCCACGAATGATCCTACCGTTGGATAGAGCTTGTCTAGAGGAACATTTTGAGTGGTCAAACGGCCGAATCGGACCAGAAGTTTCCGAGCGCGGAGCGTGCAAACTTTTATTAATTACTCGGTATATTTGACGTGTGTAAATTTTTTTCTCTGGAATTCACCAAAATAGTCCCACGAATGATCCTACCGTTGGATAGAGTTTGTCAAGAGGAACATTTTGAGTGGTCAAACGGCCGAATCGGACCAGAAGTTTCCGAGCGCGGAGCGTGCAAACTTTTAATAATTACCCGGTTTATTTGACGTATGTGTACCAATATCTCTGGAATTCATCAAAATAGTCCCACGAATGATCCTACCGTTGGATAGAGCTTGTCTAGAGGAACATTTTGAGTGGTCAAACGGCCGAATCGGACCAGAAGTTTCCGAGCGCGGAGCGTGCAAACTTTTAATAATTACCCGGTTTGTTTGACGTATGTGTAATTCTATCTCTGGAATTCACCAAAATAGTCCCACGAATGATCCTACCGTTGGATAGAGCTTGTCTAGAGGAACATTTTGAGTGGTCAAACGGCCGAATCGGACCAGAAGTTTCCGAGCGCGGAGCGTGCAAACTTTTAATAATTACCCGGTTTATTCGACGTATATAAATTTTTTTCTCTGGAATTCACCAAAATAGTCCCACGAATGATCCTACCGTTGGATAGAGCTTGTCTAGAGGAACATTTTGAGTGGTCAAACGGCCGAATCGGACCAGAAGTTTCCGAGCGCGGAGCGTGCATACTTTTAATAATTACCCGGTTTATTTGACGTATGTGTACCTCTATCTCTGGAATTCATCAAAATAGTCCCACGAATGATCCTACCGTTGGATAGAGCTTGTCTAGAGGAACATTTTGAGTGGTCAAACGGCCGAATCGGACCAGAAGTTTCCGAGCGCGGAGCGTGCAAACTTTTAATAATTACCCGGTTTATTCGACGTATATAAATTTTTTTCTCTGGAATTCACCAAAATAGTCCCACGAATGATCCTACCGTTGGATAGAGTTTGTCTAGAGGAACATTTTGAGTGGTCAAAAGGCCGAATCCGACAGGAAGTTTCCGAGCGCGGAGCGTGCAAACTTTTAATAATTACCCGGTTTATTTGACGTATGTGTACTTCTATCTCTGGAATTCATCAAAATATTCCCACGAATGATCCTACCGTTGGATAGAGCTTGTCTAGAGGAACATTTTGAGTGGTCAAACGGCCGAATCGGACAGGAAGTTTCCGAGCGCGGAGCGTGCAAACTTTTAATAATTACCCGGTTTGTTTGACGTATGTGTAATTCTATCTCTGGAATTCATCAAAATAGTCCCACGAATGATCCTACCGTTGGATAGAGCTTGTCTAGAGGAACATTTTTAGTGGTCAAACGGCCGAATCGGACCAGAAGTTTCCGAGCGCGGAGCGTGCAAACTTTTATTAAT
The DNA here is from genome assembly GCF_039881205.1 of Euwallacea similis. Taxonomy (NCBI): domain Eukaryota; kingdom Metazoa; phylum Arthropoda; class Insecta; order Coleoptera; family Curculionidae; genus Euwallacea; species Euwallacea similis. Next base: position 3,775,290 of record NC_089626.1, read on the forward strand.
TACTCGGTATATTTGACGTGTGTAAATTTTTTTCTCTGGAATTCACCAAAATAGTCCCACGAATGATCCTACCGTTGGATAGAGTTTGTCAAGAGGAACATTTTGAGTGGTCAAACGGCCGAATCGGACCAGAAGTTTCCGAGCGCGGAGCGTGCAAACTTTTAATAATTACCCGGTTTATTCGACGTATATAAATTTTTTTCTCTGGAATTCACCAAAATAGTCCCACGAATGATCCTACCGTTGGATAGAGCTTGTCTAGAGGAACATTTTGAGTGGTCAAACGGCCGAATCGGACAGGAAGTTTCCGAGCGCGGAGCGTGCAAACTTTTAATAATTACTCGGTATATTTGACGTATGTGTACCATTATCTCTGGAATTCATCAAAGTAGTCCCACGAATGATCCTACCGTTGGATAGAGCTTGTCTAGAGGAACATTTTGAGTGGTCAAACGGCCGAATCGGACCAGAAGTTTCCGAGCGCGGAGCGTGCAAACTTTTAATAATTACCCGGTTTGTTTGACGTATGTGTAATTCTATCTCTGGAATTCACCAAAATAGTCCCACGAATGATCCTACCGTTGGATAGAGCTTGTCTAGAGGAACATTTTGAGTGGTCAAACGGCCGAATCGGACCAGAAGTTTCCGAGCGCGGAGCGTGCAAACTTTTAATAATTACCCGGTTTGTTTGACGTATGTGTAATTCTATCTCTGGAATTCACCAAAATAGTCCCACGAATGATCCTACCGTTGGATAGAGCTTGTCTAGAGGAACATTTTGAGTGGTCAAACGGCCGAATCGGACCAGAAGTTTCCGAGCGCGGAGCGTGCAAACTTTTAATAATTACCCGGTTTATTCGACGTATATAAATTTTTTTCTCTGGAATTCACCAAAATAGTCCCACGAATGATCCTACCGTTGGATAGAGCTTGTCTAGAGGAACATTTTGAGTGGTCAAACGGCCGAATCGGACCAGAAGTTTCCGAGCGCGGAGCGTGCATACTTTTAATAATTACCCGGTTTATTTGACGTATGTGTACCTCTATCTCTGGAATTCATCAAAATAGTCCCACGAATGATCCTACCGTTGGATAGAGCTTGCCTAGAGGAACATTTTGAGTGGTCAAACGGCCGAATCGGACCAGAAGTTTCCGAGCGCGGAGCGTGCAAACTTTTAATAATTACCCGGTTTATTCGACGTATATAAATTTTTTTCTCTGGAATTCACCAAAATAGTCCCACGAATGATCCTACCGTTGGATAGAGTTTGTCTAGAGGAACATTTTGAGTGGTCAAACGGCCGAATCGGACAGGAAGTTTCCGAGCGCGGAGCGTGCAAACTTTTAATAATTACCCGGTTTATTTGACGTATGTGTACTTCTATCTCTGGAATTCATCAAAATATTCCCACGAATGATCCTACCGTTGGATAGAGCTTGTCTAGAGGAACATTTTGAGTGGTCAAACGGCCGAATCGGACAGGAAGTTTCCGAGCGCGGAGCGTGCAAACTTTTAATAATTACCCGGTTTGTTTGGCGTATGTGTAATTCTATCTCTGGAATTCATCAAAATAGTCCCACGAATGATCCTACCGTTGGATAGAGCTTGTCTAGAGGAACATTTTTAGTGGTCAAACGGCCGAATCGGACCAGAAGTTTCCGAGCGCGGAGCGTGCAAACTTTTATTAATTACTCGGTATATTTGACGTGTGTAAATTTTTTTCTCTGGAATTCACCAAAATAGTCCCACGAATGATCCTACCGTTGGATAGAGTTTGTCAAGAGGAACATTTTGAGTGGTCAAACGGCCGAATCGGACCAGAAGTTTCCGAGCGCGGAGCGTGCAAACTTTTAATAATTACCCGGTTTATTTGACGTATGTGTACCTCTATCTCTGGAATTCATCAAAATAGTCCCACGAATGATCCTACCGTTGGATAGAGCTTGTCTAGAGGAACATTTTGAGTGGTCAAACGGCCGAATCGGACCAGAAGTTTCCGAGCGCGGAGCGTGCAAACTTTTAATAATTACCCGGTTTATTTGACGTATGTGTACTTCTACCTCTGGAATTCATCAAAATATTCCCACGAATGATCCTACCGTTGGATAGAGCTTGTCTAGAGGAACATTTTTAGTGGTCAAACGGCCGAATCGGACCAGAAGTTTCCGAGCGCGGAGCGTGCAAACTTTTATTAATTACTCGGTATATTTGACGTGTGTAAATTTTTTTCTCTGGAATTCACCAAAATAGTCCCACGAATGATCCTACCGTTGGATAGAGTTTGTCAAGAGGAACATTTTGAGTGGTCAAACGGCCGAATCGGACCAGAAGTTTCCGAGCGCGGAGCGTGCAAACTTTTAATAATTACCCGGTTTATTCGACGTATATAAATTTTTTTCTCTGGAATTCACCAAAATAGTCCCACGAATGATCCTACCGTTGGATAGAGCTTGTCTAGAGGAACATTTTGAGTGGTCAAACGGCCGAATCGGACAGGAAGTTTCCGAGCGCGGAGCGTGCAAACTTTTAATAATTACTCGGTATATTTGACGTATGTGTACCATTATCTCTGGAATTCATCAAAGTAGTCCCACGAATGATCCTACCGTTGGATAGAGCTTGTCTAGAGGAACATTTTGAGTGGTCAAACGGCCGAATCGGACCAGAAGTTTCCGAGCGCGGAGCGTGCAAACTTTTAATAATTACCCGGTTTGTTTGACGTATGTGTAATTCTATCTCTGGAATTCACCAAAATAGTCCCACGAATGATCCTACCGTTGGATAGAGCTTGTCTAGAGGAACATTTTGAGTGGTCAAACGGCCGAATCGGACCAGAAGTTTCCGAGCGCGGAGCGTGCAAACTTTTAATAATTACCCGGTTTATTTGACGTATGTGTACTTCTACCTCTGGAATTCATCAAAATATTCCCACGAATGATCCTACCGTTGGATAGAGCTTGTCTAGAGGAACATTTTTAGTGGTCAAACGGCCGAATCGGACCAGAAGTTTCCGAGCGCGGAGCGTGCAAACTTTTATTAATTACTCGGTATATTTGACGTGTGTAAATTTTTTTCTCTGGAATTCACCAAAATAGTCCCACGAATGATCCTACCGTTGGATAGAGTTTGTCAAGAGGAACATTTTGAGTGGTCAAACGGCCGAATCGGACCAGAAGTTTCCGAGCGCGGAGCGTGCAAACTTTTAATAATTACCCGGTTTATTTGACGTACGTGTACTTCTATCTCTGGAATTCATCAAAATATTCCCACGAATGATCCTACCGTTGGATAGAGCTTGTCTAGAGGAACATTTTGAGTGGTCAAACGGCCGAATCGGACCAGAAGTTTCCGAGCGCGGAGCGTGCAAACTTTTAATAATTACCCGGTTTATTTGACGTATGTGTACCTCTATCTCTGGAATTCATCAAAATAGTCCCACGAATGATCCTACCGTTGGATAGAGCTTGTCTAGAGGAACATTTTGAGTGGTCAAACGGCCGAATCGGGCCAGAAGTTTCCGAGCGCGGAGCGTGCAAACTTTTAATAATTACCCGGTTTATTCGACGTATGTAAATTTTTTTCTCTGGAATTCACCAAAATAGTCCCACGAATGATCCTACCGTTGGATAGAGTTTGTCAAGAGGAACATTTTGAGTGGTCAAACGGCCGAATCGGACCAGAAGTTTCCGAGCGCGGAGCGTGCAAACTTTTATTAATTACTCGGTATATTTGACGTGTGTAAATTTTTTTCTCTGGAATTCACCAAAATAGTCCCACGAATGATCCTACCGTTGGATAGAGTTTGTCAAGAGGAACATTTTGAGTGGTCAAACGGCCGAATCGGACCAGAAGTTTCCGAGCGCGGAGCGTGCAAACTTTTAATAATTACCCGGTTTATTTGACGTATGTGTACCTCTATCTCTGGAATTCATCAAAATAGTCCCACGAATGATCCTACCGTTGGATAGAGCTTGTCTAGAGGAACATTTTGAGTGGTCAAACGGCCGAATCGGACCAGAAGTTTCCGAGCGCGGAGCGTGCAAACATTTAATAATTACCCGGTTTATTTGACGTATGTGTACTTCTACCTCTGGAATTCATCAAAATATTCCCACGAATGATCCTACCGTTGGATAGAGCTTGTCTAGAGGAACATTTTGAGTGGTCAAACGGCCGAATCGGGCCAGAAGTTTCCGAGCGCGGAGCGTGCAAACTTTTATTAATTACTCGGTATATTTGACGTGTGTAAATTTTTTTCTCTGGAATTCACCAAAATAGTCCCACGAATGATCCTACCGTTGGATAGAGTTTGTCAAGAGGAACATTTTGAGTGGTCAAACGGCCGAATCGGACCAGAAGTTTCCGAGCGCGGAGCGTGCAAACTTTTAATAATTACCCGGTTTATTTGACGTATGTGTACCTCTATCTCTGGAATTCATCAAAATAGTCCCACGAATGATCCTACCGTTGGATAGAGTTTGTCAAGAGGAACATTTTTAGTGGTCAAACGGCCGAATCGGACCAGAAGTTTCCGAGCGCGGAGCGTGCAAACTTTTATTAATTACTCGGTATATTTGACGTGTGTAAATTTTTTTCTCTGGAATTCACCAAAATAGTCCCACGAATGATCCTACCGTTGGATAGAGTTTGTCAAGAGGAACATTTTGAGTGGTCAAACGGCCGAATCGGACCAGAAGTTTCCGAGCGCGGAGCGTGCAAACATTTAATAATTACCCGGTTTATTTGACGTATGTGTACTTCTACCTCTGGAATTCATCAAAATATTCCCACGAATGATCCTACCGTTGGATAGAGCTTGTCTAGAGGAACATTTTGAGTGGTCAAACGGCCGAATCGGGCCAGAAGTTTCCGAGCGCGGAGCGTGCAAACTTTTATTAATTACTCGGTATATTTGACGTGTGTAAATTTTTTTCTCTGGAATTCACCAAAATAGTCCCACGAATGATCCTACCGTTGGATAGAGTTTGTCAAGAGGAACATTTTGAGTGGTCAAACGGCCGAATCGGACCAGAAGTTTCCGAGCGCGGAGCGTGCAAACTTTTAATAATTACCCGGTTTATTTGACGTATGTGTACTTCTATCAATGGAATTCATCAAAATAGTCCCACGAATGATCCTACTGTTGGATAGAGCTTGTCTAGAGGAACATTTTGAGTGGTCAAACGGCCGAATCGGACCAGAAGTTTCCGAGCGCGGAGCGTGCAAACTTTTATTAATTACTCGGTATATTTGACGTGTGTAAATTTTTTTCTCTGGAATTCACCAAAATAGTCCCACGAATGATCCTACCGTTGGATAGAGTTTGTCAAGAGGAACATTTTGAGTGGTCAAACGGCCGAATCGGACCAGAAGTTTCCGAGCGCGGAGCGTGCAAACTTTTAATAATTACCCGGTTTATTTGACGTATGTGTACCTCTATCTCTGGAATTCATCAAAATAGTCCCACGAATGATCCTACCGTTGGATAGAGTTTGTCAAGAGGAACATTTTGAGTGGTCAAACGGCCGAATCGGACCAGAAGTTTCCGAGCGCGGAGCGTGCAAACTTTTATTAATTACTCGGTATATTTGACGTGTGTAAATTTTTTTCTCTGGAATTCATCAAAATAGTCCCACGAATGATCCTACCGTTGGATAGAGCTTGTCTAGAGGAACATTTTGAGTGGTCAAACGGCCGAATCGGACCAGAAGTTTCCGAGCGCGGAGCGTGCAAACATTTAATAATTACCCGGTTTATTTGACGTATGTGTACTTCTACCTCTGGAATTCATCAAAATATTCCCACGAATGATCCTACCGTTGGATAGAGCTTGTCTAGAGGAACATTTTTAGTGGTCAAACGGCCGAATCGGACCAGAAGTTTCCGATCGCGGAGCGTGCAAACTTTTATTAATTACTCGGTATATTTGACGTGTGTAAATTTTTTTCTCTGGAATTCACCAAAATAGTCCCACGAATGATCCTACCGTTGGATAGAGTTTGTCAAGAGGAACATTTTGAGTGGTCAAACGGCCGAATCGGACCAGAAGTTTCCGAGCGCGGAGCGTGCAAACTTTTAATAATTACCCGGTTTATTTGACGTATGTGTACTTCTATCAATGGAATTCATCAAAATAGTCCCACGAATGATCCTACTGTTGGATAGAGCTTGTCTAGAGGAACATTTTGAGTGGTCAAACGGCCGAATCGGACCAGAAGTTTCCGAGCGCGGAGCGTGCAAACTTTTAATAATTACCCGGTTTGTTTGACGTATGTGTACTTCTATCTCTGGAATTCATCAAAATATTCCCACGAATGACCCTACCGTTGGATAGAGCTTGTCTAGAGGAACATTTTGAGTGGTCAAACGGCCGAATCGGACAGGAAGTTTCCGAGCGCGGAGCGTGCAAAATTTTAATAATTACCCGGTTTGTTTGACGTATGTGTAATTCTATCTCTGGAATTCATCAAAATAGACCACGACTGATCCTACCGTTGGATAGAGTTTGTCTAGAGGAACATTTTGAGTGGTCAAAAGGCCGAATCCGACAGGAAGTTTCCGAGCGCGGAGCGTGCAAACTTTTAATAATTACCCGGTTTATTTGACGTATGTGTACTTCTATCTCTGGAATTCATCAAAATATTCCCACGAATGATCCTACCGTTGGATAGAGCTTGTCTAGAGGAACATTTTGAGTGGTCAAACCGCCGAATCGGACAGGAAGTTTCCGAGCGCGGAGCGTGCAAACTTTTAATAATTACCCGGTTTGTTTGACGTATGTGTAATTCTATCTCTGGAATTCACCAAAATAGTCCCACGAATGATCCTACCGTTGGATAGAGCTTGTCTAGAGGAACATTTTTATTGGTCAAACGGCCGAATCGGACAGGAAGTTTCCGAGCGCGGAGCGTGCAAACTTTTAATAATTACCCGGTTTATTCGACGTATATAAATTTTTTTCTCTGGAATTCACCAAAATAGTCCCACGAATGATCCTACCGTTGGATAGAGCTTGTCTAGAGGAACATTTTGAGTGGTCAAACGGCCGAATCGGACAGGAAGTTTCCGAGCGCGGAGCGTGCAAACTTTTAATAATTACTCGGTATATTTGACGTATGTGTACCATTATCTCTGGAATTCATCAAAGTAGTCCCACGAATGATCCTACCGTTGGATAGAGCTTGTCTAGAGGAACATTTTGAGTGGTCAAACGGCCGAATCGGACCAGAAGTTTCCGAGCGCGGAGCGTGCAAACTTTTAATAATTACCCGGTTTGTTTGACGTATGTGTAATTCTATCTCTGGAATTCACCAAAATAGTCCCACGAATGATCCTACCGTTGGATAGAGCTTGTCTAGAGGAACATTTTGAGTGGTCAAACGGCCGAATCGGACCAGAAGTTTCCGAGCGCGGAGCGTGCAAACTTTTAATAATTACCCGGTTTATTTGACGTATGTGTACTTCTACCTCTGGAATTCATCAAAATATTCCCACGAATGATCCTACCGTTGGATAGAGCTTGTCTAGAGGAACATTTTTAGTGGTCAAACGGCCGAATCGGACCAGAAGTTTCCGAGCGCGGAGCGTGCAAACTTTTATTAATTACTCGGTATATTTGACGTGTGTAAATTTTTTTCTCTGGAATTCACCAAAATAGTCCCACGAATGATCCTACCGTTGGATAGAGTTTGTCAAGAGGAACATTTTGAGTGGTCAAACGGCCGAATCGGACCAGAAGTTTCCGAGCGCGGAGCGTGCAAACTTTTAATAATTACCCGGTTTATTTGACGTACGTGTACTTCTATCTCTGGAATTCATCAAAATATTCCCACGAATGATCCTACCGTTGGATAGAGCTTGTCTAGAGGAACATTTTGAGTGGTCAAACGGCCGAATCGGACCAGAAGTTTCCGAGCGCGGAGCGTGCAAACTTTTAATAATTACCCGGTTTATTTGACGTATGTGTACCTCTATCTCTGGAATTCATCAAAATAGTCCCACGAATGATCCTACCGTTGGATAGAGCTTGTCTAGAGGAACATTTTGAGTGGTCAAACGGCCGAATCGGGCCAGAAGTTTCCGAGCGCGGAGCGTGCAAACTTTTAATAATTACCCGGTTTATTCGACGTATGTAAATTTTTTTCTCTGGAATTCACCAAAATAGTCCCACGAATGATCCTACCGTTGGATAGAGTTTGTCAAGAGGAACATTTTGAGTGGTCAAACGGCCGAATCGGACCAGAAGTTTCCGAGCGCGGAGCGTGCAAACTTTTATTAATTACTCGGTATATTTGACGTGTGTAAATTTTTTTCTCTGGAATTCACCAAAATAGTCCCACGAATGATCCTACCGTTGGATAGAGTTTGTCAAGAGGAACATTTTGAGTGGTCAAACGGCCGAATCGGACCAGAAGTTTCCGAGCGCGGAGCGTGCAAACTTTTAATAATTACCCGGTTTATTTGACGTATGTGTACCTCTATCTCTGGAATTCATCAAAATAGTCCCACGAATGATCCTACCGTTGGATAGAGCTTGTCTAGAGGAACATTTTGAGTGGTCAAACGGCCGAATCGGACCAGAAGTTTCCGAGCGCGGAGCGTGCAAACATTTAATAATTACCCGGTTTATTTGACGTATGTGTACTTCTACCTCTGGAATTCATCAAAATATTCCCACGAATGATCCTACCGTTGGATAGAGCTTGTCTAGAGGAACATTTTGAGTGGTCAAACGGCCGAATCGGGCCAGAAGTTTCCGAGCGCGGAGCGTGCAAACTTTTATTAATTACTCGGTATATTTGACGTGTGTAAATTTTTTTCTCTGGAATTCACCAAAATAGTCCCACGAATGATCCTACCGTTGGATAGAGTTTGTCAAGAGGAACATTTTGAGTGGTCAAACGGCCGAATCGGACCAGAAGTTTCCGAGCGCGGAGCGTGCAAACTTTTAATAATTACCCGGTTTATTTGACGTATGTGTACCTCTATCTCTGGAATTCATCAAAATAGTCCCACGAATGATCCTACCGTTGGATAGAGTTTGTCAAGAGGAACATTTTTAGTGGTCAAACGGCCGAATCGGACCAGAAGTTTCCGAGCGCGGAGCGTGCAAACTTTTATTAATTACTCGGTATATTTGACGTGTGTAAATTTTTTTCTCTGGAATTCACCAAAATAGTCCCACGAATGATCCTACCGTTGGATAGAGTTTGTCAAGAGGAACATTTTGAGTGGTCAAACGGCCGAATCGGACCAGAAGTTTCCGAGCGCGGAGCGTGCAAACTTTTATTAATTACTCGGTATATTTGACGTATGTGTACCATTATCTCTGGAATTCATCAAAATAGTCCCACGAATGATCCTACCGTTGGATAGAGCTTGTCTAGAGGAACATTTTGAGTGGTCAAACGGCCGAATCGGACCAGAAGTTTCCGAGCGCGGAGCGTGCAAACATTTAATAATTACCCGGTTTATTTGACGTATGTGTACTTCTACCTCTGGAATTCATCAAAATATTCCCACGAATGATCCTACCGTTGGATAGAGCTTGTCTAGAGGAACATTTTTAGTGGTCAAACGGCCGAATCGGACCAGAAGTTTCCGATCGCGGAGCGTGCAAACTTTTATTAATTACTCGGTATATTTGACGTGTGTAAATTTTTTTCTCTGGAATTCACCAAAATAGTCCCACGAATGATCCTACCGTTGGATAGAGTTTGTCAAGAGGAACATTTTGAGTGGTCAAACGGCCGAATCGGACCAGAAGTTTCCGAGCGCGGAGCGTGCAAACTTTTAATAATTACCCGGTTTATTTGACGTATGTGTACTTCTATCAATGGAATTCATCAAAATAGTCCCACGAATGATCCTACTGTTGGATAGAGCTTGTCTAGAGGAACATTTTGAGTGGTCAAACGGCCGAATCGGACCAGAAGTTTCCGAGCGCGGAGCGTGCAAACTTTTATTAATTACTCGGTATATTTGACGTGTGTAAATTTTTTTCTCTGGAATTCACCAAAATAGTCCCACGAATGATCCTACCGTTGGATAGAGTTTGTCAAGAGGAACATTTTGAGTGGTCAAACGGCCGAATCGGACCAGAAGTTTCCGAGCGCGGAGCGTGCAAACTTTTAATAATTACCCGGTTTATTTGACGTATGTGTACCTCTATCTCTGGAATTCATCAAAATAGTCCCACGAATGATCCTACCGTTGGATAGAGTTTGTCAAGAGGAACATTTTGAGTGGTCAAACGGCCGAATCGGACCAGAAGTTTCCGAGCGCGGAGCGTGCAAACTTTTATTAATTACTCGGTATATTTGACGTGTGTAAATTTTTTTCTCTGGAATTCATCAAAATAGTCCCACGAATGATCCTACCGTTGGATAGAGCTTGTCTAGAGGAACATTTTGAGTGGTCAAACGGCCGAATCGGACCAGAAGTTTCCGAGCGCGGAGCGTGCAAACATTTAATAATTACCCGGTTTATTTGACGTATGTGTACTTCTACCTCTGGAATTCATCAAAATATTCCCACGAATGATCCTACCGTTGGATAGAGCTTGTCTAGAGGAACATTTTTAGTGGTCAAACGGCCGAATCGGACCAGAAGTTTCCGATCGCGGAGCGTGCAAACTTTTATTAATTACTCGGTATATTTGACGTGTGTAAATTTTTTTCTCTGGAATTCACCAAAATAGTCCCACGAATGATCCTACCGTTGGATAGAGCTTGTCTAGAGGAACATTTTGAGTGGTCAAACGGCCGAATCGGACCAGAAGTTTCCGAGCGCGGAGCGTGCAAACTTTTAATAATTACCCGGTTTATTTGACGTATGTGTACTTCTATCAATGGAATTCATCAAAATAGTCCCACGAATGATCCTACTGTTGGATAGAGCTTGTCTAGAGGAACATTTTGAGTGGTCAAACGGCCGAATCGGACCAGAAGTTTCCGAGCGCGGAGCGTGCAAACTTTTAATAATTACCCGGTTTGTTTGACGTATGTGTACTTCTATCTCTGGAATTCATCAAAATATTCCCACGAATGACCCTACCGTTGGATAGAGCTTGTCTAGAGGAACATTTTGAGTGGTCAAACGGCCGAATCGGACAGGAAGTTTCCGAGCGCGGAGCGTGCAAAATTTTAATAATTACCCGGTTTGTTTGACGTATGTGTAATTCTATCTCTGGAATTCATCAAAATAGACCACGACTGATCCTACCGTTGGATAGAGTTTGTCTAGAGGAACATTTTGAGTGGTCAAAAGGCCGAATCCGACAGGAAGTTTCCGAGCGCGGAGCGTGCAAACTTTTAATAATTACCCGGTTTATTTGACGTATGTGTACTTCTATCTCTGGAATTCATCAAAATATTCCCACGAATGATCCTACCGTTGGATAGAGCTTGTCTAGAGGAACATTTTGAGTGGTCAAACCGCCGAATCGGACAGGAAGTTTCCGAGCGCGGAGCGTGCAAACTTTTAATAATTACCCGGTTTGTTTGACGTATGTGTAATTCTATCTCTGGAATTCACCAAAATAGTCCCACGAATGATCCTACCGTTGGATAGAGCTTGTCTAGAGGAACATTTTTATTGGTCAAACGGCCGAATCGGACAGGAAGTTTCCGAGCGCGGAGCGTGCAAACTTTTAATAATTACCCGGTTTATTTGACGTATGTGTACTTCTATCTCTGGAATTCATCAAAATATTCCCACGAATGATCCTACCGTTGGATAGAGCTTGTCTAGAGGAACATTTTGAGTGGTCAAACGGCCGAATCGGACAGGAAGTTTCCGAGCGCGGAGCGTGCAAACTTTTAATAATTACCCGGTTTATTTGACGTATGTGTACTTCTATCTCTGGAATTCATCAAAATATTCCCACGAATGATCCTACCGTTGGATAGAGCTTGTCTAGAGGAACATTTTGAGTGGTCAAACGGCCGAATCGGACCAGAAGTTTCCGAGCGCGGAGCGTGCATACTTTTAATAATTACCCGGTTTATTTGACGTATGTGTACCTCTATCTCTGGAATTCATCAAAATAGTCCCACGAATGATCCTACCGTTGGATAGAGCTTGCCTAGAGGAACATTTTGAGTGGTCAAACGGCCGAATCGGACCAGAAGTTTCCGAGCGCGGAGCGTGCAAACTTTTAATAATTACCCGGTTTATTCGACGTATATAAATTTTTTTCTCTGGAATTCACCAAAATAGTCCCACGAATGATCCTACCGTTGGATAGAGTTTGTCTAGAGGAACATTTTGAGTGGTCAAACGGCCGAATCGGACAGGAAGTTTCCGAGCGCGGAGCGTGCAAACTTTTAATAATTACCCGGTTTATTTGACGTATGTGTACTTCTATCTCTGGAATTCATCAAAATATTCCCACGAATGATCCTACCGTTGGATAGAGCTTGTCTAGAGGAACATTTTGAGTGGTCAAACGGCCGAATCGGACAGGAAGTTTCCGAGCGCGGAGCGTGCAAACTTTTATTAATTACTCGGTATATTTGACGTGTGTAAATTTTTTTCTCTGGAATTCACCAAAATAGTCCCACGAATGATCCTACCGTTGGATAGAGTTTGTCAAGAGGAACATTTTGAGTGGTCAAACGGCCGAATCGGACCAGAAGTTTCCGAGCGCGGAGCGTGCAAACTTTTAATAATTACCCGGTTTATTTGACGTATGTGTACCTCTATCTCTGGAATTCATCAAAATAGTCCCACGAATGATCCTACCGTTGGATAGAGCTTGTCTAGAGGAACATTTTGAGTGGTCAAACGGCCGAATCGGACCAGAAGTTTCCGAGCGCGGAGCGTGCAAACTTTTAATAATTACCCGGTTTATTTGACGTATGTGTACTTCTACCTCTGGAATTCATCAAAATATTCCCACGAATGATCCTACCGTTGGATAGAGCTTGTCTAGAGGAACATTTTTAGTGGTCAAACGGCCGAATCGGACCAGAAGTTTCCGAGCGCGGAGCGTGCAAACTTTTATTAATTACTCGGTATATTTGACGTGTGTAAATTTTTTTCTCTGGAATTCACCAAAATAGTCCCACGAATGATCCTACCGTTGGATAGAGTTTGTCAAGAGGAACATTTTGAGTGGTCAAACGGCCGAATCGGACCAGAAGTTTCCGAGCGCGGAGCGTGCAAACTTTTAATAATTACCCGGTTTATTCGACGTATATAAATTTTTTTCTCTGGAATTCACCAAAATAGTCCCACGAATGATCCTACCGTTGGATAGAGCTTGTCTAGAGGAACATTTTGAGTGGTCAAACGGCCGAATCGGACAGGAAGTTTCCGAGCGCGGAGCGTGCAAACTTTTAATAATTACTCGGTATATTTGACGTATGTGTACCATTATCTCTGGAATTCATCAAAGTAGTCCCACGAATGATCCTACCGTTGGATAGAGCTTGTCTAGAGGAACATTTTGAGTGGTCAAACGGCCGAATCGGACCAGAAGTTTCCGAGCGCGGAGCGTGCAAACTTTTAATAATTACCCGGTTTGTTTGACGTATGTGTAATTCTATCTCTGGAATTCACCAAAATAGTCCCACGAATGATCCTACCGTTGGATAGAGCTTGTCTAGAGGAACATTTTGAGTGGTCAAACGGCCGAATCGGACCAGAAGTTTCCGAGCGCGGAGCGTGCAAACTTTTAATAATTACCCGGTTTATTTGACGTATGTGTACTTCTACCTCTGGAATTCATCAAAATATTCCCACGAATGATCCTACCGTTGGATAGAGCTTGTCTAGAGGAACATTTTTAGTGGTCAAACGGCCGAATCGGACCAGAAGTTTCCGAGCGCGGAGCGTGCAAACTTTTATTAATTACTCGGTATATTTGACGTGTGTAAATTTTTTTCTCTGGAATTCACCAAAATAGTCCCACGAATGATCCTACCGTTGGATAGAGTTTGTCAAGAGGAACATTTTGAGTGGTCAAACGGCCGAATCGGACCAGAAGTTTCCGAGCGCGGAGCGTGCAAACTTTTAATAATTACCCGGTTTATTCGACGTATATAAATTTTTTTCTCTGGAATTCACCAAAATAGTCCCACGAATGATCCTACCGTTGGATAGAGCTTGTCTAGAGGAACATTTTGAGTGGTCAAACGGCCGAATCCGACAGGAAGTTTCCGAGCGCGGAGCGTGCAAACTTTTAATAATTACCCGGTTTATTTGACGTACGTGTACTTCTATCTCTGGAATTCATCAAAATATTCCCACGAATGATCCTACCGTTGGATAGAGCTTGTCTAGAGGAACATTTTGAGTGGTCAAACGGCCGAATCGGACCAGAAGTTTCCGAGCGCGGAGCGTGCAAACTTTTAATAATTACCCGGTTTATTTGACGTATGTGTACCTCTATCTCTGGAATTCATCAAAATAGTCCCACGAATGATCCTACCGTTGGATAGAGCTTGTCTAGAGGAACATTTTGAGTGGTCAAACGGCCGAATCGGGCCAGAAGTTTCCGAGCGCGGAGCGTGCAAACTTTTAATAATTACCCGGTTTATTTGACGTATGTGTACCTCTATCTCTGGAATTCATCAAAATAGTCCCACGAATGATCCTACCGTTGGATAGAGCTTGTCTAGAGGAACATTTTGAGTGGTCAAACGGCCGAATCGGACCAGAAGTTTCCGAGCGCGGAGCGTGCAAACATTTAATAATTACCCGGTTTATTTGACGTATGTGTACTTCTACCTCTGGAATTCATCAAAATATTCCCACGAATGATCCTACCGTTGGATAGAGCATGTCTAGAGGAACATTTTGAGTGGTCAAACGGCCGAATCGGGCCAGAAGTTTCCGAGCGCGGAGCGTGCAAACTTTTATTAATTACTCGGTATATTTGACGTGTGTAAATTTTTTTCTCTGGAATTCACCAAAATAGTCCCACGAATGATCCTACCGTTGGATAGAGTTTGTCAAGAGGAACATTTTGAGTGGTCAAACGGCCGAATCGGACCAGAAGTTTCCGAGCGCGGAGCGTGCAAACTTTTAATAATTACCCGGTTTATTTGACGTATGTGTACCTCTATCTCTGGAATTCATCAAAATAGTCCCACGAATGATCCTACCGTTGGATAGAGCTTGTCTAGAGGAACATTTTGAGTGGTCAAACGGCCGAATCGGACCAGAAGTTTCCGAGCGCGGAGCGTGCAAACATTTAATAATTACCCGGTTTATTTGACGTATGTGTACTTCTACCTCTGGAATTCATCAAAATATTCCCACGAATGATCCTACCGTTGGATAGAGCTTGTCTAGAGGAACATTTTGAGTGGTCAAACGGCCGAATCGGGCCAGAAGTTTCCGAGCGCGGAGCGTGCAAACTTTTATTAATTACTCGGTATATTTGACGTGTGTAAATTTTTTTCTCTGGAATTCACCAAAATAGTCCCACGAATGATCCTACCGTTGGATAGAGTTTGTCAAGAGGAACATTTTGAGTGGTCAAACGGCCGAATCGGACCAGAAGTTTCCGAGCGCGGAGCGTGCAAACTTTTAATAATTACCCGGTTTATTTGACGTATGTGTACCTCTATCTCTGGAATTCATCAAAATAGTCCCACGAATGATCCTACCGTTGGATAGAGTTTGTCAAGAGGAACATTTTGAGTGGTCAAACGGCCGAATCGGACCAGAAGTTTCCGAGCGCGGAGCGTGCAAACTTTTATTAATTACTCGGTATATTTGACGTATGTGTACCATTATCTCTGGAATTCATCAAAATAGTCCCACGAATGATCCTACCGTTGGATAGAGCTTGTCTAGAGGAACATTTTGAGTGGTCAAACGGCCGAATCGGACCAGAAGTTTCCGAGCGCGGAGCGTGCAAACATTTAATAATTACCCGGTTTATTTGACGTATGTGTACTTCTACCTCTGGAATTCATCAAAATATTCCCACGAATGATCCTACCGTTGGATAGAGCTTGTCTAGAGGAACATTTTTAGTGGTCAAACGGCCGAATCGGACCAGAAGTTTCCGATCGCGGAGCGTGCAAACTTTTATTAATTACTCGGTATATTTGACGTGTGTAAATTTTTTTCTCTGGAATTCACCAAAATAGTCCCACGAATGATCCTACCGTTGGATAGAGTTTGTCAAGAGGAACATTTTGAGTGGTCAAACGGCCGAATCGGACCAGAAGTTTCCGAGCGCGGAGCGTGCAAACTTTTAATAATTACCCGGTTTATTTGACGTATGTGTACTTCTATCAATGGAATTCATCAAAATAGTCCCACGAATGATCCTACTGTTGGATAGAGCTTGTCTAGAGGAACATTTTGAGTGGTCAAACGGCCGAATCGGACCAGAAGTTTCCGAGCGCGGAGCATGCAAACTTTTAATAATTACCCGGTTTGTTTGACGTATGTGTAATTCTATCTCTGGAATTCACCAAAATAGTCCCACGAATGATCCTACCGTTGGATAGAGCTTGTCTAGAGGAACATTTTGAGTGGTCAAACGGCCGAATCCGACAGGAAGTTTCCGAGCGCGGAGCGTGCAAACTTTTAATAATTACCCGGTTTATTTGACGTATGTGTACTTCTATCTCTGGAATTCATCAAAATATTCCCACGAATGACCCTACCGTTGGATAGAGCTTGTCTAGAGGAACATTTTGAGTGGTCAAACGGCCGAATCGGACAGGAAGTTTCCGAGCGCGGAGCGTGCAAACTTTTAATAATTACCCGGGTTATTTGACGTATGTGTAATTCTATCTCTGGAATTCACCAAAATAGTCCCACGAATGATCCTACCGTTGGATAGAGCTTGTCTAGAGGAACATTTTGAGTGGTCAAACGGCCGAATCGGACAGGAAGTTTCCGAGCGCGGAGCGTGCAAACTTTTAATAATTACCCGGTTTGTTTGACGTATGTGTAATTCTATCTCTGGAATTCACCAAAATAGTCCCACGAATGATCCTACCGTTGGATAGAGCTTGTCTAGAGGAACATTTTTATTGGTCAAACGGCCGAATCGGACAGGAAGTTTCCGAGCGCGGAGCGTGCAAACTTTTAATAATTACCCGGTTTATTTGACGTATGTGTACTTCTATCTCTGGAATTCATCAAAATATTCCCACGAATGATCCTACCGTTGGATAGAGCTTGTCTAGAGGAACATTTTGAGTGGTCAAACGGCCGAATCGGGCCAGAAGTTTCCGAGCGCGGAGCGTGCAAACTTTTAATAATTACCCGGTTTATTCGACGTATGTAAATTTTTTTCTCTGGAATTCACCAAAATAGTCCCACGAATGATCCTACCGTTGGATAGAGTTTGTCAAGAGGAACATTTTGAGTGGTCAAACGGCCGAATCGGACCAGAAGTTTCCGAGCGCAGAGCGTGCAAACTTTTAATAATTACCCGGTTTATTTGACGTATGTGTACTTCTATCTCTGGAATTCATCAAAATATTCCCACGAATGACCCTACCGTTGGATAGAGCTTGTCTAGAGGAACATTTTGAGTGGTCAAACGGCCGAATCGGACAGGAAGTTTCCGAGCGCGGAGCGTGCAAACTTTTAATAATTACCCGGTTTATTTGACGTATGTGTACTTCTATCAATGGAATTCATCAAAATAGTCCCACGAATGATCCTACCGTTGGATAGAGCTTGTCTAGAGGAACATTTTGAGTGGTCAAACGGCCGAATCGGACCAGAAGTTTCCGAGCGCGGAGCGTGCAAACTTTTAATAATTACCCGGTTTATTCGACGTATGTAAATTTTTTTCTCTGGAATTCACCAAAATAGTCCCACGAATGATCCTACCGTTGGATAGAGCTTGTCTAGAGGAACATTTTGAGTGGTCAAACGGCCGAATCGGACCAGAAGTTTCCGAGCGCGGAGCGTGCAAACTTTTAATAATTACCCGGTTTATTTGACGTATGTGTACTTCTATCAATGGAATTCATCAAAATAGTCCCACGAATGATCCTACTGTTGGATAGAGCTTGTCTAGAGGAACATTTTGAGTGGTCAAACGGCCGAATCGGACCAGAAGTTTCCGAGCGCGGAGCGTGCAAACTTTTAATAATTACCCGGTTTATTTGACGTATGTGTACTTCTATCAATGGAATTCATCAAAATAGTCCCACGAATGATCCTACTGTTGGATAGAGCTTGTCTAGAGGAACATTTTGAGTGGTCAAACGGCCGAATCGGACCAGAAGTTTCCGAGCGCGGAGCGTGCAAACTTTTAATAATTACCCGGTTTATTTGACGTATGTGTACCTCTATCTCTGGAATTCATCAAAATAGTCCCACGAATGATCCTACCGTTGGATAGAGCTTGTCTAGAGGAACATTTTGAGTGGTCAAACGGCCGAATCGGACCAGAAGTTTCCGAGCGCGGAGCGTGCAAACATTTAATAATTACCCGGTTTATTTGACGTATGTGTACTTCTACCTCTGGAATTCATCAAAATATTCCCACGAATGATCCTACCGTTGGATAGAGCTTGTCTAGAGGAACATTTTTAGTGGTCAAACGGCCGAATCGGACCAGAAGTTTCCGAGCGCGGAGCGTGCAAACTTTTATTAATTACTCGGTATATTTGACGTGTGTAAATTTTTTTCTCTGGAATTCACCAAAATAGTCCCACGAATGATCCTACCGTTGGATAGAGTTTGTCAAGAGGAACATTTTGAGTGGTCAAACGGCCGAATCGGACCAGAAGTTTCCGAGCGCGGAGCGTGCAAACTTTTAATAATTACCCGGTTTATTTGACGTATGTGTACCTCTATCTCTGGAATTCATCAAAATAGTCCCACGAATGATCCTACCGTTGGATAGAGTTTGTCAAGAGGAACATTTTTAGTGGTCAAACGGCCGAATCGGACCAGAAGTTTCCGAGCGCGGAGCGTGCAAACTTTTATTAATTACTCGGTATATTTGACGTGTGTAAATTTTTTTCTCTGGAATTCACCAAAATAGTCCCACGAATGATCCTACCGTTGGATAGAGTTTGTCAAGAGGAACATTTTGAGTGGTCAAACGGCCGAATCGGCCCAGAAGTTTCCGAGCGCGGAGCGTGCAAACTTTTATTAATTACTCGGTATATTTGACGTGTGTAAATTTTTTTCTCTGGAATTCACCAAAATAGTCCCACGAATGATCCTACCGTTGGATAGAGTTTGTCAAGAGGAACATTTTGAGTGGTCAAACGGCCGAATCGGACCAGAAGTTTCCGAGCGCGCAGCGTGCAAACTTTTAATAATTACCCGGTTTGTTTGACGTATGTGTAATTCTATCTCTGGAATTCACCAAAATAGTCCCACGAATGATCCTACCGTTGGATAGAGCTTGTCTAGAGGAACATTTTGAGTGGTCAAACGGCCGAATCCGACAGGAAGTTTCCGAGCGCGGAGCGTGCAAACTTTTAATAATTACCCGCTTTATTTGACGTATGTGTACTTCTATCTCTGGAATTCATCAAAATATTCCCACGAATGACCCTACCGTTGGATAGAGCTTGTCTAGAGGAACATTTTGAGTGGTCAAACGGCCGAATCGGACCAGAAGTTTCCGAGCGCAGAGCGTGCAAACTTTTAATAATTACCCGGTTTATTTGACGTATGTGTACTTCTATCAATGGAATTCATCAAAATAGTCCCACGAATGATCCTACCGTTGGATAGAGCTTGTCTAGAGGAACATTTTGAGTGGTCAAACGGCCGAATCGGACCAGAAGTTTCCGAGCGCGGAGCGTGCAAACTTTTAATAATTACCCGGTTTATTCGACGTATGTAAATTTTTTTCTCTGGAATTCACCAAAATAGTCCCACGAATGATCCTACCGTTGGATAGAGCTTGTCTAGAGGAACATTTTGAGTGGTCAAACGGCCGAATCGGACCAGAAGTTTCCGAGCGCGGAGCGTGCAAACTTTTAATAATTACCCGGTTTATTTGACGTATGTGTACTTCTATCAATGGAATTCATCAAAATAGTCCCACGAATGATCCTACTGTTGGATAGAGCTTGTCTAGAGGAACATTTTGAGTGGTCAAAAGGCCGAATCCGACAGGAAGTTTCCGAGCGCGGAGCGTGCAAACTTTTAATAATTACCCGGTTTATTTGACGTATGTGTACTTCTATCAATGGAATTCATCAAAATAGTCCCACGAATGATCCTACCGTTGGATAGAGCTTGTCTAGAGGAACATTTTGAGTGGTCAAACGGCCGAATCGGACCAGAAGTTTCCGAGCGCGGAGCGTGCAAACTTTTAATAATTACCCGGTTTATTCGACGTATGTAAATTTTTTTCTCTGGAATTCACCAAAATAGTCCCACGAATGATCCTACCGTTGGATAGAGCTTGTCTAGAGGAACATTTTGAGTGGTCAAACGGCCGAATCGGACCAGAAGTTTCCGAGCGCGGAGCGTGCAAACTTTTAATAATTACCCGGTTTATTTGACGTATGTGTACTTCTATCAATGGAATTCATCAAAATAGTCCCACGAATGATCCTACTGTTGGATAGAGCTTGTCTAGAGGAACATTTTGAGTGGTCAAACGGCCGAATCGGACCAGAAGTTTCCGAGCGCGGAGCGTGCAAACTTTTAATAATTACCCGGTTTATTTGACGTATGTGTACTTCTATCAATGGAATTCATCAAAATAGTCCCACGAATGATCCTACTGTTGGATAGAGCTTGTCTAGAGGAACATTTTGAGTGGTCAAACGGCCGAATCGGACCAGAAGTTTCCGAGCGCGGAGCGTGCAAACTTTTAATAATTACCCGGTTTATTTGACGTATGTGTACCTCTATCTCTGGAATTCATCAAAATAGTCCCACGAATGATCCTACCGTTGGATAGAGCTTGTCTAGAGGAACATTTTTAGTGGTCAAACGGCCGAATCGGACCAGAAGTTTCCGAGCGCGGAGCGTGCAAACTTTTAATAATTACCCGGTTTGTTTGACGTATGTGTACTTCTATCTCTGGAATTCATCAAAATATTCCCACGAATGACCCTACCGTTGGATAGAGCTTGTCTAGAGGAACATTTTGAGTGGTCAAACGGCCGAATCGGACAGGAAGTTTCCGAGCGCGGAGCGTGCAAACTTTTAATAATTACCCGGTTTATTCGACGTATGTAAATTTTTTTCTCTGGAATTCACCAAAATAGTCCCACGAATGATCCTACCGTTGGATAGAGCTTGTCTAGAGGAACATTTTGAGTGGTCAAACGGCCGAATCGGACCAGAAGTTTCCGAGCGCGGAGCGTGCAAACTTTTAATAATTACCCGGTTTATTTGACGTATGTGTACTTCTATCAATGGAATTCATCAAAATAGTCCCACGAATGATCCTACTGTTGGATAGAGCTTGTCTAGAGGAACATTTTGAGTGGTCAAACGGCCGAATCGGACCAGAAGTTTCCGAGCGCGGAGCGTGCAAACTTTTAATAATTACCCGGTTTATTTGACGTATGTGTACTTCTATCAATGGAATTCATCAAAATAGTCCCACGAATGATCCTACTGTTGGATAGAGCTTGTCTAGAGGAACATTTTGAGTGGTCAAACGGCCGAATCGGACCAGAAGTTTCCGAGCGCGGAGCGTGCAAACTTTTAATAATTACCCGGTTTATTTGACGTATGTGTACCTCTATCTCTGGAATTCATCAAAATAGTCCCACGAATGATCCTACCGTTGGATAGAGCTTGTCTAGAGGAACATTTTTAGTGGTCAAACGGCCGAATCGGACCAGAAGTTTCCGAGCGCGGAGCGTGCAAACTTTTAATAATTACCCGGTTTGTTTGACGTATGTGTACTTCTATCTCTGGAATTCATCAAAATATTCCCACGAATGACCCTACCGTTGGATAGAGCTTGTCTAGAGGAACATTTTGAGTGGTCAAACGGCCGAATCGGACAGGAAGTTTCCGAGCGCGGAGCGTGCAAACTTTTAATAATTACCCGGTTTGTTTGACGTATGTGTAATTCTATCTCTGGAATTCATCAAAATAGACCACGACTGATCCTACCGTTGGATAGAGTTTGTCTAGAGGAACATTTTGAGTGGTCAAAAGGCCGAATCCGACAGGAAGTTTCCGAGCGCGGAGCGTGCAAACTTTTAATAATTACCCGGTTTATTTGACGTATGTGTACTTCTATCTCTGGAATTCATCAAAATATTCCCACGAATGATCCTACCGTTGGATAGAGCTTGTCTAGAGGAACATTTTGAGTGGTCAAACCGCCGAATCGGACAGGAAGTTTCCGAGCGCGGAGCGTGCAAACTTTTAATAATTACCCGGTTTGTTTGACGTATGTGTAATTCTATCTCTGGAATTCACCAAAATAGTCCCACGAATGATCCTACCGTTGGATAGAGCTTGTCTAGAGGAACATTTTTATTGGTCAAAAGGCCGAATCGGACAGGAAGTTTCCGAGCGCGGAGCGTGCAAACTTTTAATAATTACCCGGTTTATTTGACGTATGTGTACTTCTATCTCTGGAATGCATCAAAATATTCCCACGAATGATCCTACCGTTGGATAGAGCTTGTCTAGAGGAACATTTTGAGTGGTCAAACGGCCGAATCGGACAGGAAGTTTCCGAGCGCGGAGCGTGCAAACTTTTAATAATTACCCGGTTTGTTTGACGTATGTGTAATTCTATCTCTGGAATTCACCAAAATAGTCCCACGAATGATCCTACCGTTGGATAGAGCTTGTCTAGAGGAACATTTTTATTGGTCAAACGGCCGAATCGGACAGGAAGTTTCCGAGCGCGGAGCGTGCAAACTTTTAATAATTACCCGGTTTGTTTGACGTATGTGTAATTCTATCTCTGGAATTCACCAAAATAGTCCCACGAATGATCCTACCGTTGGATAGAGCTTGTCTAGAGGAACATTTTGAGTGGTCAAACGGCCGAATCGGACAGGAAGTTTCCGAGCGCGGAGCGTGCAAACTTTTAATAATTACCCGGTTTGTTTGACGTATGTGTAATTCTATCTCTGGAATTCACCAAAATAGTCCCACGAATGATCCTACCGTTGGATAGAGCTTGTCTAGAGGAACATTTTGAGTGGTCAAACGGCCGAATCGGGCCAGAAGTTTCCGAGCGCGGAGCGTGCAAACTTTTAATAATTACCCGGTTTATTCGACGTATGTAAATTTTTTTCTCTGGAATTCACCAAAATAGTCCCACGAATGATCCTACCGTTGGATAGAGTTTGTCAAGAGGAACATTTTGAGTGGTCAAACGGCCGAATCGGACCAGAAGTTTCCGAGCGCGGAGCGTGCAATCTTTTATTAATTACTCGGTATATTTGACGTGTGTAAATTTTTTTCTCTGGAATTCACCAAAATAGTCCCACGAATGATCCTACCGTTGGATAGAGTTTGTCAAGAGGAACATTTTGAGTGGTCAAACGGCCGAATCGGACCAGAAGTTTCCGAGCGCGGAGCGTGCAAACTTTTAATAATTACCCGGTTTATTTGACGTATGTGTACCTCTATCTCTGGAATTCACCAAAATAGTCCCACGAATGATCCTACCGTTGCATAGAGTTTGTCAAGAGGAACATTTTGAGTGGTCAAACGGCCGAATCGGACCAGAAGTTTCCGAGCGCGGAGCGTGCAAACTTTTAATAATTACCCGGTTTATTTGACGTATGTGTACCTCTATCTCTGGAATTCATCAAAATAGTCCCACGAATGATCCTACCGTTGGATAGAGTTTGTCAAGAGGAACATTTTGAGTGGTCAAACGGCCGAATCGGACCAGAAGTTTCCGAGCGCGGAGCGTGCAAACTTTTATTAATTACTCGGTATATTTGACGTGTGTAAATTTTTTTCTCTGGAATTCACCAAAATAGTCCCACGAATGATCCTACCGTTGGATAGAGTTTGTCAAGAGGAACATTTTGAGTGGTCAAACGGCCGAATCGGACCAGAAGTTTCCGAGCGCGGAGCATGCAAACTTTTAATAATTACCCGGTTTGTTTGACGTATGTGTAATTCTATCTCTGGAATTCACCAAAATAGTCCCACGAATGATCCTACCGTTGGATAGAGCTTGTCTAGAGGAACATTTTGAGTGGTCAAACGGCCGAATCCGACAGGAAGTTTCCGAGCGCGGAGCGTGCAAACTTTTAATAATTACCCGGTTTATTTGACGTATGTGTACTTCTATCTCTGGAATTCATCAAAATATTCCCACGAATGACCCTACCGTTGGATAGAGCTTGTCTAGAGGAACATTTTGAGTGGTCAAACGGCCGAATCGGACAGGAAGTTTCCGAGCGCGGAGCGTGCAAACTTTTAATAATTACCCGGGTTATTTGACGTATGTGTAATTCTATCTCTGGAATTCACCAAAATAGTCCCACGAATGATCCTACCGTTGGATAGAGCTTGTCTAGAGGAACATTTTGAGTGGTCAAACGGCCGAATCGGACAGGAAGTTTCCGAGCGCGGAGCGTGCAAACTTTTAATAATTACCCGGTTTGTTTGACGTATGTGTAATTCTATCTCTGGAATTCATCAAAATAGACCACGACTGATCCTACCGTTGGATAGAGTTTGTCTAGAGGAACATTTTGAGTGGTCAAAAGGCCGAATCCGACAGGAAGTTTCCGAGCGCGGAGCGTGCAAACTTTTAATAATTACCCGGTTTATTTGACGTATGTGTACTTCTATCTCTGGAATTCATCAAAATATTCCCACGAATGATCCTACCGTTGGATAGAGCTTGTCTAGAGGAACATTTTGAGTGGTCAAACCGCCGAATCGGACAGGAAGTTTCCGAGCGCGGAGCGTGCAAACTTTTAATAATTACCCGGTTTGTTTGACGTATGTGTAATTCTATCTCTGGAATTCACCAAAATAGTCCCACGAATGATCCTACCGTTGGATAGAGCTTGTCTAGAG
Source organism: Euwallacea similis (assembly GCF_039881205.1). NCBI lineage: Eukaryota > Metazoa > Arthropoda > Insecta > Coleoptera > Curculionidae > Euwallacea > Euwallacea similis. Next base: position 3,800,224 of record NC_089626.1, read on the forward strand.
GAACATTTTTATTGGTCAAACGGCCGAATCGGACAGGAAGTTTCCGAGCGCGGAGCGTGCAAACTTTTAATAATTACCCGGTTTATTTGACGTATGTGTACTTCTATCTCTGGAATTCATCAAAATATTCCCACGAATGATCCTACTGTTGGATAGAGCTTGTCTAGAGGAACATTTTGAGTGGTCAAACGGCCGAATCGGACCAGAAGTTTCCGAGCGCGGAGCGTGCAAACATTTAATAATTACCCGGTTTATTTGACGTATGTGTACTTCTACCTCTGGAATTCATCAAAATATTCCCACGAATGATCCTACCGTTGGATAGAGCTTGTCTAGAGGAACATTTTTAGTGGTCAAACGGCCGAATCGGACCAGAAGTTTCCGAGCGCGGAGCGTGCAAACTTTTATTAATTACTCGGTATATTTGACGTGTGTAAATTTTTTTCTCTGGAATTCACCAAAATAGTCCCACGAATGATCCTACCGTTGGATAGAGTTTGTCAAGAGGAACATTTTGAGTGGTCAAACGGCCGAATCGGACCAGAAGTTTCCGAGCGCGGAGCGTGCAAACTTTTAATAATTACCCGGTTTATTTGACGTATGTGTACCTCTATCTCTGGAATTCATCAAAATAGTCCCACGAATGATCCTACCGTTGGATAGAGTTTGTCAAGAGGAACATTTTTAGTGGTCAAACGGCCGAATCGGACCAGAAGTTTCCGAGCGCGGAGCGTGCAAACTTTTATTAATTACTCGGTATATTTGACGTGTGTAAATTTTTTTCTCTGGAATTCACCAAAATAGTCCCACGAATGATCCTACCGTTGGATAGAGTTTGTCAAGAGGAACATTTTGAGTGGTCAAACGGCCGAATCGGACCAGAAGTTTCCGAGCGCGGAGCGTGCAAACTTTTATTAATTACTCGGTATATTTGACGTGTGTAAATTTTTTTCTCTGGAATTCACCAAAATAGTCCCACGAATGATCCTACCGTTGGATAGAGTTTGTCAAGAGGAACATTTTGAGTGGTCAAACGGCCGAATCGGACCAGAAGTTTCCGAGCGCGGAGCGTGCAAACTTTTAATAATTACCCGGTTTGTTTGACGTATGTGTAATTCTATCTCTGGAATTCACCAAAATAGTCCCACGAATGATCCTACTGTTGGATAGAGCTTGTCTAGAGGAACATTTTGAGTGGTCAAACGACCGAATCCGACAGGAAGTTTCCGAGCGCGGAGCGTGCAAACTTTTAATAATTACCCGGTTTATTTGACGTATGTGTACTTCTATCTCTGGAATTCATCAAAATATTCCCACGAATGATCCTACTGTTGGATAGAGCTTGTCTAGAGGAACATTTTGAGTGGTCAAACGACCGAATCCGACAGGAAGTTTCCGAGCGCGGAGCGTGCAAACTTTTAATAATTACCCGGTTTATTCGACGCATATAAATTTTTTTCTCTGGAATTCACCAAAATAGTCCCACGAATGATCCTACCGTTGGATAGAGTTTGTCTAGAGGAACATTTTGAGTGGTCAAACGGCCGAATCGGACCAGAAGTTTCCGAGCGCGGATTGTGCAAACTTTTAATAATTACCCGGTTTATTTGACGTATGTGTAATTCTATTTCTGGAATTCATCAAAATAGTCCACGACTGATCCTACCGTTGGATAGAGTTTGTCTAGAGCAACATTTTGAGTGGTCAAACTGCCGAATCGGACCAGAAGTTTCCGAGCGCGGAGCGTGCAAACTTTTAATAATTACCCGGTTTATTTGACGTATGTGTAATTCTATTTCTGGAATTCATCAAAATAGTCCACGACTGATCCTACCGTTGGATAGAGTTTGTCTAGAGGAACATTTTGAGTGGTCAAACGGCCGAATCGGGCCAGAAGTTTCCGAGCGCGGAGCGTGCAAACTTTTAATACTTACCCGGTTTATTTGACGTATGTGTAATTCTATCTCTGGAATTCACCAAAATAGTCCCACGAATGATCCTACCGTTGGATAGAGCTTGTCTAGAGGAACATTTTGAGTGGTCAAACGGCCGAATCGGGCCAGAAGTTTCCGAGCGCGGAGCGTGCAAACTTTTAATAATTACCCGGTTTATTTGACGTATGTGTACTTCTATCAATGGAATTCATCAAAATAGTCCCACGAATGATCCTACTGTTGGATAGAGCTTGTCTAGAGGAACATTTTGAGTGGTCAAACGGCCGAATCGGGCCAGAAGTTTCCGAGCGCGGAGCGTGCAAACTTTTAATACTTACCCGGTTTATTTGACGTATGTGTAATTCTATCTCTGGAATTCACCAAAATAGTCCCACGAATGATCCTACCGTTGGATAGAGCTTGTCTAGAGGAACATTTTGAGTGGTCAAACGGCCGAATCGGGCCAGAAGTTTCCGAGCGCGGAGCGTGCAAACTTTTAATAATTACCCGGTTTATTTGACGTATGTGTACCTCTATCTCTGGAATTCATCAAAATAGTCCCACGAATGATCCTACCGTTGGATAGAGCTTGTCTAGAGGAACATTTTGAGTGGTCAAACGGCCGAATCGGACCAGAAGTTTCCGAGCGCGGAGCGTGCAAACTTTTAATAATTACCCGGTTTATTTGACGTATGTGTACTTCTACCTCTGGAATTCATCAAAATATTCCCACGAATGATCATACCGTTGGATAGAGCTTGTCTAGAGGAACATTTTTAGTGGTCAAACGGCCGAATCGGACCAGAAGTTTCCGAGCGCGGAGCGTGCAAACTTTTATTAATTACTCGGTATATTTGACGTGTGTAAATTTTTTTCTCTGGAATTCACCAAAATAGTCCCACGAATGATATTACCGTTGGATAGAGTTTGTCAAGAGGAACATTTTGAGTGGTCAAACGGCCGAATCGGACCAGAAGTTTCCGAGCGCGGAGCGTGCAAACTTTTAATAATTACCCGGTTTGTTTGACGTATGTGTAATTCTATCTCTGGAATTCATCAAAATAGTCCCACGAATGATCCTACCGTTGGATAGAGCTTGTCTAGAGGAACATTTTTAGTGGTCAAACGGCCGAATCGGACCAGAAGTTTCCGAGCGCGGAGCGTGCAAACTTTTATTAATTACTCGGTATATTTGACGTGTGTAAATTTTTTTCTCTGGAATTCACCAAAATAGTCCCACGAATGATCCTACCGTTGGATAGAGTTTGTCAAGAGGAACATTTTGAGTGGTCAAACGGCCGAATCGGACCAGAAGTTTCCGAGCGCGGAGCGTGCAAACTTTTATTAATTACTCGGTATATTTGACGTGTGTAAATTTTTTTCTCTGGAATTCACCAAAATAGTCCCACGAATGATCCTACCGTTGGATAGAGTTTGTCAAGAGGAACATTTTGAGTGGTCAAACGGCCGAATCGGCCCAGAAGTTTCCGAGCGCGGAGCGTGCAAACTTTTAATAATTACCCGGTTTATTTGACGTATGTGTAATTCTATTTCTGGAATTCATCAAAATAGTCCACGACTGATCCTACCGTTGGATAGAGTTTGTCTAGAGCAACATTTTGAGTGGTCAAACTGCCGAATCGGACCAGAAGTTTCCGAGCGCGGAGCGTGCAAACTTTTAATAATTACCCGGTTTATTTGACGTATGTGTAATTCTATTTCTGGAATTCATCAAAATAGTCCACGACTGATCCTACCGTTGGATAGAGTTTGTCTAGAGGAACATTTTGAGTGGTCAAACGGCCGAATCGGGCCAGAAGTTTCCGAGCGCGGAGCGTGCAAACTTTTAATACTTACCCGGTTTATTTGACGTATGTGTAATTCTATCTCTGGAATTCACCAAAATAGTCCCACGAATGATCCTACCGTTGGATAGAGCTTGTCTAGAGGAACATTTTGAGTGGTCAAACGGCCGAATCGGGCCAGAAGTTTCCGAGCGCGGAGCGTGCAAACTTTTAATAATTACCCGGTTTATTTGACGTATGTGTACTTCTATCAATGGAATTCATCAAAATAGTCCCACGAATGATCCTACTGTTGGATAGAGCTTGTCTAGAGGAACATTTTGAGTGGTCAAACGGCCGAATCGGGCCAGAAGTTTCCGAGCGCGGAGCGTGCAAACTTTTAATACTTACCCGGTTTATTTGACGTATGTGTAATTCTATCTCTGGAATTCACCAAAATAGTCCCACGAATGATCCTACCGTTGGATAGAGCTTGTCTAGAGGAACATTTTGAGTGGTCAAACGGCCGAATCGGGCCAGAAGTTTCCGAGCGCGGAGCGTGCAAACTTTTAATAATTACCCGGTTTATTTGACGTATGTGTACCTCTATCTCTGGAATTCATCAAAATAGTCCCACGAATGATCCTACCGTTGGATAGAGCTTGTCTAGAGGAACATTTTGAGTGGTCAAACGGCCGAATCGGACCAGAAGTTTCCGAGCGCGGAGCGTGCAAACTTTTAATAATTACCCGGTTTATTTGACGTATGTGTACTTCTACCTCTGGAATTCATCAAAATATTCCCACGAATGATCATACCGTTGGATAGAGCTTGTCTAGAGGAACATTTTTAGTGGTCAAACGGCCGAATCGGACCAGAAGTTTCCGAGCGCGGAGCGTGCAAACTTTTATTAATTACTCGGTATATTTGACGTGTGTAAATTTTTTTCTCTGGAATTCACCAAAATAGTCCCACGAATGATATTACCGTTGGATAGAGTTTGTCAAGAGGAACATTTTGAGTGGTCAAACGGCCGAATCGGACCAGAAGTTTCCGAGCGCGGAGCGTGCAAACTTTTAATAATTACCCGGTTTGTTTGACGTATGTGTAATTCTATCTCTGGAATTCATCAAAATAGTCCCACGAATGATCCTACCGTTGGATAGAGCTTGTCTAGAGGAACATTTTTAGTGGTCAAACGGCCGAATCGGACCAGAAGTTTCCGAGCGCGGAGCGTGCAAACTTTTATTAATTACTCGGTATATTTGACGTGTGTAAATTTTTTTCTCTGGAATTCACCAAAATAGTCCCACGAATGATCCTACCGTTGGATAGAGTTTGTCAAGAGGAACATTTTGAGTGGTCAAACGGCCGAATCGGACCAGAAGTTTCCGAGCGCGGAGCGTGCAAACTTTTAATAATTACCCGGTTTATTTGACGTATGTGTACCTCTATCTCTGGAATTCATCAAAATAGTCCCACGAATGATCCTACCGTTGGATAGAGCTTGTCTAGAGGAACATTTTGAGTGGTCAAACGGCCGAATCGGACCAGAAGTTTCCGAGCGCGGAGCGTGCAAACTTTTAATAATTACCCGGTTTATTTGACGTATGTGTACTTCTACCTCTGGAATTCATCAAAATATTCCCACGAATGATCCTACCGTTGGATAGAGCTTGTCTAGAGGAACATTTTTAGTGGTCAAACGGCCGAATCGGACCAGAAGTTTCCGAGCGCGGAGCGTGCAAACTTTTATTAATTACTCGGTATATTTGACGTGTGTAAATTTTTTTCTCTGGAATTCACCAAAATAGTCCCACGAATGATCCTACCGTTGGATAGAGTTTGTCAAGAGGAACATTTTGAGTGGTCAAACGGCCGAATCGGACCAGAAGTTTCCGAGCGCGGAGCGTGCAAACTTTTAATAATTACCCGGTTTGTTTGACGTATGTGTAATTCTATCTCTGGAATTCATCAAAATAGTCCCACGAATGATCCTACCGTTGGATAGAGTTTGTCAAGAGGAACATTTTGAGTGGTCAAACGGCCGAATCGGACCAGAAGTTTCCGAGCGCGGAGCGTGCAAACTTTTAATAATTACCCGGTTTGTTTGACGTATGTGTAATTCTATCTCTGGAATTCATCAAAATAGTCCCACGAATGATCCTACCGTTGGATAGAGCTTGTCTAGAGGAACATTTTTAGTGGTCAAACGGCCGAATCGGACCAGAAGTTTCCGAGCGCGGAGCGTGCAAACTTTTAATAATTACCCGGTTTATTTGACGTATGTGTACTTCTACCTCTGGAATTCATCAAAATATTCCCACGAATGATCCTACCGTTGGATAGAGCTTGTCTAGAGGAACATTTTTAGTGGTCAAACGGCCGAATCGGACCAGAAGTTTCCGAGCGCGGAGCGTGCAAACTTTTATTAATTACTCGGTATATTTGACGTGTGTAAATTTTTTTCTCTGGAATTCACCAAAATAGTCCCACGAATGATCCTACCGTTGGATAGAGTTTGTCAAGAGGAACATTTTGAGTGGTCAAACGGCCGAATCGGACCAGAAGTTTCCGAGCGCGGAGCGTGCAAACTTTTAATAATTACCCGGTTTATTTGACGTATGTGTACCTCTATCTCTGGAATTCATCAAAATAGTCCCACGAATGATCCTACCGTTGGATAGAGCTTGTCTAGAGGAACATTTTGAGTGGTCAAACGGCCGAATCGGACCAGAAGTTTCCGAGCGCGGAGCGTGCAAACTTTTAATAATTACCCGGTTTATTTGACGTATGTGTACTTCTACCTCTGGAATTCATCAAAATATTCCCACGAATGATCCTACCGTTGGATAGAGCTTGTCTAGAGGAACATTTTTAGTGGTCAAACGGCCGAATCGGACCAGAAGTTTCCGAGCGCGGAGCGTGCAAACTTTTATTAATTACTCGGTATATTTGACGTGTGTAAATTTTTTTCTCTGGAATTCACCAAAATAGTCCCACGAATGATCCTACCGTTGGATAGAGTTTGTCAAGAGGAACATTTTGAGTGGTCAAACGGCCGAATCGGACCAGAAGTTTCCGAGCGCGGAGTGTGCAAACTTTTAATAATTACCCGGTTTATTTGACGTATGTGTACCTCTATCTCTGGAATTCATCAAAATAGTCCCACGAATGATCCTACCGTTGGATAGAGCTTGTCTAGAGGAACATTTTGAGTGGTCAAACGGCCGAATCGGACCAGAAGTTTCCGAGCGCGGAGCGTGCAAACTTTTATTAATTACTCGGTATATTTGACGTGTGTAAATTTTTTTCTCTGGAATTCACCAAAATAGTCCCACGAATGATCCTACCGTTGGATAGAGTTTGTCAAGAGGAACATTTTGAGTGGTCAAACGGCCGAATCGGACCAGAAGTTTCCGAGCGCGGAGTGTGCAAACTTTTAATAATTACCCGGTTTATTTGACGTATGTGTACTTCTATCTCTGGAATTCACCAAAATAGTCCCACGAATGATCCTACCGTTGGATAGAGTTTGTCAAGAGGAACATTTTGAGTGGTCAAACGGCCGAATCGGACCAGAAGTTTCCGAGCGCGGAGTGTGCAAACTTTTAATAATTACCCGGTTTATTTGACGTATGTGTACCTCTATCTCTGGAATTCATCAAAATAGTCCCACGAATGATCCTACCGTTGGATAGAGCTTGTCTAGAGGAACATTTTGAGTGGTCAAACGGCCGAATCGGACCAGAAGTTTCCGAGCGCGGAGTGTGCAAACTTTTAATAATTACCCGGTTTATTTGACGTATGTGTACTTCTATCTCTGGAATTCATCAAAATATTCCCACGAATGATCCTACCGTTGGATAGAGCTTGTCTAGAGGAACATTTTGAGTGGTCAAACGGCCGAATCGGACCAGAAGTTTCCGAGCGCGGAGCGTGCAAACTTTTAATAATTACCCGGTTTATTTGACGTATGTGTACCTCTATCTCTGGAATTCATCAAAATAGTCCCACGAATGATCCTACCGTTGGATAGAGCTTGTCTAGAGGAACATTTTGAGTGGTCAAACGGCCGAATCGGGCCAGAAGTTTCCGAGCGCGGAGCGTGCAAACTTTTAATAATTACCCGGTTTATTTGACGTATGTGTACTTCTACCTCTGGAATTCATCAAAATATTCCCACGAATGATCCTACCGTTGGATAGAGCTTGTCTAGAGGAATATTGTTAGTGGTCAAACGGCCGAATCGGACCAGAAGTTTCCGAGCGCGGAGCGTGCAAACTTTTATTAATTACTCGGTATATTTGACGTGTGTAAATTTTTTTCTCTGGAATTCACCAAAATAGTCCCACGAATGATCCTACCGTTGGATAGAGTTTGTCAAGAGGAACATTTTTAGTGGTCAAACGGCCGAATCGGACCAGAAGTTTCCGAGCGCGGAGCGTGCACACTTTTATTAATTACTCGGTATATTTGACGTGTGTAAATTTTTTTCTCTGGAATTCACCAAAATAGTCCCACGAATGATCCTACCGTTGGATAGAGTTTGTCAAGAGGAACATTTTGAGTGGTCAAACGGCCGAATCGGACCAGAAGTTTCCGAGCGCGGAGCGTGCAAACTTTTAATAATTACCCGGTTTGTTTGACGTATGTGTAATTCTATCTCTGGAATTCACCAAAATAGTCCCACGAATGATCCTACCGTTGGATAGAGCTTGTCTAGAGGAACATTTTGAGTGGTCAAACGGCCGAATCCGACAGGAAGTTTCCGAGCGCGGAGCGTGCAAACTTTTAATAATTACCCGGTTTATTTGACGTATGTGTACTTCTATCTCTGGAATTCATCAAAATATTCCCACGAATGATCCTACCGTTGGATAGAGCTTGTCTAGAGGAATATTGTTAGTGGTCAAACGGCCGAATCGGACCAGAAGTTTCCGAGCGCGGAGCGTGCAAACTTTTATTAATTACCCGGTTTGTTTGACGTATGTGTAATTCTATCTCTGGAATTCACCAAAATAGTCCCACGAATGATCCTACCGTTGGATAGAGCTTGTCTAGAGGAACATTTTTAGTGGTCAAACGGCCGAATCGGACCAGAAGTTTCCGAGCGCGGAGCGTGCAAACTTTTAATAATTACCCGGTTTGTTTGACGTATGTGTAATTCTATCTCTGGAATTCACCAAAATAGTCCCACGAATGATCCTACCGTTGGATAGAGTTTGTCAAGAGGAACATTTTGAGTGGTCAAACGGCCGAATCGGACCAGAAGTTTCCGAGCGCGGAGCGTGCAAACTTTTAATAATTACCCGGTTTGTTTGACGTATGTGTAATTCTATCTCTGGAATTCATCAAAATAGTCCCACGAATGATCCTACCGTTGGATAGAGCTTGTCTAGAGGAACATTTTTAGTGGTCAAACGGCCGAATCGGACCAGAAGTTTCCGAGCGCGGAGCGTGCAAACTTTTAATAATTACCCGGTTTATTTGACGTATGTGTACTTCTACCTCTGGAATTCATCAAAATATTCCCACGAATGATCCTACCGTTGGATAGAGCTTGTCTAGAGGAACATTTTTAGTGGTCAAACGGCCGAATCGGACCAGAAGTTTCCGAGCGCGGAGCGTGCAAACTTTTATTAATTACTCGGTATATTTGACGTGTGTAAATTTTTTTCTCTGGAATTCACCAAAATAGTCCCACGAATGATCCTACCGTTGGATAGAGTTTGTCAAGAGGAACATTTTGAGTGGTCAAACGGCCGAATCGGACCAGAAGTTTCCGAGCGCGGAGCGTGCAAACTTTTAATAATTACCCGGTTTATTTGACGTATGTGTACCTCTATCTCTGGAATTCATCAAAATAGTCCCACGAATGATCCTACCGTTGGATAGAGCTTGTCTAGAGGAACATTTTGAGTGGTCAAACGGCCGAATCGGACCAGAAGTTTCCGAGCGCGGAGCGTGCAAACTTTTAATAATTACCCGGTTTATTTGACGTATGTGTACTTCTACCTCTGGAATTCATCAAAATATTCCCACGAATGATCCTACCGTTGGATAGAGCTTGTCTAGAGGAACATTTTTAGTGGTCAAACGGCCGAATCGGACCAGAAGTTTCCGAGCGCGGAGCGTGCAAACTTTTATTAATTACTCGGTATATTTGACGTGTGTAAATTTTTTTCTCTGGAATTCACCAAAATAGTCCCACGAATGATCCTACCGTTGGATAGAGTTTGTCAAGAGGAACATTTTGAGTGGTCAAACGGCCGAATCGGACCAGAAGTTTCCGAGCGCGGAGTGTGCAAACTTTTAATAATTACCCGGTTTATTTGACGTATGTGTACCTCTATCTCTGGAATTCATCAAAATAGTCCCACGAATGATCCTACCGTTGGATAGAGCTTGTCTAGAGGAACATTTTGAGTGGTCAAACGGCCGAATCGGACCAGAAGTTTCCGAGCGCGGAGCGTGCAAACTTTTATTAATTACTCGGTATATTTGACGTGTGTAAATTTTTTTCTCTGGAATTCACCAAAATAGTCCCACGAATGATCCTACCGTTGGATAGAGTTTGTCAAGAGGAACATTTTGAGTGGTCAAACGGCCGAATCGGACCAGAAGTTTCCGAGCGCGGAGTGTGCAAACTTTTAATAATTACCCGGTTTATTTGACGTATGTGTACTTCTATCTCTGGAATTCACCAAAATAGTCCCACGAATGATCCTACCGTTGGATAGAGTTTGTCAAGAGGAACATTTTGAGTGGTCAAACGGCCGAATCGGACCAGAAGTTTCCGAGCGCGGAGTGTGCAAACTTTTAATAATTACCCGGTTTATTTGACGTATGTGTACCTCTATCTCTGGAATTCATCAAAATAGTCCCACGAATGATCCTACCGTTGGATAGAGCTTGTCTAGAGGAACATTTTGAGTGGTCAAACGGCCGAATCGGACCAGAAGTTTCCGAGCGCGGAGTGTGCAAACTTTTAATAATTACCCGGTTTATTTGACGTATGTGTACTTCTATCTCTGGAATTCATCAAAATATTCCCACGAATGATCCTACCGTTGGATAGAGCTTGTCTAGAGGAACATTTTGAGTGGTCAAACGGCCGAATCGGACCAGAAGTTTCCGAGCGCGGAGCGTGCAAACTTTTAATAATTACCCGGTTTATTTGACGTATGTGTACCTCTATCTCTGGAATTCATCAAAATAGTCCCACGAATGATCCTACCGTTGGATAGAGCTTGTCTAGAGGAACATTTTGAGTGGTCAAACGGCCGAATCGGGCCAGAAGTTTCCGAGCGCGGAGCGTGCAAACTTTTAATAATTACCCGGTTTATTTGACGTATGTGTACTTCTACCTCTGGAATTCATCAAAATATTCCCACGAATGATCCTACCGTTGGATAGAGCTTGTCTAGAGGAATATTGTTAGTGGTCAAACGGCCGAATCGGACCAGAAGTTTCCGAGCGCGGAGCGTGCAAACTTTTATTAATTACTCGGTATATTTGACGTGTGTAAATTTTTTTCTCTGGAATTCACCAAAATAGTCCCACGAATGATCCTACCGTTGGATAGAGTTTGTCAAGAGGAACATTTTTAGTGGTCAAACGGCCGAATCGGACCAGAAGTTTCCGAGCGCGGAGCGTGCACACTTTTATTAATTACTCGGTATATTTGACGTGTGTAAATTTTTTTCTCTGGAATTCACCAAAATAGTCCCACGAATGATAATACCGTTGGATAGAGTTTGTCAAGAGGAACATTTTGAGTGGTCAAACGGCCGAATCGGACCAGAAGTTTCCGAGCGCGGAGCGTGCAAACTTTTAATAATTACCCGGTTTGTTTGACGTATGTGTAATTCTATCTCTGGAATTCACCAAAATAGTCCCACGAATGATCCTACCGTTGGATAGAGCTTGTCTAGAGGAACATTTTGAGTGGTCAAACGGCCGAATCGGGCCAGAAGTTTCCGAGCGCGGAGCGTGCAAACTTTTAATAATTACCCGGTTTATTTGACGTATGTGTACTTCTATCTCTGGAATTCATCAAAATATTCCCACGAATGATCCTACCGTTGGATAGAGCTTGTCTAGAGGAATATTGTTAGTGGTCAAACGGCCGAATCGGACCAGAAGTTTCCGAGCGCGGAGCGTGCAAACTTTTATTAATTACCCGGTTTGTTTGACGTATGTGTAATTCTATCTCTGGAATTCACCAAAATAGTCCCACGAATGATCCTACCGTTGGATAGAGCTTGTCTAGAGGAACATTTTTAGTGGTCAAACGGCCGAATCGGACCAGAAGTTTCCGAGCGCGGAGCGTGCAAACTTTTAATAATTACCCGGTTTGTTTGACGTATGTGTAATTCTATCTCTGGAATTCACCAAAATAGTCCCACGAATGATCCTACCGTTGGATAGAGTTTGTCAAGAGGAACATTTTGAGTGGTCAAACGGCCGAATCGGACCAGAAGTTTCCGAGCGCGGAGCGTGCAAACTTTTAATAATTACCCGGTTTGTTTGACGTATGTGTAATTCTATCTCTGGAATTCATCAAAATAGTCCCACGAATGATCCTACCGTTGGATAGAGCTTGTCTAGAGGAACATTTTTAGTGGTCAAACGGCCGAATCGGACCAGAAGTTTCCGAGCGCGGAGCGTGCAAACTTTTAATAATTACCCGGTTTATTTGACGTATGTGTACTTCTACCTCTGGAATTCATCAAAATATTCCCACGAATGATCCTACCGTTGGATAGAGCTTGTCTAGAGGAACATTTTTAGTGGTCAAACGGCCGAATCGGACCAGAAGTTTCCGAGCGCGGAGCGTGCAAACTTTTATTAATTACTCGGTATATTTGACGTGTGTAAATTTTTTTCTCTGGAATTCACCAAAATAGTCCCACGAATGATCCTACCGTTGGATAGAGTTTGTCAAGAGGAACATTTTGAGTGGTCAAACGGCCGAATCGGACCAGAAGTTTCCGAGCGCGGAGCGTGCAAACTTTTAATAATTACCCGGTTTATTTGACGTATGTGTACCTCTATCTCTGGAATTCATCAAAATAGTCCCACGAATGATCCTACCGTTGGATAGAGCTTGTCTAGAGGAACATTTTGAGTGGTCAAACGGCCGAATCGGACCAGAAGTTTCCGAGCGCGGAGCGTGCAAACTTTTAATAATTACCCGGTTTATTTGACGTATGTGTACTTCTACCTCTGGAATTCATCAAAATATTCCCACGAATGATCCTACCGTTGGATAGAGCTTGTCTAGAGGAACATTTTTAGTGGTCAAACGGCCGAATCGGACCAGAAGTTTCCGAGCGCGGAGCGTGCAAACTTTTATTAATTACTCGGTATATTTGACGTGTGTAAATTTTTTTCTCTGGAATTCACCAAAATAGTCCCACGAATGATCCTACCGTTGGATAGAGTTTGTCAAGAGGAACATTTTGAGTGGTCAAACGGCCGAATCGGACCAGAAGTTTCCGAGCGCGGAGTGTGCAAACTTTTAATAATTACCCGGTTTATTTGACGTATGTGTACCTCTATCTCTGGAATTCATCAAAATAGTCCCACGAATGATCCTACCGTTGGATAGAGCTTGTCTAGAGGAACATTTTGAGTGGTCAAACGGCCGAATCGGACCAGAAGTTTCCGAGCGCGGAGCGTGCAAACTTTTATTAATTACCCGGTTTGTTTGACGTATGTGTAATTCTATCTCTGGAATTCACCAAAATAGTCCCACGAATGATCCTACCGTTGGATAGAGCTTGTCTAGAGGAACATTTTGAGTGGTCAAACGGCCGAATCCGACAGGAAGTTTCCGAGCGCGGAGCGTGCAAACTTTTAATAATTACCCGGTTTATTTGACGTATGTGTACTTCTATCTCTGGAATTCATCAAAATATTCCCACGAATGATCCTACCGTTGGATAGAGCTTGTCTAGAGGAATATTGTTAGTGGTCAAACGGCCGAATCGGACCAGAAGTTTCCGAGCGCGGAGCGTGCAAACTTTTATTAATTACTCGGTATATTTGACGTGTGTAAATTTTTTTCTCTGGAATTCACCAAAATAGTCCCACGAATGATCCTACCGTTGGATAGAGTTTGTCAAGAGGAACATTTTGAGTGGTCAAACGGCCGAATCGGACCAGAAGTTTCCGAGCGCGGAGCGTGCAAACTTTTATTAATTACTCGGTATATTTGACGTGTGTAAATTTTTTTCTCTGGAATTCACCAAAATAGTGCCACGAATGATCCTACCGTTGGATAGAGTTTGTCAAGAGGAACATTTTGAGTGGTCAAACGGCCGAATCGGACCAGAAGTTTCCGAGCGCGGAGCGTGCAAACTTTTATTAATTACTCGGTATATTTGACGTGTGTAAATTTTTTTCTCTGGAATTCACCAAAATAGTCCCACGAATGATCCTACCGTTGGATAGAGCTTGTCTAGAGGAACATTTTGAGTGGTCAAACGGCCGAATCGGGCCAGAAGTTTCCGAGCGCGGAGCGTGCAAACTTTTAATAATTACCCGGGTTATTTGACGTATGTGTAATTCTATCTCTGGAATTCACCAAAATAGTCCCACGAATGATCCTACCGTTGGATAGAGCTTGTCTAGAGGAACATTTTGAGTGGTCAAACGACCGAATCGGGCCAGAAGTTTCCGAGCGCGGAGCGTGCAAACTTTTAATAATTACCCGGTTTATTTGACGTATGTGTAATTCTATCTGTGGAATTCACCAAAATAGTCCCACGAATGATCCTACCGTTGGATAGAGCTTGTCTAGAGGAACATTTTGAGTGGTCAAACGGCCGAATCGGGCCAGAAGTTTCCGAGCGCGGAGCGTGCAAACTTTTAATAATTACCCGGTTTATTCGACGTATGTAAATTTTTTTCTCTGGAATTCACCAAAATAGTCCCACGAATGATCCTACCGTTGGATAGAGTTTGTCAAGAGGAACATTTTGAGTGGTCAAACGGCCGAATCGGACCAGAAGTTTCCGAGCGCGGAGCGTGCAAACTTTTAATAATTACCCGGTTTATTTGACGTATGTGTACTTCTATCTCTGGAATTCATCAAAATATTCGCACGAATGATCCTACCGTTGGATAGAGCTTGTCTAGAGGAACATTTTGAGTGGTCAAACGGCCGAATCGGACAGGAAGTTTCCGAGCGCGGAGCGTGCAAACTTTTAATAATTACCCGGTTTGTTTGACGTATGTGTAATTCTATCTCTGGAATTCACCAAAATAGTCCCACGAATGATCCTACCGTTGGATAGAGCTTGTCTAGAGGAACATTTTTAGTGGTCAAACGGCCGAATCGGACCAGAAGTTTCCGAGCGCGGAGCGTGCAAACTTTTATTAATTACTCGGTATATTTGACGTATATAAATTTTTTTCTCTGGAATTCACCAAAATAGTCCCACGAATGATCCTACCGTTGGATAGAGCTTGTCTAGAGGAACATTTTGAGTGGTCAAACGACCGAATCGGGCCAGAAGTTTCCGAGCGCGGAGCGTGCAAACTTTTAATAATTACCCGGTTTATTTGACGTATGTGTAATTCTATCTGTGGAATTCACCAAAATAGTCCCACGAATGATCCTACCGTTGGATAGAGCTTGTCTAGAGGAACATTTTGATTGGTCAAACGACCGAATCGGGCCAGAAGTTTCCGAGCGCGGAGCGTGCAAACTTTTAATAATTACCCGGTTTATTTGACGTATGTGTAATTCTATCTGTGGAATTCACCAAAATAGTCCCACGAATGATCCTACCGTTGGATAGAGCTTGTCTAGAGGAACATTTTGATTGGTCAAACGACCGAATCGGGCCAGAAGTTTCCGAGCGCGGAGCGTGCAAACTTTTAATAATTACCCGGTTTATTTGACGTATGTGTAATTCTATCTGTGGAATTCACCAAAATAGTCCCACGAATGATCCTACCGTTGGATAGAGCTTGTCTAGAGGAACATTTTGAGTGGTCAAACGGCCGAATCGGGCCAGAAGTTTCCGAGCGCGGAGCGTGCAAACTTTTAATAATTACCCGGTTTATTCGACGTATGTAAATTTTTTTCTCTGGAATTCACCAAAATAGTCCCACGAATGATCCTACCGTTGGATAGAGTTTGTCAAGAGGAACATTTTGAGTGGTCAAACGGCCGAATCGGGCCAGAAGTTTCCGAGCGCGGAGCGTGCAAACTTTTAATAATTACCCGGTTTATTCGACGTATGTAAATTTTTTTCTCTGGAATTCACCAAAATAGTCCCACGAATGATCCTACCGTTGGATAGAGTTTGTCAAGAGGAACATTTTTAGTGGTCAAACGGCCGAATCGGACCAGAAGTTTCCGAGCGCGGAGCGTGCAAACTTTTATTAATTACTCGGTATATTTGACGTGTGTAAATTTTTTTCTCTGGAATTCACCAAAATAGTCCCACGAATGATCCTACCGTTGGATAGAGTTTGTCAAGAGGAACATTTTGAGTGGTCAAACGGCCGAATCGGACCAGAAGTTTCCGAGCGCGGAGTGTGCAAACTTTTAATAATTACCCGGTTTATTTGACGTATGTGTACCTCTATCTCTGGAATTCATCAAAATAGTCCCACGAATGATCCTACCGTTGGATAGAGCTTGTCTAGAGGAACATTTTGAGTGGTCAAACGGCCGAATCGGACCAGAAGTTTCCGAGCGCGGAGCGTGCAAACTTTTAATAATTACCCGGTTTATTTGACGTATGTGTACTTCTACCTCTGGAATTCATCAAAATATTCCCACGAATGATCCTACCGTTGGATAGAGCTTGTCTAGAGGAACATTTTTAGTGGTCAAACGGCCGAATCGGACCAGAAGTTTCCGAGCGCGGAGCGTGCAAACTTTTATTAATTACTCGGTATATTTGACGTGTGTAAATTTTTTTCTCTGGAATTCACCAAAATAGTCCCACGAATGATCCTACCGTTGGATAGAGTTTGTCAAGAGGAACATTTTGAGTGGTCAAACGGCCGAATCGGACCAGAAGTTTCCGAGCGCGGAGCGTGCAAACTTTTAATAATTACCCGGTTTGTTTGACGTATGTGTAATTCTATCTCTGGAATTCACCAAAATAGTCCCACGAATGATCCTACCGTTGGATAGAGCTTGTCTAGAGGAACATTTTGAGTGGTCAAACGGCCGAATCGGACCAGAAGTTTCCGAGCGCGGAGCGTGCAAACTTTTATTAATTACTCGGTATATTTGACGTGTGTAAATTTTTTTCTCTGGAATTCACCAAAATAGTCCCACGAATGATCCTACCGTTGGATAGAGTTTGTCAAGAGGAACATTTTGAGTGGTCAAACGGCCGAATCGGACCAGAAGTTTCCGAGCGCGGAGTGTGCAAACTTTTAATAATTACCCGGTTTATTTGACGTATGTGTACCTCTATCTCTGGAATTCATCAAAATAGTCCCACGAATGATCCTACCGTTGGATAGAGCTTGTCTAGAGGAACATTTTGAGTGGTCAAACGGCCGAATCGGACCAGAAGTTTCCGAGCGCGGAGCGTGCAAACTTTTAATAATTACCCGGTTTATTTGACGTATGTGTACTTCTACCTCTGGAATTCATCAAAATATTCCCACGAATGATCCTACCGTTGGATAGAGCTTGTCTAGAGGAACATTTTTAGTGGTCAAACGGCCGAATCGGACCAGAAGTTTCCGAGCGCGGAGCGTGCAAACTTTTATTAATTACTCGGTATATTTGACGTGTGTAAATTTTTTTCTCTGGAATTCACCAAAATAGGCCCACGAATGATCCTACCGTTGGATAGAGTTTGTCAAGAGGAACATTTTGAGTGGTCAAACGGCCGAATCGGACCAGAAGTTTCCGAGCGCGGAGCGTGCAAACTTTTAATAATTACCCGGTTTGTTTGACGTATGTGTAATTCTATCTCTGGAATTCACCAAAATAGTCCCACGAATGATCCTACCGTTGGATAGAGCTTGTCTAGAGGAACATTTTGAGTGGTCAAACGGCCGAATCGGACCAGAAGTTTCCGAGCGCGGAGCGTGCAAACTTTTATTAATTACTCGGTATATTTGACGTGTGTAAATTTTTTTCTCTGGAATTCACCAAAATAGTCCCACGAATGATCCTACCGTTGGATAGAGTTTGTCAAGAGGAACATTTTGAGTGGTCAAACGGCCGAATCGGACCAGAAGTTTCCGAGCGCGGAGCGTGCAAACTTTTAATAATTACCCGGTTTATTTGACGTATGTGTACCTCTATCTCTGGAATTCATCAAAATAGTCCCACGAATGATCCTACCGTTGGATAGAGCTTGTCTAGAGGAACATTTTGAGTGGTCAAACGGCCGAATCGGACCAGAAGTTTCCGAGCGCGGAGCGTGCAAACTTTTAATAATTACCCGGTTTGTTTGACGTATGTGTAATTCTATCTCTGGAATTCACCAAAATAGTCCCACGAATGATCCTACCGTTGGATAGAGCTTGTCTAGAGGAACATTTTTAGTGGTCAAACGGCCGAATCGGACCAGAAGTTTCCGAGCGCGGAGCGTGCAAACTTTTATTAATTACTCGGTATATTTGACGTATATAAATTTTTTTCTCTGGAATTCACCAAAATAGTCCCACGAATGATCCTACCGTTGGATAGAGCTTGTCTAGAGGAACATTTTGAGTGGTCAAACGGCCGAATCGGACCAGAAGTTTCCGAGCGCGGAGCGTGCAAACTTTTAATAATTACCCGGTTTATTTGACGTATGTGTACTTCTACCTCTGGAATTCATCAAAATATTCCCACGAATGATCCTACCGTTGGATAGAGCTTGTCTAGAGGAACATTTTTAGTGGTCAAACGGCCGAATCGGACCAGAAGTTTCCGAGCGCGGAGCGTGCAAACTTTTATTAATTACTCGGTATATTTGACGTGTGTAAATTTTTTTCTCTGGAATTCACCAAAATAGTGCCACGAATGATCCTACCGTTGGATAGAGTTTGTCAAGAGGAACATTTTGAGTGGTCAAACGGCCGAATCGGACCAGAAGTTTCCGAGCGCGGAGCGTGCAAACTTTTATTAATTACTCGGTATATTTGACGTGTGTAAATTTTTTTCTCTGGAATTCACCAAAATAGTGCCACGAATGATCCTACCGTTGGATAGAGTTTGTCAAGAGGAACATTTTGAGTGGTCAAACGGCCGAATCGGACCAGAAGTTTCCGAGCGCGGAGCGTGCAAACTTTTATTAATTACTCGGTATATTTGACGTGTGTAAATTTTTTTCTCTGGAACTCACCAAAATAGTCCCACGAATGATCCTACCGTTGGATAGAGCTTGTCTAGAGGAACATTTTTAGTGGTCAAACGGCCGAATCGGACCAGAAGTTTCCGAGCGCGGAGCGTGCAAACTTTTATTAATTACTCGGTATATTTGACGTGTGTAAATTTTTTTCTCTGGAATTCACCAAAATAGTCCCACGAATGATCCTACCGTTGGATAGAGCTTGTCTAGAGGAACATTTTGAGTGGTCAAACGGCCGAATCGGGCCAGAAGTTTCCGAGCGCGGAGCGTGCAAACTTTTAATAATTACCCGGGTTATTTGACGTATGTGTAATTCTATCTCTGGAATTCACCAAAATAGTCCCACGAATGATCCTACCGTTGGATAGAGCTTGTCTAGAGGAACATTTTGAGTGGTCAAACGACCGAATCGGGCCAGAAGTTTCCGAGCGCGGAGCGTGCAAACTTTTAATAATTACCCGGTTTATTTGACGTATGTGTAATTCTATCTGTGGAATTCACCAAAATAGTCCCACGAATGATCCTACCGTTGGATAGAGCTTGTCTAGAGGAACATTTTGAGTGGTCAAACGGCCGAATCGGGCCAGAAGTTTCCGAGCGCGGAGCGTGCAAACTTTTAATAATTACCCGGTTTATTCGACGTATGTAAATTTTTTTCTCTGGAATTCACCAAAATAGTCCCACGAATGATCCTACCGTTGGATAGAGTTTGTCAAGAGGAACATTTTGAGTGGTCAAACGGCCGAATCGGACCAGAAGTTTCCGAGCGCGGAGCGTGCAAACTTTTAATAATTACCCGGTTTATTTGACGTATGTGTACTTCTATCTCTGGAATTCATCAAAATATTCCCACGAATGATCCTACCGTTGGATAGAGCTTGTCTAGAGGAACATTTTGAGTGGTCAAACGGCCGAATCGGACAGGAAGTTTCCGAGCGCGGAGCGTGCAAACTTTTAATAATTACCCGGTTTGTTTGACGTATGTGTAATTCTATCTCTGGAATTCACCAAAATAGTCCCACGAATGATCCTACCGTTGGATAGAGCTTGTCTAGAGGAACATTTTTAGTGGTCAAACGGCCGAATCGGACCAGAAGTTTCCGAGCGCGGAGCGTGCAAACTTTTATTAATTACTCGGTATATTTGACGTATATAAATTTTTTTCTCTGGAATTCACCAAAATAGTCCCACGAATGATCCTACCGTTGGATAGAGCTTGTCTAGAGGAACATTTTGAGTGGTCAAACGACCGAATCGGGCCAGAAGTTTCCGAGCGCGGAGCGTGCAAACTTTTAATAATTACCCGGGTTATTTGACGTATGTGTAATTCTATCTCTGGAATTCACCAAAATAGTCCCACGAATGATCCTACCGTTGGATAGAGCTTGTCTAGAGGAACATTTTGATTGGTCAAACGACCGAATCGGGCCAGAAGTTTCCGAGCGCGGAGCGTGCAAACTTTTAATAATTACCCGGTTTATTTGACGTATGTGTAATTCTATCTGTGGAATTCACCAAAATAGTCCCACGAATGATCCTACCGTTGGATAGAGCTTGTCTAGAGGAACATTTTGAGTGGTCAAACGGCCGAATCGGGCCAGAAGTTTCCGAGCGCGGAGCGTGCAAACTTTTAATAATTACCCGGTTTATTCGACGTATGTAAATTTTTTTCTCTGGAATTCACCAAAATAGTCCCACGAATGATCCTACCGTTGGATAGAGTTTGTCAAGAGGAACATTTTGAGTGGTCAAACGGCCGAATCGGGCCAGAAGTTTCCGAGCGCGGAGCGTGCAAACTTTTAATAATTACCCGGTTTATTCGACGTATGTAAATTTTTTTCTCTGGAATTCACCAAAATAGTCCCACGAATGATCCTACCGTTGGATAGAGTTTGTCAAGAGGAACATTTTTAGTGGTCAAACGGCCGAATCGGACCAGAAGTTTCCGAGCGCGGAGCGTGCAAACTTTTATTAATTACTCGGTATATTTGACGTGTGTAAATTTTTTTCTCTGGAATTCACCAAAATAGTCCCACGAATGATCCTACCGTTGGATAGAGTTTGTCAAGAGGAACATTTTGAGTGGTCAAACGGCCGAATCGGACCAGAAGTTTCCGAGCGCGGAGTGTGCAAACTTTTAATAATTACCCGGTTTATTTGACGTATGTGTAATTCTATCTCTGGAATTCACCAAAATAGTCCCACGAATGATCCTACCGTTGGATAGAGCTTGTCTAGAGGAACATTTTGAGTGGTCAAACGGCCGAATCGGACCAGAAGTTTCCGAGCGCGGAGCGTGCAAACTTTTATTAATTACTCGGTATATTTGACGTGTGTAAATTTTTTTCTCTGGAATTCACCAAAATAGTCCCACGAATGATCCTACCGTTGGATAGAGTTTGTCAAGAGGAACATTTTGAGTGGTCAAACGGCCGAATCGGACCAGAAGTTTCCGAGCGCGGAGCGTGCAAACTTTTAATAATTACCCGGTTTATTTGACGTATGTGTACCTCTATCTCTGGAATTCATCAAAATAGTCCCACGAATGATCCTACCGTTGGATAGAGCTTGTCTAGAGGAACATTTTGAGTGGTCAAACGGCCGAATCGGACCAGAAGTTTCCGAGCGCGGAGCGTGCAAACTTTTAATAATTACCCGGTTTGTTTGACGTATGTGTAATTCTATCTCTGGAATTCACCAAAATAGTCCCACGAATGATCCTACCGTTGGATAGAGCTTGTCTAGAGGAACATTTTTAGTGGTCAAACGGCCGAATCGGACCAGAAGTTTCCGAGCGCGGAGCGTGCAAACTTTTATTAATTACTCGGTATATTTGACGTATATAAATTTTTTTCTCTGGAATTCACCAAAATAGTCCCACGAATGATCCTACCGTTGGATAGAGCTTGTCTAGAGGAACATTTTGAGTGGTCAAACGGCCGAATCGGACCAGAAGTTTCCGAGCGCGGAGCGTGCAAACTTTTAATAATTACCCGGTTTATTTGACGTATGTGTACTTCTACCTCTGGAATTCATCAAAATATTCCCACGAATGATCCTACCGTTGGATAGAGCTTGTCTAGAGGAACATTTTTAGTGGTCAAACGGCCGAATCGGACCAGAAGTTTCCGAGCGCGGAGCGTGCAAACTTTTATTAATTACTCGGTATATTTGACGTGTGTAAATTTTTTTCTCTGGAATTCACCAAAATAGTCCCACGAATGATCCTACCGTTGGATAGAGCTTGTCTAGAGGAACATTTTGAGTGGTCAAACGGCCGAATCGGACCAGAAGTTTCCGAGCGCGGAGCGTGCAAACTTTTAATAATTACCCGGTTTATTTGACGTATGTGTACCTCTATCTCTGGAATTCATCGAAATAGTCCCACGAATGATCCTACCGTTGGATAGAGCTTGTCTAGAGGAACATTTTGAGTGGTCAAACGGCCGAATCGGGCCAGAAGTTTCCGAGCGCGGAGCGTGCAAACTTTTAATAATTACCCGGTTTATTTGACGTATGTGTACCTCTATCTCTGGAATTCATCAAAATAGTCCCACGAATGATCCTACCGTTGGATAGAGTTTGTCAAGAGGAACATTTTTAGTGGTCAAACGGCCGAATCGGACCAGAAGTTTCCGAGCGCGGAGCGTGCAAACTTTTATTAATTACTCGGTATATTTGACGTGTGTAAATTTTTTTCTCTGGAATTCACCAAAATAGTCCCACGAATGATCCTACCGTTGGATAGAGTTTGTCAAGAGGAACATTTTGAGTGGTCAAACGGCCGAATCGGACCAGAAGTTTCCGAGCGCGGAGCGTGCAAACTTTTAATAATTACCCGGTTTGTTTGACGTATGTGTAATTCTATCTCTGGAATTCACCAAAATAGTCCCACGAATGATCCTACCGTTGGATAGAGCTTGTCTAGAGGAACATTTTGAGTG
Organism: Euwallacea similis; assembly: GCF_039881205.1. Classification (NCBI taxonomy): domain Eukaryota; kingdom Metazoa; phylum Arthropoda; class Insecta; order Coleoptera; family Curculionidae; genus Euwallacea; species Euwallacea similis. The sequence goes on from NC_089626.1 coordinate 3,823,218, forward strand.
GTCAAACGGCCGAATCCGACAGGAAGTTTCCGAGCGCGGAGCGTGCAAACTTTTAATAATTACCCGGTTTATTTGACGTATGTGTACTTCTATCTCTGGAATTCATCAAAATATTCCCACGAATGATCCTACCGTTGGATAGAGCTTGTCTAGAGGAACATTTTGAGTGGTCAAACGGCCGAATCGGACAGGAAGTTTCCGAGCGCGGAGCGTGCAAACTTTTAATAATTACCCGGGTTATTTGACGTATGTGTAATTCTATCTCTGGAATTCACCAAAATAGTCCCACGAATGATCCTACCGTTGGATAGAGCTTGTCTAGAGGAACATTTTGAGTGGTCAAACGGCCGAATCGGACAGGAAGTTTCCGAGCGCGGAGCGTGCAAACTTTTAATAATTACCCGGTTTGTTTGACGTATGTGTAATTCTATCTCTGGAATTCATCAAAATAGACCACGACTGATCCTACCGTTGGATAGAGTTTGTCTAGGGGAACATTTTGAGTGGTCAAAAGGCCGAATCCGACAGGAAGTTTCCGAGCGCGGAGCGTGCAAACTTTTAATAATTACCCGGTTTGTTTGACGTATGTGTAATTCTATCTCTGGAATTCATCAAAATAGACCACGACTGATCCTACCGTTGGATATAGCTTGTCTAGAGGAACATTTTGAGTGGTCAAACGGCCGAATCGGACAGGAAGTTTCCGAGCGCGGAGCGTGCAAACTTTTAATAATTACCCGGGTTATTTGACGTATGTGTAATTCTATCTCTGGAATTCACCAAAATAGTCCCACGAATGATCCTACCGTTGGATAGAGCTTGTCTAGAGGAACATTTTGAGTGGTCAAACGACCGAATCGGGCCAGAAGTTTCCGAGCGCGGAGCGTGCAAACTTTTAATAATTACCCGGTTTATTTGACGTATGTGTAATTCTATCTGTGGAATTCACCAAAATAGTCCCACGAATGATCCTACCGTTGGATAGAGCTTGTCTAGAGGAACATTTTGAGTGGTCAAACGGCCGAATCGGGCCAGAAGTTTCCGAGCGCGGAGCGTGCAAACTTTTAATAATTATCCGGTTTATTCGACGTATGTAAATTTTTTTCTCTGGAATTCACCAAAATAGTCCCACGAATGATCCTACCGTTGGATAGAGTTTGTCAAGAGGAACATTTTGAGTGGTCAAACGGCCGAATCGGACCAGAAGTTTCCGAGCGCGGAGCGTGCAAACTTTTAATAATTACCCGGTTTATTTGACGTATGTGTACCTCTATCTCTGGAATTCATCAAAATAGTCCCACGAATGATCCTACCGTTGGATAGAGTTTGTCAAGAGGAACATTTTGAGTGGTCAAACGGCCGAATCGGACCAGAAGTTTCCGAGCGCGGAGCGTGCAAACTTTTAATAATTACCCGGTTTATTTGACGTATGTGTACCTCTATCTCTGGAATTCATCAAAATAGTCCCACGAATGATCCTACCGTTGGATAGAGTTTGTCTAGAGGAACATTTTGAGTGGTCAAACGGCCGAATCGGACCAGAAGTTTCCGAGCGCGGAGCGTGCAAACTTTTAATAATTACCCGGTTTATTTGACGTATGTGTACCTCTATCTCTGGAATTCATCAAAATAGTCCCACGAATGATCCTACCGTTGGATAGAGTTTGTCAAGAGGAACATTTTTAGTGGTCAAACGGCCGAATCGGACCAGAAGTTTCCGAGCGCGGAGCGTGCAAACTTTTATTAATTACTCGGTATATTTGACGTGTGTAAATTTTTTTCTCTGGAATTCACCAAAATAGTCCCACGAATGATCCTACCGTTGGATAGAGTTTGTCAAGAGGAACATTTTGAGTGGTCAAACGGCCGAATCGGACCAGAAGTTTCCGAGCGCGGAGCGTGCAAACTTTTAATAATTACCCGGTTTGTTTGACGTATGTGTAATTCTATCTCTGGAATTCACCAAAATAGTCCCACGAATGATCCTACCGTTGGATAGAGCTTGTCTAGAGGAACATTTTGAGTGGTCAAACGGCCGAATCCGACAGGAAGTTTCCGAGCGCGGAGCGTGCAAACTTTTAATAATTACCCGGTTTATTTGACGTATGTGTACTTCTATCTCTTGAATTCATCAAAATATTCCCACGAATGATCCTACCGTTGGATAGAGCTTGTTTAGAGGAACATTTTGAGTGGTCAAACGGCCGAATCGGACCAGAAGTTTCCGAGCGCGGAGCGTGCAAACTTTTATTAATTACTCGGTATATTTGACGTGTGTAAATTTTTTTCTCTGGAATTCACCAAAATAGTCCCACGAATGATCCTACCGTTGGATAGAGTTTGTCAAGAGGAACATTTTGAGTGGTCAAACGGCCGAATCGGACCAGAAGTTTCCGAGCGCGGAGCGTGCAAACTTTTAATAATTACCCGGTTTATTTGACGTATGTGTACCTCTATCTCTGGAATTCATCAAAATAGTCCCACGAATGATCCTACCGTTGGATAGAGCTTGTCTAGAGGAACATTTTGAGTGGTCAAACGGCCGAATCGGACCAGAAGTTTCCGAGCGCGGAGCGTGCAAACTTTTAATAATTACCCGGTTTATTTGACGTATGTGTACTTCTACCTCTGGAATTCATCAAAATATTCCCACGAATGATCCTACCGTTGGATAGAGCTTGTCTAGAGGAACATTTTTAGTGGTCAAACGGCCGAATCGGACCAGAAGTTTCCGAGCGCGGAGCGTGCAAACTTTTATTAATTACTCGGTATATTTGACGTGTGTAAATTTTTTTCTCTGGAATTCACCAAAATAGTCCCACGAATGATCCTACCGTTGGATAGAGCTTGTCTAGAGGAACATTTTGAGTGGTCAAACGGCCGAATCGGACCAGAAGTTTCCGAGCGCGGAGCGTGCAAACTTTTAATAATTACCCGGTTTATTTGACGTATGTGTACCTCTATCTCTGGAATTCATCAAAATAGTCCCACGAATGATCCTACCGTTGGATAGAGCTTGTCTAGAGGAACATTTTGAGTGGTCAAACGGCCGAATCGGGCCAGAAGTTTCCGAGCGCGGAGCGTGCAAACTTTTAATAATTACCCGGTTTATTTGACGTATGTGTACCTCTATCTCTGGAATTCATCAAAATAGTCCCACGAATGATCCTACCGTTGGATAGAGTTTGTCAAGAGGAACATTTTTAGTGGTCAAACGGCCGAATCGGACCAGAAGTTTCCGAGCGCGGAGCGTGCAAACTTTTATTAATTACTCGGTATATTTGACGTGTGTAAATTTTTTTCTCTGGAATTCACCAAAATAGTCCCACGAATGATCCTACCGTTGGATAGAGTTTGTCAAGAGGAACATTTTGAGTGGTCAAACGGCCGAATCGGACCAGAAGTTTCCGAGCGCGGAGCGTGCAAACTTTTAATAATTACCCGGTTTGTTTGACGTATGTGTAATTCTATCTCTGGAATTCACCAAAATAGTCCCACGAATGATCCTACCGTTGGATAGAGCTTGTCTAGAGGAACATTTTGAGTGGTCAAACGGCCGAATCCGACAGGAAGTTTCCGAGCGCGGAGCGTGCAAACTTTTAATAATTACCCGGTTTATTTGACGTATGTGTACTTCTATCTCTGGAATTCATCAAAATATTCCCACGAATGATCCTACCGTTGGATAGAGCTTGTCTAGAGGAACATTTTGAGTGGTCAAACGGCCGAATCGGACAGGAAGTTTCCGAGCGCGGAGCGTGCAAACTTTTAATAATTACCCGGTTTGTTTGACGTATGTGTAATTCTATCTCTGGAATTCATCAAAATAGACCACGACTGATCCTACCGTTGGATAGAGCTTGTCTAGAGGAACATTTTGAGTGGTCAAACGGCCGAATCGGACAGGAAGTTTCCGAGCGCGGAGCGTGCAAACTTTTAATAATTACCCGGTTTGTTTGACGTATGTGTAATTCTATCTCTGGAATTCATCAAAATAGACCACGACTGATCCTACCGTTGGATAGAGTTTGTCTAGAGGAACATTTTGAGTGGTCAAACGGCCGAATCGGACAGGAAGTTTCCGAGCGCGGAGCGTGCAAACTTATAATAATTACCCGGGTTATTTGACGTATGTGTAATTCTATCTCTGGAATTCACCAAAATAGTCCCACGAATGATCCTACCGTTGGATAGAGCTTGTCTAGAGGAACATTTTGAGTGGTCAAACGACCGAATCGGGCCAGAAGTTTCCGAGCGCGGAGCGTGCAAACTTTTAATAATTACCCGGTTTATTTGACGTATGTGTAATTCTATCTGTGGAATTCACCAAAATAGTCCCACGAATGATCCTACCGTTGGATAGAGCTTGTCTAGAGGAACATTTTTAGTGGTCAAACGACCGAATCGGGCCAGAAGTTTCCGAGCGCGGAGCGTGCAAACTTTTAATAATTACCCGGTTTATTTGACGTATGTGTAATTCTATCTGTGGAATTCACCAAAATAGTCCCACGAATGATCCTACCGTTGGATAGAGCTTGTCTAGAGGAACATTTTGAGTGGTCAAACGGCCGAATCGGACCAGAAGTTTCCGAGCGCGGAGCGTGCAAACTTTTATTAATTACTCGGTATATTTGACGTGTGTAAATTTTTTTCTCTGGAATTCACCAAAATAGTCCCACGAATGATCCTACCGTTGGATAGAGTTTGTCAAGAGGAACATTTTGAGTGGTCAAACGGCCGAATCGGACCAGAAGTTTCCGAGCGCGGAGCGTGCAAACTTTTAATAATTACCCGGTTTGTTTGACGTATGTGTAATTCTATCTCTGGAATTCACCAAAATAGTCCCACGAATGATCCTACCGTTGGATAGAGCTTGTCTAGAGGAACATTTTGAGTGGTCAAACGGCCGAATCCGACAGGAAGTTTCCGAGCGCGGAGCGTGCAAACTTTTAATAATTACCCGGTTTATTTGACGTATGTGTACTTCTATCTCTGGAATTCATCAAAATATTCCCACGAATGATCCTACCGTTGGATAGAGCTTGTCTAGAGGAACATTTTGAGTGGTCAAACGGCCGAATCGGACAGGAAGTTTCCGAGCGCGGAGCGTGCAAACTTTTAATAATTACCCGGTTTGTTTGACGTATGTGTAATTCTATCTCTGGAATTCATCAAAATAGACCACGACTGATCCTACCGTTGGATAGAGCTTGTCTAGAGGAACATTTTGAGTGGTCAAACGGCCGAATCGGACAGGAAGTTTCCGAGCGCGGAGCGTGCAAACTTTTAATAATTACCCGGTTTGTTTGACGTATGTGTAATTCTATCTCTGGAATTCATCAAAATAGACCACGACTGATCCTACCGTTGGATAGAGTTTGTCTAGAGGAACATTTTGAGTGGTCAAAAGGCCGAATCCGACAGGAAGTTTCCGAGCGCGGAGCGTGCAAACTTTTAATAATTACCCGGTTTATTTGACGTATGTGTACTTCTATCTCTGGAATTCATCAAAATATTCCCACGAATGATCCTACCGTTGGATAGAGCTTGTCTAGAGGAACATTTTGAGTGGTCAAACGGCCGAATCGGACAGGAAGTTTCCGAGCGCGGAGCGTGCAAACTTATAATAATTACCCGGGTTATTTGACGTATGTGTAATTCTATCTCTGGAATTCACCAAAATAGTCCCACGAATGATCCTACCGTTGGATAGAGCTTGTCTAGAGGAACATTTTGAGTGGTCAAACGACCGAATCGGGCCAGAAGTTTCCGAGCGCGGAGCGTGCAAACTTTTAATAATTACCCGGTTTATTTGACGTATGTGTAATTCTATCTGTGGAATTCACCAAAATAGTCCCACGAATGATCCTACCGTTGGATAGAGCTTGTCTAGAGGAACATTTTTAGTGGTCAAACGACCGAATCGGGCCAGAAGTTTCCGAGCGCGGAGCGTGCAAACTTTTAATAATTACCCGGTTTATTTGACGTATGTGTAATTCTATCTGTGGAATTCACCAAAATAGTCCCACGAATGATCCTACCGTTGGATAGAGCTTGTCTAGAGGAACATTTTGAGTGGTCAAACGGCCGAATCGGACCAGAAGTTTCCGAGCGCGGAGCGTGCAAACTTTTATTAATTACTCGGTATATTTGACGTGTGTAAATTTTTTTCTCTGGAATTCACCAAAATAGTCCCACGAATGATCCTACCGTTGGATAGAGTTTGTCAAGAGGAACATTTTGAGTGGTCAAACGGCCGAATCGGACCAGAAGTTTCCGAGCGCGGAGCGTGCAAACTTTTAATAATTACCCGGTTTGTTTGACGTATGTGTAATTCTATCTCTGGAATTCACCAAAATAGTCCCACGAATGATCCTACCGTTGGATAGAGCTTGTCTAGAGGAACATTTTGAGTGGTCAAACGGCCGAATCCGACAGGAAGTTTCCGAGCGCGGAGCGTGCAAACTTTTAATAATTACCCGGTTTATTTGACGTATGTGTACTTCTATCTCTGGAATTCATCAAAATATTCCCACGAATGATCCTACCGTTGGATAGAGCTTGTCTAGAGGAACATTTTGAGTGGTCAAACGGCCGAATCGGACAGGAAGTTTCCGAGCGCGGAGCGTGCAAACTTTTAATAATTACCCGGTTTGTTTGACGTATGTGTAATTCTATCTCTGGAATTCATCAAAATAGACCACGACTGATCCTACCGTTGGATAGAGCTTGTCTAGAGGAACATTTTGAGTGGTCAAACGGCCGAATCGGACAGGAAGTTTCCGAGCGCGGAGCGTGCAAACTTTTAATAATTACCCGGTTTGTTTGACGTATGTGTAATTCTATCTCTGGAATTCATCAAAATAGACCACGACTGATCCTACCGTTGGATAGAGTTTGTCTAGAGGAACATTTTGAGTGGTCAAAAGGCCGAATCCGACAGGAAGTTTCCGAGCGCGGAGCGTGCAAACTTTTAATAATTACCCGGTTTATTTGACGTATGTGTACTTCTATCTCTGGAATTCATCAAAATATTCCCACGAATGATCCTACCGTTGGATAGAGCTTGTCTAGAGGAACATTTTGAGTGGTCAAACGGCCGAATCGGACAGGAAGTTTCCGAGCGCGGAGCGTGCAAACTTATAATAATTACCCGGGTTATTTGACGTATGTGTAATTCTATCTCTGGAATTCACCAAAATAGTCCCACGAATGATCCTACCGTTGGATAGAGCTTGTCTAGAGGAACATTTTGAGTGGTCAAACGACCGAATCGGGCCAGAAGTTTCCGAGCGCGGAGCGTGCAAACTTTTAATAATTACCCGGTTTATTTGACGTATGTGTAATTCTATCTGTGGAATTCACCAAAATAGTCCCACGAATGATCCTACCGTTGGATAGAGCTTGTCTAGAGGAACATTTTGAGTGGTCAAACGGCCGAATCGGGCCAGAAGTTTCCGAGCGCGGAGCGTGCAAACTTTTAATAATTACCCGGTTTATTCGACGTATGTAAATTTTTTTCTCTGGAATTCACCAAAATAGTCCCACGAATGATCCTACCGTTGGATAGAGTTTGTCAAGAGGAACATTTTGAGTGGTCAAACGGCCGAATCGGACCAGAAGTTTCCGAGCGCGGAGCGTGCAAACTTTTAATAATTACCCGGTTTATTTGACGTATGTGTACTTCTATCTCTGGAATTCATCAAAATATTCCCACGAATGATCCTACCGTTGGATAGAGCTTGTCTAGAGGAACATTTTGAGTGGTCAAACGGCCGAATCGGACAGGAAGTTTCCGAGCGCGGAGCGTGCAAACTTTTAATAATTACCCGGTTTGTTTGACGTATGTGTAATTCTATCTCTGGAATTCACCAAAATAGTCCCACGAATGATCCTACCGTTGGATAGAGCTTGTCTAGAGGAACATTTTTAGTGGTCAAACGGCCGAATCGGACCAGAAGTTTCCGAGCGCGGAGCGTGCAAACTTTTATTAATTACTCGGTATATTTGACGTATATAAATTTTTTTCTCTGGAATTCACCAAAATAGTCCCACGAATGATCCTACCGTTGGATAGAGCTTGTCTAGAGGAACATTTTGAGTGGTCAAACGACCGAATCGGGCCAGAAGTTTCCGAGCGCGGAGCGTGCAAACTTTTAATAATTACCCGGGTTATTTGACGTATGTGTAATTCTATCTCTGGAATTCACCAAAATAGTCCCACGAATGATCCTACCGTTGGATAGAGCTTGTCTAGAGGAACATTTTGAGTGGTCAAACGACCGAATCGGGCCAGAAGTTTCCGAGCGCGGAGCGTGCAAACTTTTAATAATTACCCGGTTTATTTGACGTATGTGTAATTCTATCTGTGGAATTCACCAAAATAGTCCCACGAATGATCCTACCGTTGGATAGAGCTTGTCTAGAGGAACATTTTGAGTGGTCAAACGGCCGAATCGGGCCAGAAGTTTCCGAGCGCGGAGCGTGCAAACTTTTAATAATTACCCGGTTTATTCGACGTATGTAAATTTTTTTCTCTGGAATTCACCAAAATAGTCCCACGAATGATCCTACCGTTGGATAGAGTTTGTCAAGAGGAACATTTTGAGTGGTCAAACGGCCGAATCGGACCAGAAGTTTCCGAGCGCGGAGCGTGCAAACTTTTAATAATTACCCGGTTTGTTTGACGTATGTGTAATTCTATCTCTGGAATTCACCAAAATAGTCCCACGAATGATCCTACCGTTGGATAGAGCTTGTCTAGAGGAACATTTTGAGTGGTCAAACGGCCGAATCGGGCCAGAAGTTTCCGAGCGCGGAGCGTGCAAACTTTTAATAATTACCCGGTTTATTCGACGTATGTAAATTTTTTTCTCTGGAATTCACCAAAATAGTCCCACGAATGATCCTACCGTTGGATAGAGTTTGTCAAGAGGAACATTTTGAGTGGTCAAACGGCCGAATCGGACCAGAAGTTTCCGAGCGCGGAGCGTGCAAACTTTTAATAATTACCCGGTTTATTTGACGTATGTGTACTTCTATCTCTGGAATTCATCAAAATATTCCCACGAATGATCCTACCGTTGGATAGAGCTTGTCTAGAGGAACATTTTGAGTGGTCAAACGGCCGAATCGGACAGGAAGTTTCCGAGCGCGGAGCGTGCAAACTTTTAATAATTACCCGGTTTGTTTGACGTATGTGTAATTCTATCTCTGGAATTCACCAAAATAGTCCCACGAATGATCCTACCGTTGGATAGAGCTTGTCTAGAGGAACATTTTTAGTGGTCAAACGGCCGAATCGGACCAGAAGTTTCCGAGCGCGGAGCGTGCAAACTTTTATTAATTACTCGGTATATTTGACGTATATAAATTTTTTTCTCTGGAATTCACCAAAATAGTCCCACGAATGATCCTACCGTTGGATAGAGCTTGTCTAGAGGAACATTTTGAGTGGTCAAACGGCCGAATCGGACCAGAAGTTTCCGAGCGCGGAGCGTGCAAACTTTTAATAATTACCCGGTTTATTTGACGTATGTGTACTTCTACCTCTGGAATTCATCAAAATATTCCCACGAATGATCCTACCGTTGGATAGAGCTTGTCTAGAGGAACATTTTTAGTGGTCAAACGGCCGAATCGGACCAGAAGTTTCCGAGCGCGGAGCGTGCAAACTTTTATTAATTACTCGGTATATTTGACGTGTGTAAATTTTTTTCTCTGGAATTCACCAAAATAGTCCCACGAATGATCCTACCGTTGGATAGAGCTTGTCTAGAGGAACATTTTGAGTGGTCAAACGGCCGAATCGGACCAGAAGTTTCCGAGCGCGGAGCGTGCAAACTTTTAATAATTACCCGGTTTATTTGACGTATGTGTACCTCTATCTCTGGAATTCATCAAAATAGTCCCACGAATGATCCTACCGTTGGATAGAGCTTGTCTAGAGGAACATTTTGAGTGGTCAAACGGCCGAATCGGGCCAGAAGTTTCCGAGCGCGGAGCGTGCAAACTTTTAATAATTACCCGGTTTATTTGACGTATGTGTACCTCTATCTCTGGAATTCATCAAAATAGTCCCACGAATGATCCTACCGTTGGATAGAGCTTGTCTAGAGGAACATTTTGAGTGGTCAAACGGCCGAATCGGACAGGAAGTTTCCGAGCGCGGAGCGTGCAAACTTTTAATAATTACCCGGGTTATTTGACGTATGTGTAATTCTATCTCTGGAATTCACCAAAATAGTCCCACGAATGATCCTACCGTTGGATAGAGCTTGTCTAGAGGAACATTTTGAGTGGTCAAACGACCGAATCGGGCCAGAAGTTTCCGAGCGCGGAGCGTGCAAACTTTTAATAATTACCCGGTTTATTTGACGTATGTGTAATTCTATCTGTGAAATTCACCAAAATAGTCCCACGAATGATCCTACCGTTGGATAGAGCTTGTCTAGAGGAACATTTTGAGTGGTCAAACGGCCGAATCGGGCCAGAAGTTTCCGAGCGCGGAGCGTGCAAACTTTTAATAATTACCCGGTTTATTCGACGTATGTAAATTTTTTTCTCTGGAATTCACCAAAATAGTCCCACGAATGATCCTACCGTTGGATAGAGTTTGTCAAGAGGAACATTTTGAGTGGTCAAACGGCCGAATCGGACCAGAAGTTTCCGAGCGCGGAGCGTGCAAACTTTTAATAATTACCCGGTTTATTTGACGTATGTGTACTTCTATCTCTGGAATTCATCAAAATATTCCCACGAATGATCCTACCGTTGGATAGAGCTTGTCTAGAGGAACATTTTGAGTGGTCAAACGGCCGAATCGGACAGGAAGTTTCCGAGCGCGGAGCGTGCAAACATTTAATAATTACCCGGTTTGTTTGACGTATGTGTAATTCTATCTCTGGAATTCACCAAAATAGTCCCACGAATGATCCTACCGTTGGATAGAGCTTGTCTAGAGGAACATTTTTAGTGGTCAAACGGCCGAATCGGACCAGAAGTTTCCGAGCGCGGAGCGTGCAAACTTTTATTAATTACTCGGTATATTTGACGTGTGTAAATTTTTTTCTCTGGAATTCACCAAAATAGTCCCACGAATGATCCTACCGTTGGATAGAGTTTGTCAAGAGGAACATTTTGAGTGGTCAAACGGCCGAATCGGACCAGAAGTTTCCGAGCGCGGAGCGTGCAAACTTTTAATAATTACCCGGTTTATTTGACGTATGTGTACTTCTACCTCTGGAATTCATCAAAATATTCCCACGAATGATCCTACCGTTGGATAGAGCTTGTCTAGAGGAACATTTTTAGTGGTCAAACGGCCGAATCGGGCCAGAAGTTTCCGAGCGCGGAGCGTGCAAACTTTTAATAATTACCCGGTTTATTCGACGTATATAAATTTTTTTCTCTGGAATTCACCAAAATAGTCCCACGAATGATCCTACCGTTGGATAGAGCTTGTCTAGAGGAACATTTTGAGTGGTCAAACGACCGAATCGGGCCAGAAGTTTCCGAGCGCGGAGCGTGCAAACTTTTAATAATTACCCGGGTTATTTGACGTATGTGTAATTCTATCTCTGGAATTCACCAAAATAGTCCCACGAATGATCCTACCGTTGGATAGAGCTTGTCTAGAGGAACATTTTGATTGGTCAAACGACCGAATCGGGCCAGAAGTTTCCGAGCGCGGAGCGTGCAAACTTTTAATAATTACCCGGTTTATTTGACGTATGTGTAATTCTATCTGTGGAATTCACCAAAATAGTCCCACGAATGATCCTACCGTTGGATAGAGCTTGTCTAGAGGAACATTTTGAGTGGTCAAACGGCCGAATCGGGCCAGAAGTTTCCGAGCGCGGAGCGTGCAAACTTTTAATAATTACCCGGTTTATTCGACGTATGTAAATTTTTTTCTCTGGAATTCACCAAAATAGTCCCACGAATGATCCTACCGTTGGATAGAGTTTGTCAAGAGGAACATTTTGAGTGGTCAAACGGCCGAATCGGGCCAGAAGTTTCCGAGCGCGGAGCGTGCAAACTTTTAATAATTACCCGGTTTATTCGACGTATGTAAATTTTTTTCTCTGGAATTCACCAAAATAGTCCCACGAATGATCCTACCGTTGGATAGAGTTTGTCAAGAGGAACATTTTTAGTGGTCAAACGGCCGAATCGGACCAGAAGTTTCCGAGCGCGGAGCGTGCAAACTTTTATTAATTACTCGGTATATTTGACGTGTGTAAATTTTTTTCTCTGGAATTCACCAAAATAGTCCCACGAATGATCCTACCGTTGGATAGAGTTTGTCAAGAGGAACATTTTGAGTGGTCAAACGGCCGAATCGGACCAGAAGTTTCCGAGCGCGGAGTGTGCAAACTTTTAATAATTACCCGGTTTATTTGACGTATGTGTACCTCTATCTCTGGAATTCATCAAAATAGTCCCACGAATGATCCTACCGTTGGATAGAGCTTGTCTAGAGGAACATTTTGAGTGGTCAAACGGCCGAATCGGACCAGAAGTTTCCGAGCGCGGAGCGTGCAAACTTTTAATAATTACCCGGTTTATTTGACGTATGTGTACTTCTACCTCTGGAATTCATCAAAATATTCCCACGAATGATCCTACCGTTGGATAGAGCTTGTCTAGAGGAACATTTTTAGTGGTCAAACGGCCGAATCGGACCAGAAGTTTCCGAGCGCGGAGCGTGCAAACTTTTATTAATTACTCGGTATATTTGACGTGTGTAAATTTTTTTCTCTGGAATTCACCAAAATAGTCCCACGAATGATCCTACCGTTGGATAGAGTTTGTCAAGAGGAACATTTTGAGTGGTCAAACGGCCGAATCGGACCAGAAGTTTCCGAGCGCGGAGCGTGCAAACTTTTAATAATTACCCGGTTTGTTTGACGTATGTGTAATTCTATCTCTGGAATTCACCAAAATAGTCCCACGAATGATCCTACCGTTGGATAGAGCTTGTCTAGAGGAACATTTTGAGTGGTCAAACGGCCGAATCGGACCAGAAGTTTCCGAGCGCGGAGCGTGCAAACTTTTAATAATTACCCGGTTTATTTGACGTATGTGTACTTCTACCTCTGGAATTCATCAAAATATTCCCACGAATGATCCTACCGTTGGATAGAGCTTGTCTAGAGGAACATTTTTAGTGGTCAAACGGCCGAATCGGACCAGAAGTTTCCGAGCGCGGAGCGTGCAAACTTTTATTAATTACTCGGTATATTTGACGTGTGTAAATTTTTTTCTCTGGAATTCACCAAAATAGTCCCACGAATGATCCTACCGTTGGATAGAGCTTGTCTAGAGGAACATTTTGAGTGGTCAAACGGCCGAATCGGACCAGAAGTTTCCGAGCGCGGAGCGTGCAAACTTTTAATAATTACCCGGTTTATTTGACGTATGTGTACCTCTATCTCTGGAATTCATCAAAATAGTCCCACGAATGATCCTACCGTTGGATAGAGCTTGTCTAGAGGAACATTTTGAGTGGTCAAACGGCCGAATCGGGCCAGAAGTTTCCGAGCGCGGAGCGTGCAAACTTTTAATAATTACCCGGTTTATTTGACGTATGTGTACCTCTATCTCTGGAATTCATCAAAATAGTCCCACGAATGATCCTACCGTTGGATAGAGCTTGTCTAGAGGAACATTTTGAGTGGTCAAACGGCCGAATCGGACAGGAAGTTTCCGAGCGCGGAGCGTGCAAACTTTTAATAATTACCCGGGTTATTTGACGTATGTGTAATTCTATCTCTGGAATTCACCAAAATAGTCCCACGAATGATCCTACCGTTGGATAGAGCTTGTCTAGAGGAACATTTTGAGTGGTCAAACGACCGAATCGGGCCAGAAGTTTCCGAGCGCGGAGCGTGCAAACTTTTAATAATTACCCGGTTTATTTGACGTATGTGTAATTCTATCTGTGAAATTCACCAAAATAGTCCCACGAATGATCCTACCGTTGGATAGAGCTTGTCTAGAGGAACATTTTGAGTGGTCAAACGGCCGAATCGGGCCAGAAGTTTCCGAGCGCGGAGCGTGCAAACTTTTAATAATTACCCGGTTTATTCGACGTATGTAAATTTTTTTCTCTGGAATTCACCAAAATAGTCCCACGAATGATCCTACCGTTGGATAGAGTTTGTCAAGAGGAACATTTTGAGTGGTCAAACGGCCGAATCGGACCAGAAGTTTCCGAGCGCGGAGCGTGCAAACTTTTAATAATTACCCGGTTTATTTGACGTATGTGTACTTCTATCTCTGGAATTCATCAAAATATTCCCACGAATGATCCTACCGTTGGATAGAGCTTGTCTAGAGGAACATTTTGAGTGGTCAAACGGCCGAATCGGACAGGAAGTTTCCGAGCGCGGAGCGTGCAAACATTTAATAATTACCCGGTTTGTTTGACGTATGTGTAATTCTATCTCTGGAATTCACCAAAATAGTCCCACGAATGATCCTACCGTTGGATAGAGCTTGTCTAGAGGAACATTTTTAGTGGTCAAACGGCCGAATCGGACCAGAAGTTTCCGAGCGCGGAGCGTGCAAACTTTTATTAATTACTCGGTATATTTGACGTGTGTAAATTTTTTTCTCTGGAATTCACCAAAATAGTCCCACGAATGATCCTACCGTTGGATAGAGTTTGTCAAGAGGAACATTTTGAGTGGTCAAACGGCCGAATCGGACCAGAAGTTTCCGAGCGCGGAGCGTGCAAACTTTTAATAATTACCCGGTTTATTTGACGTATGTGTACTTCTACCTCTGGAATTCATCAAAATATTCCCACGAATGATCCTACCGTTGGATAGAGCTTGTCTAGAGGAACATTTTTAGTGGTCAAACGGCCGAATCGGGCCAGAAGTTTCCGAGCGCGGAGCGTGCAAACTTTTAATAATTACCCGGTTTATTCGACGTATATAAATTTTTTTCTCTGGAATTCACCAAAATAGTCCCACGAATGATCCTACCGTTGGATAGAGCTTGTCTAGAGGAACATTTTGAGTGGTCAAACGACCGAATCGGGCCAGAAGTTTCCGAGCGCGGAGCGTGCAAACTTTTAATAATTACCCGGGTTATTTGACGTATGTGTAATTCTATCTCTGGAATTCACCAAAATAGTCCCACGAATGATCCTACCGTTGGATAGAGCTTGTCTAGAGGAACATTTTGATTGGTCAAACGACCGAATCGGGCCAGAAGTTTCCGAGCGCGGAGCGTGCAAACTTTTAATAATTACCCGGTTTATTTGACGTATGTGTAATTCTATCTGTGGAATTCACCAAAATAGTCCCACGAATGATCCTACCGTTGGATAGAGCTTGTCTAGAGGAACATTTTGAGTGGTCAAACGGCCGAATCGGGCCAGAAGTTTCCGAGCGCGGAGCGTGCAAACTTTTAATAATTACCCGGTTTATTCGACGTATGTAAATTTTTTTCTCTGGAATTCACCAAAATAGTCCCACGAATGATCCTACCGTTGGATAGAGTTTGTCAAGAGGAACATTTTGAGTGGTCAAACGGCCGAATCGGGCCAGAAGTTTCCGAGCGCGGAGCGTGCAAACTTTTAATAATTACCCGGTTTATTCGACGTATGTAAATTTTTTTCTCTGGAATTCACCAAAATAGTCCCACGAATGATCCTACCGTTGGATAGAGTTTGTCAAGAGGAACATTTTTAGTGGTCAAACGGCCGAATCGGACCAGAAGTTTCCGAGCGCGGAGCGTGCAAACTTTTATTAATTACTCGGTATATTTGACGTGTGTAAATTTTTTTCTCTGGAATTCACCAAAATAGTCCCACGAATGATCCTACCGTTGGATAGAGTTTGTCAAGAGGAACATTTTGAGTGGTCAAACGGCCGAATCGGACCAGAAGTTTCCGAGCGCGGAGTGTGCAAACTTTTAATAATTACCCGGTTTATTTGACGTATGTGTACCTCTATCTCTGGAATTCATCAAAATAGTCCCACGAATGATCCTACCGTTGGATAGAGCTTGTCTAGAGGAACATTTTGAGTGGTCAAACGGCCGAATCGGACCAGAAGTTTCCGAGCGCGGAGCGTGCAAACTTTTAATAATTACCCGGTTTATTTGACGTATGTGTACTTCTACCTCTGGAATTCATCAAAATATTCCCACGAATGATCCTACCGTTGGATAGAGCTTGTCTAGAGGAACATTTTTAGTGGTCAAACGGCCGAATCGGACCAGAAGTTTCCGAGCGCGGAGCGTGCAAACTTTTATTAATTACTCGGTATATTTGACGTGTGTAAATTTTTTTCTCTGGAATTCACCAAAATAGTCCCACGAATGATCCTACCGTTGGATAGAGTTTGTCAAGAGGAACATTTTGAGTGGTCAAACGGCCGAATCGGACCAGAAGTTTCCGAGCGCGGAGCGTGCAAACTTTTAATAATTACCCGGTTTGTTTGACGTATGTGTAATTCTATCTCTGGAATTCACCAAAATAGTCCCACGAATGATCCTACCGTTGGATAGAGCTTGTCTAGAGGAACATTTTGAGTGGTCAAACGGCCGAATCGGACCAGAAGTTTCCGAGCGCGGAGCGTGCAAACTTTTATTAATTACTCGGTATATTTGACGTGTGTAAATTTTTTTCTCTGGAATTCACCAAAATAGTCCCACGAATGATCCTACCGTTGGATAGAGTTTGTCAAGAGGAACATTTTGAGTGGTCAAACGGCCGAATCGGACCAGAAGTTTCCGAGCGCGGAGTGTGCAAACTTTTAATAATTACCCGGTTTATTTGACGTATGTGTACCTCTATCTCTGGAATTCATCAAAATAGTCCCACGAATGATCCTACCGTTGGATAGAGCTTGTCTAGAGGAACATTTTGAGTGGTCAAACGGCCGAATCGGACCAGAAGTTTCCGAGCGCGGAGCGTGCAAACTTTTAATAATTACCCGGTTTATTTGACGTATGTGTACTTCTACCTCTGGAATTCATCAAAATATTCCCACGAATGATCCTACCGTTGGATAGAGCTTGTCTAGAGGAACATTTTTAGTGGTCAAACGGCCGAATCGGACCAGAAGTTTCCGAGCGCGGAGCGTGCAAACTTTTATTAATTACTCGGTATATTTGACGTGTGTAAATTTTTTTCTCTGGAATTCACCAAAATAGTCCCACGAATGATCCTACCGTTGGATAGAGTTTGTCAAGAGGAACATTTTGAGTGGTCAAACGGCCGAATCGGACCAGAAGTTTCCGAGCGCGGAGCGTGCAAACTTTTAATAATTACCCGGTTTGTTTGACGTATGTGTAATTCTATCTCTGGAATTCACCAAAATAGTCCCACGAATGATCCTACCGTTGGATAGAGCTTGTCTAGAGGAACATTTTGAGTGGTCAAACGGCCGAATCGGACCAGAAGTTTCCGAGCGCGGAGCGTGCAAACTTTTATTAATTACTCGGTATATTTGACGTGTGTAAATTTTTTTCTCTGGAATTCACCAAAATAGTCCCACGAATGATCCTACCGTTGGATAGAGTTTGTCAAGAGGAACATTTTGAGTGGTCAAACGGCCGAATCGGACCAGAAGTTTCCGAGCGCGGAGCGTGCAAACTTTTAATAATTACCCGGTTTATTTGACGTATGTGTACCTCTATCTCTGGAATTCATCAAAATAGTCCCACGAATGATCCTACCGTTGGATAGAGCTTGTCTAGAGGAACATTTTGAGTGGTCAAACGGCCGAATCGGACCAGAAGTTTCCGAGCGCGGAGCGTGCAAACTTTTAATAATTACCCGGTTTGTTTGACGTATGTGTAATTCTATCTCTGGAATTCACCAAAATAGTCCCACGAATGATCCTACCGTTGGATAGAGCTTGTCTAGAGGAACATTTTTAGTGGTCAAACGGCCGAATCGGACCAGAAGTTTCCGAGCGCGGAGCGTGCAAACTTTTATTAATTACTCGGTATATTTGACGTATATAAATTTTTTTCTCTGGAATTCACCAAAATAGTCCCACGAATGATCCTACCGTTGGATAGAGCTTGTCTAGAGGAACATTTTGAGTGGTCAAACGGCCGAATCGGACCAGAAGTTTCCGAGCGCGGAGCGTGCAAACTTTTAATAATTACCCGGTTTATTTGACGTATGTGTACTTCTACCTCTGGAATTCATCAAAATATTCCCACGAATGATCCTACCGTTGGATAGAGCTTGTCTAGAGGAACATTTTTAGTGGTCAAACGGCCGAATCGGACCAGAAGTTTCCGAGCGCGGAGCGTGCAAACTTTTATTAATTACTCGGTATATTTGACGTGTGTAAATTTTTTTCTCTGGAATTCACCAAAATAGTCCCACGAATGATCCTACCGTTGGATAGAGCTTGTCTAGAGGAACATTTTGAGTGGTCAAACGGCCGAATCGGACCAGAAGTTTCCGAGCGCGGAGCGTGCAAACTTTTAATAATTACCCGGTTTATTTGACGTATGTGTACCTCTATCTCTGGAATTCATCGAAATAGTCCCACGAATGATCCTACCGTTGGATAGAGCTTGTCTAGAGGAACATTTTGAGTGGTCAAACGGCCGAATCGGGCCAGAAGTTTCCGAGCGCGGAGCGTGCAAACTTTTAATAATTACCCGGTTTATTTGACGTATGTGTAATTCTATCTGTGGAATTCACCAAAATAGTCCCACGAATGATCCTACCGTTGGATAGAGCTTGTCTAGAGGAACATTTTGAGTGGTCAAACGGCCGAATCGGGCCAGAAGTTTCCGAGCGCGGAGCGTGCAAACTTTTAATAATTACCCGGTTTATTCGACGTATGTAAATTTTTTTCTCTGGAATTCACCAAAATAGTCCCACGAATGATCCTACCGTTGGATAGAGTTTGTCAAGAGGAACATTTTGAGTGGTCAAACGGCCGAATCGGACCAGAAGTTTCCGAGCGCGGAGCGTGCAAACTTTTAATAATTACCCGGTTTATTTGACGTATGTGTACTTCTATCTCTGGAATTCATCAAAATATTCCCACGAATGATCCTACCGTTGGATAGAGCTTGTCTAGAGGAACATTTTGAGTGGTCAAACGGCCGAATCGGACAGGAAGTTTCCGAGCGCGGAGCGTGCAAACTTTTAATAATTACCCGGTTTGTTTGACGTATGTGTAATTCTATCTCTGGAATTCACCAAAATAGTCCCACGAATGATCCTACCGTTGGATAGAGCTTGTCTAGAGGAACATTTTTAGTGGTCAAACGGCCGAATCGGACCAGAAGTTTCCGAGCGCGGAGCGTGCAAACTTTTATTAATTACTCGGTATATTTGACGTATATAAATTTTTTTCTCTGGAATTCACCAAAATAGTCCCACGAATGATCCTACCGTTGGATAGAGCTTGTCTAGAGGAACATTTTGAGTGGTCAAACGACCGAATCGGGCCAGAAGTTTCCGAGCGCGGAGCGTGCAAACTTTTAATAATTACCCGGGTTATTTGACGTATGTGTAATTCTATCTCTGGAATTCACCAAAATAGTCCCACGAATGATCCTACCGTTGGATAGAGCTTGTCTAGAGGAACATTTTGAGTGGTCAAACGACCGAATCGGGCCAGAAGTTTCCGAGCGCGGAGCGTGCAAACTTTTAATAATTACCCGGTTTATTTGACGTATGTGTAATTCTATCTGTGGAATTCACCAAAATAGTCCCACGAATGATCCTACCGTTGGATAGAGCTTGTCTAGAGGAACATTTTGAGTGGTCAAACGGCCGAATCGGGCCAGAAGTTTCCGAGCGCGGAGCGTGCAAACTTTTAATAATTACCCGGTTTATTCGACGTATGTAAATTTTTTTCTCTGGAATTCACCAAAATAGTCCCACGAATGATCCTACCGTTGGATAGAGTTTGTCAAGAGGAACATTTTGAGTGGTCAAACGGCCGAATCGGACCAGAAGTTTCCGAGCGCGGAGCGTGCAAACTTTTAATAATTACCCGGTTTGTTTGACGTATGTGTAATTCTATCTCTGGAATTCACCAAAATAGTCCCACGAATGATCCTACCGTTGGATAGAGCTTGTCTAGAGGAACATTTTGAGTGGTCAAACGGCCGAATCGGGCCAGAAGTTTCCGAGCGCGGAGCGTGCAAACTTTTAATAATTACCCGGTTTATTCGACGTATGTAAATTTTTTTCTCTGGAATTCACCAAAATAGTCCCACGAATGATCCTACCGTTGGATAGAGTTTGTCAAGAGGAACATTTTGAGTGGTCAAACGGCCGAATCGGACCAGAAGTTTCCGAGCGCGGAGCGTGCAAACTTTTAATAATTACCCGGTTTATTTGACGTATGTGTACTTCTATCTCTGGAATTCATCAAAATATTCCCACGAATGATCCTACCGTTGGATAGAGCTTGTCTAGAGGAACATTTTGAGTGGTCAAACGGCCGAATCGGACAGGAAGTTTCCGAGCGCGGAGCGTGCAAACTTTTAATAATTACCCGGTTTGTTTGACGTATGTGTAATTCTATCTCTGGAATTCACCAAAATAGTCCCACGAATGATCCTACCGTTGGATAGAGCTTGTCTAGAGGAACATTTTTAGTGGTCAAACGGCCGAATCGGACCAGAAGTTTCCGAGCGCGGAGCGTGCAAACTTTTATTAATTACTCGGTATATTTGACGTATATAAATTTTTTTCTCTGGAATTCACCAAAATAGTCCCACGAATGATCCTACCGTTGGATAGAGCTTGTCTAGAGGAACATTTTGAGTGGTCAAACGGCCGAATCGGACCAGAAGTTTCCGAGCGCGGAGCGTGCAAACTTTTAATAATTACCCGGTTTATTTGACGTATGTGTACTTCTACCTCTGGAATTCATCAAAATATTCCCACGAATGATCCTACCGTTGGATAGAGCTTGTCTAGAGGAACATTTTTAGTGGTCAAACGGCCGAATCGGACCAGAAGTTTCCGAGCGCGGAGCGTGCAAACTTTTATTAATTACTCGGTATATTTGACGTGTGTAAATTTTTTTCTCTGGAATTCACCAAAATAGTCCCACGAATGATCCTACCGTTGGATAGAGCTTGTCTAGAGGAACATTTTGAGTGGTCAAACGGCCGAATCGGACCAGAAGTTTCCGAGCGCGGAGCGTGCAAACTTTTAATAATTACCCGGTTTATTTGACGTATGTGTACCTCTATCTCTGGAATTCATCAAAATAGTCCCACGAATGATCCTACCGTTGGATAGAGCTTGTCTAGAGGAACATTTTGAGTGGTCAAACGGCCGAATCGGGCCAGAAGTTTCCGAGCGCGGAGCGTGCAAACTTTTAATAATTACCCGGTTTATTTGACGTATGTGTACCTCTATCTCTGGAATTCATCAAAATAGTCCCACGAATGATCCTACCGTTGGATAGAGCTTGTCTAGAGGAACATTTTGAGTGGTCAAACGGCCGAATCGGACAGGAAGTTTCCGAGCGCGGAGCGTGCAAACTTTTAATAATTACCCGGGTTATTTGACGTATGTGTAATTCTATCTCTGGAATTCACCAAAATAGTCCCACGAATGATCCTACCGTTGGATAGAGCTTGTCTAGAGGAACATTTTGAGTGGTCAAACGACCGAATCGGGCCAGAAGTTTCCGAGCGCGGAGCGTGCAAACTTTTAATAATTACCCGGTTTATTTGACGTATGTGTAATTCTATCTGTGAAATTCACCAAAATAGTCCCACGAATGATCCTACCGTTGGATAGAGCTTGTCTAGAGGAACATTTTGAGTGGTCAAACGGCCGAATCGGGCCAGAAGTTTCCGAGCGCGGAGCGTGCAAACTTTTAATAATTACCCGGTTTATTCGACGTATGTAAATTTTTTTCTCTGGAATTCACCAAAATAGTCCCACGAATGATCCTACCGTTGGATAGAGTTTGTCAAGAGGAACATTTTGAGTGGTCAAACGGCCGAATCGGACCAGAAGTTTCCGAGCGCGGAGCGTGCAAACTTTTAATAATTACCCGGTTTATTTGACGTATGTGTACTTCTATCTCTGGAATTCATCAAAATATTCCCACGAATGATCCTACCGTTGGATAGAGCTTGTCTAGAGGAACATTTTGAGTGGTCAAACGGCCGAATCGGACAGGAAGTTTCCGAGCGCGGAGCGTGCAAACATTTAATAATTACCCGGTTTGTTTGACGTATGTGTAATTCTATCTCTGGAATTCACCAAAATAGTCCCACGAATGATCCTACCGTTGGATAGAGCTTGTCTAGAGGAACATTTTTAGTGGTCAAACGGCCGAATCGGACCAGAAGTTTCCGAGCGCGGAGCGTGCAAACTTTTATTAATTACTCGGTATATTTGACGTGTGTAAATTTTTTTCTCTGGAATTCACCAAAATAGTCCCACGAATGATCCTACCGTTGGATAGAGTTTGTCAAGAGGAACATTTTGAGTGGTCAAACGGCCGAATCGGACCAGAAGTTTCCGAGCGCGGAGCGTGCAAACTTTTAATAATTACCCGGTTTATTTGACGTATGTGTACTTCTACCTCTGGAATTCATCAAAATATTCCCACGAATGATCCTACCGTTGGATAGAGCTTGTCTAGAGGAACATTTTTAGTGGTCAAACGGCCGAATCGGGCCAGAAGTTTCCGAGCGCGGAGCGTGCAAACTTTTAATAATTACCCGGTTTATTCGACGTATATAAATTTTTTTCTCTGGAATTCACCAAAATAGTCCCACGAATGATCCTACCGTTGGATAGAGCTTGTCTAGAGGAACATTTTGAGTGGTCAAACGACCGAATCGGGCCAGAAGTTTCCGAGCGCGGAGCGTGCAAACTTTTAATAATTACCCGGGTTATTTGACGTATGTGTAATTCTATCTCTGGAATTCACCAAAATAGTCCCACGAATGATCCTACCGTTGGATAGAGCTTGTCTAGAGGAACATTTTGATTGGTCAAACGACCGAATCGGGCCAGAAGTTTCCGAGCGCGGAGCGTGCAAACTTTTAATAATTACCCGGTTTATTTGACGTATGTGTAATTCTATCTGTGGAATTCACCAAAATAGTCCCACGAATGATCCTACCGTTGGATAGAGCTTGTCTAGAGGAACATTTTGAGTGGTCAAACGGCCGAATCGGGCCAGAAGTTTCCGAGCGCGGAGCGTGCAAACTTTTAATAATTACCCGGTTTATTCGACGTATGTAAATTTTTTTCTCTGGAATTCACCAAAATAGTCCCACGAATGATCCTACCGTTGGATAGAGTTTGTCAAGAGGAACATTTTGAGTGGTCAAACGGCCGAATCGGGCCAGAAGTTTCCGAGCGCGGAGCGTGCAAACTTTTAATAATTACCCGGTTTATTCGACGTATGTAAATTTTTTTCTCTGGAATTCACCAAAATAGTCCCACGAATGATCCTACCGTTGGATAGAGTTTGTCAAGAGGAACATTTTTAGTGGTCAAACGGCCGAATCGGACCAGAAGTTTCCGAGCGCGGAGCGTGCAAACTTTTATTAATTACTCGGTATATTTGACGTGTGTAAATTTTTTTCTCTGGAATTCACCAAAATAGTCCCACGAATGATCCTACCGTTGGATAGAGTTTGTCAAGAGGAACATTTTGAGTGGTCAAACGGCCGAATCGGACCAGAAGTTTCCGAGCGCGGAGTGTGCAAACTTTTAATAATTACCCGGTTTATTTGACGTATGTGTACCTCTATCTCTGGAATTCATCAAAATAGTCCCACGAATGATCCTACCGTTGGATAGAGTTTGTCTAGAGGAACATTTTGAGTGGTCAAAAGGCCGAATCCGACAGGAAGTTTCCGAGCGCGGAGCGTGCAAACTTTTAATAATTACCCGGTTTATTTGACGTATGTGTAATTCTACCTCTGGAATTCATCAAAATATTCCCACGAATGATCCTACCGTTGGATAGAGCTTGTCTAGAGGAACATTTTTAGTGGTCAAACGGCCGAATCGGACCAGAAGTTTCCGAGCGCGGAGCGTGCAAACTTTTATTAATTACTCGGTATATTTGACGTGTGTAAATTTTTTTCTCTGGAATTCACCAAAATAGTCCCACGACTGATCCTACCGTTGGATAGAGTTTGTCAAGAGGAACATTTTGAGTGGTCAAACGGCCGAATCGGACAGGAAGTTTCCGAGCGCGGAGCGTGCAAACTTTTAATAATTACCCGGTTTATTTGACGTATGTGTAATTCTACCTCTGGAATTCATCAAAATATTCCCACGAATGATCCTACCGTTGGATAGAGCTTGTCTAGAGGAACATTTTTAGTGGTCAAACGGCCGAATCGGACCAGAAGTTTCCGAGCGCGGAGTGTGCAAACTTTTAATAATTACCCGGTTTATTTGACGTATGTGTACCTCTATCTCTGGAATTCATCAAAATAGTCCCACGAATGATCCTACCGTTGGATAGAGTTTGTCTAGAGGAACATTTTGAGTGGTCAAAAGGCCGAATCCGACAGGAAGTTTCCGAGCGCGGAGCGTGCAAACTTTTAATAATTACCCGGTTTATTTGACGTATGTGTACTTCTACCTCTGGAATTCATCAAAATATTCCCACGAATGATCCTACCGTTGGATAGAGCTTGTCTAGAGGAACATTTTTAGTGGTCAAACGGCCGAATCGGACCAGAAGTTTCCGAGCGCGGAGCGTGCAAACTTTTATTAATTACTCGGTATATTTGACGTGTGTAAATTTTTTTCTCTGGAATTCACCAAAATAGTCCCACGAATGATCCTACCGTTGGATAGAGTTTGTCAAGAGGAACATTTTGAGTGGTCAAACGGCCGAATCGGACCAGAAGTTTCCGAGCGCGGAGCGTGCAAACTTTTAATAATTACCCGGTTTGTTTGACGTATGTGTAATTCTATCTCTGGAATTCACCAAAATAGTCCCACGAATGATCCTACCGTTGGATAGAGCTTGTCTAGAGGAACATTTTGAGTGGTCAAACGGCCGAATCGGACCAGAAGTTTCCGAGCGCGGAGCGTGCAAACTTTTATTAATTACTCGGTATATTTGACGTGTGTAAATTTTTTTCTCTGGAATTCACCAAAATAGTCCCACGAATGATCCTACCGTTGGATAGAGCTTGTCTAGAGGAACATTTTGAGTGGTCAAACGGCCGAATCGGACCAGAAGTTTCCGAGCGCGGAGCGTGCAAACTTTTAATAATTACCCGGTTTATTTGACGTATGTGTACTTCTACCTCTGGAATTCATCAAAATATTCCCACGAATGATCCTACCGTTGGATAGAGCTTGTCTAGAGGAACATTTTTAGTGGTCAAACGGCCGAATCGGACCAGAAGTTTCCGAGCGCGGAGCGTGCAAACTTTTATTAATTACTCGGTATATTTGACGTGTGTAAATTTTTTTCTCTGGAATTCACCAAAATAGTCCCACGAATGATCCTACCGTTGGATAGAGTTTGTCAAGAGGAACATTTTGAGTGGTCAAACGGCCGAATCGGACCAGAAGTTTCCGAGCGCGGAGCGTGCAAACTTTTAATAATTACCCGGTTTGTTTGACGTATGTGTAATTCTATCTCTGGAATTCACCAAAATAGTCCCACGAATGATCCTACCGTTGGATAGAGCTTGTCTAGAGGAACATTTTGAGTGGTCAAACGGCCGAATCGGACCAGAAGTTTCCGAGCGCGGAGCGTGCAAACTTTTATTAATTACTCGGTATATTTGACGTGTGTAAATTTTTTTCTCTGGAATTCACCAAAATAGTCCCACGAATGATCCTACCGTTGGATAGAGTTTGTCAAGAGGAACATTTTGAGTGGTCAAACGGCCGAATCGGACCAGAAGTTTCCGAGCGCGGAGCGTGCAAACTTTTAATAATTACCCGGTTTATTTGACGTATGTGTACCTCTATCTCTGGAATTCATCAAAATAGTCCCACGAATGATCCTACCGTTGGATAGAGCTTGTCTAGAGGAACATTTTGAGTGGTCAAACGGCCGAATCGGACCAGAAGTTTCCGAGCGCGGAGCGTGCAAACTTTTAATAATTACCCGGTTTGTTTGACGTATGTGTAATTCTATCTCTGGAATTCACCAAAATAGTCCCACGAATGATCCTACCGTTGGATAGAGCTTGTCTAGAGGAACATTTTTAGTGGTCAAACGGCCGAATCGGACCAGAAGTTTCCGAGCGCGGAGCGTGCAAACTTTTATTAATTACTCGGTATATTTGACGTATATAAATTTTTTTCTCTGGAATTCACCAAAATAGTCCCACGAATGATCCTACCGTTGGATAGAGCTTGTCTAGAGGAACATTTTGAGTGGTCAAACGGCCGAATCGGACCAGAAGTTTCCGAGCGCGGAGCGTGCAAACTTTTAATAATTACCCGGTTTATTTGACGTATGTGTACTTCTACCTCTGGAATTCATCAAAATATTCCCACGAATGATCCTACCGTTGGATAGAGCTTGTCTAGAGGAACATTTTTAGTGGTCAAACGGCCGAATCGGACCAGAAGTTTCCGAGCGCGGAGCGTGCAAACTTTTATTAATTACTCGGTATATTTGACGTGTGTAAATTTTTTTCTCTGGAATTCACCAAAATAGTCCCACGAATGATCCTACCGTTGGATAGAGCTTGTCTAGAGGAACATTTTGAGTGGTCAAACGGCCGAATCGGACCAGAAGTTTCCGAGCGCGGAGCGTGCAAACTTTTAATAATTACCCGGTTTATTTGACGTATGTGTACCTCTATCTCTGGAATTCATCGAAATAGTCCCACGAATGATCCTACCGTTGGATAGAGCTTGTCTAGAGGAACATTTTGAGTGGTCAAACGGCCGAATCGGGCCAGAAGTTTCCGAGCGCGGAGCGTGCAAACTTTTAATAATTACCCGGTTTATTTGACGTATGTGTACCTCTATCTCTGGAATTCATCAAAATAGTCCCACGAATGATCCTACCGTTGGATAGAGTTTGTCAAGAGGAACATTTTTAGTGGTCAAACGGCCGAATCGGACCAGAAGTTTCCGAGCGCGGAGCGTGCAAACTTTTATTAATTACTCGGTATATTTGACGTGTGTAAATTTTTTTCTCTGGAATTCACCAAAATAGTCCCACGAATGATCCTACCGTTGGATAGAGTTTGTCAAGAGGAACATTTTGAGTGGTCAAACGGCCGAATCGGACCAGAAGTTTCCGAGCGCGGAGCGTGCAAACTTTTAATAATTACCCGGTTTGTTTGACGTATGTGTAATTCTATCTCTGGAATTCACCAAAATAGTCCCACGAATGATCCTACCGTTGGATAGAGCTTGTCTAGAGGAACATTTTGAGTGGTCAAACGGCCGAATCCGACAGGAAGTTTCCGAGCGCGGAGCGTGCAAACTTTTAATAATTACCCGGTTTATTTGACGTATGTGTACTTCTATCTCTGGAATTCATCAAAATATTCCCACGAATGATCCTACCGTTGGATAGAGCTTGTCTAGAGGAACATTTTGAGTGGTCAAACGGCCGAATCGGACAGGAAGTTTCCGAGCGCGGAGCGTGCAAACTTTTAATAATTACCCGGGTTATTTGACGTATGTGTAATTCTATCTCTGGAATTCACCAAAATAGTCCCACGAATGATCCTACCGTTGGATAGAGCTTGTCTAGAGGAACATTTTGAGTGGTCAAACGGCCGAATCGGACAGGAAGTTTCCGAGCGCGGAGCGTGCAAACTTTTAATAATTACCCGGTTTGTTTGACGTATGTGTAATTCTATCTCTGGAATTCATCAAAATAGACCACGACTGATCCTACCGTTGGATAGAGTTTGTCTAGAGGAACATTTTGAGTGGTCAAAAGGCCGAATCCGACAGGAAGTTTCCGAGCGCGGAGCGTGCAAACTTTTAATAATTACCCGGTTTGTTTGACGTATGTGTAATTCTATCTCTGGAATTCATCAAAATAGACCACGACTGATCCTACCGTTGGATATAGCTTGTCTAGAGGAACATTTTGAGTGGTCAAACGGCCGAATCGGACAGGAAGTTTCCGAGCGCGGAGCGTGCAAACTTTTAATAATTACCCGGGTTATTTGACGTATGTGTAATTCTATCTCTGGAATTCACCAAAATAGTCCCACGAATGATCCTACCGTTGGATAGAGCTTGTCTAGAGGAACATTTTGAGTGGTCAAACGACCGAATCGGGCCAGAAGTTTCCGAGCGCGGAGCGTGCAAACTTTTAATAATTACCCGGTTTATTTGACGTATGTGTAATTCTATCTGTGGAATTCACCAAAATAGTCCCACGAATGATCCTACCGTTGGATAGAGCTTGTCTAGAGGAACATTTTGAGTGGTCAAACGGCCGAATCGGGCCAGAAGTTTCCGAGCGCGGAGCGTGCAAACTTTTAATAATTATCCGGTTTATTCGACGTATGTAAATTTTTTTCTCTGGAATTCACCAAAATAGTCCCACGAATGATCCTACCGTTGGATAGAGTTTGTCAAGAGGAACATTTTGAGTGGTCAAACGGCCGAATCGGACCAGAAGTTTCCGAGCGCGGAGCGTGCAAACTTTTAATAATTACCCGGTTTATTTGACGTATGTGTACCTCTATCTCTGGAATTCATCAAAATAGTCCCACGAATGATCCTACCGTTGGATAGAGTTTGTCAAGAGGAACATTTTGAGTGGTCAAACGGCCGAATCGGACCAGAAGTTTCCGAGCGCGGAGCGTGCAAACTTTTAATAATTACCCGGTTTATTTGACGTATGTGTACCTCTATCTCTGGAATTCATCAAAATAGTCCCACGAATGATCCTACCGTTGGATAGAGCTTGTCTAGAGGAACATTTTGAGTGGTCAAACGGCCGAATCGGACCAGAAGTTTCCGAGCGCGGAGCGTGCAAACTTTTAATAATTACCCGGTTTATTTGACGTATGTGTACTTCTACCTCTGGAATTCATCAAAATATTCCCACGAATGATCCTACCGTTGGATAGAGCTTGTCTAGAGGAACATTTTTAGTGGTCAAACGGCCGAATCGGACCAGAAGTTTCCGAGCGCGGAGCGTGCAAACTTTTATTAATTACTCGGTATATTTGACGTGTGTAAATTTTTTTCTCTGGAATTCACCAAAATAGTCCCACGAATGATCCTACCGTTGGATAGAGCTTGTCTAGAGGAACATTTTGAGTGGTCAAACGGCCGAATCGGACCAGAAGTTTCCGAGCGCGGAGCGTGCAAACTTTTAATAATTACCCGGTTTATTTGACGTATGTGTACCTCTATCTCTGGAATTCATCAAAATAGTCCCACGAATGATCCTACCGTTGGATAGAGCTTGTCTAGAGGAACATTTTGAGTGGTCAAACGGCCGAATCGGGCCAGAAGTTTCCGAGCGCGGAGCGTGCAAACTTTTAATAATTACCCGGTTTATTTGACGTATGTGTACCTCTATCTCTGGAATTCACCAAAATAGTCCCACGAATGATCCTACCGTTGGATAGAGCTTGTCTAGAGGAACATTTTGAGTGGTCAAACGACCGAATCGGGCCAGAAGTTTCCGAGCGCGGAGCGTGCAAACTTTTAATAATTACCCGGTTTATTTGACGTATGTGTAATTCTATCTGTGGAATTCACCAAAATAGTCCCACGAATGATCCTACCGTTGGATAGAGCTTGTCTAGAGGAACATTTTGAGTGGTCAAACGGCCGAATCGGGCCAGAAGTTTCCGAGCGCGGAGCGTGCAAACTTTTAATAATTATCCGGTTTATTCGACGTATGTAAATTTTTTTCTCTGGAATTCACCAAAATAGTCCCACGAATGATCCTACCGTTGGATAGAGTTTGTCAAGAGGAACATTTTGAGTGGTCAAACGGCCGAATCGGACCAGAAGTTTCCGAGCGCGGAGCGTGCAAACTTTTAATAATTACCCGGTTTATTTGACGTATGTGTACCTCTATCTCTGGAATTCATCAAAATAGTCCCACGAATGATCCTACCGTTGGATAGAGTTTGTCAAGAGGAACATTTTGAGTGGTCAAACGGCCGAATCGGACCAGAAGTTTCCGAGCGCGGAGCGTGCAAACTTTTAATAATTACCCGGTTTATTTGACGTATGTGTACCTCTATCTCTGGAATTCATCAAAATAGTCCCACGAATGATCCTACCGTTGGATAGAGTTTGTCTAGAGGAACATTTTGAGTGGTCAAACGGCCGAATCGGACCAGAAGTTTCCGAGCGCGGAGCGTGCAAACTTTTAATAATTACCCGGTTTATTTGACGTATGTGTACCTCTATCTCTGGAATTCATCAAAATAGTCCCACGAATGATCCTACCGTTGGATAGAGTTTGTCAAGAGGAACATTTTTAGTGGTCAAACGGCCGAATCGGACCAGAAGTTTCCGAGCGCGGAGCGTGCAAACTTTTATTAATTACTCGGTATATTTGACGTGTGTAAATTTTTTTCTCTGGAATTCACCAAAATAGTCCCACGAATGATCCTACCGTTGGATAGAGTTTGTCAAGAGGAACATTTTGAGTGGTCAAACGGCCGAATCGGACCAGAAGTTTCCGAGCGCGGAGCGTGCAAACTTTTAATAATTACCCGGTTTGTTTGACGTATGTGTAATTCTATCTCTGGAATTCACCAAAATAGTCCCACGAATGATCCTACCGTTGGATAGAGTTTGTCAAGAGGAACATTTTGAGTGGTCAAACGGCCGAATCGGACCAGAAGTTTCCGAGCGCGGAGCGTGCAAACTTTTAATAATTACCCGGTTTATTTGACGTATGTGTACCTCTATCTCTGGAATTCATCAAAATAGTCCCACGAATGATCCTACCGTTGGATAGAGCTTGTCTAGAGGAACATTTTGAGTGGTCAAACGGCCGAATCGGACCAGAAGTTTCCGAGCGCGGAGCGTGCAAACTTTTAATAATTACCCGGTTTATTTGACGTATGTGTACTTCTACCTCTGGAATTCATCAAAATATTCCCACGAATGATCCTACCGTTGGATAGAGCTTGTCTAGAGGAACATTTTTAGTGGTCAAACGGCCGAATCGGACCAGAAGTTTCCGAGCGCGGAGCGTGCAAACTTTTATTAATTACTCGGTATATTTGACGTGTGTAAATTTTTTTCTCTGGAATTCACCAAAATAGTCCCACGAATGATCCTACCGTTGGATAGAGCTTGTCTAGAGGAACATTTTGAGTGGTCAAACGGCCGAATCGGACCAGAAGTTTCCGAGCGCGGAGCGTGCAAACTTTTAATAATTACCCGGTTTATTTGACGTATGTGTACCTCTATCTCTGGAATTCATCAAAATAGTCCCACGAATGATCCTACCGTTGGATAGAGCTTGTCTAGAGGAACATTTTGAGTGGTCAAACGGCCGAATCGGGCCAGAAGTTTCCGAGCGCGGAGCGTGCAAACTTTTAATAATTACCCGGTTTATTTGACGTATGTGTACCTCTATCTCTGGAATTCATCAAAATAGTCCCACGAATGATCCTACCGTTGGATAGAGTTTGTCAAGAGGAACATTTTTAGTGGTCAAACGGCCGAATCGGACCAGAAGTTTCCGAGCGCGGAGCGTGCAAACTTTTATTAATTACTCGGTATATTTGACGTGTGTAAATTTTTTTCTCTGGAATTCACCAAAATAGTCCCACGAATGATCCTACCGTTGGATAGAGTTTGTCAAGAGGAACATTTTGAGTGGTCAAACGGCCTAATCGGACCAGAAGTTTCCGAGCGCGGAGCGTGCAAACTTTTAATAATTACCCGGTTTGTTTGACGTATGTGTAATTCTATCTCTGGAATTCACCAAAATAGTCCCACGAATGATCCTACCGTTGGATAGAGCTTGTCTAGAGGAACATTTTGAGTGGTCAAACGGCCGAATCCGACAGGAAGTTTCCGAGCGCGGAGCGTGCAAACTTTTAATAATTACCCGGTTTATTTGACGTATGTGTACTTCTATCTCTGGAATTCATCAAAATATTCCCACGAATGATCCTACCGTTGGATAGAGCTTGTCTAGAGGAACATTTTGAGTGGTCAAACGGCCGAATCGGACAGGAAGTTTCCGAGCGCGGAGCGTGCAAACTTTTAATAATTACCCGGTTTGTTTGACGTATGTGTAATTCTATCTCTGGAATTCATCAAAATAGACCACGACTGATCCTACCGTTGGATAGAGCTTGTCTAGAGGAACATTTTGAGTGGTCAAACGGCCGAATCCGACAGGAAGTTTCCGAGCGCGGAGCGTGCAAACTTTTAATAATTACCCGGTTTATTTGACGTATGTGTACTTCTATCTCTGGAATTCATCAAAATATTCCCACGAATGATCCTACCGTTGGATAGAGCTTGTCTAGAGGAACATTTTGAGTGGTCAAACGGCCGAATCGGACAGGAAGTTTCCGAGCGCGGAGCGTGCAAACTTATAATAATTACCCGGGTTATTTGACGTATGTGTAATTCTATCTCTGGAATTCACCAAAATAGTCCCACGAATGATCCTACCGTTGGATAGAGCTTGTCTAGAGGAACATTTTGAGTGGTCAAACGACCGAATCGGGCCAGAAGTTTCCGAGCGCGGAGCGTGCAAACTTTTAATAATTACCCGGTTTATTTGACGTATGTGTAATTCTATCTGTGGAATTCACCAAAATAGTCCCACGAATGATCCTACCGTTGGATAGAGCTTGTCTAGAGGAACATTTTGAGTGGTCAAACGGCCGAATCGGGCCAGAAGTTTCCGAGCGCGGAGCGTGCAAACTTTTAATAATTACCCGGTTTATTCGACGTATGTAAATTTTTTTCTCTGGAATTCACCAAAATAGTCCCACGAATGATCCTACCGTTGGATAGAGTTTGTCAAGAGGAACATTTTGAGTGGTCAAACGGCCGAATCGGACCAGAAGTTTCCGAGCGCGGAGCGTGCAAACTTTTAATAATTACCCGGTTTATTTGACGTATGTGTACTTCTATCTCTGGAATTCATCAAAATATTCCCACGAATGATCCTACCGTTGGATAGAGCTTGTCTAGAGGAACATTTTGAGTGGTCAAACGGCCGAATCGGACAGGAAGTTTCCGAGCGCGGAGCGTGCAAACTTTTAATAATTACCCGGTTTGTTTGACGTATGTGTAATTCTATCTCTGGAATTCACCAAAATAGTCCCACGAATGATCCTACCGTTGGATAGAGCTTGTCTAGAGGAACATTTTTAGTGGTCAAACGGCCGAATCGGACCAGAAGTTTCCGAGCGCGGAGCGTGCAAACTTTTATTAATTACTCGGTATATTTGACGTATATAAATTTTTTTCTCTGGAATTCACCAAAATAGTCCCACGAATGATCCTACCGTTGGATAGAGCTTGTCTAGAGGAACATTTTGAGTGGTCAAACGACCGAATCGGGCCAGAAGTTTCCGAGCGCGGAGCGTGCAAACTTTTAATAATTACCCGGGTTATTTGACGTATGTGTAATTCTATCTCTGGAATTCACCAAAATAGTCCCACGAATGATCCTACCGTTGGATAGAGCTTGTCTAGAGGAACATTTTGAGTGGTCAAACGACCGAATCGGGCCAGAAGTTTCCGAGCGCGGAGCGTGCAAACTTTTAATAATTACCCGGTTTATTTGACGTATGTGTAATTCTATCTGTGGAATTCACCAAAATAGTCCCACGAATGATCCTACCGTTGGATAGAGCTTGTCTAGAGGAACATTTTGAGTGGTCAAACGGCCGAATCGGGCCAGAAGTTTCCGAGCGCGGAGCGTGCAAACTTTTAATAATTACCCGGTTTATTCGACGTATGTAAATTTTTTTCTCTGGAATTCACCAAAATAGTCCCACGAATGATCCTACCGTTGGATAGAGCTTGTCTAGAGGAACATTTTGAGTGGTCAAACGACCGAATCGGGCCAGAAGTTTCCGAGCGCGGAGCGTGCAAACTTTTAATAATTACCCGGTTTATTTGACGTATGTGTAATTCTATCTGTGGAATTCACCAAAATAGTCCCACGAATGATCCTACCGTTGGATAGAGCTTGTCTAGAGGAACATTTTGAGTGGTCAAACGGCCGAATCGGGCCAGAAGTTTCCGAGCGCGGAGCGTGCAAACTTTTAATAATTACCCGGTTTATTCGACGTATGTAAATTTTTTTCTCTGGAATTCACCAAAATAGTCCCACGAATGATCCTACCGTTGGATAGAGTTTGTCAAGAGGAACATTTTGAGTGGTCAAACGGCCGAATCGGACCAGAAGTTTCCGAGCGCGGAGCGTGCAAACTTTTAATAATTACCCGGTTTATTTGACGTATGTGTACTTCTATCTCTGGAATTCATCAAAATATTCCCACGAATGATCCTACCGTTGGATAGAGCTTGTCTAGAGGAACATTTTGAGTGGTCAAACGGCCGAATCGGACAGGAAGTTTCCGAGCGCGGAGCGTGCAAACTTTTAATAATTACCCGGTTTGTTTGACGTATGTGTAATTCTATCTCTGGAATTCACCAAAATAGTCCCACGAATGATCCTACCGTTGGATAGAGCTTGTCTAGAGGAACATTTTTAGTGGTCAAACGGCCGAATCGGACCAGAAGTTTCCGAGCGCGGAGCGTGCAAACTTTTATTAATTACTCGGTATATTTGACGTATATAAATTTTTTTCTCTGGAATTCACCAAAATAGTCCCACGAATGATCCTACCGTTGGATAGAGCTTGTCTAGAGGAACATTTTGAGTGGTCAAACGGCCGAATCGGGCCAGAAGTTTCCGAGCGCGGAGCGTGCAAACTTTTATTAATTACTCGGTATATTTGACGTGTGTAAATTTTTTTCTCTGGAATTCACCAAAATAGTCCCACGAATGATCCTACCGTTGGATAGAGCTTGTCTAGAGGAACATTTTGAGTGGTCAAACGGCCGAATCGGACCAGAAGTTTCCGAGCGCGGAGCGTGCAAACTTTTAATAATTACCCGGTTTATTTGACGTATGTGTACCTCTATCTCTGGAATTCATCAAAATAGTCCCACGAATGATCCTACCGTTGGATAGAGCTTGTCTAGAGGAACATTTTGAGTGGTCAAACGGCCGAATCGGGCCAGAAGTTTCCGAGCGCGGAGCGTGCAAACTTTTAATAATTACCCGGTTTATTTGACGTATGTGTACCTCTATCTCTGGAATTCATCAAAATAGTCCCACGAATGATCCTACCGTTGGATAGAGCTTGTCTAGAGGAACATTTTGAGTGGTCAAACGGCCGAATCGGACAGGAAGTTTCCGAGCGCGGAGCGTGCAAACTTTTAATAATTACCCGGGTTATTTGACGTATGTGTAATTCTATCTCTGGAATTCACCAAAATAGTCCCACGAATGATCCTACCGTTGGATAGAGCTTGTCTAGAGGAACATTTTGAGTGGTCAAACGACCGAATCGGGCCAGAAGTTTCCGAGCGCGGAGCGTGCAAACTTTTAATAATTACCCGGTTTATTTGACGTATGTGTAATTCTATCTGTGAAATTCACCAAAATAGTCCCACGAATGATC
This sequence comes from Euwallacea similis, assembly GCF_039881205.1. Taxonomy (NCBI): domain Eukaryota; kingdom Metazoa; phylum Arthropoda; class Insecta; order Coleoptera; family Curculionidae; genus Euwallacea; species Euwallacea similis. The sequence continues at coordinate 3,858,825 of NC_089626.1, forward strand.
CTACCGTTGGATAGAGCTTGTCTAGAGGAACATTTTGAGTGGTCAAACGGCCGAATCGGGCCAGAAGTTTCCGAGCGCGGAGCGTGCAAACTTTTAATAATTACCCGGTTTATTCGACGTATGTAAATTTTTTTCTCTGGAATTCACCAAAATAGTCCCACGAATGATCCTACCGTTGGATAGAGTTTGTCAAGAGGAACATTTTGAGTGGTCAAACGGCCGAATCGGACCAGAAGTTTCCGAGCGCGGAGCGTGCAAACTTTTAATAATTACCCGGTTTATTTGACGTATGTGTACTTCTATCTCTGGAATTCATCAAAATATTCCCACGAATGATCCTACCGTTGGATAGAGCTTGTCTAGAGGAACATTTTGAGTGGTCAAACGGCCGAATCGGACAGGAAGTTTCCGAGCGCGGAGCGTGCAAACATTTAATAATTACCCGGTTTGTTTGACGTATGTGTAATTCTATCTCTGGAATTCACCAAAATAGTCCCACGAATGATCCTACCGTTGGATAGAGCTTGTCTAGAGGAACATTTTTAGTGGTCAAACGGCCGAATCGGACCAGAAGTTTCCGAGCGCGGAGCGTGCAAACTTTTATTAATTACTCGGTATATTTGACGTGTGTAAATTTTTTTCTCTGGAATTCACCAAAATAGTCCCACGAATGATCCTACCGTTGGATAGAGTTTGTCAAGAGGAACATTTTGAGTGGTCAAACGGCCGAATCGGACCAGAAGTTTCCGAGCGCGGAGCGTGCAAACTTTTAATAATTACCCGGTTTATTTGACGTATGTGTACTTCTACCTCTGGAATTCATCAAAATATTCCCACGAATGATCCTACCGTTGGATAGAGCTTGTCTAGAGGAACATTTTTAGTGGTCAAACGGCCGAATCGGACCAGAAGTTTCCGAGCGCGGAGCGTGCAAACTTTTATTAATTACTCGGTATATTTGACGTGTGTAAATTTTTTTCTCTGGAATTCACCAAAATAGTCCCACGAATGATCCTACCGTTGGATAGAGTTTGTCAAGAGGAACATTTTGAGTGGTCAAACGACCGAATCGGGCCAGAAGTTTCCGAGCGCGGAGCGTGCAAACTTTTAATAATTACCCGGGTTATTTGACGTATGTGTAATTCTATCTCTGGAATTCACCAAAATAGTCCCACGAATGATCCTACCGTTGGATAGAGCTTGTCTAGAGGAACATTTTGAGTGGTCAAACGACCGAATCGGGCCAGAAGTTTCCGAGCGCGGAGCGTGCAAACTTTTAATAATTACCCGGTTTATTTGACGTATGTGTAATTCTATCTGTGGAATTCACCAAAATAGTCCCACGAATGATCCTACCGTTGGATAGAGCTTGTCTAGAGGAACATTTTGAGTGGTCAAACGGCCGAATCGGGCCAGAAGTTTCCGAGCGCGGAGCGTGCAAACTTTTAATAATTACCCGGTTTATTCGACGTATGTAAATTTTTTTCTCTGGAATTCACCAAAATAGTCCCACGAATGATCCTACCGTTGGATAGAGTTTGTCAAGAGGAACATTTTGAGTGGTCAAACGGCCGAATCGGACCAGAAGTTTCCGAGCGCGGAGCGTGCAAACTTTTAATAATTACCCGGTTTATTTGACGTATGTGTACTTCTATCTCTGGAATTCATCAAAATATTCCCACGAATGATCCTACCGTTGGATAGAGCTTGTCTAGAGGAACATTTTGAGTGGTCAAACGGCCGAATCGGACAGGAAGTTTCCGAGCGCGGAGCGTGCAAACTTTTAATAATTACCCGGTTTGTTTGACGTATGTGTAATTCTATCTCTGGAATTCACCAAAATAGTCCCACGAATGATCCTACCGTTGGATAGAGCTTGTCTAGAGGAACATTTTTAGTGGTCAAACGGCCGAATCGGACCAGAAGTTTCCGAGCGCGGAGCGTGCAAACTTTTATTAATTACTCGGTATATTTGACGTATATAAATTTTTTTCTCTGGAATTCACCAAAATAGTCCCACGAATGATCCTACCGTTGGATAGAGCTTGTCTAGAGGAACATTTTGAGTGGTCAAACGGCCGAATCGGACCAGAAGTTTCCGAGCGCGGAGCGTGCAAACTTTTAATAATTACCCGGTTTATTTGACGTATGTGTACTTCTACCTCTGGAATTCATCAAAATATTCCCACGAATGATCCTACCGTTGGATAGAGCTTGTCTAGAGGAACATTTTTAGTGGTCAAACGGCCGAATCGGACCAGAAGTTTCCGAGCGCGGAGCGTGCAAACTTTTGTTAATTACTCGGTATATTTGACGTGTGTAAATTTTTTTCTCTGGAATTCACCAAAATAGTCCCACGAATGATCCTACCGTTGGATAGAGTTTGTCAAGAGGAACATTTTGAGTGGTCAAACGGCCGAATCGGACCAGAAGTTTCCGAGCGCGGAGCGTGCAAACTTTTAATAATTACCCGGTTTATTTGACGTATGTGTACCTCTATCTCTAGAATTCATCAAAATAGTCCCACGAATGATCCTACCGTTGGATAGAGCTTGTCTAGAGGAACATTTTGAGTGGTCAAACGGCCGAATCGGACCAGAAGTTTCCGAGCGCGGAGCGTGCAAACTTTTAATAATTACCCGGTTTGTTTGACGTATGTGTACTTCTATCTCTGGAATTCATCAAAATATTCCCACGAATGATCCTACCGTTGGATAGAGCTTTTCTAGAGGAACATTTTGAGTGGTCAAACGGCCGAATCGGACAGGAAGTTTCCGAGCGCGGAGCGTGCAAACTTTTAATAATTACCCGGTTTGTTTGACGTATGTGTAATTCTATCTCTGGAATTCACCAAAATAGTCCCACGAATGATCCTACCGTTGGATAGAGCTTGTCTAGAGGAACATTTTTAGTGGTCAAACGGCCGAATCGGACAGGAAGTTTCCGAGCGCGGAGCGTGCAAACTTTTAATAATTACCCGGTTTATTTGACGTATGTGTACTTCTATCTCTGGAATTCATCAAAATATTCCCACGAATGATCCTACCGTTGGATAGAGCTTGTCTAGAGGAACATTTTGAGTGGTCAAACGGCCGAATCGGACAGGAAGTTTCCGAGCGCGGAGCGTGCAAACTTTTAATAATTACCCGGTTTATTTGACGTATGTGTAATTCTATCTGTGGAATTCACCAAAATAGTCCCACGAATGATCCTACCGTTGGATAGAGCTTGTCTAGAGGAACATTTTGAGTGGTCAAACGGCCGAATCGGGCCAGAAGTTTCCGAGCGCGGAGCGTGCAAACTTTTAATAATTACCCGGTTTATTCGACGTATGTAAATTTTTTTCTCTGGAATTCACCAAAATAGTCCCACGAATGATCCTACCGTTGGATAGAGTTTGTCAAGAGGAACATTTTGAGTGGTCAAACGGCCGAATCGGACCAGAAGTTTCCGAGCGCGGAGCGTGCAAACTTTTAATAATTACCCGGTTTATTTGACGTATGTGTACTTCTATCACTGGAATTCATCAAAATATTCCCACGAATGATCCTACCGTTGGATAGAGCTTGTCTAGAGGAACATTTTGAGTGGTCAAACGGCCGAATCGGACAGGAAGTTTCCGAGCGCGGAGCGTGCAAACTTTTGTTAATTACTCGGTATATTTGACGTGTGTAAATTTTTTTCTCTGGAATTCACCAAAATAGTCCCACGAATGATCCTACCGTTGGATAGAGTTTGTCAAGAGGAACATTTTGAGTGGTCAAACGGCCGAATCGGACCAGAAGTTTCCGAGCGCGGAGCGTGCAAACTTTTAATAATTACCCGGTTTATTTGACGTATGTGTACCTCTATCTCTAGAATTCATCAAAATAGTCCCACGAATGATCCTACCGTTGGATAGAGCTTGTCTAGAGGAACATTTTGAGTGGTCAAACGGCCGAATCGGACCAGAAGTTTCCGAGCGCGGAGCGTGCAAACTTTTAATAATTACCCGGTTTGTTTGACGTATGTGTACTTCTATCTCTGGAATTCATCAAAATATTCCCACGAATGATCCTACCGTTGGATAGAGCTTTTCTAGAGGAACATTTTGAGTGGTCAAACGGCCGAATCGGACAGGAAGTTTCCGAGCGCGGAGCGTGCAAACTTTTAATAATTACCCGGTTTGTTTGACGTATGTGTAATTCTATCTCTGGAATTCACCAAAATAGTCCCACGAATGATCCTACCGTTGGATAGAGCTTGTCTAGAGGAACATTTTTAGTGGTCAAACGGCCGAATCGGACAGGAAGTTTCCGAGCGCGGAGCGTGCAAACTTTTAATAATTACCCGGTTTATTTGACGTATGTGTACCTCTATCTCTAGAATTCATCAAAATAGTCCCACGAATGATCCTACCGTTGGATAGAGCTTGTCTAGAGGAACATTTTGAGTGGTCAAACGGCCGAATCGGACCAGAAGTTTCCGAGCGCGGAGCGTGCAAACTTTTAATAATTACCCGGTTTGTTTGACGTATGTGTACTTCTATCTCTGGAATTCATCAAAATATTCCCACGAATGATCCTACCGTTGGATAGAGCTTTTCTAGAGGAACATTTTGAGTGGTCAAACGGCCGAATCGGACAGGAAGTTTCCGAGCGCGGAGCGTGCAAACTTTTAATAATTACCCGGTTTGTTTGACGTATGTGTAATTCTATCTCTGGAATTCACCAAAATAGTCCCACGAATGATCCTACCGTTGGATAGAGCTTGTCTAGAGGAACATTTTTAGTGGTCAAACGGCCGAATCGGACAGGAAGTTTCCGAGCGCGGAGCGTGCAAACTTTTAATAATTACCCGGTTTATTTGACGTATGTGTACTTCTATCTCTGGAATTCATCAAAATATTCCCACGAATGATCCTACCGTTGGATAGAGCTTGTCTAGAGGAACATTTTGAGTGGTCAAACGGCCGAATCGGACAGGAAGTTTCCGAGCGCGGAGCGTGCAAACTTTTAATAATTACCCGGGTTATTTGACGTATGTGTAATTCTATCTCTGGAATTCACCAAAATAGTCCCACGAATGATCCTACCGTTGGATAGAGCTTGTCTAGAGGAACATTTTGAGTGGTCAAACGACCGAATCGGGCCAGAAGTTTCCGAGCGCGGAGCGTGCAAACTTTTAATAATTACCCGGTTTATTTGACGTATGTGTAATTCTATCTGTGGAATTCACCAAAATAGTCCCACGAATGATCCTACCGTTGGATAGAGCTTGTCTAGAGGAACATTTTGAGTGGTCAAACGGCCGAATCGGGCCAGAAGTTTCCGAGCGCGGAGCGTGCAAACTTTTAATAATTACCCGGTTTATTCGACGTATGTAAATTTTTTTCTCTGGAATTCACCAAAATAGTCCCACGAATGATCCTACCGTTGGATAGAGTTTGTCAAGAGGAACATTTTGAGTGGTCAAACGGCCGAATCGGACCAGAAGTTTCCGAGCGCGGAGCGTGCAAACTTTTAATAATTACCCGGTTTATTTGACGTATGTGTACTTCTATCACTGGAATTCATCAAAATATTCCCACGAATGATCCTACCGTTGGATAGAGCTTGTCTAGAGGAACATTTTGAGTGGTCAAACGGCCGAATCGGACAGGAAGTTTCCGAGCGCGGAGCGTGCAAACTTTTAATAATTACCCGGGTTATTTGACGTATGTGTAATTCTATCTCTGGAATTCACCAAAATAGTCCCACGAATGATCCTACCGTTGGATAGAGCTTGTCTAGAGGAACATTTTTAGTGGTCAAACGGCCGAATCGGACAGGAAGTTTCCGAGCGCGGAGCGTGCAAACTTTTAATAATTACCCGGTTTATTTGACGTATGTGTACTTCTATCTCTGGAATTCATCAAAATATTCCCACGAATGATCCTACCGTTGGATAGAGCTTGTCTAGAGGAACATTTTGAGTGGTCAAACGGCCGAATCGGACAGGAAGTTTCCGAGCGCGGAGCGTGCAAACTTTTAATAATTACCCGGGTTATTTGACGTATGTGTAATTCTATCTCTGGAATTCACCAAAATAGTCCCACGAATGATCCTACCGTTGGATAGAGCTTGTCTAGAGGAACATTTTGAGTGGTCAAACGACCGAATCGGGCCAGAAGTTTCCGAGCGCGGAGCGTGCAAACTTTTAATAATTACCCGGTTTATTTGACGTATGTGTAATTCTATCTGTGGAATTCACCAAAATAGTCCCACGAATGATCCTACCGTTGGATAGAGCTTGTCTAGAGGAACATTTTGAGTGGTCAAACGGCCGAATCGGGCCAGAAGTTTCCGAGCGCGGAGCGTGCAAACTTTTAATAATTACCCGGTTTATTCGACGTATGTAAATTTTTTTCTCTGGAATTCACCAAAATAGTCCCACGAATGATCCTACCGTTGGATAGAGTTTGTCAAGAGGAACATTTTGAGTGGTCAAACGGCCGAATCGGACCAGAAGTTTCCGAGCGCGGAGCGTGCAAACTTTTAATAATTACCCGGTTTATTTGACGTATGTGTACTTCTATCACTGGAATTCATCAAAATATTCCCACGAATGATCCTACCGTTGGATAGAGCTTGTCTAGAGGAACATTTTGAGTGGTCAAACGGCCGAATCGGACAGGAAGTTTCCGAGCGCGGAGCGTGCAAACTTTTGTTAATTACTCGGTATATTTGACGTGTGTAAATTTTTTTCTCTGGAATTCACCAAAATAGTCCCACGAATGATCCTACCGTTGGATAGAGTTTGTCAAGAGGAACATTTTGAGTGGTCAAACGGCCGAATCGGACCAGAAGTTTCCGAGCGCGGAGCGTGCAAACTTTTAATAATTACCCGGTTTATTTGACGTATGTGTACCTCTATCTCTAGAATTCATCAAAATAGTCCCACGAATGATCCTACCGTTGGATAGAGCTTGTCTAGAGGAACATTTTGAGTGGTCAAACGGCCGAATCGGACCAGAAGTTTCCGAGCGCGGAGCGTGCAAACTTTTAATAATTACCCGGTTTGTTTGACGTATGTGTACTTCTATCTCTGGAATTCATCAAAATATTCCCACGAATGATCCTACCGTTGGATAGAGCTTTTCTAGAGGAACATTTTGAGTGGTCAAACGGCCGAATCGGACAGGAAGTTTCCGAGCGCGGAGCGTGCAAACTTTTAATAATTACCCGGTTTGTTTGACGTATGTGTAATTCTATCTCTGGAATTCACCAAAATAGTCCCACGAATGATCCTACCGTTGGATAGAGCTTGTCTAGAGGAACATTTTTAGTGGTCAAACGGCCGAATCGGACAGGAAGTTTCCGAGCGCGGAGCGTGCAAACTTTTAATAATTACCCGGTTTATTTGACGTATGTGTACTTCTATCTCTGGAATTCATCAAAATATTCCCACGAATGATCCTACCGTTGGATAGAGCTTGTCTAGAGGAACATTTTGAGTGGTCAAACGGCCGAATCGGACAGGAAGTTTCCGAGCGCGGAGCGTGCAAACTTTTAATAATTACCCGGGTTATTTGACGTATGTGTAATTCTATCTCTGGAATTCACCAAAATAGTCCCACGAATGATCCTACCGTTGGATAGAGCTTGTCTAGAGGAACATTTTGAGTGGTCAAACGACCGAATCGGGCCAGAAGTTTCCGAGCGCGGAGCGTGCAAACTTTTAATAATTACCCGGTTTATTTGACGTATGTGTACTTCTATCTCTGGAATTCATCAAAATATTCCCACGAATGATCCTACCGTTGGATAGAGCTTGTCTAGAGGAACATTTTGAGTGGTCAAACGACCGAATCGGGCCAGAAGTTTCCGAGCGCGGAGCGTGCAAACTTTTAATAATTACCCGGTTTATTTGACGTATGTGTAATTCTATCTGTGGAATTCACCAAAATAGTCCCACGAATGATCCTACCGTTGGATAGAGCTTGTCTAGAGGAACATTTTGAGTGGTCAAACGGCCGAATCGGGCCAGAAGTTTCCGAGCGCGGAGCGTGCAAACTTTTAATAATTACCCGGTTTATTCGACGTATGTAAATTTTTTTCTCTGGAATTCACCAAAATAGTCCCACGAATGATCCTACCGTTGGATAGAGTTTGTCAAGAGGAACATTTTGAGTGGTCAAACGGCCGAATCGGACCAGAAGTTTCCGAGCGCGGAGCGTGCAAACTTTTAATAATTACCCGGTTTATTTGACGTATGTGTACTTCTATCACTGGAATTCATCAAAATATTCCCACGAATGATCCTACCGTTGGATAGAGCTTGTCTAGAGGAACATTTTGAGTGGTCAAACGGCCGAATCGGACAGGAAGTTTCCGAGCGCGGAGCGTGCAAACTTTTGTTAATTACTCGGTATATTTGACGTGTGTAAATTTTTTTCTCTGGAATTCACCAAAATAGTCCCACGAATGATCCTACCGTTGGATAGAGTTTGTCAAGAGGAACATTTTGAGTGGTCAAACGGCCGAATCGGACCAGAAGTTTCCGAGCGCGGAGCGTGCAAACTTTTAATAATTACCCGGTTTATTTGACGTATGTGTACCTCTATCTCTAGAATTCATCAAAATAGTCCCACGAATGATCCTACCGTTGGATAGAGCTTGTCTAGAGGAACATTTTGAGTGGTCAAACGGCCGAATCGGACCAGAAGTTTCCGAGCGCGGAGCGTGCAAACTTTTAATAATTACCCGGTTTGTTTGACGTATGTGTACTTCTATCTCTGGAATTCATCAAAATATTCCCACGAATGATCCTACCGTTGGATAGAGCTTTTCTAGAGGAACATTTTGAGTGGTCAAACGGCCGAATCGGACAGGAAGTTTCCGAGCGCGGAGCGTGCAAACTTTTAATAATTACCCGGTTTGTTTGACGTATGTGTAATTCTATCTCTGGAATTCACCAAAATAGTCCCACGAATGATCCTACCGTTGGATAGAGCTTGTCTAGAGGAACATTTTTAGTGGTCAAACGGCCGAATCGGACAGGAAGTTTCCGAGCGCGGAGCGTGCAAACTTTTAATAATTACCCGGTTTATTTGACGTATGTGTACTTCTATCTCTGGAATTCATCAAAATATTCCCACGAATGATCCTACCGTTGGATAGAGCTTGTCTAGAGGAACATTTTGAGTGGTCAAACGGCCGAATCGGACAGGAAGTTTCCGAGCGCGGAGCGTGCAAACTTTTAATAATTACCCGGGTTATTTGACGTATGTGTAATTCTATCTCTGGAATTCACCAAAATAGTCCCACGAATGATCCTACCGTTGGATAGAGCTTGTCTAGAGGAACATTTTGAGTGGTCAAACGACCGAATCGGGCCAGAAGTTTCCGAGCGCGGAGCGTGCAAACTTTTAATAATTACCCGGTTTATTTGACGTATGTGTAATTCTATCTGTGGAATTCACCAAAATAGTCCCACGAATGATCCTACCGTTGGATAGAGCTTGTCTAGAGGAACATTTTGAGTGGTCAAACGGCCGAATCGGGCCAGAAGTTTCCGAGCGCGGAGCGTGCAAACTTTTAATAATTACCCGGTTTATTCGACGTATGTAAATTTTTTTCTCTGGAATTCACCAAAATAGTCCCACGAATGATCCTACCGTTGGATAGAGTTTGTCAAGAGGAACATTTTGAGTGGTCAAACGGCCGAATCGGACCAGAAGTTTCCGAGCGCGGAGCGTGCAAACTTTTAATAATTACCCGGTTTATTTGACGTATGTGTACTTCTATCACTGGAATTCATCAAAATATTCCCACGAATGATCCTACCGTTGGATAGAGCTTGTCTAGAGGAACATTTTGAGTGGTCAAACGGCCGAATCGGACAGGAAGTTTCCGAGCGCGGAGCGTGCAAACTTTTAATAATTACCCGGGTTATTTGACGTATGTGTAATTCTATCTCTGGAATTCACCAAAATAGTCCCACGAATGATCCTACCGTTGGATAGAGCTTGTCTAGAGGAACATTTTGAGTGGTCAAACGACCGAATCGGGCCAGAAGTTTCCGAGCGCGGAGCGTGCAAACTTTTAATATTTACCCGGTTTATTTGACGTATGTGTAATTCTATCTGTGGAATTCACCAAAATAGTCCCACGAATGATCCTACCGTTGGATAGAGCTTGTCTAGAGGAACATTTTGAGTGGTCAAACGGCCGAATCGGACAGGAAGTTTCCGAGCGCGGAGCGTGCAAACTTTTAATAATTACCCGGTTTATTTGACGTATGTGTAATTCTATCTGTGGAATTCACCAAAATAGTCCCACGAATGATCCTACCGTTGGATAGAGCTTGTCTAGAGGAACATTTTGAGTGGTCAAACGGCCGAATCGGGCCAGAAGTTTCCGAGCGCGGAGCGTGCAAACTTTTAATAATTACCCGGTTTATTCGACGTATGTAAATTTTTTTCTCTGGAATTCACCAAAATAGTCCCACGAATGATCCTACCGTTGGATAGAGTTTGTCAAGAGGAACATTTTGAGTGGTCAAACGGCCGAATCGGACCAGAAGTTTCCGAGCGCGGAGCGTGCAAACTTTTAATAATTACCCGGTTTATTTGACGTATGTGTACTTCTATCACTGGAATTCATCAAAATATTCCCACGAATGATCCTACCGTTGGATAGAGCTTGTCTAGAGGAACATTTTGAGTGGTCAAACGGCCGAATCGGACAGGAAGTTTCCGAGCGCGGAGCGTGCAAACTTTTGTTAATTACTCGGTATATTTGACGTGTGTAAATTTTTTTCTCTGGAATTCACCAAAATAGTCCCACGAATGATCCTACCGTTGGATAGAGTTTGTCAAGAGGAACATTTTGAGTGGTCAAACGGCCGAATCGGACCAGAAGTTTCCGAGCGCGGAGCGTGCAAACTTTTAATAATTACCCGGTTTATTTGACGTATGTGTACCTCTATCTCTAGAATTCATCAAAATAGTCCCACGAATGATCCTACCGTTGGATAGAGCTTGTCTAGAGGAACATTTTGAGTGGTCAAACGGCCGAATCGGACCAGAAGTTTCCGAGCGCGGAGCGTGCAAACTTTTAATAATTACCCGGTTTGTTTGACGTATGTGTACTTCTATCTCTGGAATTCATCAAAATATTCCCACGAATGATCCTACCGTTGGATAGAGCTTTTCTAGAGGAACATTTTGAGTGGTCAAACGGCCGAATCGGACAGGAAGTTTCCGAGCGCGGAGCGTGCAAACTTTTAATAATTACCCGGTTTGTTTGACGTATGTGTAATTCTATCTCTGGAATTCACCAAAATAGTCCCACGAATGATCCTACCGTTGGATAGAGCTTGTCTAGAGGAACATTTTTAGTGGTCAAACGGCCGAATCGGACAGGAAGTTTCCGAGCGCGGAGCGTGCAAACTTTTAATAATTACCCGGTTTATTTGACGTATGTGTACCTCTATCTCTAGAATTCATCAAAATAGTCCCACGAATGATCCTACCGTTGGATAGAGCTTGTCTAGAGGAACATTTTGAGTGGTCAAACGGCCGAATCGGACCAGAAGTTTCCGAGCGCGGAGCGTGCAAACTTTTAATAATTACCCGGTTTGTTTGACGTATGTGTACTTCTATCTCTGGAATTCATCAAAATATTCCCACGAATGATCCTACCGTTGGATAGAGCTTTTCTAGAGGAACATTTTGAGTGGTCAAACGGCCGAATCGGACAGGAAGTTTCCGAGCGCGGAGCGTGCAAACTTTTAATAATTACCCGGTTTGTTTGACGTATGTGTAATTCTATCTCTGGAATTCACCAAAATAGTCCCACGAATGATCCTACCGTTGGATAGAGCTTGTCTAGAGGAACATTTTTAGTGGTCAAACGGCCGAATCGGACAGGAAGTTTCCGAGCGCGGAGCGTGCAAACTTTTAATAATTACCCGGTTTATTTGACGTATGTGTACTTCTATCTCTGGAATTCATCAAAATATTCCCACGAATGATCCTACCGTTGGATAGAGCTTGTCTAGAGGAACATTTTGAGTGGTCAAACGGCCGAATCGGACAGGAAGTTTCCGAGCGCGGAGCGTGCAAACTTTTAATAATTACCCGGGTTATTTGACGTATGTGTAATTCTATCTCTGGAATTCACCAAAATAGTCCCACGAATGATCCTACCGTTGGATAGAGCTTGTCTAGAGGAACATTTTGAGTGGTCAAACGACCGAATCGGGCCAGAAGTTTCCGAGCGCGGAGCGTGCAAACTTTTAATAATTACCCGGTTTATTTGACGTATGTGTAATTCTATCTGTGGAATTCACCAAAATAGTCCCACGAATGATCCTACCGTTGGATAGAGCTTGTCTAGAGGAACATTTTGAGTGGTCAAACGGCCGAATCGGGCCAGAAGTTTCCGAGCGCGGAGCGTGCAAACTTTTAATAATTACCCGGTTTATTCGACGTATGTAAATTTTTTTCTCTGGAATTCACCAAAATAGTCCCACGAATGATCCTACCGTTGGATAGAGTTTGTCAAGAGGAACATTTTGAGTGGTCAAACGGCCGAATCGGACCAGAAGTTTCCGAGCGCGGAGCGTGCAAACTTTTAATAATTACCCGGTTTATTTGACGTATGTGTACTTCTATCACTGGAATTCATCAAAATATTCCCACGAATGATCCTACCGTTGGATAGAGCTTGTCTAGAGGAACATTTTGAGTGGTCAAACGGCCGAATCGGACAGGAAGTTTCCGAGCGCGGAGCGTGCAAACTTTTAATAATTACCCGGTTTGTTTGACGTATGTGTAATTCTATCTCTGGAATTCACCAAAATAGTCCCACGAATGATCCTACCGTTGGATAGAGCTTGTCTAGAGGAACATTTTTAGTGGTCAAACGGCCGAATCGGACCAGAAGTTTCCGAGCGCGGAGCGTGCAAACTTTTATTAATTACTCGGTATATTTGACGTGTGTAAATTTTTTTCTCTGGAATTCACCAAAATAGTCCCACGAATGATCCTACCGTTGGATAGAGTTTGTCAAGAGGAACATTTTGAGTGGTCAAACGGCCGAATCGGACCAGAAGTTTCCGAGCGCGGAGCGTGCAAACTTTTAATAATTACCCGGTTTATTTGACGTATGTGTACTTCTACCTCTGGAATTCATCAAAATATTCCCACGAATGATCCTACCGTTGGATAGAGCTTGTCTAGAGGAACATTTTTAGTGGTCAAACGGCCGAATCGGACCAGAAGTTTCCGAGCGCGGAGCGTGCAAACTTTTAATAATTACCCGGTTTATTTGACGTATGTGTACTTCTACCTCTGGAATTCATCAAAATATTCCCACGAATGATCCTACCGTTGGATAGAGCTTGTCTAGAGGAACATTTTTAGTGGTCAAACGGCCTTATCGGACCAGAAGTTTCCGAGCGCGGAGCGTGCAAACTTTTGTTAATTACTCGGTATATTTGACGTGTGTAAATTTTTTTCTCTGGAATTCACCAAAATAGTCCCACGAATGATCCTACCGTTGGATAGAGTTTGTCAAGAGGAACATTTTGAGTGGTCAAACGGCCGAATCGGACCAGAAGTTTCCGAGCGCGGAGCGTGCAAACTTTTAATAATTACCCGGTTTGTTTGACGTATGTGTACCTCTATCTCTAGAATTCATCAAAATAGTCCCACGAATGATCCTACCGTTGGATAGAGCTTGTCTAGAGGAACATTTTGAGTGGTCAAACGGCCGAATCGGACCAGAAGTTTCCGAGCGCGGAGCGTGCAAACTTTTAATAATTACCCGGTTTGTTTGACGTATGTGTAATTCTATCTCTGGAATTCACCAAAATAGTCCCACGAATGATCCTACCGTTGGATAGAGCTTGTCTAGAGGAACATTTTGAGTGGTCAAACGGCCGAATCGGACAGGAAGTTTCCGAGCGCGGAGCGTGCAAACTTTTAATAATTACCCGGTTTATTTGACGTATGTGTAATTCTATCTCTGGAATTCACCAAAATTGTCCCACGAATGATCCTACCGTTGGATAGAGCTTGTCTAGAGGAACATTTTGAGTGGTCAAACGGCCGAATCGGGCCAGAAGTTTCCGAGCGCGGAGCGTGCAAACTTTTAATAATTACCCGGTTTATTTGACGTATGTGTAATTCTATCAGTGGAATTCACCAAAATAGTCCCACGAATGATCCTACCGTTGGATAGAGCTTGTCTAGAGGAACATTTTTAGTGGTCAAACGGCCGAATCGGACAGGAAGTTTCCGAGCGCGGAGCGTGCAAACTTTTAATAATTACCCGGTTTATTTGACGTATGTGTACTTCTATCTCTGGAATTCATCAAAATATTCCCACGAATGATCCTACGGTTGGATAGAGCTTGTCTAGAGGAACATTTTGAGTGGTCAAACGGCCGAATCGGACAGGAAGTTTCCGAGCGCGGAGCGTGCAAACTTTTAATAATTACCCGGGTTAATTGACGTATGTGTAATTCTATCTCTGGAATTCACCAAAATAGTCCCACGAATGATCCTACCGTTGGATAGAGCTTGTCTAGAGGAACATTTTGAGTGGTCAAGCGGCCGAATCGGGCCAGAAGTTTCCGAGCGCGGAGCGTGCAAACTTTTAATAATTACCCGGTTTATTTGACGTATGTGTAATTCTATCTGTGGAATTCACCAAAATAGTCCCACGAATGATCCTACCGTTGGATAGAGCTTGTCTAGAGGAACATTTTGAGTGGTCAAACGGCCGAATCGGGCCAGAAGTTTCCGAGCGCGGAGCGTGCAAACTTTTAATAATTACCCGGTTTATTCGACGTATGTAAATTTTTTTCTCTGGAATTCACCAAAATAGTCCCACGAATGATCCTACCGTTGGATAGAGTTTGTCAAGAGGAACATTTTGAGTGGTCAAACGGCCGAATCGGGCCAGAAGTTTCCGAGCGCGGAGCGTGCAAACTTTTAATAATTACCCGGTTTATTTGACGTATGTGTACCTCTATCTCTGGAATTCATCAAAATAGTCCCACGAATGATCCTACCGTTGGATAGAGTTTGTCAAGAGGAACATTTTGAGTGGTCAAACGGCCGAATCGGACCAGAAGTTTCCGAGCGCGGAGCGTGCAAACTTTTAATAATTACCCGGTTTATTTGACGTATGTGTACTTCTACCTCTGGAATTCATCAAAATATTCCCACGAATGATCCTACCGTTGGATAGAGCTTGTCTAGAGGAACATTTTGAGTGGTCAAACGGCCGAATCGGACCAGAAGTTTCCGAGCGCGGAGCGTGCAAACTTTTAATAATTACCCGGTTTATTCGACGTATATAAATTTTTTTCTCTGGAATTCACCAAAATAGTCCCACGAATGATCCTACCGTTGGATAGAGCTTGTCTAGAGGAACATTTTGAGTGGTCAAACGGCCGAATCGGACCAGAAGTTTCCGAGCGCGGAGCGTGCATACTTTTAATAATTACCCGGTTTATTTGACGTATGTGTACCTCTATCTCTGGAATTCATCAAAATAGTCCCACGAATGATCCTACCGTTGGATAGAGCTTGTCTAGAGGAACATTTTTAGTGGTCAAACGGCCGAATCGGACCAGAAGTTTCCGAGCGCGGAGCGTGCATACTTTTAATAATTACCCGGTTTATTTGACGTATGTGTACCTCTATCTCTGGAATTCACCAAAATAGTCCCACGAATGATCCTACCGTTGGATAGAGCTTGTCTAGAGGAACATTTTGAGTGGTCAAACGGCCGAATCGGACCAGAAGTTTCCGAGCGCGGAGCGTGCATACTTTTAATAATTACCCGGTTTATTTGACGTATGTGTACCTCTATCTCTGGAATTCATCAAAATAGTCCCACGAATGATCCTACCGTTGGATAGAGCTTGTCTAGAGGAACATTTTTAGTGGTCAAACGGCCGAATCGGACCAGAAGTTTCCGAGCGCGGAGCGTGCAAACTTTAGTAATTACTCGGTATATTTGACGTGTGTAAATTTTTTTCTCTGGAATTCACCAAAATAGTCCCACGAATGATCCTACCGTTGGATAGAGTTTGTCAAGAGGAACATTTTGAGTGGTCAAACGGCCGAATCGGACCAGAAGTTTCCGAGCGCGGAGCGTGCAAACTTTTAATAATTACCCGGTTTATTTGACGTATGTGTACCTCTATCTCTGGAATTCACCAAAATAGTCCCACGAATGATCCTACCGTTGGATAGAGCTTGTCTAGAGGAACATTTTTAGTGGTCAAACGGCCGAATCGGACCAGAAGTTTCCGAGCGCGGAGCGTGCAAACTTTTATTAATTACTCGGTATATTTGACGTGTGTAAATTTTTTTCTCTGGAATTCACCAAAATAGTCCCACGAATGATCCTACCGTTGGATAGAGCTTGTCTAGAGGAACATTTTGAGTGGTCAAACGGCCGAATCGGACCAGAAGTTTCCGAGCGCGGAGCGTGCATACTTTTAATAATTACCCGGTTTATTTGACGTATGTGTACCTCTATCTCTGGAATTCACCAAAATAGTCCCACGAATGATCCTACCGTTGGATAGAGCTTGTCTAGAGGAACATTTTTAGTGGTCAAACGGCCGAATCGGACCAGAAGTTTCCGAGCGCGGAGCGTGCAAACTTTTATTAATTACTCGGTATATTTGACGTGTGTAAATTTTTTTCTCTGGAATTCACCAAAATAGTCCCACGAATGATCCTACCGTTGGATAGAGTTTGTCAAGAGGAACATTTTGAGTGGTCAAACGGCCGAATCGGACCAGAAGTTTCCGAGCGCGGAGCGTGCAAACTTTTAATAATTACCCGGTTTATTTGACGTATGTGTACCTCTATCTCTGGAATTCATCAAAATAGTCCCACGAATGATCCTACCGTTGGATAGAGCTTGTCTAGAGGAACATTTTGAGTGGTCAAACGGCCGAATCGGGCCAGAAGTTTCCGAGCGCGGAGCGTGCAAACTTTTAATAATTACCCGGTTTATTCGACGTATGTAAATTTTTTTCTCTGGAATTCACCAAAATAGTCCCACGAATGATCCTACCGTTGGATAGAGTTTGTCAAGAGGAACATTTTGAGTGGTCAAACGGCCGAATCGGACCAGAAGTTTCCGAGCGCGGAGCGTGCAAACTTTTATTAATTACTCGGTATATTTGACGTGTGTAAATTTTTTTCTCTGGAATTCACCAAAATAGTCCCACGAATGATCCTACCGTTGGATAGAGTTTGTCAAGAGGAACATTTTGAGTGGTCAAACGGCCGAATCGGACCAGAAGTTTCCGAGCGCGGAGCATGCAAACTTTTAATAATTACCCGGTTTATTTGACGTATGTGTACCTCTATCTCTGGAATTCATCAAAATAGTCCCACGAATGATCCTACCGTTGGATAGAGTTTGTCTAGAGGAACATTTTGAGTGGTCAAAAGGCCGAATCCGACAGGAAGTTTCCGAGCGCGGAGCGTGCAAACTTTTAATAATTACCCGGTTTATTTGACGTATGTGTAATTCTATCTCTGGAATTCACCAAAATAGTCCCACGAATGATCCTACCGTTGGATAGAGCTTGTCTAGAGGAACATTTTGAGTGGTCAAACGGCCGAATCGGGCCAGAAGTTTCCGAGCGCGGAGCGTGCAAACTTTTAATAATTACCCGGTTTGTTTGACGTATGTGTAATTCTATCTCTGGAATTCACCAAAATAGTCCCACGAATGATCCTACCGTTGGATAGAGCTTGTCTAGAGGAACATTTTGAGTGGTCAAACGGCCGAATCGGACAGGAAGTTTCCGAGCGCGGAGCGTGCAAACTTTTAATAATTACCCGGTTTATTTGACGTATGTGTAATTCTATCTCTGGAATTCACCAAAATTGTCCCACGAATGATCCTACCGTTGGATAGAGCTTGTCTAGAGGAACATTTTGAGTGGTCAAACGGCCGAATCGGGCCAGAAGTTTCCGAGCGCGGAGCGTGCAAACTTTTAATAATTACCCGGTTTATTTGACGTATGTGTAATTCTATCTGTGGAATTCACCAAAATAGTCCCACGAATGATCCTACCGTTGGATAGAGTTTGTCAAGAGGAACATTTTGAGTGGTCAAACGGCCGAATCGGACCAGAAGTTTCCGAGCGCGGAGCGTGCAAACTTTTAATAATTACCCGGTTTATTTGACGTATGTGTACCTCTATCTCTGGAATTCATCAAAATAGTCCCACGAATGATCCTACCGTTGGATAGAGCTTGTCTAGAGGAACATTTTGAGTGGTCAAACGGCCGAATCGGACCAGAAGTTTCCGAGCGCGGAGCGTGCAAACTTTTAATAATTACCCGGTTTATTTGACGTATGTGTACTTCTACCTCTGGAATTCATCAAAATATTCCCACGAATGATCCTACCGTTGGATAGAGCTTGTCTAGAGGAACATTTTTAGTGGTCAAACGGCCGAATCGGACCAGAAGTTTCCGAGCGCGGAGCGTGCAAACTTTTAATAATTACCCGGTTTATTTGACGTATGTGTACTTCTACCTCTGGAATTCATCAAAATATTCCCACGAATGATCCTACCGTTGGATAGAGCTTGTCTAGAGGAACATTTTTAGTGGTCAAACGGCCGAATCGGACCAGAAGTTTCCGAGCGCGGAGCGTGCAAACTTTTGTTAATTACTCGGTATATTTGACGTGTGTAAATTTTTTTCTCTGGAATTCACCAAAATAGTCCCACGAATGATCCTACCGTTGGATAGAGTTTGTCAAGAGGAACATTTTGAGTGGTCAAACGGCCGAATCGGACCAGAAGTTTCCGAGCGCGGAGCGTGCAAACTTTTAATAATTACCCGGTTTGTTTGACGTATGTGTACCTCTATCTCTAGAATTCATCAAAATAGTCCCACGAATGATCCTACCGTTGGATAGAGCTTGTCTAGAGGAACATTTTGAGTGGTCAAACGGCCGAATCGGACCAGAAGTTTCCGAGCGCGGAGCGTGCAAACTTTTAATAATTACCCGGTTTGTTTGACGTATGTGTAATTCTATCTCTGGAATTCACCAAAATAGTCCCACGAATGATCCTACCGTTGGATAGAGCTTGTCTAGAGGAACATTTTGAGTGGTCAAACGGCCGAATCGGACAGGAAGTTTCCGAGCGCGGAGCGTGCAAACTTTTAATAATTACCCGGTTTATTTGACGTATGTGTAATTCTATCTCTGGAATTCACCAAAATTGTCCCACGAATGATCCTACCGTTGGATAGAGCTTGTCTAGAGGAACATTTTGAGTGGTCAAACGGCCGAATCGGGCCAGAAGTTTCCGAGCGCGGAGCGTGCAAACTTTTAATAATTACCCGGTTTATTTGACGTATGTGTAATTCTATCAGTGGAATTCACCAAAATAGTCCCACGAATGATCCTACCGTTGGATAGAGCTTGTCTAGAGGAACATTTTTAGTGGTCAAACGGCCGAATCGGACAGGAAGTTTCCGAGCGCGGAGCGTGCAAACTTTTAATAATTACCCGGTTTATTTGACGTATGTGTACTTCTATCTCTGGAATTCATCAAAATATTCCCACGAATGATCCTACGGTTGGATAGAGCTTGTCTAGAGGAACATTTTGAGTGGTCAAACGGCCGAATCGGACAGGAAGTTTCCGAGCGCGGAGCGTGCAAACTTTTAATAATTACCCGGGTTAATTGACGTATGTGTAATTCTATCTCTGGAATTCACCAAAATAGTCCCACGAATGATCCTACCGTTGGATAGAGCTTGTCTAGAGGAACATTTTGAGTGGTCAAGCGGCCGAATCGGGCCAGAAGTTTCCGAGCGCGGAGCGTGCAAACTTTTAATAATTACCCGGTTTATTTGACGTATGTGTAATTCTATCTGTGGAATTCACCAAAATAGTCCCACGAATGATCCTACCGTTGGATAGAGCTTGTCTAGAGGAACATTTTGAGTGGTCAAACGGCCGAATCGGGCCAGAAGTTTCCGAGCGCGGAGCGTGCAAACTTTTAATAATTACCCGGTTTATTCGACGTATGTAAATTTTTTTCTCTGGAATTCACCAAAATAGTCCCACGAATGATCCTACCGTTGGATAGAGTTTGTCAAGAGGAACATTTTGAGTGGTCAAACGGCCGAATCGGGCCAGAAGTTTCCGAGCGCGGAGCGTGCAAACTTTTAATAATTACCCGGTTTATTTGACGTATGTGTACCTCTATCTCTGGAATTCATCAAAATAGTCCCACGAATGATCCTACCGTTGGATAGAGTTTGTCAAGAGGAACATTTTGAGTGGTCAAACGGCCGAATCGGACCAGAAGTTTCCGAGCGCGGAGCGTGCAAACTTTTAATAATTACCCGGTTTATTTGACGTATGTGTACTTCTACCTCTGGAATTCATCAAAATATTCCCACGAATGATCCTACCGTTGGATAGAGCTTGTCTAGAGGAACATTTTGAGTGGTCAAACGGCCGAATCGGACCAGAAGTTTCCGAGCGCGGAGCGTGCAAACTTTTAATAATTACCCGGTTTATTCGACGTATATAAATTTTTTTCTCTGGAATTCACCAAAATAGTCCCACGAATGATCCTACCGTTGGATAGAGCTTGTCTAGAGGAACATTTTGAGTGGTCAAACGGCCGAATCGGACCAGAAGTTTCCGAGCGCGGAGCGTGCATACTTTTAATAATTACCCGGTTTATTTGACGTATGTGTACCTCTATCTCTGGAATTCATCAAAATAGTCCCACGAATGATCCTACCGTTGGATAGAGCTTGTCTAGAGGAACATTTTTAGTGGTCAAACGGCCGAATCGGACCAGAAGTTTCCGAGCGCGGAGCGTGCATACTTTTAATAATTACCCGGTTTATTTGACGTATGTGTACCTCTATCTCTGGAATTCACCAAAATAGTCCCACGAATGATCCTACCGTTGGATAGAGCTTGTCTAGAGGAACATTTTGAGTGGTCAAACGGCCGAATCGGACCAGAAGTTTCCGAGCGCGGAGCGTGCATACTTTTAATAATTACCCGGTTTATTTGACGTATGTGTACCTCTATCTCTGGAATTCATCAAAATAGTCCCACGAATGATCCTACCGTTGGATAGAGCTTGTCTAGAGGAACATTTTTAGTGGTCAAACGGCCGAATCGGACCAGAAGTTTCCGAGCGCGGAGCGTGCAAACTTTAGTAATTACTCGGTATATTTGACGTGTGTAAATTTTTTTCTCTGGAATTCACCAAAATAGTCCCACGAATGATCCTACCGTTGGATAGAGTTTGTCAAGAGGAACATTTTGAGTGGTCAAACGGCCGAATCGGACCAGAAGTTTCCGAGCGCGGAGCGTGCAAACTTTTAATAATTACCCGGTTTATTTGACGTATGTGTACCTCTATCTCTGGAATTCACCAAAATAGTCCCACGAATGATCCTACCGTTGGATAGAGCTTGTCTAGAGGAACATTTTTAGTGGTCAAACGGCCGAATCGGACCAGAAGTTTCCGAGCGCGGAGCGTGCAAACTTTTATTAATTACTCGGTATATTTGACGTGTGTAAATTTTTTTCTCTGGAATTCACCAAAATAGTCCCACGAATGATCCTACCGTTGGATAGAGCTTGTCTAGAGGAACATTTTGAGTGGTCAAACGGCCGAATCGGACCAGAAGTTTCCGAGCGCGGAGCGTGCATACTTTTAATAATTACCCGGTTTATTTGACGTATGTGTACCTCTATCTCTGGAATTCACCAAAATAGTCCCACGAATGATCCTACCGTTGGATAGAGCTTGTCTAGAGGAACATTTTTAGTGGTCAAACGGCCGAATCGGACCAGAAGTTTCCGAGCGCGGAGCGTGCAAACTTTTATTAATTACTCGGTATATTTGACGTGTGTAAATTTTTTTCTCTGGAATTCACCAAAATAGTCCCACGAATGATCCTACCGTTGGATAGAGTTTGTCAAGAGGAACATTTTGAGTGGTCAAACGGCCGAATCGGACCAGAAGTTTCCGAGCGCGGAGCGTGCAAACTTTTAATAATTACCCGGTTTATTTGACGTATGTGTACCTCTATCTCTGGAATTCATCAAAATAGTCCCACGAATGATCCTACCGTTGGATAGAGCTTGTCTAGAGGAACATTTTGAGTGGTCAAACGGCCGAATCGGGCCAGAAGTTTCCGAGCGCGGAGCGTGCAAACTTTTAATAATTACCCGGTTTATTCGACGTATGTAAATTTTTTTCTCTGGAATTCACCAAAATAGTCCCACGAATGATCCTACCGTTGGATAGAGTTTGTCAAGAGGAACATTTTGAGTGGTCAAACGGCCGAATCGGACCAGAAGTTTCCGAGCGCGGAGCGTGCAAACTTTTATTAATTACTCGGTATATTTGACGTGTGTAAATTTTTTTCTCTGGAATTCACCAAAATAGTCCCACGAATGATCCTACCGTTGGATAGAGTTTGTCAAGAGGAACATTTTGAGTGGTCAAACGGCCGAATCGGACCAGAAGTTTCCGAGCGCGGAGCATGCAAACTTTTAATAATTACCCGGTTTATTTGACGTATGTGTACCTCTATCTCTGGAATTCATCAAAATAGTCCCACGAATGATCCTACCGTTGGATAGAGTTTGTCTAGAGGAACATTTTGAGTGGTCAAAAGGCCGAATCCGACAGGAAGTTTCCGAGCGCGGAGCGTGCAAACTTTTAATAATTACCCGGTTTATTTGACGTATGTGTAATTCTATCTCTGGAATTCACCAAAATAGTCCCACGAATGATCCTACCGTTGGATAGAGCTTGTCTAGAGGAACATTTTGAGTGGTCAAACGGCCGAATCGGGCCAGAAGTTTCCGAGCGCGGAGCGTGCAAACTTTTAATAATTACCCGGTTTGTTTGACGTATGTGTAATTCTATCTCTGGAATTCACCAAAATAGTCCCACGAATGATCCTACCGTTGGATAGAGCTTGTCTAGAGGAACATTTTGAGTGGTCAAACGGCCGAATCGGACAGGAAGTTTCCGAGCGCGGAGCGTGCAAACTTTTAATAATTACCCGGTTTATTTGACGTATGTGTAATTCTATCTCTGGAATTCACCAAAATTGTCCCACGAATGATCCTACCGTTGGATAGAGCTTGTCTAGAGGAACATTTTGAGTGGTCAAACGGCCGAATCGGGCCAGAAGTTTCCGAGCGCGGAGCGTGCAAACTTTTAATAATTACCCGGTTTATTTGACGTATGTGTAATTCTATCTGTGGAATTCACCAAAATAGTCCCACGAATGATCCTACCGTTGGATAGAGTTTGTCAAGAGGAACATTTTGAGTGGTCAAACGGCCGAATCGGACCAGAAGTTTCCGAGCGCGGAGCGTGCAAACTTTTAATAATTACCCGGTTTATTTGACGTATGTGTACCTCTATCTCTGGAATTCATCAAAATAGTCCCACGAATGATCCTACCGTTGGATAGAGCTTGTCTAGAGGAACATTTTGAGTGGTCAAACGGCCGAATCGGACCAGAAGTTTCCGAGCGCGGAGCGTGCAAACTTTTATTAATTACTCGGTATATTTGACGTGTGTAAATTTTTTTCTCTGGAATTCACCAAAATAGTCCCACGAATGATCCTACCGTTGGATAGAGCTTGTCTAGAGGAACATTTTGAGTGGTCAAACGGCCGAATCGGACCAGAAGTTTCCGAGCGCGGAGCGTGCATACTTTTAATAATTACCCGGTTTATTTGACGTATGTGTACCTCTATCTCTGGAATTCACCAAAATAGTCCCACGAATGATCCTACCGTTGGATAGAGCTTGTCTAGAGGAACATTTTTAGTGGTCAAACGGCCGAATCGGACCAGAAGTTTCCGAGCGCGGAGCGTGCAAACTTTTAATAATTACCCGGTTTATTTGACGTATGTGTACCTCTATCTCTGGAATTCACCAAAATAGTCCCACGAATGATCCTACCGTTGGATAGAGCTTGTCTAGAGGAACATTTTGAGTGGTCAAACGGCCGAATCGGACCAGAAGTTTCCGAGCGCGGAGCGTGCATACTTTTAATAATTACCCGGTTTATTTGACGTATGTGTACCTCTATCTCTGGAATTCATCAAAATAGTCCCACGAATGATCCTACCGTTGGATAGAGCTTGTCTAGAGGAACATTTTTAGTGGTCAAACGGCCGAATCGGACCAGAAGTTTCCGAGCGCGGAGCGTGCAAACTTTAGTAATTACTCGGTATATTTGACGTGTGTAAATTTTTTTCTCTGGAATTCACCAAAATAGTCCCACGAATGATCCTACCGTTGGATAGAGTTTGTCAAGAGGAACATTTTGAGTGGTCAAACGGCCGAATCGGACCAGAAGTTTCCGAGCGCGGAGCGTGCAAACTTTTAATAATTACCCGGTTTATTTGACGTATGTGTACCTCTATCTCTGGAATTCATCAAAATAGTCCCACGAATGATCCTACCGTTGGATAGAGCTTGTCTAGAGGAACATTTTGAGTGGTCAAACGGCCGAATCGGACCAGAAGTTTCCGAGCGCGGAGCGTGCAAACTTTTATTAATTACTCGGTATATTTGACGTGTGTAAATTTTTTTCTCTGGAATTCACCAAAATAGTCCCACGAATGATCCTACCGTTGGATAGAGCTTGTCTAGAGGAACATTTTGAGTGGTCAAACGGCCGAATCGGACCAGAAGTTTCCGAGCGCGGAGCGTGCATACTTTTAATAATTACCCGGTTTATTTGACGTATGTGTACCTCTATCTCTGGAATTCACCAAAATAGTCCCACGAATGATCCTACCGTTGGATAGAGCTTGTCTAGAGGAACATTTTTAGTGGTCAAACGGCCGAATCGGACCAGAAGTTTCCGAGCGCGGAGCGTGCAAACTTTTAATAATTACCCGGTTTATTTGACGTATGTGTACCTCTATCTCTGGAATTCACCAAAATAGTCCCACGAATGATCCTACCGTTGGATAGAGCTTGTCTAGAGGAACATTTTGAGTGGTCAAACGGCCGAATCGGACCAGAAGTTTCCGAGCGCGGAGCGTGCATACTTTTAATAATTACCCGGTTTATTTGACGTATGTGTACCTCTATCTCTGGAATTCATCAAAATAGTCCCACGAATGATCCTACCGTTGGATAGAGCTTGTCTAGAGGAACATTTTTAGTGGTCAAACGGCCGAATCGGACCAGAAGTTTCCGAGCGCGGAGCGTGCAAACTTTAGTAATTACTCGGTATATTTGACGTGTGTAAATTTTTTTCTCTGGAATTCACCAAAATAGTCCCACGAATGATCCTACCGTTGGATAGAGTTTGTCAAGAGGAACATTTTGAGTGGTCAAACGGCCGAATCGGACCAGAAGTTTCCGAGCGCGGAGCGTGCAAACTTTTAATAATTACCCGGTTTATTTGACGTATGTGTACCTCTATCTCTGGAATTCACCAAAATAGTCCCACGAATGATCCTACCGTTGGATAGAGCTTGTCTAGAGGAACATTTTTAGTGGTCAAACGGCCGAATCGGACCAGAAGTTTCCGAGCGCGGAGCGTGCAAACTTTTATTAATTACTCGGTATATTTGACGTGTGTAAATTTTTTTCTCTGGAATTCACCAAAATAGTCCCACGAATGATCCTACCGTTGGATAGAGCTTGTCTAGAGGAACATTTTGAGTGGTCAAACGGCCGAATCGGACCAGAAGTTTCCGAGCGCGGAGCGTGCATACTTTTAATAATTACCCGGTTTATTTGACGTATGTGTACCTCTATCTCTGGAATTCACCAAAATAGTCCCACGAATGATCCTACCGTTGGATAGAGCTTGTCTAGAGGAACATTTTTAGTGGTCAAACGGCCGAATCGGACCAGAAGTTTCCGAGCGCGGAGCGTGCAAACTTTTATTAATTACTCGGTATATTTGACGTGTGTAAATTTTTTTCTCTGGAATTCACCAAAATAGTCCCACGAATGATCCTACCGTTGGATAGAGTTTGTCAAGAGGAACATTTTGAGTGGTCAAACGGCCGAATCGGACCAGAAGTTTCCGAGCGCGGAGCGTGCAAACTTTTAATAATTACCCGGTTTATTTGACGTATGTGTACCTCTATCTCTGGAATTCATCAAAATAGTCCCACGAATGATCCTACCGTTGGATAGAGCTTGTCTAGAGGAACATTTTGAGTGGTCAAACGGCCGAATCGGGCCAGAAGTTTCCGAGCGCGGAGCGTGCAAACTTTTAATAATTACCCGGTTTATTCGACGTATGTAAATTTTTTTCTCTGGAATTCACCAAAATAGTCCCACGAATGATCCTACCGTTGGATAGAGTTTGTCAAGAGGAACATTTTGAGTGGTCAAACGGCCGAATCGGACCAGAAGTTTCCGAGCGCGGAGCGTGCAAACTTTTATTAATTACTCGGTATATTTGACGTGTGTAAATTTTTTTCTCTGGAATTCACCAAAATAGTCCCACGAATGATCCTACCGTTGGATAGAGTTTGTCAAGAGGAACATTTTGAGTGGTCAAACGGCCGAATCGGACCAGAAGTTTCCGAGCGCGGAGCATGCAAACTTTTAATAATTACCCGGTTTATTTGACGTATGTGTACCTCTATCTCTGGAATTCATCAAAATAGTCCCACGAATGATCCTACCGTTGGATAGAGTTTGTCTAGAGGAACATTTTGAGTGGTCAAAAGGCCGAATCCGACAGGAAGTTTCCGAGCGCGGAGCGTGCAAACTTTTAATAATTACCCGGTTTATTTGACGTATGTGTAATTCTATCTCTGGAATTCACCAAAATAGTCCCACGAATGATCCTACCGTTGGATAGAGCTTGTCTAGAGGAACATTTTGAGTGGTCAAACGGCCGAATCGGGCCAGAAGTTTCCGAGCGCGGAGCGTGCAAACTTTTAATAATTACCCGGTTTGTTTGACGTATGTGTAATTCTATCTCTGGAATTCACCAAAATAGTCCCACGAATGATCCTACCGTTGGATAGAGCTTGTCTAGAGGAACATTTTGAGTGGTCAAACGGCCGAATCGGACAGGAAGTTTCCGAGCGCGGAGCGTGCAAACTTTTAATAATTACCCGGTTTATTTGACGTATGTGTAATTCTATCTCTGGAATTCACCAAAATTGTCCCACGAATGATCCTACCGTTGGATAGAGCTTGTCTAGAGGAACATTTTGAGTGGTCAAACGGCCGAATCGGGCCAGAAGTTTCCGAGCGCGGAGCGTGCAAACTTTTAATAATTACCCGGTTTATTTGACGTATGTGTAATTCTATCTGTGGAATTCACCAAAATAGTCCCACGAATGATCCTACCGTTGGATAGAGTTTGTCAAGAGGAACATTTTGAGTGGTCAAACGGCCGAATCGGACCAGAAGTTTCCGAGCGCGGAGCGTGCAAACTTTTAATAATTACCCGGTTTATTTGACGTATGTGTACCTCTATCTCTGGAATTCATCAAAATAGTCCCACGAATGATCCTACCGTTGGATAGAGCTTGTCTAGAGGAACATTTTGAGTGGTCAAACGGCCGAATCGGACCAGAAGTTTCCGAGCGCGGAGCGTGCAAACTTTTATTAATTACTCGGTATATTTGACGTGTGTAAATTTTTTTCTCTGGAATTCACCAAAATAGTCCCACGAATGATCCTACCGTTGGATAGAGCTTGTCTAGAGGAACATTTTGAGTGGTCAAACGGCCGAATCGGACCAGAAGTTTCCGAGCGCGGAGCGTGCATACTTTTAATAATTACCCGGTTTATTTGACGTATGTGTACCTCTATCTCTGGAATTCACCAAAATAGTCCCACGAATGATCCTACCGTTGGATAGAGCTTGTCTAGAGGAACATTTTTAGTGGTCAAACGGCCGAATCGGACCAGAAGTTTCCGAGCGCGGAGCGTGCAAACTTTTATTAATTACTCGGTATATTTGACGTGTGTAAATTTTTTTCTCTGGAATTCACCAAAATAGTCCCACGAATGATCCTACCGTTGGATAGAGTTTGTCAAGAGGAACATTTTGAGTGGTCAAACGGCCGAATCGGACCAGAAGTTTCCGAGCGCGGAGCGTGCAAACTTTTAATAATTACCCGGTTTATTTGACGTATGTGTACCTCTATCTCTGGAATTCATCAAAATAGTCCCACGAATGATCCTACCGTTGGATAGAGCTTGTCTAGAGGAACATTTTGAGTGGTCAAACGGCCGAATCGGGCCAGAAGTTTCCGAGCGCGGAGCGTGCAAACTTTTAATAATTACCCGGTTTATTCGACGTATGTAAATTTTTTTCTCTGGAATTCACCAAAATAGTCCCACGAATGATCCTACCGTTGGATAGAGTTTGTCAAGAGGAACATTTTGAGTGGTCAAACGGCCGAATCGGACCAGAAGTTTCCGAGCGCGGAGCGTGCAAACTTTTAATAATTACCCGGTTTATTCGACGTATGTAAATTTTTTTCTCTGGAATTCACCAAAATAGTCCCACGAATGATCCTACCGTTGGATAGAGTTTGTCTAGAGGAACATTTTGAGTGGTCAAACGGCCGAATCGGGCCAGAAGTTTCCGAGCGCGGAGCGTGCAAACTTTTAATAATTACCCGGTTTATTCGACGTATGTAAATTTTTTTCTCTGGAATTCACCAAAATAGTCCCACGAATGATCCTACCGTTGGATAGAGTTTGTCAAGAGGAACATTTTGAGTGGTCAAACGGCCGAATCGGACCAGAAGTTTCCGAGCGCGGAGCATGCAAACTTTTAATAATTACCCGGTTTATTTGACGTATGTGTACCTCTATCTCTGGAATTCATCAAAATAGTCCCACGAATGATCCTACCGTTGGATAGAGTTTGTCTAGAGGAACATTTTGAGTGGTCAAAAGGCCGAATCCGACAGGAAGTTTCCGAGCGCGGAGCGTGCAAACTTTTAATAATTACCCGGTTTATTTGACGTATGTGTAATTCTATCTCTGGAATTCACCAAAATAGTCCCACGAATGATCCTACCGTTGGATAGAGCTTGTCTAGAGGAACATTTTGAGTGGTCAAACGGCCGAATCGGGCCAGAAGTTTCCGAGCGCGGAGCGTGCAAACTTTTAATAATTACCCGGTTTGTTTGACGTATGTGTAATTCTATCTCTGGAATTCACCAAAATAGTCCCACGAATGATCCTACCGTTGGATAGAGCTTGTCTAGAGGAACATTTTGAGTGGTCAAACGGCCGAATCGGACAGGAAGTTTCCGAGCGCGGAGCGTGCAAACTTTTAATAATTACCCGGTTTATTTGACGTATGTGTAATTCTATCTCTGGAATTCACCAAAATTGTCCCACGAATGATCCTACCGTTGGATAGAGCTTGTCTAGAGGAACATTTTGAGTGGTCAAACGGCCGAATCGGGCCAGAAGTTTCCGAGCGCGGAGCGTGCAAACTTTTAATAATTACCCGGTTTATTTGACGTATGTGTAATTCTATCTGTGGAATTCACCAAAATAGTCCCACGAATGATCCTACCGTTGGATAGAGTTTGTCAAGAGGAACATTTTGAGTGGTCAAACGGCCGAATCGGACCAGAAGTTTCCGAGCGCGGAGCGTGCAAACTTTTAATAATTACCCGGTTTATTTGACGTATGTGTACCTCTATCTCTGGAATTCATCAAAATAGTCCCACGAATGATCCTACCGTTGGATAGAGCTTGTCTAGAGGAACATTTTGAGTGGTCAAACGGCCGAATCGGACCAGAAGTTTCCGAGCGCGGAGCGTGCAAACTTTTATTAATTACTCGGTATATTTGACGTGTGTGTACCTCTATCTCTGGAATTCACCAAAATAGTCCCACGAATGATCCTACCGTTGGATAGAGCTTGTCTAGAGGAACATTTTTAGTGGTCAAACGGCCGAATCGGACCAGAAGTTTCCGAGCGCGGAGCGTGCAAACTTTTATTAATTACTCGGTATATTTGACGTGTGTGTACCTCTATCTCTGGAATTCACCAAAATAGTCCCACGAATGATCCTACCGTTGGATAGAGCTTGTCTAGAGGAACATTTTTAGTGGTCAAACGGCCGAATCGGACCAGAAGTTTCCGAGCGCGGAGCGTGCAAACTTTTATTAATTACTCGGTATATTTGACGTGTGTAAATTTTTTTCTCTGGAATTCACCAAAATAGTCCCACGAATGATCCTACCGTTGGATAGAGTTTGTCAAGAGGAACATTTTGAGTGGTCAAACGGCCGAATCGGACCAGAAGTTTCCGAGCGCGGAGCGTGCATACTTTTAATAATTACCCGGTTTATTTGACGTATGTGTACCTCTATCTCTGGAATTCATCAAAATAGTCCCACGAATGATCCTACCGTTGGATAGAGCTTGTCTAGAGGAACATTTTGAGTGGTCAAACGGCCGAATCGGACCAGAAGTTTCCGAGCGCGGAGCGTGCAAACTTTTAATAATTACCCGGTTTATTCGACGTATATAAATTTTTTTCTCTGGAATTCACCAAAATAGTCCCACGAATGATCCTACCGTTGGATAGAGTTTGTCTAGAGGAACATTTTGAGTGGTCAAAAGGCCGAATCCGACAGGAAGTTTCCGAGCGCGGAGCGTGCAAACTTTTAATAATTACCCGGTTTATTTGACGTATGTGTACTTCTATCTCTGGAATTCATCAAAATATTCCCACGAATGATCCTACCGTTGGATAGAGCTTGTCTAGAGGAACATTTTGAGTGGTCAAACGGCCGAATCGGACAGGAAGTTTCCGAGCGCGGAGCGTGCAAACTTTTAATAATTACCCGGTTTGTTTGACGTATGTGTAATTCTATCTCTGGAATTCATCAAAATAGTCCCACGAATGATCCTACCGTTGGATAGAGCTTGTCTAGAGGAACATTTTTAGTGGTCAAACGGCCGAATCGGACCAGAAGTTTCCGAGCGCGGAGCGTGCAAACTTTTATTAATTACTCGGTATATTTGACGTGTGTAAATTTTTTTCTCTGGAATTCACCAAAATAGTCCCACGAATGATCCTACCGTTGGATAGAGTTTGTCAAGAGGAACATTTTGAGTGGTCAAACGGCCGAATCGGACCAGAAGTTTCCGAGCGCGGAGCGTGCAAACTTTTAATAATTACCCGGTTTATTTGACGTATGTGTACCTCTATCTCTGGAATTCATCAAAATAGTCCCACGAATGATCCTACCGTTGGATAGAGCTTGTCTAGAGGAACATTTTGAGTGGTCAAACGGCCGAATCGGACCAGAAGTTTCCGAGCGCGGAGCGTGCAAACTTTTAATAATTACCCGGTTTATTTGACGTATGTGTACTTCTACCTCTGGAATTCATCAAAATATTCCCACGAATGATCCTACCGTTGGATAGAGCTTGTCTAGAGGAACATTTTTAGTGGTCAAACGGCCGAATCGGACCAGAAGTTTCCGAGCGCGGAGCGTGCAAACTTTTAATAATTACCCGGTTTATTCGACGTATATAAATTTTTTTCTCTGGAATTCACCAAAATAGTCCCACGAATGATCCTACCGTTGGATAGAGCTTGTCTAGAGGAACATTTTGAGTGGTCAAACGGCCGAATCCGACAGGAAGTTTCCGAGCGCGGAGCGTGCAAACTTTTAATAATTACCCGGTTTATTTGACGTACGTGTACTTCTATCTCTGGAATTCATCAAAATATTCCCACGAATGATCCTACCGTTGGATAGAGCTTGTCTAGAGGAACATTTTGAGTGGTCAAACGGCCGAATCGGACCAGAAGTTTCCGAGCGCGGAGCGTGCAAACTTTTAATAATTACCCGGTTTATTTGACGTATGTGTACCTCTATCTCTGGAATTCATCAAAATAGTCCCACGAATGATCCTACCGTTGGATAGAGCTTGTCTAGAGGAACATTTTTAGTGGTCAAACGGCCGAATCGGACCAGAAGTTTCCGAGCGCGGAGCGTGCAAACTTTTATTAATTACTCGGTATATTTGACGTGTGTAAATTTTTTTCTCTGGAATTCACCAAAATAGTCCCACGAATGATCCTACCGTTGGATAGAGTTTGTCAAGAGGAACATTTTGAGTGGTCAAACGGCCGAATCGGACCAGAAGTTTCCGAGCGCGGAGCGTGCAAACTTTTATTAATTACCCGGTTTATTTGACGTATGTGTACTTCTACCTCTGGAATTCATCAAAATATTCCCACGAATGATCCTACCGTTGGATAGAGCTTGTCTAGAGGAACATTTTTAGTGGTCAAACGGCCGAATCGGACCAGAAGTTTCCGAGCGCGGAGCGTGCAAACTTTTATTAATTACTCGGTATATTTGACGTGTGTAAATTTTTTTCTCTGGAATTCACCAAAATAGTCCCACGAATGATCCTACCGTTGGATAGAGTTTGTCAAGAGGAACATTTTGAGTGGTCAAACGGCCGAATCGGACCAGAAGTTTCCGAGCGCGGAGCGTGCAAACTTTTAATAATTACCCGGTTTATTTGACGTATGTGTACCTCTATCTCTGGAATTCATCAAAATAGTCCCACGAATGATCCTACCGTTGGATAGAGCTTGTCTAGAGGAACATTTTGAGTGGTCAAACGGCCGAATCGGACCAGAAGTTTCCGAGCGCGGAGCGTGCAAACTTTTAATAATTACCCGGTTTGTTTGACGTATGTGTAATTCTATCTCTGGAATTCACCAAAATAGTCCCACGAATGATCCTACCGTTGGATAGAGCTTGTCTAGAGGAACATTTTGAGTGGTCAAACGGCCGAATCGGACAGGAAGTTTCCGAGCGCGGAGCGTGCAAACTTTTAATAATTACCCGGTTTATTTGACGTATGTGTAATTCTATCTCTGGAATTCACCAAAATTGTCCCACGAATGATCCTACCGTTGGATAGAGCTTGTCTAGAGGAACATTTTGAGTGGTCAAACGGCCGAATCGGGCCAGAAGTTTCCGAGCGCGGAGCGTGCAAACTTTTAATAATTACCCGGTTTATTTGACGTATGTGTAATTCTATCTGTGGAATTCACCAAAATAGTCCCACGAATGATCCTACCGTTGGATAGAGCTTGTCTAGAGGAACATTTTGAGTGGTCAAACGGCCGAATCCGACAGGAAGTTTCCGAGCGCGGAGCGTGCAAACTTTTAATAATTACCCGGTTTGTTTGACGTATGTGTAATTCTATCTCTGGAATTCACCAAAATAGTCCCACGAATGATCCTACCGTTGGATAGAGCTTGTCTAGAGGAACATTTTGAGTGGTCAAACGGCCGAATCCGACAGGAAGTTTCCGAGCGCGGAGCGTGCAAACTTCTAATAATTACCCGGTTTATTTGACGTATGTGTACTTCTATCTCTGGAATTCATCAAAATATTCCCACGAATGATCTTACCGTTGGATAGAGCTTGTCTAGAGGAACATTTTGAGTGGTCAAACGGCCGAATCGGACAGGAAGTTTCCGAGCGCGGAGCGTGCAAACTTTTAATAATTACCCGGTTTGTTTGACGTATGTGTAATTCTATCTCTGGAATTTACCAAAATAGTCCCACGAATGATCCTACCGTTGGATAGAGCTTGTCTAGAGGAACATTTTGAGTGGTCAAACGGCCGAATCCGACAGGAAGTTTCCGAGCGCGGAGCGTGCAAACTTTTAATAATTACCCGGTTTATTTGACGTATGTGTACTTCTATCTCTGGAATTCATCAAAATATTCCCACGAATGATCCTACCGTTGGATAGAGCTTGTCTAGAGGAACATTTTGAGTGGTCAAACGGCCGAATCGGACCAGAAGTTTCCGAGCGCGGAGCGTGCAAACTTTTAATAATTACCCGGTTCAATTGACGTATGTGTACCTCTATCTCTGGAATTCATCAAAATAGTCCCACGAATGATCCTACCGTTGGATAGAGCTTGTCTAGAGGAACATTTTGAGTGGTCAAACGGCCGAATCGGACAGGAAGTTTCCGAGCGCGGAGCGTGCAAACTTTTAATAATTACTCGGTATATTTGACGCGTGTAAATTTTTTTCTCTGGAAATCATCAAAATAGTCCTACGACTGATCCTACCGTTGGATAGAGCTTGTCTAGAGGAACATTTTGAGTGGTCAAACGGCCGAATCGGACCAGAAGTTTCCGAGCGCGGAGCGTGCAAACTTTTAATAATTACCCGGTTTAATTGACGTATGTGTACCTCTATCTCTGGAATTCATCAAAATAGTCCCACGAATGATCCTACCGTTGGATAGAGCTTGTCTAGAGGAACATTTTGAGTGGTCAAACGGCCGAATCGGACAGGAAGTTTCCGAGCGCGGAGCGTGCAAACTTTTAATAATTACTCGGTATATTTGACGTATGTGTACTTCTATCTCTGGAATTCATCAAAATAGTCCACGAATGATCCTACCGTTGGATAGAGCTTGTCTAGAGGAACATTTTGAGTGGTCAAACGGCCGAATCGGACCAGAAGTTTCCGAGCGCGGAGCGTGCAAACTTTTAATAATTACCCGGTTTATTCGACGTATATAAATTTTTTTCTCTGGAATTCACCAAAATAGTCCGACGAGTGATCCTACCGTTGGATAGAGCTTGTCTAGAGGAACATTTTGAGTGGTCAAACGGCCGAATCGGACCAGAAGTTTCCGAGCGCGGAGCGTGCAAACTTTTAATAATTACCCGGTTTGTTTGACGTATGTGTAATTCTATCTCTGGAATTCATCAAAATAGACCACGAATGATCCTACCGTTGGATAGAGCTTGTCTAGAGGAACATTTTGAGTGGTCAAACGGCCGAATCGGACAGGAAGTTTCCGAGCGCGGAGCGTGCAAACTTTTAATAATTACCCGGTTTGTTTGACGTATGTGTAATTCTATCTCTGGAATTCACCGAAATAGTCCGACGAGTGATCCTACCGTTGGATAGAGCTTGTCTAGAGGAACATTTTGAGTGGTCAAACGGCCGAATCGGACCAGAAGTTTCCGAGCGCGGAGCGTGCAAACTTTTAATAATTACCCGGTTTGTTTGACGTATGTGTAATTCTATCTCTGGAATTCATCAAAATAGACCACGAATGATCCTACCGTTGGATAGAGCTTGTCTAGAGGAACATTTTGAGTGGTCAAACGGCCGAATCGGACAGGAAGTTTCCGAGCGCGGAGCGTGCAAACTTTTAATAATTACCCGGTTTGTTTGACGTATGTGTAATTCTATCTCTGGAATTCACCGAAATAGTCCCACGAATGATCCTACCGTTGGATAGAGCTTGTCTAGAGGAACATTTTGAGTGGTCAAACGGCCGAATCCGACAGGAAGTTTCCGAGCGCGGAGCGTGCAAACTTTTAATAATTACCCGGTTTATTTGACGTATGTGTACTTCTATCTCTGGAATTCATCAAAATATTCCCACGAATGATCCTACCGTTGGATAGAGCTTGTCTAGAGGAACATTTTGAGTGGTCAAACGGCCGAATCGGACCAGAAGTTTCCGAGCGCGGAGCGTGCAAACTTTTAATAATTACCCGGTTTATTTGACGTATGTGTACTTCTATCTCTGGAATTCATCAAAATATTCCCACGAATGATCCTACCGTTGGATAGAGCTTGTCTAGAGGAACATTTTGAGTGGTCAAACGGCCGAATCCGACAGGAAGTTTCCGAGCGCGGAGCGTGCAAACTTTTAATAATTACCCGGTTTATTTGACGTATGTGTACTTCTATCTCTGGAATTCATCAAAATATTCCCACGAATGATCCTACCGTTGGATAGAGCTTGTCTAGAGGAACATTTTGAGTGGTCAAACGGCCGAATCGGACCAGAAGTTTCCGAGCGCGGAGCGTGCAAACTTTTAATAATTACCCGGTTCAATTGACGTATGTGTAATTCTATCTCTGGAATTCATCAAAATAGACCACGAATGATCCTACCGTTGGATAGAGCTTGTCTAGAGGAACATTTTGAGTGGTCAAACGGCCGAATCCGACAGGAAGTTTCCGAGCGCGGAGCGTGCAAACTTTTAATAATTACCCGGTTTATTTGACGTATGTGTACTTCTATCTCTGGAATTCATCAAAATATTCCCACGAATGATCCTACCGTTGGATAGAGCTTGTCTAGAGGAACATTTTGAGTGGTCAAACGGCCGAATCGGACCAGAAGTTTCCGAGCGCGGAGCGTGCAAACTTTTAATAATTACCCGGTTTATTTGACGTATGTGTACTTCTATCTCTGGAATTCATCAAAATATTCCCACGAATGATCCTACCGTTGGATAGAGCTTGTCTAGAGGAACATTTTGAGTGGTCAAACGGCCGAATCGGACCAGAAGTTTCCGAGCGCGGAGCGTGCAAACTTTTAATAATTACCCGGTTTAATTGACGTATGTGTACCTCTATCTCTGGAATTCATCAAAATAGTCCCACGAATGATCCTACCGTTGGATAGAGCTTGTCTAGAGGAACATTTTGAGTGGTCAAACGGCCGAATCGGACAGGAAGTTTCCGAGCGCGGAGCGTGCAAACTTTTAATAATTACTCGGTATATTTGACGCGTGTAAATTTTTTTCTCTGGAAATCATCAAAATAGTCCTACGACTGATCCTACCGTTGGATAGAGCTTGTCTAGAGGAACATTTTGAGTGGTCAAACGGCCGAATCGGACCAGAAGTTTCCGAGCGCGGAGGGTGCAAACTTTTAATAATTACCCGGTTTATTTGACGTATGTGTACTTCTATCTCTGGAATTCACCAAAATAGTCCCACGAGTGATCCTACCGTTGGATAGAGCTTGTCTAGAGGAACATTTTGAGTGGTCAAACGGCCGAATCGGACCAGAAGTTTCCGAGCGCGGAGCGTGCAAACTTTTAATAATTACCCGGTTTGTTTGACGTATGTGTAATTCTATCTCTGGAATTCATCAAAATAGACCACGAATGATCCTACCGTTGGATAGAGCTTGTCTAGAGGAACATTTTGAGTGGTCAAACGGCCGAATCGGACCAGAAGTTTCCGAGCGCGGAGCGTGCAAACTTTTAATAATTACCCGGTTTATTTGACGTATGTGTACCTCTATCTCTGGAATTCATCAAAATAGTCCCACGAATGATCCTACCGTTGGATAGAGCTTGTCTAGAGGAACATTTTGAGTGGTCAAACGGCCGAATCGGACCAGAAGTTTCCGAGCGCGGAGCGTGCAAACTTTTAATAATTACCCGGTTTATTTGACGTATGTGTACTTCTACCTCTGGAATTCATCAAAATATTCCCACGAATGATCCTACCGTTGAATAGAGCTTGTCTAGAGGAACATTTTTAGTGGTCAAACGGCCGAATCGGACCAGAAGTTTCCGAGCGCGGAGCGTGCAAACTTTTATTAATTACTCGGTATATTTGACGTGTGTAAATTTTTTTCTCTGGAATTCACCAAAATAGTCCCACGAATGATCCTACCGTTGGATAGAGTTTGTCAATTGGAACATTTTGAGTGGTCAAACGGCCGAATCGGACCAGAAGTTTCCGAGCGCGGAGCGTGCAAACTTTTAATAATTACCCGGTTTATTTGACGTATGTGTACCTCTATCTCTGGAATTCATCAAAATAGTCCCACGAATGATCCTACCGTTGGATAGAGCTTGTCTAGAGGAACATTTTGAGTGGTCAAACGGCCGAATCGGACCAGAAGTTTCCGAGCGCGGAGCGTGCAAGCTTTTAATAATTACCCGGTTTGTTTGACGTATGTGTAATTCTATCTCTGGAATTCACCAAAATAGTCCCACGAATGATCCTACCGTTGGATAGAGCTTGTCTAGAGGAACATTTTGAGTGGTCAAACGGCCGAATCGGGCCAGAAGTTTCCGAGCGCGGAGCGTGCAAACTTTTAATAATTACCCGGTTTATTTGACGTATGTGTAATTCTATCTGTGGAATTCACCAAAATAGTCCCACGAATGATCCTACCGTTGGATAGAGCTTGTCTAGAGGAACATTTTGAGTGGTCAAACGGCCGAATCGGACCAGAAGTTTCCGAGCGCGGAGCGTGCAAACTTTTAATAATTACCCGGTTCAATTGACGTATGTGTACCTCTATCTCTGGAATTCATCAAAATAGTCCCACGAATGATCCTACCGTTGGATAGAGCTTGTCTAGAGGAACATTTTGAGTGGTCAAACGGCCGAATCGGACAGGAAGTTTCCGAGCGCGGAGCGTGCAAACTTTTAATAATTACTCGGTATATTTGACGCGTGTAAATTTTTTTCTCTGGAAATCATCAAAATAGTCCTACGACTGATCCTACCGTTGGATAGAGCTTGTCTAGAGGAACATTTTGAGTGGTCAAACGGCCGAATCGGACCAGAAGTTTCCGAGCGCGGAGCGTGCAAACTTTTAATAATTACCCGGTTTGTTTGACGTATGTGTAATTCTATCTCTGGAATTTACCAAAATAGTCCCACGAATGATCCTACCCTTGGATAGAGCTTGTCTAGAGGAACATTTTGAGTGGTCAAACGGCCGAATCCGACAGGAA
Source organism: Euwallacea similis (assembly GCF_039881205.1). Taxonomy (NCBI): domain Eukaryota; kingdom Metazoa; phylum Arthropoda; class Insecta; order Coleoptera; family Curculionidae; genus Euwallacea; species Euwallacea similis. Next base: position 3,897,414 of record NC_089626.1, read on the forward strand.
GTTTCCGAGCGCGGAGCGTGCAAACTTTTAATAATTACCCGGTTTATTTGACGTATGTGTACTTCTATCTCTGGAATTCATCAAAATATTCCCACGAATGATCCTACCGTTGGATAGAGCTTGTCTAGAGGAACATTTTGAGTGGTCAAACGGCCGAATCGGACCAGAAGTTTCCGAGCGCGGAGCGTGCAAACTTTTAATAATTACCCGGTTCAATTGACGTATGTGTACCTCTATCTCTGGAATTCATCAAAATAGTCCCACGAATGATCCTACCGTTGGATAGAGCTTGTCTAGAGGAACATTTTGAGTGGTCAAACGGCCGAATCGGACCAGAAGTTTCCGAGCGCGGAGCGTGCAAACTTTTAATAATTACCCGGTTTGTTTGACGTATGTGTAATTCTATCTCTGGAATTCATCAAAATAGTCCCACGAGTGATCCTACCGTTGGATAGAGCTTGTCTAGAGGAACATTTTGAGTGGTCAAACGGCCGAATCGGACCAGAAGTTTCCGAGCGCGGAGCGTGCAAACTTTTAATAATTACCCGGTTTGTTTGACGTATGTGTAATTCTATCTCTGGAATTCATCAAAATAGACCACGAATGATCCTACCGTTGGATAGAGCTTGTCTAGAGGAACATTTTGAGTGGTCAAACGGCCGAATCGGACAGGAAGTTTCCGAGCGCGGAGCGTGCAAACTTTTAATAATTACCCGGTTTGTTTGACGTATGTGTAATTCTATCTCTGGAATTCACCAAAATAGTCCCACGAATGATCCTACCGTTGGATAGAGCTTGTCTAGAGGAACATTTTGAGTGGTCAAACGGCCGAATCCGACAGGAAGTTTCCGAGCGCGGAGCGTGCAAACTTTTAATAATTACCCGGTTTATTTGACGTATGTGTACTTCTATCTCTGGAGTTCATCAAAATATTCCCACGAATGATCCTACCGTTGGATAGAGCTTGTCTAGAGGAACATTTTGAGTGGTCAAACGGCCGAATCCGACAGGAAGTTTCCGAGCGCGGAGCGTGCAAACTTTTAATAATTACCCGGTTTATTTGACGTATGTGTACTTCTATCTCTGGAATTCATCAAAATATTCCCACGAATGATCCTACCGTTGGATAGAGCTTGTCTAGAGGAACATTTTGAGTGGTCAAACGGCCGAATCGGACCAGAAGTTTCCGAGCGCGGAGCGTGCAAACTTTTAATAATTACCCGGTTTATTTGACGTATGTGTACTTCTATCTCTGGAATTCATCAAAATATTCCCACGAATGATCCTACCGTTGGATAGAGCTTGTCTAGAGGAACATTTTGAGTGGTCAAACGGCCGAATCGGACCAGAAGTTTCCGAGCGCGGAGCGTGCAAACTTTTAATAATTACCCGGTTTAATTGACGTATGTGTACCTCTATCTCTGGAATTCATCAAAATAGTCCCACGAATGATCCTACCGTTGGATAGAGCTTGTCTAGAGGAACATTTTGAGTGGTCAAACGGCCGAATCGGACAGGAAGTTTCCGAGCGCGGAGCGTGCAAACTTTTAATAATTACTCGGTATATTTGACGCGTGTAAATTTTTTTCTCTGGAAATCATCAAAATAGTCCTACGACTGATCCTACCGTTGGATAGAGCTTGTCTAGAGGAACATTTTGAGTGGTCAAACGGCCGAATCGGACCAGAAGTTTCCGAGCGCGGAGGGTGAAAACTTTTAATAATTACCCGGTTTATTTGACGTATGTGTACTTCTATCTCTGGAATTCACCAAAATAGTCCCACGAGTGATCCTACCGTTGGATAGAGCTTGTCTAGAGGAACATTTTGAGTGGTCAAACGGCCGAATCGGACCAGAAGTTTCCGAGCGCGGAGCGTGCAAACTTTTAATAATTACCCGGTTTGTTTGACGTATGTGTAATTCTATCTCTGGAATTCATCAAAATAGGCCACGAATGATCCTACCGTTGGATAGAGCTTGTCTAGAGGAACATTTTGAGTGGTCAAACGGCCGAATCGGACCAGAAGTTTCCGAGCGCGGAGCGTGCAAACTTTTAATAATTACCCGGTTTATTTGACGTATGTGTACCTCTATCTCTGGAATTCATCAAAATAGTCCCACGAATGATCCTACCGTTGGATAGAGCTTGTCTAGAGGAACATTTTGAGTGGTCAAACGGCCGAATCGGACCAGAAGTTTCCGAGCGCGGAGCGTGCAAACTTTTAATAATTACCCGGTTTATTTGACGTATGTGTACCTCTATCTCTGGAATTCATCAAAATAGTCCCACGAATGATCCTACCGTTGGATAGAGTTTGTCAAGAGGAACATTTTGAGTGGTCAAACGGCCGAATCGGACCAGAAGTTTCCGAGCGCGGAGCGAGCAAACTTTTAATAATTACCCGGTTTATTTGACGTATGTGTACTTCTATCTCTGGAATTCATCAAAATATTCCCACGAATGATCCTACTGTTGGATAGAGCTTGTCTAGAGGAACATTTTGAGTGGTCAAACGACCGAATCCGACAGGAAGTTTCCGAGCGCGGAGCGTGCAAACTTTTAATAATTACCCGGTTTATTTGACGTATGTGTACTTCTATCAATGGAATTCATCAAAATAGTCCCACGAATGATCCTACCGTTGGATAGAGCTTGTCTAGAGGAACATTTTGAGTGGTCAAACGGCCGAATCGGACCAGAAGTTTCCGAGCGCGGAGCGTGCAAACTTTTAATAATTACCCGGTTTATTCGACGTATGTAAATTTTTTTCTCTGGAATTCACCAAAATAGTCCCACGAATGATCCTACCGTTGGATAGAGCTTGTCTAGAGGAACATTTTGAGTGGTCAAACGGCCGAATCGGACCAGAAGTTTCCGAGCGCGGAGCGTGCAAACTTTTAATAATTACCCGGTTTATTCGACGTATGTAAATTTTTTTCTCTGGAATTCACCAAAATAGTCCCACGAATGATCCTACCGTTGGATAGAGCTTGTCTAGAGGAACATTTTGAGTGGTCAAACGGCCGAATCGGACAGGAAGTTTCCGAGCGCGGAGCGTGCAAACTTTTAATAATTACTCGGTATATTTGACGCGTGTAAATTTTTTTCTCTGGAAATCATCAAAATAGTCCTACGACTGATCCTACCGTTGGATAGAGCTTGTCTAGAGGAACATTTTGAGTGGTCAAACGGCCGAATCGGACCAGAAGTTTCCGAGCGCGGAGGGTGAAAACTTTTAATAATTACCCGGTTTATTTGACGTATGTGTACTTCTATCTCTGGAATTCACCAAAATAGTCCCACGAGTGATCCTACCGTTGGATAGAGCTTGTCTAGAGGAACATTTTGAGTGGTCAAACGGCCGAATCGGACCAGAAGTTTCCGAGCGCGGAGCGTGCAAACTTTTAATAATTACCCGGTTTGTTTGACGTATGTGTAATTCTATCTCTGGAATTCATCAAAATAGGCCACGAATGATCCTACCGTTGGATAGAGCTTGTCTAGAGGAACATTTTGAGTGGTCAAACGGCCGAATCGGACCAGAAGTTTCCGAGCGCGGAGCGTGCAAACTTTTAATAATTACCCGGTTTATTTGACGTATGTGTACCTCTATCTCTGGAATTCATCAAAATAGTCCCACGAATGATCCTACCGTTGGATAGAGCTTGTCTAGAGGAACATTTTGAGTGGTCAAACGGCCGAATCGGACCAGAAGTTTCCGAGCGCGGAGCGTGCAAACTTTTAATAATTACCCGGTTTATTTGACGTATGTGTACCTCTATCTCTGGAATTCATCAAAATAGTCCCACGAATGATCCTACCGTTGGATAGAGTTTGTCAAGAGGAACATTTTGAGTGGTCAAACGGCCGAATCGGACCAGAAGTTTCCGAGCGCGGAGCGAGCAAACTTTTAATAATTACCCGGTTTATTTGACGTATGTGTACTTCTATCTCTGGAATTCATCAAAATATTCCCACGAATGATCCTACTGTTGGATAGAGCTTGTCTAGAGGAACATTTTGAGTGGTCAAACGACCGAATCCGACAGGAAGTTTCCGAGCGCGGAGCGTGCAAACTTTTAATAATTACCCGGTTTATTTGACGTATGTGTACTTCTATCAATGGAATTCATCAAAATAGTCCCACGAATGATCCTACCGTTGGATAGAGCTTGTCTAGAGGAACATTTTGAGTGGTCAAACGGCCGAATCGGACCAGAAGTTTCCGAGCGCGGAGCGTGCAAACTTTTAATAATTACCCGGTTTATTCGACGTATGTAAATTTTTTTCTCTGGAATTCACCAAAATAGTCCCACGAATGATCCTACCGTTGGATAGAGCTTGTCTAGAGGAACATTTTGAGTGGTCAAACGGCCGAATCGGACCAGAAGTTTCCGAGCGCGGAGCGTGCAAACTTTTAATAATTACCCGGTTTATTCGACGTATGTAAATTTTTTTCTCTGGAATTCACCAAAATAGTCCCACGAATGATCCTACCGTTGGATAGAGCTTGTCTAGAGGAACATTTTGAGTGGTCAAACGGCCGAATCGGACCAGAAGTTTCCGAGCGCGGAGCGTGCAAACTTTTAATAATTACCCGGTTTATTTGACGTATGTGTACTTCTACCTCTGGAATTCATCAAAATATTCCCACGAATGATCCTACCGTTGAATAGAGCTTGTCTAGAGGAACATTTTTAGTGGTCAAAGGGCCGAATCGGACCAGAAGTTTCCGAGCGCGGAGCGTGCAAACTTTTATTAATTACTCGGTATATTTGACGTGTGTAAATTTTTTTCTCTGGAATTCACCAAAATAGTCCCACGAATGATCCTACCGTTGGATAGAGTTTGTCAAGAGGAACATTTTGAGTGGTCAAACGGCCGAATCGGACCAGAAGTTTCCGAGCGCGGAGCGTGCAAACTTTTAATAATTACCCGGTTTATTTGACGTATGTGTACCTCTATCTCTGGAATTCATCAAAATAGTCCCACGAATGATCCTACCGTTGGATAGAGCTTGTCTAGAGGAACATTTTGAGTGGTCAAACGGCCGAATCGGACCAGAAGTTTCCGAGCGCGGAGCGTGCAAGCTTTTAATAATTACCCGGTTTGTTTGACGTATGTGTAATTCTATCTCTGGAATTCACCAAAATAGTCCCACAAATGATCCTACCGTTGGATAGAGCTTGTCTAGAGGAACATTTTGAGTGGTCAAACGGCCGAATCGGGCCAGAAGTTTCCGAGCGCGGAGCGTGCAAACTTTTAATAATTACCCGGTTTATTTGACGTATGTGTAATTCTATCGGTGGAATTCACCAAAATAGTCCCACGAATGATCCTACCGTTGGATAGAGCTTGTCTAGAGGAACATTTTGAGTGGTCAAACGGCCGAATCGGACCAGAAGTTTCCGAGCGCGGAGCGTGCAAACTTTTAATAATTACCCGGTTTATTTGACGTATGTGTACCTCTATCTCTGGAATTCATCAAAATAGTCCCACGAATGATCCTACCGTTGGATAGAGTTTGTCAAGAGGAACATTTTGAGTGGTCAAACGGCCGAATCGGACCAGAAGTTTCCGAGCGCGGAGCGAGCAAACTTTTAATAATTACCCGGTTTGTTTGACGTATGTGTAATTCTATCTCTGGAATTCATCAAAATAGACCACGACTGATCCTACCGTTGGATAGAGCTTGTCTAGAGGAACATTTTGAGTGGTCAAACGGCCGAATCGGGCCAGAAGTTTCCGAGCGCGGAGCGTGCAAACTTTTAATAATTACCCGGTTTATTTGACGTATGTGTAATTCTATCTGTGGAATTCACCAAAATAGTCCCACGAATGATCCTACCGTTGGATAGAGCTTGTCTAGAGGAACATTTTGAGTGGTCAAACGGCCGAATCGGACCAGAAGTTTCCGAGCGCGGAGCGTGCAAACTTTTAATAATTACCCGGTTTGTTTGACGTATGTGTAATTCTATCTCTGGAATTCATCAAAATAGACCACGACTGATCCTACCGTTGGATAGAGTTTGTCTAGAGGAACATTTTGAGTGGTCAAAAGGCCGAATCCGACAGGAAGTTTCCGAGCGCGGAGCGTGCAAACTTTTAATAATTACCCGGTTTATTTGACGTATGTGTACTTCTATCTCTGGAATTCATCAAAATATTCCCACGAATGATCCTACCGTTGGATAGAGCTTGTCTAGAGGAACATTTTGAGTGGTCAAACCGCCGAATCGGACAGGAAGTTTCCGAGCGCGGAGCGTGCAAACTTTTAATAATTACCCGGTTTGTTTGACGTATGTGTAATTCTATCTCTGGAATTCACCGAAATAGTCCCACGAATGATCCTACCGTTGGATAGAGCTTGTCTAGAGGAACATTTTGAGTGGTCAAACGGCCGAATCCGACAGGAAGTTTCCGAGCGCGGAGCGTGCAAACTTTTAATAATTACCCGGTTTATTTGACGTATGTGTACTTCTATCTCTGGAGTTCATCAAAATATTCCCACGAATGATCCTACCGTTGGATAGAGCTTGTCTAGAGGAACATTTTGAGTGGTCAAACGGCCGAATCCGACAGGAAGTTTCCGAGCGCGGAGCGTGCAAACTTTTAATAATTACCCGGTTTATTTGACGTATGTGTACTTCTATCTCTGGAATTCATCAAAATATTCCCACGAATGATCCTACCGTTGGATAGAGCTTGTCTAGAGGAACATTTTGAGTGGTCAAACGGCCGAATCGGACCAGAAGTTTCCGAGCGCGGAGCGTGCAAACTTTTAATAATTACCCGGTTTATTTGACGTATGTGTACTTCTATCTCTGGAATTCATCAAAATATTCCCACGAATGATCCTACCGTTGGATAGAGCTTGTCTAGAGGAACATTTTGAGTGGTCAAACGGCCGAATCCGACAGGAAGTTTCCGAGCGCGGAGCGTGCAAACTTTTAATAATTACCCGGTTTATTTGACGTATGTGTACTTCTATCTCTGGAATTCATCAAAATATTCCCACGAATGATCCTACCGTTGGATAGAGCTTGTCTAGAGGAACATTTTGAGTGGTCAAACGGCCGAATCGGACCAGAAGTTTCCGAGCGCGGAGCGTGCAAACTTTTAATAATTACCCGGTTCAATTGACGTATGTGTAATTCTATCTCTGGAATTCATCAAAATAGACCACGAATGATCCTACCGTTGGATAGAGCTTGTCTAGAGGAACATTTTGAGTGGTCAAACGGCCGAATCCGACAGGAAGTTTCCGAGCGCGGAGCGTGCAAACTTTTAATAATTACCCGGTTTATTTGACGTATGTGTACTTCTATCTCTGGAATTCATCAAAATATTCCCACGAATGATCCTACCGTTGGATAGAGCTTGTCTAGAGGAACATTTTGAGTGGTCAAACGGCCGAATCGGACCAGAAGTTTCCGAGCGCGGAGCGTGCAAACTTTTAATAATTACCCGGTTTATTTGACGTATGTGTACTTCTATCTCTGGAATTCATCAAAATATTCCCACGAATGATCCTACCGTTGGATAGAGCTTGTCTAGAGGAACATTTTGAGTGGTCAAACGGCCGAATCGGACCAGAAGTTTCCGAGCGCGGAGCGTGCAAACTTTTAATAATTACCCGGTTTAATTGACGTATGTGTACCTCTATCTCTGGAATTCATCAAAATAGTCCCACGAATGATCCTACCGTTGGATAGAGCTTGTCTAGAGGAACATTTTGAGTGGTCAAACGGCCGAATCGGACAGGAAGTTTCCGAGCGCGGAGCGTGCAAACTTTTAATAATTACTCGGTATATTTGACGCGTGTAAATTTTTTTCTCTGGAAATCATCAAAATAGTCCTACGACTGATCCTACCGTTGGATAGAGCTTGTCTAGAGGAACATTTTGAGTGGTCAAACGGCCGAATCGGACCAGAAGTTTCCGAGCGCGGAGGGTGCAAACTTTTAATAATTACCCGGTTTATTTGACGTATGTGTACTTCTATCTCTGGAATTCACCAAAATAGTCCCACGAGTGATCCTACCGTTGGATAGAGCTTGTCTAGAGGAACATTTTGAGTGGTCAAACGGCCGAATCGGACCAGAAGTTTCCGAGCGCGGAGCGTGCAAACTTTTAATAATTACCCGGTTTGTTTGACGTATGTGTAATTCTATCTCTGGAATTCATCAAAATAGACCACGAATGATCCTACCGTTGGATAGAGCTTGTCTAGAGGAACATTTTGAGTGGTCAAACGGCCGAATCGGACCAGAAGTTTCCGAGCGCGGAGCGTGCAAACTTTTAATAATTACCCGGTTTATTTGACGTATGTGTACCTCTATCTCTGGAATTCATCAAAATAGTCCCACGAATGATCCTACCGTTGGATAGAGCTTGTCTAGAGGAACATTTTGAGTGGTCAAACGGCCGAATCGGACCAGAAGTTTCCGAGCGCGGAGCGTGCAAACTTTTAATAATTACCCGGTTTATTTGACGTATGTGTACTTCTACCTCTGGAATTCATCAAAATATTCCCACGAATGATCCTACCGTTGAATAGAGCTTGTCTAGAGGAACATTTTTAGTGGTCAAACGGCCGAATCGGACCAGAAGTTTCCGAGCGCGGAGCGTGCAAACTTTTATTAATTACTCGGTATATTTGACGTGTGTAAATTTTTTTCTCTGGAATTCACCAAAATAGTCCCACGAATGATCCTACCGTTGGATAGAGTTTGTCAATTGGAACATTTTGAGTGGTCAAACGGCCGAATCGGACCAGAAGTTTCCGAGCGCGGAGCGTGCAAACTTTTAATAATTACCCGGTTTATTTGACGTATGTGTACCTCTATCTCTGGAATTCATCAAAATAGTCCCACGAATGATCCTACCGTTGGATAGAGCTTGTCTAGAGGAACATTTTGAGTGGTCAAACGGCCGAATCGGACCAGAAGTTTCCGAGCGCGGAGCGTGCAAGCTTTTAATAATTACCCGGTTTGTTTGACGTATGTGTAATTCTATCTCTGGAATTCACCAAAATAGTCCCACGAATGATCCTACCGTTGGATAGAGCTTGTCTAGAGGAACATTTTGAGTGGTCAAACGGCCGAATCGGGCCAGAAGTTTCCGAGCGCGGAGCGTGCAAACTTTTAATAATTACCCGGTTTATTTGACGTATGTGTAATTCTATCTGTGGAATTCACCAAAATAGTCCCACGAATGATCCTACCGTTGGATAGAGCTTGTCTAGAGGAACATTTTGAGTGGTCAAACGGCCGAATCGGACCAGAAGTTTCCGAGCGCGGAGCGTGCAAACTTTTAATAATTACCCGGTTCAATTGACGTATGTGTACCTCTATCTCTGGAATTCATCAAAATAGTCCCACGAATGATCCTACCGTTGGATAGAGCTTGTCTAGAGGAACATTTTGAGTGGTCAAACGGCCGAATCGGACAGGAAGTTTCCGAGCGCGGAGCGTGCAAACTTTTAATAATTACTCGGTATATTTGACGCGTGTAAATTTTTTTCTCTGGAAATCATCAAAATAGTCCTACGACTGATCCTACCGTTGGATAGAGCTTGTCTAGAGGAACATTTTGAGTGGTCAAACGGCCGAATCGGACCAGAAGTTTCCGAGCGCGGAGCGTGCAAACTTTTAATAATTACCCGGTTTGTTTGACGTATGTGTAATTCTATCTCTGGAATTTACCAAAATAGTCCCACGAATGATCCTACCCTTGGATAGAGCTTGTCTAGAGGAACATTTTGAGTGGTCAAACGGCCGAATCCGACAGGAAGTTTCCGAGCGCGGAGCGTGCAAACTTTTAATAATTACCCGGTTTATTTGACGTATGTGTACTTCTATCTCTGGAATTCATCAAAATATTCCCACGAATGATCCTACCGTTGGATAGAGCTTGTCTAGAGGAACATTTTGAGTGGTCAAACGGCCGAATCGGACCAGAAGTTTCCGAGCGCGGAGCGTGCAAACTTTTAATAATTACCCGGTTCAATTGACGTATGTGTACCTCTATCTCTGGAATTCATCAAAATAGTCCCACGAATGATCCTACCGTTGGATAGAGCTTGTCTAGAGGAACATTTTGAGTGGTCAAACGGCCGAATCGGACCAGAAGTTTCCGAGCGCGGAGCGTGCAAACTTTTAATAATTACCCGGTTTGTTTGACGTATGTGTAATTCTATCTCTGGAATTCATCAAAATAGTCCCACGAGTGATCCTACCGTTGGATAGAGCTTGTCTAGAGGAACATTTTGAGTGGTCAAACGGCCGAATCGGACCAGAAGTTTCCGAGCGCGGAGCGTGCAAACTTTTAATAATTACCCGGTTTGTTTGACGTATGTGTAATTCTATCTCTGGAATTCATCAAAATAGACCACGAATGATCCTACCGTTGGATAGAGCTTGTCTAGAGGAACATTTTGAGTGGTCAAACGGCCGAATCGGACAGGAAGTTTCCGAGCGCGGAGCGTGCAAACTTTTAATAATTACCCGGTTTGTTTGACGTATGTGTAATTCTATCTCTGGAATTCACCAAAATAGTCCCACGAATGATCCTACCGTTGGATAGAGCTTGTCTAGAGGAACATTTTGAGTGGTCAAACGGCCGAATCCGACAGGAAGTTTCCGAGCGCGGAGCGTGCAAACTTTTAATAATTACCCGGTTTATTTGACGTATGTGTACTTCTATCTCTGGAGTTCATCAAAATATTCCCACGAATGATCCTACCGTTGGATAGAGCTTGTCTAGAGGAACATTTTGAGTGGTCAAACGGCCGAATCCGACAGGAAGTTTCCGAGCGCGGAGCGTGCAAACTTTTAATAATTACCCGGTTTATTTGACGTATGTGTACTTCTATCTCTGGAATTCATCAAAATATTCCCACGAATGATCCTACCGTTGGATAGAGCTTGTCTAGAGGAACATTTTGAGTGGTCAAACGGCCGAATCGGACCAGAAGTTTCCGAGCGCGGAGCGTGCAAACTTTTAATAATTACCCGGTTTATTTGACGTATGTGTACTTCTATCTCTGGAATTCATCAAAATATTCCCACGAATGATCCTACCGTTGGATAGAGCTTGTCTAGAGGAACATTTTGAGTGGTCAAACGGCCGAATCGGACCAGAAGTTTCCGAGCGCGGAGCGTGCAAACTTTTAATAATTACCCGGTTTAATTGACGTATGTGTACCTCTATCTCTGGAATTCATCAAAATAGTCCCACGAATGATCCTACCGTTGGATAGAGCTTGTCTAGAGGAACATTTTGAGTGGTCAAACGGCCGAATCGGACAGGAAGTTTCCGAGCGCGGAGCGTGCAAACTTTTAATAATTACTCGGTATATTTGACGCGTGTAAATTTTTTTCTCTGGAAATCATCAAAATAGTCCTACGACTGATCCTACCGTTGGATAGAGCTTGTCTAGAGGAACATTTTGAGTGGTCAAACGGCCGAATCGGACCAGAAGTTTCCGAGCGCGGAGGGTGAAAACTTTTAATAATTACCCGGTTTATTTGACGTATGTGTACTTCTATCTCTGGAATTCACCAAAATAGTCCCACGAGTGATCCTACCGTTGGATAGAGCTTGTCTAGAGGAACATTTTGAGTGGTCAAACGGCCGAATCGGACCAGAAGTTTCCGAGCGCGGAGCGTGCAAACTTTTAATAATTACCCGGTTTGTTTGACGTATGTGTAATTCTATCTCTGGAATTCATCAAAATAGGCCACGAATGATCCTACCGTTGGATAGAGCTTGTCTAGAGGAACATTTTGAGTGGTCAAACGGCCGAATCGGACCAGAAGTTTCCGAGCGCGGAGCGTGCAAACTTTTAATAATTACCCGGTTTATTTGACGTATGTGTACCTCTATCTCTGGAATTCATCAAAATAGTCCCACGAATGATCCTACCGTTGGATAGAGCTTGTCTAGAGGAACATTTTGAGTGGTCAAACGGCCGAATCGGACCAGAAGTTTCCGAGCGCGGAGCGTGCAAACTTTTAATAATTACCCGGTTTATTTGACGTATGTGTACCTCTATCTCTGGAATTCATCAAAATAGTCCCACGAATGATCCTACCGTTGGATAGAGTTTGTCAAGAGGAACATTTTGAGTGGTCAAACGGCCGAATCGGACCAGAAGTTTCCGAGCGCGGAGCGAGCAAACTTTTAATAATTACCCGGTTTATTTGACGTATGTGTACTTCTATCTCTGGAATTCATCAAAATATTCCCACGAATGATCCTACTGTTGGATAGAGCTTGTCTAGAGGAACATTTTGAGTGGTCAAACGACCGAATCCGACAGGAAGTTTCCGAGCGCGGAGCGTGCAAACTTTTAATAATTACCCGGTTTATTTGACGTATGTGTACTTCTATCAATGGAATTCATCAAAATAGTCCCACGAATGATCCTACCGTTGGATAGAGCTTGTCTAGAGGAACATTTTGAGTGGTCAAACGGCCGAATCGGACCAGAAGTTTCCGAGCGCGGAGCGTGCAAACTTTTAATAATTACCCGGTTTATTCGACGTATGTAAATTTTTTTCTCTGGAATTCACCAAAATAGTCCCACGAATGATCCTACCGTTGGATAGAGCTTGTCTAGAGGAACATTTTGAGTGGTCAAACGGCCGAATCGGACCAGAAGTTTCCGAGCGCGGAGCGTGCAAACTTTTAATAATTACCCGGTTTATTCGACGTATGTAAATTTTTTTCTCTGGAATTCACCAAAATAGTCCCACGAATGATCCTACCGTTGGATAGAGCTTGTCTAGAGGAACATTTTGAGTGGTCAAACGGCCGAATCGGACAGGAAGTTTCCGAGCGCGGAGCGTGCAAACTTTTAATAATTACTCGGTATATTTGACGCGTGTAAATTTTTTTCTCTGGAAATCATCAAAATAGTCCTACGACTGATCCTACCGTTGGATAGAGCTTGTCTAGAGGAACATTTTGAGTGGTCAAACGGCCGAATCGGACCAGAAGTTTCCGAGCGCGGAGGGTGAAAACTTTTAATAATTACCCGGTTTATTTGACGTATGTGTACTTCTATCTCTGGAATTCACCAAAATAGTCCCACGAGTGATCCTACCGTTGGATAGAGCTTGTCTAGAGGAACATTTTGAGTGGTCAAACGGCCGAATCGGACCAGAAGTTTCCGAGCGCGGAGCGTGCAAACTTTTAATAATTACCCGGTTTGTTTGACGTATGTGTAATTCTATCTCTGGAATTCATCAAAATAGGCCACGAATGATCCTACCGTTGGATAGAGCTTGTCTAGAGGAACATTTTGAGTGGTCAAACGGCCGAATCGGACCAGAAGTTTCCGAGCGCGGAGCGTGCAAACTTTTAATAATTACCCGGTTTATTTGACGTATGTGTACCTCTATCTCTGGAATTCATCAAAATAGTCCCACGAATGATCCTACCGTTGGATAGAGCTTGTCTAGAGGAACATTTTGAGTGGTCAAACGGCCGAATCGGACCAGAAGTTTCCGAGCGCGGAGCGTGCAAACTTTTAATAATTACCCGGTTTATTTGACGTATGTGTACCTCTATCTCTGGAATTCATCAAAATAGTCCCACGAATGATCCTACCGTTGGATAGAGTTTGTCAAGAGGAACATTTTGAGTGGTCAAACGGCCGAATCGGACCAGAAGTTTCCGAGCGCGGAGCGAGCAAACTTTTAATAATTACCCGGTTTATTTGACGTATGTGTACTTCTATCTCTGGAATTCATCAAAATATTCCCACGAATGATCCTACTGTTGGATAGAGCTTGTCTAGAGGAACATTTTGAGTGGTCAAACGACCGAATCCGACAGGAAGTTTCCGAGCGCGGAGCGTGCAAACTTTTAATAATTACCCGGTTTATTTGACGTATGTGTACTTCTATCAATGGAATTCATCAAAATAGTCCCACGAATGATCCTACCGTTGGATAGAGCTTGTCTAGAGGAACATTTTGAGTGGTCAAACGGCCGAATCGGACCAGAAGTTTCCGAGCGCGGAGCGTGCAAACTTTTAATAATTACCCGGTTTATTCGACGTATGTAAATTTTTTTCTCTGGAATTCACCAAAATAGTCCCACGAATGATCCTACCGTTGGATAGAGCTTGTCTAGAGGAACATTTTGAGTGGTCAAACGGCCGAATCGGACCAGAAGTTTCCGAGCGCGGAGCGTGCAAACTTTTAATAATTACCCGGTTTATTCGACGTATGTAAATTTTTTTCTCTGGAATTCACCAAAATAGTCCCACGAATGATCCTACCGTTGGATAGAGCTTGTCTAGAGGAACATTTTGAGTGGTCAAACGGCCGAATCGGACCAGAAGTTTCCGAGCGCGGAGCGTGCAAACTTTTAATAATTACCCGGTTTATTTGACGTATGTGTACTTCTACCTCTGGAATTCATCAAAATATTCCCACGAATGATCCTACCGTTGAATAGAGCTTGTCTAGAGGAACATTTTTAGTGGTCAAAGGGCCGAATCGGACCAGAAGTTTCCGAGCGCGGAGCGTGCAAACTTTTATTAATTACTCGGTATATTTGACGTGTGTAAATTTTTTTCTCTGGAATTCACCAAAATAGTCCCACGAATGATCCTACCGTTGGATAGAGTTTGTCAAGAGGAACATTTTGAGTGGTCAAACGGCCGAATCGGACCAGAAGTTTCCGAGCGCGGAGCGTGCAAACTTTTAATAATTACCCGGTTTATTTGACGTATGTGTACCTCTATCTCTGGAATTCATCAAAATAGTCCCACGAATGATCCTACCGTTGGATAGAGCTTGTCTAGAGGAACATTTTGAGTGGTCAAACGGCCGAATCGGACCAGAAGTTTCCGAGCGCGGAGCGTGCAAGCTTTTAATAATTACCCGGTTTGTTTGACGTATGTGTAATTCTATCTCTGGAATTCACCAAAATAGTCCCACAAATGATCCTACCGTTGGATAGAGCTTGTCTAGAGGAACATTTTGAGTGGTCAAACGGCCGAATCGGGCCAGAAGTTTCCGAGCGCGGAGCGTGCAAACTTTTAATAATTACCCGGTTTATTTGACGTATGTGTAATTCTATCGGTGGAATTCACCAAAATAGTCCCACGAATGATCCTACCGTTGGATAGAGCTTGTCTAGAGGAACATTTTGAGTGGTCAAACGGCCGAATCGGACCAGAAGTTTCCGAGCGCGGAGCGTGCAAACTTTTAATAATTACCCGGTTTATTTGACGTATGTGTACCTCTATCTCTGGAATTCATCAAAATAGTCCCACGAATGATCCTACCGTTGGATAGAGTTTGTCAAGAGGAACATTTTGAGTGGTCAAACGGCCGAATCGGACCAGAAGTTTCCGAGCGCGGAGCGAGCAAACTTTTAATAATTACCCGGTTTGTTTGACGTATGTGTAATTCTATCTCTGGAATTCATCAAAATAGACCACGACTGATCCTACCGTTGGATAGAGCTTGTCTAGAGGAACATTTTGAGTGGTCAAACGGCCGAATCGGGCCAGAAGTTTCCGAGCGCGGAGCGTGCAAACTTTTAATAATTACCCGGTTTATTTGACGTATGTGTAATTCTATCTGTGGAATTCACCAAAATAGTCCCACGAATGATCCTACCGTTGGATAGAGCTTGTCTAGAGGAACATTTTGAGTGGTCAAACGGCCGAATCGGACCAGAAGTTTCCGAGCGCGGAGCGTGCAAACTTTTAATAATTACCCGGTTTGTTTGACGTATGTGTAATTCTATCTCTGGAATTCATCAAAATAGACCACGACTGATCCTACCGTTGGATAGAGTTTGTCTAGAGGAACATTTTGAGTGGTCAAAAGGCCGAATCCGACAGGAAGTTTCCGAGCGCGGAGCGTGCAAACTTTTAATAATTACCCGGTTTATTTGACGTATGTGTACTTCTATCTCTGGAATTCATCAAAATATTCCCACGAATGATCCTACCGTTGGATAGAGCTTGTCTAGAGGAACATTTTGAGTGGTCAAACCGCCGAATCGGACAGGAAGTTTCCGAGCGCGGAGCGTGCAAACTTTTAATAATTACCCGGTTTGTTTGACGTATGTGTAATTCTATCTCTGGAATTCACCAAAATAGTCCCACGAATGATCCTACCGTTGGATAGAGCTTGTCTAGAGGAACATTTTTATTGGTCAAACGGCCGAATCGGACAGGAAGTTTCCGAGCGCGGAGCGTGCAAACTTTTAATAATTACCCGGTTTATTTGACGTATGTGTACTTCTATCTCTGGAATTCATCAAAATATTCCCACGAATGATCCTACCGTTGGATAGAGCTTGTCTAGAGGAACATTTTGAGTGGTCAAACGGCCGAATCGGGCCAGAAGTTTCCGAGCGCGGAGCGTGCAAACTTTTAATAATTACCCGGTTTATTCGACGTATGTAAATTTTTTTCTCTGGAATTCACCAAAATAGTCCCACGAATGATCCTACCGTTGGATAGAGTTTGTCAAGAGGAACATTTTGAGTGGTCAAACGGCCGAATCGGACCAGAAGTTTCCGAGCGCAGAGCGTGCAAACTTTTAATAATTACCCGGTTTATTTGACGTATGTGTACTTCTATCTCTGGAATTCATCAAAATATTCCCACGAATGATCCTACTGTTGGATAGAGCTTGTCTAGAGGAACATTTTGAGTGGTCAAACGACCGAATCCGACAGGAAGTTTCCGAGCGCGGAGCGTGCAAACTTTTAATAATTACCCGGTTTATTTGACGTATGTGTACCTCTATCTCTGGAATTCATCAAAATAGTCCCACGAATGATCCTACCGTTGGATAGAGCTTGTCTAGAGGAACATTTTGAGTGGTCAAACGGCCGAATCGGACCAGAAGTTTCCGAGCGCGGAGCGTGCAAGCTTTTAATAATTACCCGGTTTGTTTGACGTATGTGTAATTCTATCTCTGGAATTCACCAAAATAGTCCCACAAATGATCCTACCGTTGGATAGAGCTTGTCTAGAGGAACATTTTGAGTGGTCAAACGGCCGAATCGGGCCAGAAGTTTCCGAGCGCGGAGCGTGCAAACTTTTAATAATTACCCGGTTTATTTGACGTATGTGTAATTCTATCGGTGGAATTCACCAAAATAGTCCCACGAATGATCCTACCGTTGGATAGAGCTTGTCTAGAGGAACATTTTGAGTGGTCAAACGGCCGAATCGGACCAGAAGTTTCCGAGCGCGGAGCGTGCAAACTTTTAATAATTACCCGGTTTATTTGACGTATGTGTACCTCTATCTCTGGAATTCATCAAAATAGTCCCACGAATGATCCTACCGTTGGATAGAGTTTGTCAAGAGGAACATTTTGAGTGGTCAAACGGCCGAATCGGACCAGAAGTTTCCGAGCGCGGAGCGAGCAAACTTTTAATAATTACCCGGTTTGTTTGACGTATGTGTAATTCTATCTCTGGAATTCATCAAAATAGACCACGACTGATCCTACCGTTGGATAGAGCTTGTCTAGAGGAACATTTTGAGTGGTCAAACGGCCGAATCGGGCCAGAAGTTTCCGAGCGCGGAGCGTGCAAACTTTTAATAATTACCCGGTTTATTTGACGTATGTGTAATTCTATCTGTGGAATTCACCAAAATAGTCCCACGAATGATCCTACCGTTGGATAGAGCTTGTCTAGAGGAACATTTTGAGTGGTCAAACGGCCGAATCGGACCAGAAGTTTCCGAGCGCGGAGCGTGCAAACTTTTAATAATTACCCGGTTTGTTTGACGTATGTGTAATTCTATCTCTGGAATTCATCAAAATAGACCACGACTGATCCTACCGTTGGATAGAGTTTGTCTAGAGGAACATTTTGAGTGGTCAAAAGGCCGAATCCGACAGGAAGTTTCCGAGCGCGGAGCGTGCAAACTTTTAATAATTACCCGGTTTATTTGACGTATGTGTACTTCTATCTCTGGAATTCATCAAAATATTCCCACGAATGATCCTACCGTTGGATAGAGCTTGTCTAGAGGAACATTTTGAGTGGTCAAACCGCCGAATCGGACAGGAAGTTTCCGAGCGCGGAGCGTGCAAACTTTTAATAATTACCCGGTTTGTTTGACGTATGTGTAATTCTATCTCTGGAATTCACCAAAATAGTCCCACGAATGATCCTACCGTTGGATAGAGCTTGTCTAGAGGAACATTTTTATTGGTCAAACGGCCGAATCGGACAGGAAGTTTCCGAGCGCGGAGCGTGCAAACTTTTAATAATTACCCGGTTTATTTGACGTATGTGTACTTCTATCTCTGGAATTCATCAAAATATTCCCACGAATGATCCTACCGTTGGATAGAGCTTGTCTAGAGGAACATTTTGAGTGGTCAAACGGCCGAATCGGGCCAGAAGTTTCCGAGCGCGGAGCGTGCAAACTTTTAATAATTACCCGGTTTATTCGACGTATGTAAATTTTTTTCTCTGGAATTCACCAAAATAGTCCCACGAATGATCCTACCGTTGGATAGAGTTTGTCAAGAGGAACATTTTGAGTGGTCAAACGGCCGAATCGGACCAGAAGTTTCCGAGCGCAGAGCGTGCAAACTTTTAATAATTACCCGGTTTATTTGACGTATGTGTACTTCTATCTCTGGAATTCATCAAAATATTCCCACGAATGATCCTACTGTTGGATAGAGCTTGTCTAGAGGAACATTTTGAGTGGTCAAACGACCGAATCCGACAGGAAGTTTCCGAGCGCGGAGCGTGCAAACTTTTAATAATTACCCGGTTTATTTGACGTATGTGTACTTCTATCAATGGAATTCATCAAAATAGTCCCACGAATGATCCTACCGTTGGATAGAGCTTGTCTAGAGGAACATTTTGAGTGGTCAAACGGCCGAATCGGACCAGAAGTTTCCGAGCGCGGAGCGTGCAAACTTTTAATAATTACCCGGTTTATTTGACGTATGTGTACTTCTATCAATGGAATTCATCAAAATAGTCCCACGAATGATCCTACTGTTGGATAGAGCTTGTCTAGAGGAACATTTTGAGTGGTCAAACGGCCGAATCGGACCAGAAGTTTCCGAGCGCGGAGCGTGCAAACTTTTAATAATTACCCGGTTTATTTGACGTATGTGTACTTCTATCAATGGAATTCATCAAAATAGTCCCACGAATGATCCTACTGTTGGATAGAGCTTGTCTAGAGGAACATTTTGAGTGGTCAAACGGCCGAATCGGACCAGAAGTTTCCGAGCGCGGAGCGTGCAAACTTTTAATAATTACCCGGTTTATTTGACGTATGTGTACCTCTATCTCTGGAATTCATCAAAATAGTCCCACGAATGATCCTACCGTTGGATAGAGCTTGTCTAGAGGAACATTTTGAGTGGTCAAACGGCCGAATCGGACCAGAAGTTTCCGAGCGCGGAGCGTGCAAACATTTAATAATTACCCGGTTTATTTGACGTATGTGTACTTCTACCTCTGGAATTCATCAAAATATTCCCACGAATGATCCTACCGTTGGATAGAGCTTGTCTAGAGGAACATTTTTAGTGGTCAAACGGCCGAATCGGACCAGAAGTTTCCGAGCGCGGAGCGTGCAAACTTTTATTAATTACTCGGTATATTTGACGTGTGTAAATTTTTTTCTCTGGAATTCACCAAAATAGTCCCACGAATGATCCTACCGTTGGATAGAGTTTGTCAAGAGGAACATTTTGAGTGGTCAAACGGCCGAATCGGACCAGAAGTTTCCGAGCGCGGAGCGTGCAAACTTTTAATAATTACCCGGTTTATTTGACGTATGTGTACCTCTATCTCTGGAATTCATCAAAATAGTCCCACGAATGATCCTACCGTTGGATAGAGTTTGTCAAGAGGAACATTTTGAGTGGTCAAACGGCCGAATCGGACCAGAAGTTTCCGAGCGCGGAGCGTGCAAACTTTTATTAATTACTCGGTATATTTGACGTGTGTAAATTTTTTTCTCTGGAATTCACCAAAATAGTCCCACGAATGATCCTACCGTTGGATAGAGTTTGTCAAGAGGAACATTTTGAGTGGTCAAACGGCCGAATCGGACCAGAAGTTTCCGAGCGCGGAGCGTGCAAACTTTTAATAATTACCCGGTTTGTTTGACGTATGTGTAATTCTATCTCTGGAATTCACCAAAATAGTCCCACGAATGATCCTACCGTTGGATAGAGCTTGTCTAGAGGAACATTTTGAGTGGTCAAACGGCCGAATCCGACAGGAAGTTTCCGAGCGCGGAGCGTGCAAACTTTTAATAATTACCCGCTTTATTTGACGTATGTGTACTTCTATCTCTGGAATTCATCAAAATATTCCCACGAATGACCCTACCGTTGGATAGAGCTTGTCTAGAGGAACATTTTGAGTGGTCAAACGGCCGAATCGGACCAGAAGTTTCCGAGCGCAGAGCGTGCAAACTTTTAATAATTACCCGGTTTATTTGACGTATGTGTACTTCTATCTCTGGAATTCATCAAAATATTCCCACGAATGATCCTACTGTTGGATAGAGCTTGTCTAGAGGAACATTTTGAGTGGTCAAACGACCGAATCCGACAGGAAGTTTCCGAGCGCGGAGCGTGCAAACTTTTAATAATTACCCGGTTTATTTGACGTATGTGTACTTCTATCAATGGAATTCATCAAAATAGTCCCACGAATGATCCTACCGTTGGATAGAGCTTGTCTAGAGGAACATTTTGAGTGGTCAAACGGCCGAATCGGACCAGAAGTTTCCGAGCGCGGAGCGTGCAAACTTTTAATAATTACCCGGTTTATTCGACGTATGTAAATTTTTTTCTCTGGAATTCACCAAAATAGTCCCACGAATGATCCTACCGTTGGATAGAGCTTGTCTAGAGGAACATTTTGAGTGGTCAAACGGCCGAATCGGACCAGAAGTTTCCGAGCGCGGAGCGTGCAAACTTTTAATAATTACCCGGTTTATTTGACGTATGTGTACTTCTATCAATGGAATTCATCAAAATAGTCCCACGAATGATCCTACTGTTGGATAGAGCTTGTCTAGAGGAACATTTTGAGTGGTCAAACGGCCGAATCGGACCAGAAGTTTCCGAGCGCGGAGCGTGCAAACTTTTAATAATTACCCGGTTTATTTGACGTATGTGTACTTCTATCAATGGAATTCATCAAAATAGTCCCACGAATGATCCTACTGTTGGATAGAGCTTGTCTAGAGGAACATTTTGAGTGGTCAAACGGCCGAATCGGACCAGAAGTTTCCGAGCGCGGAGCGTGCAAACTTTTAATAATTACCCGGTTTATTTGACGTATGTGTACTTCTATCAATGGAATTCATCAAAATAGTCCCACGAATGATCCTACTGTTGGATAGAGCTTGTCTAGAGGAACATTTTGAGTGGTCAAACGGCCGAATCGGACCAGAAGTTTCCGAGCGCGGAGCGTGCAAACTTTTAATAATTACCCGGTTTATTTGACGTATGTGTACTTCTATCAATGGAATTCATCAAAATAGTCCCACGAATGATCCTACTGTTGGATAGAGCTTGTCTAGAGGAACATTTTGAGTGGTCAAACGGCCGAATCGGACCAGAAGTTTCCGAGCGCGGAGCGTGCAAACTTTTAATAATTACCCGGTTTATTTGACGTATGTGTACCTCTATCTCTGGAATTCATCAAAATAGTCCCACGAATGATCCTACCGTTGGATAGAGCTTGTCTAGAGGAACATTTTGAGTGGTCAAACGGCCGAATCGGACCAGAAGTTTCCGAGCGCGGAGCGTGCAAACATTTAATAATTACCCGGTTTATTTGACGTATGTGTACTTCTACCTCTGGAATTCATCAAAATATTCCCACGAATGATCCTACCGTTGGATAGAGCTTGTCTAGAGGAACATTTTTAGTGGTCAAACGGCCGAATCGGACCAGAAGTTTCCGAGCGCGGAGCGTGCAAACTTTTATTAATTACTCGGTATATTTGACGTGTGTAAATTTTTTTCTCTGGAATTCACCAAAATAGTCCCACGAATGATCCTACCGTTGGATAGAGTTTGTCAAGAGGAACATTTTGAGTGGTCAAACGGCCGAATCGGACCAGAAGTTTCCGAGCGCGGAGCGTGCAAACTTTTAATAATTACCCGGTTTATTTGACGTATGTGTACCTCTATCTCTGGAATTCATCAAAATAGTCCCACGAATGATCCTACCGTTGGATAGAGTTTGTCAAGAGGAACATTTTGAGTGGTCAAACGGCCGAATCGGACCAGAAGTTTCCGAGCGCGGAGCGTGCAAACTTTTATTAATTACTCGGTATATTTGACGTGTGTAAATTTTTTTCTCTGGAATTCACCAAAATAGTCCCACGAATGATCCTACCGTTGGATAGAGTTTGTCAAGAGGAACATTTTGAGTGGTCAAACGGCCGAATCGGACCAGAAGTTTCCGAGCGCGGAGCGTGCAAACTTTTAATAATTACCCGGTTTGTTTGACGTATGTGTAATTCTATCTCTGGAATTCACCAAAATAGTCCCACGAATGATCCTACCGTTGGATAGAGCTTGTCTAGAGGAACATTTTGAGTGGTCAAACGGCCGAATCCGACAGGAAGTTTCCGAGCGCGGAGCGTGCAAACTTTTAATAATTACCCGCTTTATTTGACGTATGTGTACTTCTATCTCTGGAATTCATCAAAATATTCCCACGAATGACCCTACCGTTGGATAGAGCTTGTCTAGAGGAACATTTTGAGTGGTCAAACGGCCGAATCGGACCAGAAGTTTCCGAGCGCAGAGCGTGCAAACTTTTAATAATTACCCGGTTTATTTGACGTATGTGTACTTCTATCTCTGGAATTCATCAAAATATTCCCACGAATGATCCTACTGTTGGATAGAGCTTGTCTAGAGGAACATTTTGAGTGGTCAAACGACCGAATCCGACAGGAAGTTTCCGAGCGCGGAGCGTGCAAACTTTTAATAATTACCCGGTTTATTTGACGTATGTGTACTTCTATCAATGGAATTCATCAAAATAGTCCCACGAATGATCCTACCGTTGGATAGAGCTTGTCTAGAGGAACATTTTGAGTGGTCAAACGGCCGAATCGGACCAGAAGTTTCCGAGCGCGGAGCGTGCAAACTTTTAATAATTACCCGGTTTATTCGACGTATGTAAATTTTTTTCTCTGGAATTCACCAAAATAGTCCCACGAATGATCCTACCGTTGGATAGAGCTTGTCTAGAGGAACATTTTGAGTGGTCAAACGGCCGAATCGGACCAGAAGTTTCCGAGCGCGGAGCGTGCAAACTTTTAATAATTACCCGGTTTATTTGACGTATGTGTACTTCTATCAATGGAATTCATCAAAATAGTCCCACGAATGATCCTACTGTTGGATAGAGCTTGTCTAGAGGAACATTTTGAGTGGTCAAACGGCCGAATCGGACCAGAAGTTTCCGAGCGCGGAGCGTGCAAACTTTTAATAATTACCCGGTTTATTTGACGTATGTGTACTTCTATCAATGGAATTCATCAAAATAGTCCCACGAATGATCCTACTGTTGGATAGAGCTTGTCTAGAGGAACATTTTGAGTGGTCAAACGGCCGAATCGGACCAGAAGTTTCCGAGCGCGGAGCGTGCAAACTTTTAATAATTACCCGGTTTATTTGACGTATGTGTACCTCTATCTCTGGAATTCATCAAAATAGTCCCACGAATGATCCTACCGTTGGATAGAGCTTGTCTAGAGGAACATTTTGAGTGGTCAAACGGCCGAATCGGACCAGAAGTTTCCGAGCGCGGAGCGTGCAAACATTTAATAATTACCCGGTTTATTTGACGTATGTGTACTTCTACCTCTGGAATTCATCAAAATATTCCCACGAATGATCCTACCGTTGGATAGAGCTTGTCTAGAGGAACATTTTTAGTGGTCAAACGGCCGAATCGGACCAGAAGTTTCCGAGCGCGGAGCGTGCAAACTTTTATTAATTACTCGGTATATTTGACGTGTGTAAATTTTTTTCTCTGGAATTCACCAAAATAGTCCCACGAATGATCCTACCGTTGGATAGAGTTTGTCAAGAGGAACATTTTGAGTGGTCAAACGGCCGAATCGGACCAGAAGTTTCCGAGCGCGGAGCGTGCAAACTTTTAATAATTACCCGGTTTATTTGACGTATGTGTACCTCTATCTCTGGAATTCACCAAAATAGTCCCACGAATGATCCTACCGTTGGATAGAGTTTGTCAAGAGGAACATTTTTAGTGGTCAAACGGCCGAATCGGACCAGAAGTTTCCGAGCGCGGAGCGTGCAAACTTTTAATAATTACCCGGTTTATTTGACGTATGTGTACCTCTATCTCTGGAATTCATCAAAATAGTCCCACGAATGATCCTACCGTTGGATAGAGTTTGTCAAGAGGAACATTTTTAGTGGTCAAACGGCCGAATCGGACCAGAAGTTTCCGAGCGCGGAGCGTGCAAACTTTTAATAATTACCCGGTTTATTTGACGTATGTGTACTTCTATCAATGGAATTCATCAAAATAGTCCCACGAATGATCCTACCGTTGGATAGAGTTTGTCAAGAGGAACATTTTGAGTGGTCAAACGGCCGAATCGGACCAGAAGTTTCCGAGCGCGGAGCGTGCAAACTTTTAATAATTACCCGGTTTATTTGACGTATGTGTACCTCTATCTCTGGAATTCATCAAAATAGTCCCACGAATGATCCTACCGTTGGATAGAGTTTGTCAAGAGGAACATTTTTAGTGGTCAAACGGCCGAATCGGACCAGAAGTTTCCGAGCGCGGAGCGTGCAAACTTTTATTAATTACTCGGTATATTTGACGTGTGTAAATTTTTTTCTCTGGAATTCACCAAAATAGTCCCACGAATGATCCTACCGTTGGATAGAGTTTGTCAAGAGGAACATTTTGAGTGGTCAAACGGCCGAATCGGACCAGAAGTTTCCGAGCGCGGAGCGTGCAAACTTTTATTAATTACTCGGTATATTTGACGTGTGTAAATTTTTTTCTCTGGAATTCACCAAAATAGTCCCACGAATGATCCTACCGTTGGATAGAGTTTGTCAAGAGGAACATTTTGAGTGGTCAAACGGCCGAATCGGACCAGAAGTTTCCGAGCGCGGAGCGTGCAAACTTTTAATAATTACCCGGTTTATTTGACGTATGTGTACTTCTATCTCTGGAATTCATCAAAATATTCCCACGAATGATCCTACCGTTGGATAGAGCTTGTCTAGAGGAACATTTTGAGTGGTCAAACCGCCGAATCGGACAGGAAGTTTCCGAGCGCGGAGCGTGCAAACTTTTAATAATTACCCGGTTTATTTGACGTATGTGTACTTCTATCTCTGGAATTCATCAAAATATTCCCACGAATGATCCTACCGTTGGATAGAGCTTGTCTAGAGGAACATTTTGAGTGGTCAAACCGCCGAATCGGACAGGAAGTTTCCGAGCGCGGAGCGTGCAAACTTTTAATAATTACCCGGTTTGTTTGACGTATGTGTAATTCTATCTCTGGAATTCACCAAAATAGTCCCACGAATGATCCTACCGTTGGATAGAGCTTGTCTAGAGGAACATTTTTATTGGTCAAACGGCCGAATCGGACAGGAAGTTTCCGAGCGCGGAGCGTGCAAACTTTTAATAATTACCCGGTTTATTTGACGTATGTGTACTTCTATCTCTGGAATTCATCAAAATATTCCCACGAATGATCCTACCGTTGGATAGAGCTTGTCTAGAGGAACATTTTGAGTGGTCAAACGGCCGAATCGGACAGGAAGTTTCCGAGCGCGGAGCGTGCAAACTTTTAATAATTACCCGGTTTGTTTGACGTATGTGTAATTCTATCTCTGGAATTCACCAAAATAGTCCCACGAATGATCCTACCGTTGGATAGAGCTTGTCTAGAGGAACATTTTTATTGGTCAAACGGCCGAATCGGACAGGAAGTTTCCGAGCGCGGAGCGTGCAAACTTTTAATAATTACCCGGTTTATTTGACGTATGTGTACTTCTATCAATGGAATTCATCAAAATAGTCCCACGAATGATCCTACCGTTGGATAGAGCTTGTCTAGAGGAACATTTTGAGTGGTCAAACGGCCGAATCGGACCAGAAGTTTCCGAGCGCGGAGCGTGCAAACTTTTAATAATTACCCGGTTTATTCGACGTATGTAAATTTTTTTCTCTGGAATTCACCAAAATAGTCCCACGAATGATCCTACCGTTGGATAGAGCTTGTCTAGAGGAACATTTTGAGTGGTCAAACGGCCGAATCGGACCAGAAGTTTCCGAGCGCGGAGCGTGCAAACTTTTAATAATTACCCGGTTTATTTGACGTATGTGTACTTCTATCAATGGAATTCATCAAAATAGTCCCACGAATGATCCTACTGTTGGATAGAGCTTGTCTAGAGGAACATTTTGAGTGGTCAAACGACCGAATCCGACAGGAAGTTTCCGAGCGCGGAGCGTGCAAACTTTTAATAATTACCCGGTTTATTTGACGTATGTGTACTTCTATCTCTGGAATTCATCAAAATATTCCCACGAATGATCCTACCGTTGGATAGAGCTTGTCTAGAGGAACATTTTGAGTGGTCAAACGGCCGAATCGGACCAGAAGTTTCCGAGCGCGGAGCGTGCAAACTTTTAATAATTACCCGGTTTATTCGACGCATATAAATTTTTTTCTCTGGAATTCACCAAAATAGTCCCACGAATGATCCTACCGTTGGATAGAGTTTGTCTAGAGGAACATTTTGAGTGGTCAAACGGCCGAATCGGACCAGAAGTTTCCGAGCGCGGATTGTGCAAACTTTTAATAATTACCCGGTTTATTTGACGTATGTGTAATTCTATTTCTGGAATTCATCAAAATAGTCCACGACTGATCCTACCGTTGGATAGAGTTTGTCTAGAGCAACATTTTAAGTGGTCAAACTGCCGAATCGGACCAGAAGTTTCCGAGCGCGGAGCGTGCAAACTTTTAATAATTACCCGGTTTATTTGACGTATGTGTAATTCTATTTCTGGAATTCATCAAAATAGTCCACGACTGATCCTACCGTTGGATAGAGTTTGTCTAGAGGAACATTTTGAGTGGTCAAACGGCCGAATCGGGCCAGAAGTTTCCGAGCGCGGAGCGTGCAAACTTTTAATAATTACCCGGTTTATTCGACGTATGTAAATTTTTTTCTCTGGAATTCACCAAAATAGTCCCACGAATGATCCTACCGTTGGATAGAGTTTGTCTAGAGGAACATTTTGAGTGGTCAAACGGCCGAATCGGACCAGAAGTTTCCGAGCGCGGAGCGTGCAAACTTTTAATAATTACCCGGTTTATTTGACGTATGTGTAATTCTATCTCTGGAATTCATCAAAATAGTCCACGAATGATCCTACTGTTGGATAGAGCTTGTCTAGAGGAGCATTTTGAGTGGTCAAACGACCGAATCGGACTAGAAGTTTCCGAGCGCGGAGCGTGCAAACTTTTAATAATTACCCGGTTTATTTGACGTATGTGTAATTCTATTTCTGGAATTCATCAAAATAGTCCACGACTGATCCTACCGTTGGATAGAGTTTGTCTAGAGGAACATTTTGAGTGGTCAAACGGCCGAATCGGGCCAGAAGTTTCCGAGCGCGGAGCGTGCAAACTTTTAATACTTACCCGGTTTATTTGACGTATGTGTAATTCTATCTCTGGAATTCACCAAAATAGTCCCACGAATGATCCTACCGTTGGATAGAGCTTGTCTAGAGGAACATTTTGAGTGGTCAAACGGCCGAATCGGGCCAGAAGTTTCCGAGCGCGGAGCGTGCAAACTTTTAATAATTACCCGGTTTATTTGACGTATGTGTACCTCTATCTCTGGAATTCATCAAAATAGTCCCACGAATGATCCTACCGTTGGATAGAGTTTGTCAAGAGGAACATTTTGAGTGGTCAAACGGCCGAATCGGACCAGAAGTTTCCGAGCGCAGAGCGTGCAAACTTTTAATAATTACCCGGTTTATTTGACGTATGTGTACTTCTATCAATGGAATTCATCAAAATAGTCCCACGAATGATCCTACCGTTGGATAGAGTTTGTCAAGAGGAACATTTTGAGTGGTCAAACGGCCGAATCGGACCAGAAGTTTCCGAGCGCGGAGCGTGCAAACTTTTAATAATTACCCGGTTTATTTGACGTATGTGTACCTCTATCTCTGGAATTCATCAAAATAGTCCCACGAATGATCCTACCGTTGGATAGAGTTTGTCAAGAGGAACATTTTTAGTGGTCAAACGGCCGAATCGGACCAGAAGTTTCCGAGCGCGGAGCGTGCAAACTTTTATTAATTACTCGGTATATTTGACGTGTGTAAATTTTTTTCTCTGGAATTCACCAAAATAGTCCCACGAATGATCCTACCGTTGGATAGAGTTTGTCAAGAGGAACATTTTGAGTGGTCAAACGGCCGAATCGGACCAGAAGTTTCCGAGCGCGGAGCGTGCAAACTTTTATTAATTACTCGGTATATTTGACGTGTGTAAATTTTTTTCTCTGGAATTCACCAAAATAGTCCCACGAATGATCCTACCGTTGGATAGAGTTTGTCAAGAGGAACATTTTGAGTGGTCAAACGGCCGAATCGGACCAGAAGTTTCCGAGCGCGGAGCGTGCAAACTTTTAATAATTACCCGCTTTATTTGACGTATGTGTACTTCTATCTCTGGAATTCATCAAAATATTCCCACGAATGACCCTACCGTTGGATAGAGCTTGTCTAGAGGAACATTTTGAGTGGTCAAACGGCCGAATCCGACAGGAAGTTTCCGAGCGCGGAGCGTGCAAACTTTTAATAATTACCCGCTTTATTTGACGTATGTGTACTTCTATCTCTGGAATTCATCAAAATATTCCCACGAATGACCCTACCGTTGGATAGAGCTTGTCTAGAGGAACATTTTGAGTGGTCAAACGGCCGAATCGGACCAGAAGTTTCCGAGCGCAGAGCGTGCAAACTTTTAATAATTACCCGGTTTATTTGACGTATGTGTACTTCTATCTCTGGAATTCATCAAAATATTCCCACGAATGATCCTACTGTTGGATAGAGCTTGTCTAGAGGAACATTTTGAGTGGTCAAACGACCGAATCCGACAGGAAGTTTCCGAGCGCGGAGCGTGCAAACTTTTAATAATTACCCGGTTTATTTGACGTATGTGTACTTCTATCAATGGAATTCATCAAAATAGTCCCACGAATGATCCTACCGTTGGATAGAGCTTGTCTAGAGGAACATTTTGAGTGGTCAAACGGCCGAATCGGACCAGAAGTTTCCGAGCGCGGAGCGTGCAAACTTTTAATAATTACCCGGTTTATTCGACGTATGTAAATTTTTTTCTCTGGAATTCACCAAAATAGTCCCACGAATGATCCTACCGTTGGATAGAGCTTGTCTAGAGGAACATTTTGAGTGGTCAAACGGCCGAATCGGACCAGAAGTTTCCGAGCGCGGAGCGTGCAAACTTTTAATAATTACCCGGTTTATTTGACGTATGTGTACTTCTATCAATGGAATTCATCAAAATAGTCCACGACTGATCCTACCGTTGGATAGAGTTTGTCTAGAGGAACATTTTGAGTGGTCAAACGGCCGAATCGGGCCAGAAGTTTCCGAGCGCGGAGCGTGCAAACTTTTAATACTTACCCGGTTTATTTGACGTATGTGTAATTCTATCTCTGGAATTCACCAAAATAGTCCCACGAATGATCCTACCGTTGGATAGAGCTTGTCTAGAGGAACATTTTGAGTGGTCAAACGGCCGAATCGGGCCAGAAGTTTCCGAGCGCGGAGCGTGCAAACTTTTAATAATTACCCGGTTTATTTGACGTATGTGTACTTCTATCAATGGAATTCATCAAAATAGTCCCACGAATGATCCTACTGTTGGATAGAGCTTGTCTAGAGGAACATTTTGAGTGGTCAAACGGCCGAATCGGGCCAGAAGTTTCCGAGCGCGGAGCGTGCAAACTTTTAATACTTACCCGGTTTATTTGACGTATGTGTAATTCTATCTCTGGAATTCACCAAAATAGTCCCACGAATGATCCTACCGTTGGATAGAGCTTGTCTAGAGGAACATTTTGAGTGGTCAAACGGCCGAATCGGGCCAGAAGTTTCCGAGCGCGGAGCGTGCAAACTTTTAATAATTACCCGGTTTATTTGACGTATGTGTACCTCTAACTCTGGAATTCATCAAAATAGTCCCACGAATGATCCTACCGTTGGATAGAGCTTGTCTAGAGGAACATTTTGAGTGGTCAAACGGCCGAATCGGACCAGAAGTTTCCGAGCGCGGAGCGTGCAAACTTTTAATAATTACCCGGTTTATTTGACGTATGTGTACTTCTACCTCTGGAATTCATCAAAATATTCCCACGAATGATCCTACCGTTGGATAGAGCTTGTCTAGAGGAACATTTTTAGTGGTCAAACGGCCGAATCGGACCAGAAGTTTCCGAGCGCGGAGCGTGCAAACTTTTATTAATTACTCGGTATATTTGACGTGTGTAAATTTTTTTCTCTGGAATTCACCAAAATAGTCCCACGAATGATCCTACCGTTGGATAGAGTTTGTCAAGAGGAACATTTTGAGTGGTCAAACGGCCGAATCGGACCAGAAGTTTCCGAGCGCGGAGCGTGCAAACTTTTAATAATTACCCGGTTTGTTTGACGTATGTGTAATTCTATCTCTGGAATTCATCAAAATAGTCCCACGAATGATCCTACCGTTGGATAGAGCTTGTCTAGAGGAACATTTTTAGTGGTCAAACGGCCGAATCGGACCAGAAGTTTCCGAGCGCGGAGCGTGCAAACTTTTATTAATTACTCGGTATATTTGACGTGTGTAAATTTTTTTCTCTGGAATTCACCAAAATAGTCCCACGAATGATCCTACCGTTGGATAGAGCTTGTCTAGAGGAACATTTTGAGTGGTCAAACGGCCGAATCGGACCAGAAGTTTCCGAGCGCGGAGCGTGCAAACTTTTAATAATTACCCGGTTTATTTGACGTATGTGTACTTCTACCTCTGGAATTCATCAAAATATTCCCACGAATGATCCTACCGTTGGATAGAGCTTGTCTAGAGGAACATTTTTAGTGGTCAAACGGCCGAATCGGACCAGAAGTTTCCGAGCGCGGAGCGTGCAAACTTTTATTAATTACTCGGTATATTTGACGTGTGTAAATTTTTTTCTCTGGAATTCACCAAAATAGTCCCACGAATGATCCTACCGTTGGATAGAGTTTGTCAAGAGGAACATTTTGAGTGGTCAAACGGCCGAATCGGACCAGAAGTTTCCGAGCGCGGAGCGTGCAAACTTTTAATAATTACCCGGTTTGTTTGACGTATGTGTAATTCTATCTCTGGAATTCATCAAAATAGTCCCACGAATGATCCTACCGTTGGATAGAGCTTGTCTAGAGGAACATTTTTAGTGGTCAAACGGCCGAATCGGACCAGAAGTTTCCGAGCGCGGAGCGTGCAAACTTTTAATAATTACCCGGTTTATTTGACGTATGTGTACTTCTACCTCTGGAATTCATCAAAATATTCCCACGAATGATCCTACCGTTGGATAGAGCTTGTCTAGAGGAACATTTTTAGTGGTCAAACGGCCGAATCGGACCAGAAGTTTCCGAGCGCGGAGCGTGCAAACTTTTATTAATTACTCGGTATATTTGACGTGTGTAAATTTTTTTCTCTGGAATTCACCAAAATAGTCCCACGAATGATCCTACCGTTGGATAGAGTTTGTCAAGAGGAACATTTTGAGTGGTCAAACGGCCGAATCGGACCAGAAGTTTCCGAGCGCGGAGCGTGCAAACTTTTAATAATTACCCGGTTTATTTGACGTATGTGTACCTCTATCTCTGGAATTCATCAAAATAGTCCCACGAATGATCCTACCGTTGGATAGAGCTTGTCTAGAGGAACATTTTGAGTGGTCAAACGGCCGAATCGGACCAGAAGTTTCCGAGCGCGGAGCGTGCAAACTTTTAATAATTACCCGGTTTATTTGACGTATGTGTACTTCTACCTCTGGAATTCATCAAAATATTCCCACGAATGATCCTACCGTTGGATAGAGCTTGTCTAGAGGAACATTTTGAGTGGTCAAACGGCCGAATCGGACCAGAAGTTTCCGAGCGCGGAGCGTGCAAACTTTTATTAATTACTCGGTATATTTGACGTGTGTAAATTTTTTTCTCTGGAATTCACCAAAATAGTCCCACGAATGATCCTACCGTTGGATAGAGCTTGTCTAGAGGAACATTTTGAGTGGTCAAACGGCCGAATCGGACCAGAAGTTTCCGAGCGCGGAGCGTGCAAACTTTTATTAATTACTCGGTATATTTGACGTGTGTAAATTTTTTTCTCTGGAATTCACCAAAATAGTCCCACGAATGATCCTACCGTTGGATAGAGCTTGTCTAGAGGAACATTTTGAGTGGTCAAACGGCCGAATCGGACCAGAAGTTTCCGAGCGCGGAGCGTGCAAACTTTTAATAATTACCCGGGTTATTTGACGTATGTGTAATTCTATCTCTGGAATTCACCAAAATAGTCCCACGAATGATCCTACCGTTGGATAGAGCTTGTCTAGAGGAACATTTTTAGTGGTCAAACGGCCGAATCGGACCAGAAGTTTCCGAGCGCGGAGCGTGCAAACTTTTATTAATTACTCGGTATATTTGACGTGTGTAAATTTTTTTCTCTGGAATTCACCAAAATAGTCCCACGAATGATCCTACCGTTGGATAGAGCTTGTCTAGAGGAACATTTTGAGTGGTCAAACGGCCGAATCGGACAGGAAGTTTCCGAGCGCGGAGCGTGCAAACTTTTAATAATTACCCGGTTTATTTGACGTATGTGTACCTCTATCTCTGGAATTCATCAAAATAGTCCCACGAATGATCCTACCGTTGGATAGAGCTTGTCTAGAGGAACATTTTGAGTGGTCAAACGGCCGAATCGGACAGGAAGTTTCCGAGCGCGGAGCGTGCAAACTTTTAATAATTACCCGGGTTATTTGACGTATGTGTAATTCTATCTCTGGAATTCATCAAAATAGTCCCACGAATGATCCTACCGTTGGATAGAGTTTGTCAAGAGGAACATTTTTAGTGGTCAAACGGCCGAATCGGACCAGAAGTTTCCGAGCGCGGAGCGTGCAAACTTTTATTAATTACTCGGTATATTTGACGTGTGTAAATTTTTTTCTCTGGAATTCACCAAAATAGTCCCACGAATGATCCTACCGTTGGATAGAGTTTGTCAAGAGGAACATTTTGAGTGGTCAAACGGCCGAATCGGACCAGAAGTTTCCGAGCGCGGAGCGTGCAAACTTTTAATAATTACCCGGTTTGTTTGACGTATGTGTAATTCTATCTCTGGAATTCACCAAAATAGTCCCACGAATGATCCTACCGTTGGATAGAGCTTGTCTAGAGGAACATTTTGAGTGGTCAAACGGCCGAATCCGACAGGAAGTTTCCGAGCGCGGAGCGTGCAAACTTTTAATAATTACCCGGTTTATTTGACGTATGTGTACTTCTATCTCTTGAATTCATCAAAATATTCCCACGAATGATCCTACCGTTGGATAGAGCTTGTTTAGAGGAACATTTTGAGTGGTCAAACGGCCGAATCGGACCAGAAGTTTCCGAGCGCGGAGCGTGCAAACTTTTATTAATTACTCGGTATATTTGACGTGTGTAAATTTTTTTCTCTGGAATTCACCAAAATAGTCCCACGAATGATCCTACCGTTGGATAGAGTTTGTCAAGAGGAACATTTTGAGTGGTCAAACGGCCGAATCGGACCAGAAGTTTCCGAGCGCGGAGCGTGCAAACTTTTAATAATTACCCGGTTTATTTGACGTATGTGTACCTCTATCTCTGGAATTCATCAAAATAGTCCCACGAATGATCCTACCGTTGGATAGAGCTTGTCTAGAGGAACATTTTGAGTGGTCAAACGGCCGAATCGGACCAGAAGTTTCCGAGCGCGGAGCGTGCAAACTTTTAATAATTACCCGGTTTATTTGACGTATGTGTACTTCTACCTCTGGAATTCATCAAAATATTCCCACGAATGATCCTACCGTTGGATAGAGCTTGTCTAGAGGAACATTTTTAGTGGTCAAACGGCCGAATCGGACCAGAAGTTTCCGAGCGCGGAGCGTGCAAACTTTTAATAATTACCCGGTTTATTTGACGTATGTGTACTTCTACCTCTGGAATTCATCAAAATATTCCCACGAATGATCCTACCGTTGGATAGAGCTTGTCTAGAGGAACATTTTGAGTGGTCAAACGGCCGAATCGGACCAGAAGTTTCCGAGCGCGGAGCGTGCAAACTTTTAATAATTACCCGGTTTATTTGACGTATGTGTACCTCTATCTCTGGAATTCATCAAAATAGTCCCACGAATGATCCTACCGTTGGATAGAGTTTGTCAAGAGGAACATTTTTAGTGGTCAAACGGCCGAATCGGACCAGAAGTTTCCGAGCGCGGAGCGTGCAAACTTTTATTAATTACTCGGTATATTTGACGTGTGTAAATTTTTTTCTCTGGAATTCACCAAAATAGTCCCACGAATGATCCTACCGTTGGATAGAGTTTGTCAAGAGGAACATTTTGAGTGGTCAAACGGCCGAATCGGACCAGAAGTTTCCGAGCGCGGAGCGTGCAAACTTTTAATAATTACCCGGTTTGTTTGACGTATGTGTAATTCTATCTCTGGAATTCACCAAAATAGTCCCACGAATGATCCTACCGTTGGATAGAGCTTGTCTAGAGGAACATTTTGAGTGGTCAAACGGCCGAATCCGACAGGAAGTTTCCGAGCGCGGAGCGTGCAAACTTTTAATAATTACCCGGTTTATTTGACGTATGTGTACTTCTATCTCTGGAATTCATCAAAATATTCCCACGAATGATCCTACCGTTGGATAGAGCTTGTCTAGAGGAACATTTTGAGTGGTCAAACGGCCGAATCGGACAGGAAGTTTCCGAGCGCGGAGCGTGCAAACTTTTAATAATTACCCGGGTTATTTGACGTATGTGTAATTCTATCTCTGGAATTCACCAAAATAGTCCCACGAATGATCCTACCGTTGGATAGAGCTTGTCTAGAGGAACATTTTGAGTGGTCAAACGGCCGAATCGGACAGGAAGTTTCCGAGCGCGGAGCGTGCAAACTTTTAATAATTACCCGGTTTGTTTGACGTATGTGTAATTCTATCTCTGGAATTCATCAAAATAGACCACGACTGATCCTACCGTTGGATAGAGTTTGTCTAGAGGAACATTTTGAGTGGTCAAAAGGCCGAATCCGACAGGAAGTTTCCGAGCGCGGAGCGTGCAAACTTTTAATAATTACCCGGTTTATTTGACGTATGTGTACTTCTATCTCTGGAATTCATCAAAATATTCCCACGAATGATCCTACCGTTGGATAGAGCTTGTCTAGAGGAACATTTTGAGTGGTCAAACGGCCGAATCGGACAGGAAGTTTCCGAGCGCGGAGCGTGCAAACTTATAATAATTACCCGGGTTATTTGACGTATGTGTAATTCTATCTCTGGAATTCACCAAAATAGTCCCACGAATGATCCTACCGTTGGATAGAGCTTGTCTAGAGGAACATTTTGAGTGGTCAAACGACCGAATCGGGCCAGAAGTTTCCGAGCGCGGAGCGTGCAAACTTTTAATAATTACCCGGTTTATTTGACGTATGTGTAATTCTATCTGTGGAATTCACCAAAATAGTCCCACGAATGATCCTACCGTTGGATAGAGCTTGTCTAGAGGAACATTTTGAGTGGTCAAACGGCCGAATCGGGCCAGAAGTTTCCGAGCGCGGAGCGTGCAAACTTTTAATAATTACCCGGTTTATTCGACGTATGTAAATTTTTTTCTCTGGAATTCACCAAAATAGTCCCACGAATGATCCTACCGTTGGATAGAGTTTGTCAAGAGGAACATTTTGAGTGGTCAAACGGCCGAATCGGACCAGAAGTTTCCGAGCGCGGAGCGTGCAAACTTTTAATAATTACCCGGTTTATTTGACGTATGTGTACTTCTATCTCTGGAATTCATCAAAATATTCCCACGAATGATCCTACCGTTGGATAGAGCTTGTCTAGAGGAACATTTTGAGTGGTCAAACGGCCGAATCGGACAGGAAGTTTCCGAGCGCGGAGCGTGCAAACTTATAATAATTACCCGGGTTATTTGACGTATGTGTAATTCTATCTCTGGAATTCACCAAAATAGTCCCACGAATGATCCTACCGTTGGATAGAGCTTGTCTAGAGGAACATTTTGAGTGGTCAAACGACCGAATCGGGCCAGAAGTTTCCGAGCGCGGAGCGTGCAAACTTTTAATAATTACCCGGGTTATTTGACGTATGTGTAATTCTATCTCTGGAATTCATCAAAATAGTCCCACGAATGATCCTACCGTTGGATAGAGCTTGTCTAGAGGAACATTTTGAGTGGTCAAACGGCCGAATCGGACCAGAAGTTTCCGAGCGCGGAGCGTGCAAACTTTTAATAATTACCCGGTTTATTTGACGTATGTGTACTTCTACCTCTGGAATTCATCAAAATATTCCCACGAATGATCCTACCGTTGGATAGAGCTTGTCTAGAGGAACATTTTTAGTGGTCAAACGGCCGAATCGGACCAGAAGTTTCCGAGCGCGGAGCGTGCAAACTTTTAATAATTACCCGGTTTATTTGACGTATGTGTACTTCTACCTCTGGAATTCATCAAAATATTCCCACGAATGATCCTACCGTTGGATAGAGCTTGTCTAGAGGAACATTTTGAGTGGTCAAACGGCCGAATCGGACCAGAAGTTTCCGAGCGCGGAGCGTGCAAACTTTTAATAATTACCCGGTTTATTTGACGTATGTGTACCTCTATCTCTGGAATTCATCAAAATAGTCCCACGAATGATCCTACCGTTGGATAGAGTTTGTCAAGAGGAACATTTTTAGTGGTCAAACGGCCGAATCGGACCAGAAGTTTCCGAGCGCGGAGCGTGCAAACTTTTATTAATTACTCGGTATATTTGACGTGTGTAAATTTTTTTCTCTGGAATTCACCAAAATAGTCCCACGAATGATCCTACCGTTGGATAGAGTTTGTCAAGAGGAACATTTTGAGTGGTCAAACGGCCGAATCGGACCAGAAGTTTCCGAGCGCGGAGCGTGCAAACTTTTAATAATTACCCGGTTTGTTTGACGTATGTGTAATTCTATCTCTGGAATTCACCAAAATAGTCCCACGAATGATCCTACCGTTGGATAGAGCTTGTCTAGAGGAACATTTTGAGTGGTCAAACGGCCGAATCCGACAGGAAGTTTCCGAGCGCGGAGCGTGCAAACTTTTAATAATTACCCGGTTTATTTGACGTATGTGTACTTCTATCTCTGGAATTCATCAAAATATTCCCACGAATGATCCTACCGTTGGATAGAGCTTGTCTAGAGGAACATTTTGAGTGGTCAAACGGCCGAATCGGACAGGAAGTTTCCGAGCGCGGAGCGTGCAAACTTTTAATAATTACCCGGGTTATTTGACGTATGTGTAATTCTATCTCTGGAATTCACCAAAATAGTCCCACGAATGATCCTACCGTTGGATAGAGCTTGTCTAGAGGAACATTTTTAGTGGTCAAACGGCCGAATCGGACCAGAAGTTTCCGAGCGCGGAGCGTGCAAACTTTTATTAATTACTCGGTATATTTGACGTATATAAATTTTTTTCTCTGGAATTCACCAAAATAGTCCCACGAATGATCCTACCGTTGGATAGAGCTTGTCTAGAGGAACATTTTGAGTGGTCAAACGACCGAATCGGGCCAGAAGTTTCCGAGCGCGGAGCGTGCAAACTTTTAATAATTACCCGGGTTATTTGACGTATGTGTAATTCTATCTCTGGAATTCACCAAAATAGTCCCACGAATGATCCTACCGTTGGATAGAGCTTGTCTAGAGGAACATTTTGAGTGGTCAAACGACCGAATCGGGCCAGAAGTTTCCGAGCGCGGAGCGTGCAAACTTTTAATAATTACCCGGTTTATTTGACGTATGTGTAATTCTATCTGTGGAATTCACCAAAATAGTCCCACGAATGATCCTACCGTTGGATAGAGCTTGTCTAGAGGAACATTTTGAGTGGTCAAACGGCCGAATCGGGCCAGAAGTTTCCGAGCGCGGAGCGTGCAAACTTTTAATAATTACCCGGTTTATTCGACGTATGTAAATTTTTTTCTCTGGAATTCACCAAAATAGTCCCACGAATGATCCTACCGTTGGATAGAGCTTGTCTAGAGGAACATTTTGAGTGGTCAAACGACCGAATCGGGCCAGAAGTTTCCGAGCGCGGAGCGTGCAAACTTTTAATAATTACCCGGGTTATTTGACGTATGTGTAATTCTATCTCTGGAATTCACCAAAATAGTCCCACGAATGATCCTACCGTTGGATAGAGCTTGTCTAGAGGAACATTTTGAGTGGTCAAACGACCGAATCGGGCCAGAAGTTTCCGAGCGCGGAGCGTGCAAACTTTTAATAATTACCCGGGTTATTTGACGTATGTGTAATTCTATCTCTGGAATTCACCAAAATAGTCCCACGAATGATCCTACCGTTGGATAGAGCTTGTCTAGAGGAACATTTTTAGTGGTCAAACGGCCGAATCGGGCCAGAAGTTTCCGAGCGCGGAGCGTGCAAACTTTTAATAATTACCCGGTTTATTCGACGTATGTAAATTTTTTTCTCTGGAATTCACCAAAATAGTCCCACGAATGATCCTACCGTTGGATAGAGCTTGTCTAGAGGAACATTTTGAGTGGTCAAACGGCCGAATCGGACAGGAAGTTTCCGAGCGCGGAGCGTGCAAACTTTTAATAATTACCCGGTTTGTTTGACGTATGTGTAATTCTATCTCTGGAATTCACCAAAATAGTCCCACGAATGATCCTACCGTTGGATAGAGCTTGTCTAGAGGAACATTTTTAGTGGTCAAACGGCCGAATCGGACCAGAAGTTTCCGAGCGCGGAGCGTGCAAACTTTTATTAATTACTCGGTATATTTGACGTATATAAATTTTTTTCTCTGGAATTCACCAAAATAGTCCCACGAATGATCCTACCGTTGGATAGAGCTTGTCTAGAGGAACATTTTGAGTGGTCAAACGACCGAATCGGGCCAGAAGTTTCCGAGCGCGGAGCGTGCAAACTTTTAATAATTACCCGGGTTATTTGACGTATGTGTAATTCTATCTCTGGAATTCACCAAAATAGTCCCACGAATGATCCTACCGTTGGATAGAGCTTGTCTAGAGGAACATTTTGAGTGGTCAAACGACCGAATCGGGCCAGAAGTTTCCGAGCGCGGAGCGTGCAAACTTTTAATAATTACCCGGTTTATTTGACGTATGTGTAATTCTATCTGTGGAATTCACCAAAATAGTCCCACGAATGATCCTACCGTTGGATAGAGCTTGTCTAGAGGAACATTTTGAGTGGTCAAACGGCCGAATCGGGCCAGAAGTTTCCGAGCGCGGAGCGTGCAAACTTTTAATAATTACCCGGTTTATTCGACGTATGTAAATTTTTTTCTCTGGAATTCACCAAAATAGTCCCACGAATGATCCTACCGTTGGATAGAGTTTGTCAAGAGGAACATTTTGAGTGGTCAAACGGCCGAATCGGACCAGAAGTTTCCGAGCGCGGAGCGTGCAAACTTTTAATAATTACCCGGTTTATTTGACGTATGTGTACTTCTATCTCTGGAATTCATCAAAATATTCCCACGAATGATCCTACCGTTGGATAGAGCTTGTCTAGAGGAACATTTTGAGTGGTCAAACGACCGAATCGGGCCAGAAGTTTCCGAGCGCGGAGCGTGCAAACTTTTAATAATTACCCGGGTTATTTGACGTATGTGTAATTCTATCTCTGGAATTCACCAAAATAGTCCCACGAATGATCCTACCGTTGGATAAAGCTTGTCTAGAGGAACATTTTGAGTGGTCAAACGACCGAATCGGGCCAGAAGTTTCCGAGCGCGGAGCGTGCAAACTTTTAATAATTACCCGGTTTATTTGACGTATGTGTAATTCTATCTGTGGAATTCACCAAAATAGTCCCACGAATGATCCTACCGTTGGATAGAGCTTGTCTAGAGGAACATTTTGAGTGGTCAAACGGCCGAATCGGGCCAGAAGTTTCCGAGCGCGGAGCGTGCAAACTTTTAATAATTACCCGGTTTATTCGACGTATGTAAATTTTTTTCTCTGGAATTCACCAAAATAGTCCCACGAATGATCCTACCGTTGGATAGAGCTTGTCTAGAGGAACATTTTGAGTGGTCAAACGACCGAATCGGGCCAGAAGTTTCCGAGCGCGGAGCGTGCAAACTTTTAATAATTACCCGGGTTATTTGACGTATGTGTAATTCTATCTCTGGAATTCACCAAAATAGTCCCACGAATGATCCTACCGTTGGATAGAGCTTGTCTAGAGGAACATTTTGAGTGGTCAAACGACCGAATCGGGCCAGAAGTTTCCGAGCGCGGAGCGTGCAAACTTTTAATAATTACCCGGTTTATTTGACGTATGTGTAATTCTATCTGTGGAATTCACCAAAATAGTCCCACGAATGATCCTACCGTTGGATAGAGCTTGTCAAGAGGAACATTTTGAGTGGTCAAACGGCCGAATCGGACCAGAAGTTTCCGAGCGCGGAGCGTGCAAACTTTTAATAATTACCCGGTTTATTTGACGTATGTGTACTTCTATCTCTGGAATTCATCAAAATATTCCCACGAATGATCCTACCGTTGGATAGAGCTTGTCTAGAGGAACATTTTGAGTGGTCAAACGGCCGAATCGGACAGGAAGTTTCCGAGCGCGGAGCGTGCAAACTTTTAATAATTACCCGGTTTGTTTGACGTATGTGTAATTCTATCTCTGGAATTCACCAAAATAGTCCCACGAATGATCCTACCGTTGGATAGAGCTTGTCTAGAGGAACATTTTTAGTGGTCAAACGGCCGAATCGGACCAGAAGTTTCCGAGCGCGGAGCGTGCAAACTTTTATTAATTACTCGGTATATTTGACGTATATAAATTTTTTTCTCTGGAATTCACCAAAATAGTCCCACGAATGATCCTACCGTTGGATAGAGCTTGTCTAGAGGAACATTTTGAGTGGTCAAACGGCCGAATCGGACCAGAAGTTTCCGAGCGCGGAGCGTGCAAACTTTTAATAATTACCCGGTTTATTTGACGTATGTGTACTTCTACCTCTGGAATTCATCAAAATATTCCCACGAATGATCCTACCGTTGGATAGAGCTTGTCTAGAGGAACATTTTTAGTGGTCAAACGGCCGAATCGGACCAGAAGTTTCCGAGCGCGGAGCGTGCAAACTTTTATTAATTACTCGGTATATTTGACGTGTGTAAATTTTTTTCTCTGGAATTCACCAAAATAGTCCCACGAATGATCCTACCGTTGGATAGAGCTTGTCTAGAGGAACATTTTGAGTGGTCAAACGGCCGAATCGGACCAGAAGTTTCCGAGCGCGGAGCGTGCAAACTTTTAATAATTACCCGGTTTGTTTGACGTATGTGTAATTCTATCTCTGGAATTCACCAAAATAGTCCCACGAATGATCCTACCGTTGGATAGAGCTTGTCTAGAGGAACATTTTTAGTGGTCAAACGGCCGAATCGGACCAGAAGTTTCCGAGCGCGGAGCGTGCAAACTTTTATTAATTACTCGGTATATTTGACGTATATAAATTTTTTTCTCTGGAATTCACCAAAATAGTCCCACGAATGATCCTACCGTTGGATAGAGCTTGTCTAGAGGAACATTTTGAGTGGTCAAACGGCCGAATCGGACCAGAAGTTTCCGAGCGCGGAGCGTGCAAACTTTTAATAATTACCCGGTTTATTTGACGTATGTGTACTTCTACCTCTGGAATTCATCAAAATATTCCCACGAATGATCCTACCGTTGGATAGAGCTTGTCTAGAGGAACATTTTTAGTGGTCAAACGGCCGAATCGGACCAGAAGTTTCCGAGCGCGGAGCGTGCAAACTTTTATTAATTACTCGGTATATTTGACGTGTGTAAATTTTTTTCTCTGGAATTCACCAAAATAGTCCCACGAATGATCCTACCGTTGGATAGAGCTTGTCTAGAGGAACATTTTGAGTGGTCAAACGGCCGAATCGGACCAGAAGTTTCCGAGCGCGGAGCGTGCAAACTTTTAATAATTACCCGGTTTATTTGACGTATGTGTACCTCTATCTCTGGAATTCATCAAAATAGTCCCACGAATGATCCTACCGTTGGATAGAGCTTGTCTAGAGGAACATTTTGAGTGGTCAAACGGCCGAATCGGGCCAGAAGTTTCCGAGCGCGGAGCGTGCAAACTTTTAATAATTACCCGGTTTATTTGACGTATGTGTACCTCTATCTCTGGAATTCATCAAAATAGTCCCACGAATGATCCTACCGTTGGATAGAGCTTGTCTAGAGGAACATTTTGAGTGGTCAAACGGCCGAATCGGACAGGAAGTTTCCGAGCGCGGAGCGTGCAAACTTTTAATAATTACCCGGGTTATTTGACGTATGTGTAATTCTATCTCTGGAATTCACCAAAATAGTCCCACGAATGATCCTACCGTTGGATAGAGCTTGTCTAGAGGAACATTTTGAGTGGTCAAACGACCGAATCGGGCCAGAAGTTTCCGAGCGCGGAGCGTGCAAACTTTTAATAATTACCCGGTTTATTTGACGTATGTGTAATTCTATCTGTGAAATTCACCAAAATAGTCCCACGAATGATCCTACCGTTGGATAGAGCTTGTCTAGAGGAACATTTTGAGTGGTCAAACGGCCGAATCGGGCCAGAAGTTTCCGAGCGCGGAGCGTGCAAACTTTTAATAATTACCCGGTTTATTCGACGTATGTAAATTTTTTTCTCTGGAATTCACCAAAATAGTCCCACGAATGATCCTACCGTTGGATAGAGTTTGTCAAGAGGAACATTTTGAGTGGTCAAACGGCCGAATCGGACCAGAAGTTTCCGAGCGCGGAGCGTGCAAACTTTTAATAATTACCCGGTTTATTTGACGTATGTGTAATTCTATCTGTGGAATTCACCAAAATAGTCCCACGAATGATCCTACCGTTGGATAGAGCTTGTCTAGAGGAACATTTTGAGTGGTCAAACGGCCGAATCGGGCCAGAAGTTTCCGAGCGCGGAGCGTGCAAACTTTTAATAATTACCCGGTTTATTCGACGTATGTAAATTTTTTTCTCTGGAATTCACCAAAATAGTCCCACGAATGATCCTACCGTTGGATAGAGTTTGTCAAGAGGAACATTTTGAGTGGTCAAACGGCCGAATCGGACCAGAAGTTTCCGAGCGCGGAGCGTGCAAACTTTTAATAATTACCCGGTTTATTTGACGTATGTGTACTTCTATCTCTGGAATTCATCAAAATATTCCCACGAATGATCCTACCGTTGGATAGAGCTTGTCTAGAGGAACATTTTTAGTGGTCAAACGGCCGAATCGGACCAGAAGTTTCCGAGCGCGGAGCGTGCAAACTTTTAATAATTACCCGGTTTATTCGACGTATGTAAATTTTTTTCTCTGGAATTCACCAAAATAGTCCCACGAATGATCCTACCGTTGGATAGAGCTTGTCTAGAGGAACATTTTGAGTGGTCAAACGGCCGAATCGGACAGGAAGTTTCCGAGCGCGGAGCGTGCAAACTTTTAATAATTACCCGGTTTGTTTGACGTATGTGTAATTCTATCTCTGGAATTCACCAAAATAGTCCCACGAATGATCCTACCGTTGGATAGAGCTTGTCTAGAGGAACATTTTTAGTGGTCAAACGGCCGAATCGGACCAGAAGTTTCCGAGCGCGGAGCGTGCAAACTTTTATTAATTACTCGGTATATTTGACGTGTGTAAATTTTTTTCTCTGGAATTCACCAAAATAGTCCCACGAATGATCCTACCGTTGGATAGAGTTTGTCAAGAGGAACATTTTGAGTGGTCAAACGGCCGAATCGGACCAGAAGTTTCCGAGCGCGGAGCGTGCAAACTTTTAATAATTACCCGGTTTATTTGACGTATGTGTACTTCTACCTCTGGAATTCATCAAAATATTCCCACGAATGATCCTACCGTTGGATAGAGCTTGTCTAGAGGAACATTTTTAGTGGTCAAACGGCCGAATCGGACAGGAAGTTTCCGAGCGCGGAGCGTGCAAACTTTTAATAATTACCCGGTTTATTTGACGTATGTGTACTTCTATCTCTGGAATTCATCAAAATATTCCCACGAATGATCCTACGGTTGGATAGAGCTTGTCTAGAGGAACATTTTGAGTGGTCAAACGGCCGAATCGGACAGGAAGTTTCCGAGCGCGGAGCGTGCAAACTTTTAATAATTACCCGGGTTATTTGACGTATGTGTAATTCTATCTGTGGAATTCACCAAAATAGTCCCACGAATGATCCTACCGTTGGATAGAGCTTGTCTAGAGGAACATTTTTAGTGGT
Source organism: Euwallacea similis (assembly GCF_039881205.1). Lineage (NCBI taxonomy): Eukaryota > Metazoa > Arthropoda > Insecta > Coleoptera > Curculionidae > Euwallacea > Euwallacea similis. Next base: position 3,942,156 of record NC_089626.1, read on the forward strand.
CAAACGGCCGAATCGGACAGGAAGTTTCCGAGCGCGGAGCGTGCAAACTTTTAATAATTACCCGGTTTATTTGACGTATGTGTACTTCTATCTCTGGAATTCATCAAAATATTCCCACGAATGATCCTACGGTTGGATAGAGCTTGTCTAGAGGAACATTTTGAGTGGTCAAACGGCCGAATCGGACAGGAAGTTTCCGAGCGCGGAGCGTGCAAACTTTTAATAATTACCCGGGTTATTTGACGTATGTGTAATTCTATCTCTGGAATTCACCAAAATAGTCCCACGAATGATCCTACCGTTGGATAGAGCTTGTCTAGAGGAACATTTTGAGTGGTCAAGCGGCCGAATCGGGCCAGAAGTTTCCGAGCGCGGAGCGTGCAAACTTTTAATAATTACCCGGTTTATTCGACGTATGTAAATTTTTTTCTCTGGAATTCACCAAAATAGTCCCACGAATGATCCTACCGTTGGATAGAGTTTGTCAAGAGGAACATTTTGAGTGGTCAAACGGCCGAATCGGGCCAGAAGTTTCCGAGCGCGGAGCGTGCAAACTTTTAATAATTACCCGGTTTATTTGACGTATGTGTACCTCTATCTCTGGAATTCATCAAAATAGTCCCACGAATGATCCTACCGTTGGATAGAGTTTGTCAAGAGGAACATTTTGAGTGGTCAAACGGCCGAATCGGACCAGAAGTTTCCGAGCGCGGAGCGTGCAAACTTTTAATAATTACCCGGTTTATTTGACGTATGTGTACTTCTACCTCTGGAATTCATCAAAATATTCCCACGAATGATCCTACCGTTGGATAGAGCTTGTCTAGAGGAACATTTTGAGTGGTCAAACGGCCGAATCGGACCAGAAGTTTCCGAGCGCGGAGCGTGCAAACTTTTAATAATTACCCGGTTTATTCGACGTATATAAATTTTTTTCTCTGGAATTCACCAAAATAGTCCCACGAATGATCCTACCGTTGGATAGAGCTTGTCTAGAGGAACATTTTGAGTGGTCAAACGGCCGAATCGGACCAGAAGTTTCCGAGCGCGGAGCGTGCATACTTTTAATAATTACCCGGTTTATTTGACGTATGTGTACCTCTATCTCTGGAATTCATCAAAATAGTCCCACGAATGATCCTACCGTTGGATAGAGCTTGTCTAGAGGAACATTTTTAGTGGTCAAACGGCCGAATCGGACCAGAAGTTTCCGAGCGCGGAGCGTGCAAACTTTTATTAATTACTCGGTATATTTGACGTGTGTAAATTTTTTTCTCTGGAATTCACCAAAATAGTCCCACGAATGATCCTACCGTTGGATAGAGTTTGTCAAGAGGAACATTTTGAGTGGTCAAACGGCCGAATCGGACCAGAAGTTTCCGAGCGCGGAGCGTGCAAACTTTTAATAATTACCCGGTTTATTTGACGTATGTGTACCTCTATCTCTGGAATTCACCAAAATAGTCCCACGAATGATCCTACCGTTGGATAGAGCTTGTCTAGAGGAACATTTTTAGTGGTCAAACGGCCGAATCGGACCAGAAGTTTCCGAGCGCGGAGCGTGCAAACTTTTATTAATTACTCGGTATATTTGACGTGTGTAAATTTTTTTCTCTGGAATTCACCAAAATAGTCCCACGAATGATCCTACCGTTGGATAGAGCTTGTCTAGAGGAACATTTTGAGTGGTCAAACGGCCGAATCGGACCAGAAGTTTCCGAGCGCGGAGCGTGCATACTTTTAATAATTACCCGGTTTATTTGACGTATGTGTACCTCTATCTCTGGAATTCACCAAAATAGTCCCACGAATGATCCTACCGTTGGATAGAGCTTGTCTAGAGGAACATTTTTAGTGGTCAAACGGCCGAATCGGACCAGAAGTTTCCGAGCGCGGAGCGTGCAAACTTTTATTAATTACTCGGTATATTTGACGTGTGTAAATTTTTTTCTCTGGAATTCACCAAAATAGTCCCACGAATGATCCTACCGTTGGATAGAGTTTGTCAAGAGGAACATTTTGAGTGGTCAAACGGCCGAATCGGACCAGAAGTTTCCGAGCGCGGAGCGTGCAAACTTTTAATAATTACCCGGTTTATTTGACGTATGTGTACCTCTATCTCTGGAATTCATCAAAATAGTCCCACGAATGATCCTACCGTTGGATAGAGCTTGTCTAGAGGAACATTTTGAGTGGTCAAACGGCCGAATCGGGCCAGAAGTTTCCGAGCGCGGAGCGTGCAAACTTTTAATAATTACCCGGTTTATTCGACGTATGTAAATTTTTTTCTCTGGAATTCACCAAAATAGTCCCACGAATGATCCTACCGTTGGATAGAGTTTGTCAAGAGGAACATTTTGAGTGGTCAAACGGCCGAATCGGACCAGAAGTTTCCGAGCGCGGAGCGTGCAAACTTTTATTAATTACTCGGTATATTTGACGTGTGTAAATTTTTTTCTCTGGAATTCACCAAAATAGTCCCACGAATGATCCTACCGTTGGATAGAGTTTGTCAAGAGGAACATTTTGAGTGGTCAAACGGCCGAATCGGACCAGAAGTTTTCGAGCGCGGAGCGTGCAAACTTTTAATAATTACCCGGTTTATTTGACGTATGTGTACCTCTATCTCTGGAATTCATCAAAATAGTCCCACGAATGATCCTACCGTTGGATAGAGTTTGTCTAGAGGAACATTTTGAGTGGTCAAAAGGCCGAATCCGACAGGAAGTTTCCGAGCGCGGAGCGTGCAAACTTTTAATAATTACCCGGTTTATTTGACGTATGTGTAATTCTATCTCTGGAATTCACCAAAATAGTCCCACGAATGATCCTACCGTTGGATAGAGCTTGTCTAGAGGAACATTTTGAGTGGTCAAACGGCCGAATCGGGCCAGAAGTTTCCGAGCGCGGAGCGTGCAAACTTTTAATAATTACCCGGTTTGTTTGACGTATGTGTAATTCTATCTCTGGAATTCACCAAAATAGTCCCACGAATGATCCTACCGTTGGATAGAGCTTGTCTAGAGGAACATTTTGAGTGGTCAAACGGCCGAATCGGACAGGAAGTTTCCGAGCGCGGAGCGTGCAAACTTTTAATAATTACCCGGTTTATTTGACGTATGTGTAATTCTATCTCTGGAATTCACCAAAATTGTCCCACGAATGATCCTACCGTTGGATAGAGCTTGTCTAGAGGAACATTTTGAGTGGTCAAACGGCCGAATCGGACCAGAAGTTTCCGAGCGCGGAGCGTGCAAACTTTTAATAATTACCCGGTTTAATTGACGTATGTGTACTTCTATCTCTGGAATTCATCAAAATATTCCCACGAATGATCCTACCGTTGGATAGAGCTTGTCTAGAGGAACATTTTGAGTGGTCAAACGGCCGAATCGGACCAGAAGTTTCCGAGCGCGGAGCGTGCAAACTTTTAATAATTACCCGGTTTATTTGACGTATGTGTACTTCTATCTCTGGAATTCATCAAAATATTCCCACGAATGATCCTACCGTTGGATAGAGCTTGTCTAGAGGAACATTTTGAGTGGTCAAACGGCCGAATCGGACCAGAAGTTTCCGAGCGCGGAGCGTGCAAACTTTTAATAATTACCCGGTTTAATTGACGTATGTGTACCTCTATCTCTGGAATTCATCAAAATAGTCCCACGAATGATCCTACCGTTGGATAGAGCTTGTCTAGAGGAACATTTTGAGTGGTCAAACGGCCGAATCGGACAGGAAGTTTCCGAGCGCGGAGCGTGCAAACTTTTAATAATTACCCGGTTTATTTGACGTATGTGTACCTCTATCTCTGGAATTCATCAAAATAGTCCCACGAATGATCCTACCGTTGGATAGAGCTTGTCTAGAGGAACATTTTGAGTGGTCAAACGGCCGAATCGGACCAGAAGTTTCCGAGCGCGGAGCGTGCAAACTTTTAATAATTACCCGGTTTAATTGACGTATGTGTACCTCTATCTCTGGAATTCATCAAAATAGTCCCACGAATGATCCTACCGTTGGATAGAGCTTGTCTAGAGGAACATTTTGAGTGGTCAAACGGCCGAATCGGACCAGAAGTTTCCGAGCGCGGAGGGTGCAAACTTTTAATAATTACCCGGTTTATTTGACGTATGTGTACTTCTATCTCTGGAATTCACCAAAATAGTCCCACGAGTGATCCTACCGTTGGATAGAGCTTGTCTAGAGGAACATTTTGAGTGGTCAAACGGCCGAATCGGACCAGAAGTTTCCGAGCGCGGAGCGTGCAAACTTTTAATAATTACCCGGTTTGTTTGACGTATGTGTAATTCTATCTCTGGAATTCATCAAAATATTCCCACGAATGATCCTACCGTTGGATAGAGCTTGTCTAGAGGAACATTTTGAGTGGTCAAACGGCCGAATCGGACCAGAAGTTTCCGAGCGCGGAGCGTGCAAACTTTTAATAATTACCCGGTTCAATTGACGTATGTGTACCTCTATCTCTGGAATTCATCAAAATAGTCCCACGAATGATCCTACCGTTGGATAGAGCTTGTCTAGAGGAACATTTTGAGTGGTCAAACGGCCGAATCGGACAGGAAGTTTCCGAGCGCGGAGCGTACAAACTTTTAATAATTACTCGGTATATTTGACGCGTGTAAATTTTTTTCTCTGGAAATCATCAAAATAGTCCTACGACTGATCCTACCGTTGGATAGAGCTTGTCTAGAGGAACATTTTGAGTGGTCAAACGGCCGAATCGGACCAGAAGTTTCCGAGCGCGGAGCGTGCAAACTTTTAATAATTACCCGGTTTAATTGACGTATGTGTACCTCTATCTCTGGAATTCATCAAAATAGTCCCACGAGTGATCCTACCGTTGGATAGAGCTTGTCTAGAGGAACATTTTGAGTGGTCAAACGGCCGAATCGGACCAGAAGTTTCCGAGCGCGGAGCGTGCAAACTTTTAATAATTACCCGGTTTGTTTGACGTATGTGTAATTCTATCTCTGGAATTCATCAAAATAGACCACGAATGATCCTACCGTTGGATAGAGCTTGTCTAGAGGAACATTTTGAGTGGTCAAACGGCCGAATCGGACCAGAAGTTTCCGAGCGCGGAGCGTGCAAACTTTTAATAATTACCCGGTTTGTTTGACGTATGTGTAATTCTATCTCTGGAATTTACCAAAATAGTCCCACGAATGATCCTACCGTTGGATAGAGCTTGTCTAGAGGAACATTTTGAGTGGTCAAACGGCCGAATCCGACAGGAAGTTTCCGAGCGCGGAGCGTGCAAACTTTTAATAATTACCCGGTTTATTTGACGTATGTGTACCTCTATCTCTGGAATTCATCAAAATAGTCCCACGAATGATCCTACCGTTGGATAGAGCTTGTCTAGAGGAACATTTTGAGTGGTCAAACGGCCGAATCGGACCAGAAGTTTCCGAGCGCGGAGCGTGCAAACTTTTAATAATTACCCGGTTTAATTGACGTATGTGTACCTCTATCTCTGGAATTCATCAAAATAGTCCCACGAATGATCCTACCGTTGGATAGAGCTTGTCTAGAGGAACATTTTGAGTGGTCAAACGGCCGAATCGGACCAGAAGTTTCCGAGCGCGGAGGGTGCAAACTTTTAATAATTACCCGGTTTATTTGACGTATGTGTACTTCTATCTCTGGAATTCACCAAAATAGTCCCACGAGTGATCCTACCGTTGGATAGAGCTTGTCTAGAGGAACATTTTGAGTGGTCAAACGGCCGAATCGGACCAGAAGTTTCCGAGCGCGGAGCGTGCAAACTTTTAATAATTACCCGGTTTGTTTGACGTATGTGTAATTCTATCTCTGGAATTCATCAAAATAGACCACGAATGATCCTACCGTTGGATAGAGCTTGTCTAGAGGAACATTTTGAGTGGTCAAACGGCCGAATCCGACAGGAAGTTTCCGAGCGCGGAGCGTGCAAACTTTTAATAATTACCCGGTTTATTTGACGTATGTGTACTTCTATCTCTGGAATTCATCAAAATATTCCCACGAATGATCCTACCGTTGGATAGAGCTTGTCTAGAGGAACATTTTGAGTGGTCAAACGGCCGAATCGGACCAGAAGTTTCCGAGCGCGGAGCGTGCAAACTTTTAATAATTACCCGGTTCAATTGACGTATGTGTACCTCTATCTCTGGAATTCATCAAAATAGTCCCACGAATGATCCTACCGTTGGATAGAGCTTGTCTAGAGGAACATTTTGAGTGGTCAAACGGCCGAATCGGACAGGAAGTTTCCGAGCGCGGAGCGTACAAACTTTTAATAATTACTCGGTATATTTGACGCGTGTAAATTTTTTTCTCTGGAAATCATCAAAATAGTCCTACGACTGATCCTACCGTTGGATAGAGCTTGTCTAGAGGAACATTTTGAGTGGTCAAACGGCCGAATCGGACCAGAAGTTTCCGAGCGCGGAGCGTGCAAACTTTTAATAATTACCCGGTTTAATTGACGTATGTGTACCTCTATCTCTGGAATTCATCAAAATAGTCCCACGAGTGATCCTACCGTTGGATAGAGCTTGTCTAGAGGAACATTTTGAGTGGTCAAACGGCCGAATCGGACCAGAAGTTTCCGAGCGCGGAGCGTGCAAACTTTTAATAATTACCCGGTTTGTTTGACGTATGTGTAATTCTATCTCTGGAATTCATCAAAATAGACCACGAATGATCCTACCGTTGGATAGAGCTTGTCTAGAGGAACATTTTGAGTGGTCAAACGGCCGAATCGGACCAGAAGTTTCCGAGCGCGGAGCGTGCAAACTTTTAATAATTACCCGGTTTGTTTGACGTATGTGTAATTCTATCTCTGGAATTTACCAAAATAGTCCCACGAATGATCCTACCGTTGGATAGAGCTTGTCTAGAGGAACATTTTGAGTGGTCAAACGGCCGAATCCGACAGGAAGTTTCCGAGCGCGGAGCGTGCAAACTTTTAATAATTACCCGGTTTATTTGACGTATGTGTACTTCTATCTCTGGAATTCATCAAAATATTCCCACGAATGATCCTACCGTTGGATAGAGCTTGTCTAGAGGAACATTTTGAGTGGTCAAACGGCCGAATCGGACCAGAAGTTTCCGAGCGCGGAGCGTGCAAACTTTTAATAATTACCCGGTTCAATTGACGTATGTGTACCTCTATCTCTGGAATTCATCAAAATAGTCCCACGAATGATCCTACCGTTGGATAGAGCTTGTCTAGAGGAACATTTTGAGTGGTCAAACGGCCGAATCGGACAGGAAGTTTCCGAGCGCGGAGCGTGCAAACTTTTAATAATTACTCGGTATATTTGACGCGTGTAAATTTTTTTCTCTGGAAATCATCAAAATAGTCCTACGACTGATCCTACCGTTGGATAGAGCTTGTCTAGAGGAACATTTTGAGTGGTCAAACGGCCGAATCGGACCAGAAGTTTCCGAGCGCGGAGCGTGCAAACTTTTAATAATTACCCGGTTTAATTGACGTATGTGTACCTCTATCTCTGGAATTCATCAAAATAGTCCCACGAATGATCCTACCATTGGATAGAGCTTGTCTAGAGGAACATTTTGAGTGGTCAAACGGCCGAATCGGACAGGAAGTTTCCGAGCGCGGAGCGTGCAAACTTTTAATAATTACTCGGTATATTTGACGCGTGTAAATTTTTTTCTCTGGAAATCATCAAAATAGTCCTACGACTGATCCTACCGTTGGATAGAGCTTGTCTAGAGGAACATTTTGAGTGGTCAAACGGCCGAATCGGACCAGAAGTTTCCGAGCGCGGAGGGTGCAAACTTTTAATAATTACCCGGTTTATTTGACGTATGTGTACTTCTATCTCTGGAATTCACCAAAATAGTCCCACGAGTGATCCTACCGTTGGATAGAGCTTGTCTAGAGGAACATTTTGAGTGGTCAAACGGCCGAATCGGACCAGAAGTTTCCGAGCGCGGAGCGTGCAAACTTTTAATAATTACCCGGTTTGTTTGACGTATGTGTAATTCTATCTCTGGAATTCATCAAAATAGACCACGAATGATCCTACCGTTGGATAGAGCTTGTCTAGAGGAACATTTTGAGTGGTCAAACGGCCGAATCGGACCAGAAGTTTCCGAGCGCGGAGCGTGCAAACTTTTAATAATTACCCGGTTTATTTGACGTATGTGTACCTCTATCTCTGGAATTCATCAAAATAGTCCCACGAATGATCCTACCGTTGGATAGAGCTTGTCTAGAGGAACATTTTGAGTGGTCAAACGGCCGAATCGGACCAGAAGTTTCCGAGCGCGGAGCGTGCAAACTTTTAATAATTACCCGGTTTATTTGACGTATGTGTACTTCTACCTCTGGAATTCATCAAAATATTCCCACGAATGATCCTACCGTTGAATAGAGCTTGTCTAGAGGAACATTTTTAGTGGTCAAACGGCCGAATCGGACCAGAAGTTTCCGAGCGCGGAGCGTGCAAACTTTTATTAATTACTCGGTATATTTGACGTGTGTAAATTTTTTTCTCTGGAATTCACCAAAATAGTCCCACGAATGATCCTACCGTTGGATAGAGTTTGTCAATTGGAACATTTTGAGTGGTCAAACGGCCGAATCGGACCAGAAGTTTCCGAGCGCGGAGCGTGCAAACTTTTAATAATTACCCGGTTTATTTGACGTATGTGTACCTCTATCTCTGGAATTCATCAAAATAGTCCCACGAATGATCCTACCGTTGGATAGAGCTTGTCTAGAGGAACATTTTGAGTGGTCAAACGGCCGAATCGGACCAGAAGTTTCCGAGCGCGGAGCGTGCAAGCTTTTAATAATTACCCGGTTTGTTTGACGTATGTGTAATTCTATCTCTGGAATTCACCAAAATAGTCCCACGAATGATCCTACCGTTGGATAGAGCTTGTCTAGAGGAACATTTTGAGTGGTCAAACGGCCGAATCGGGCCAGAAGTTTCCGAGCGCGGAGCGTGCAAACTTTTAATAATTACCCGGTTTATTTGACGTATGTGTAATTCTATCTGTGGAATTCACCAAAATAGTCCCACGAATGATCCTACCGTTGGATAGAGCTTGTCTAGAGGAACATTTTGAGTGGTCAAACGGCCGAATCGGACCAGAAGTTTCCGAGCGCGGAGCGTGCAAACTTTTAATAATTACCCGGTTTATTTGACGTATGTGTACCTCTATCTCTGGAATTCATCAAAATAGTCCCACGAATGATCCTACCGTTGGATAGAGCTTGTCTAGAGGAACATTTTGAGTGGTCAAACGGCCGAATCGGACCAGAAGTTTCCGAGCGCGGAGCGTGCAAACTTTTAATAATTACCCGGTTTATTTGACGTATGTGTACCTCTATCTCTGGAATTCATCAAAATAGACCACGACTGATCCTACCGTTGGATAGAGCTTGTCTAGAGGAACATTTTGAGTGGTCAAACGGCCGAATCGGACCAGAAGTTTCCGAGCGCGGAGCGTGCAAACTTTTAATAATTACCCGGTTTATTTGACGTATGTGTACTTCTATCTCTGGAATTCATCAAAATATTCCCACGAATGATCCTACCGTTGGATAGAGCTTGTCTAGAGGAACATTTTGAGTGGTCAAACGGCCGAATCGGACCAGAAGTTTCCGAGCGCGGAGCGTGCAAACTTTTAATAATTACCCGGTTTATTTGACGTATGTGTACTTCTATCTCTGGAATTCATCAAAATATTCCCACGAATGATCCTACCGTTGGATAGAGCTTGTCTAGAGGAACATTTTGAGTGGTCAAACGGCCGAATCGGACAGGAAGTTTCCGAGCGCGGAGCGTGCAAACTTTTAATAATTACTCGGTATATTTGACGCGTGTAAATTTTTTTCTCTGGAAATCATCAAAATAGTCCTACGACTGATCCTACCGTTGGATAGAGCTTGTCTAGAGGAACATTTTGAGTGGTCAAACGGCCGAATCGGACCAGAAGTTTCCGAGCGCGGAGCGTGCAAACTTTTAATAATTACCCGGTTTATTTGACGTATGTGTACCTCTATCTCTGGAATTCATCAAAATAGTCCCACGAATGATCCTACCGTTGGATAGAGCTTGTCTAGAGGAACATTTTGAGTGGTCAAACGGCCGAATCGGACCAGAAGTTTCCGAGCGCGGAGCGTGCAAACTTTTAATAATTACCCGGTTTATTTGACGTATGTGTACTTCTACCTCTGGAATTCATCAAAATATTCCCACGAATGATCCTACCGTTGAATAGAGCTTGTCTAGAGGAACATTTTTAGTGGTCAAACGGCCGAATCGGACCAGAAGTTTCCGAGCGCGGAGCGTGCAAACTTTTATTAATTACTCGGTATATTTGACGTGTGTAAATTTTTTTCTCTGGAATTCACCAAAATAGTCCCACGAATGATCCTACCGTTGGATAGAGTTTGTCAATTGGAACATTTTGAGTGGTCAAACGGCCGAATCGGACCAGAAGTTTCCGAGCGCGGAGCGTGCAAACTTTTAATAATTACCCGGTTTATTTGACGTATGTGTACCTCTATCTCTGGAATTCATCAAAATAGTCCCACGAATGATCCTACCGTTGGATAGAGCTTGTCTAGAGGAACATTTTGAGTGGTCAAACGGCCGAATCGGACCAGAAGTTTCCGAGCGCGGAGCGTGCAAGCTTTTAATAATTACCCGGTTTGTTTGACGTATGTGTAATTCTATCTCTGGAATTCACCAAAATAGTCCCACGAATGATCCTACCGTTGGATAGAGCTTGTCTAGAGGAACATTTTGAGTGGTCAAACGGCCGAATCGGGCCAGAAGTTTCCGAGCGCGGAGCGTGCAAACTTTTAATAATTACCCGGTTTATTTGACGTATGTGTAATTCTATCTGTGGAATTCACCAAAATAGTCCCACGAATGATCCTACCGTTGGATAGAGCTTGTCTAGAGGAACATTTTGAGTGGTCAAACGGCCGAATCGGACCAGAAGTTTCCGAGCGCGGAGCGTGCAAACTTTTAATAATTACCCGGTTTATTTGACGTATGTGTACCTCTATCTCTGGAATTCATCAAAATAGTCCCACAAATGATCCTACCGTTGGATAGAGTTTGTCAAGAGGAACATTTTGAGTGGTCAAACGGCCGAATCGGACCAGAAGTTTCCGAGCGCGGAGCGAGCAAACTTTTAATAATTACCCGGTTTATTTGACGTATGTGTAATTCTATCTCTGGAATTCATCAAAATAGACCACGACTGATCCTACCGTTGGATAGAGCTTGTCTAGAGGAACATTTTGAGTGGTCAAACGGCCGAATCGGACCAGAAGTTTCCGAGCGCGGAGCGTGCAAGCTTTTAATAATTACCCGGTTTGTTTGACGTATGTGTAATTCTATCTCTGGAATTCACCAAAATAGTCCCACGAATGATCCTACCGTTGGATAGAGCTTGTCTAGAGGAACATTTTGAGTGGTCAAACGGCCGAATCGGGCCAGAAGTTTCCGAGCGCGGAGCGTGCAAACTTTTAATAATTACCCGGTTTATTTGACGTATGTGTAATTCTATCTGTGGAATTCACCAAAATAGTCCCACGAATGATCCTACCGTTGGATAGAGCTTGTCTAGAGGAACATTTTGAGTGGTCAAACGGCCGAATCGGACCAGAAGTTTCCGAGCGCGGAGCGTGCAAACTTTTAATAATTACCCGGTTTATTTGACGTATGTGTACCTCTATCTCTGGAATTCATCAAAATAGTCCCACGAATGATCCTACCGTTGGATAGAGCTTGTCTAGAGGAACATTTTGAGTGGTCAAACGGCCGAATCGGACCAGAAGTTTCCGAGCGCGGAGCGTGCAAACTTTTAATAATTACCCGGTTTATTTGACGTATGTGTACCTCTATCTCTGGAATTCATCAAAATAGACCACGACTGATCCTACCGTTGGATAGAGCTTGTCTAGAGGAACATTTTGAGTGGTCAAACGGCCGAATCGGACCAGAAGTTTCCGAGCGCGGAGCGTGCAAACTTTTAATAATTACCCGGTTTATTTGACGTATGTGTACTTCTATCTCTGGAATTCATCAAAATATTCCCACGAATGATCCTACCGTTGGATAGAGCTTGTCTAGAGGAACATTTTGAGTGGTCAAACGGCCGAATCGGACCAGAAGTTTCCGAGCGCGGAGCGTGCAAACTTTTAATAATTACCCGGTTTATTTGACGTATGTGTACTTCTATCTCTGGAATTCATCAAAATATTCCCACGAATGATCCTACCGTTGGATAGAGCTTGTCTAGAGGAACATTTTGAGTGGTCAAACGGCCGAATCGGACAGGAAGTTTCCGAGCGCGGAGCGTGCAAACTTTTAATAATTACTCGGTATATTTGACGCGTGTAAATTTTTTTCTCTGGAAATCATCAAAATAGTCCTACGACTGATCCTACCGTTGGATAGAGCTTGTCTAGAGGAACATTTTGAGTGGTCAAACGGCCGAATCGGACCAGAAGTTTCCGAGCGCGGAGCGTGCAAACTTTTAATAATTACCCGGTTTATTTGACGTATGTGTACCTCTATCTCTGGAATTCATCAAAATAGTCCCACGAATGATCCTACCGTTGGATAGAGCTTGTCTAGAGGAACATTTTGAGTGGTCAAACGGCCGAATCGGACCAGAAGTTTCCGAGCGCGGAGCGTGCAAACTTTTAATAATTACCCGGTTTATTTGACGTATGTGTACTTCTACCTCTGGAATTCATCAAAATATTCCCACGAATGATCCTACCGTTGAATAGAGCTTGTCTAGAGGAACATTTTTAGTGGTCAAACGGCCGAATCGGACCAGAAGTTTCCGAGCGCGGAGCGTGCAAACTTTTATTAATTACTCGGTATATTTGACGTGTGTAAATTTTTTTCTCTGGAATTCACCAAAATAGTCCCACGAATGATCCTACCGTTGGATAGAGTTTGTCAATTGGAACATTTTGAGTGGTCAAACGGCCGAATCGGACCAGAAGTTTCCGAGCGCGGAGCGTGCAAACTTTTAATAATTACCCGGTTTATTTGACGTATGTGTACCTCTATCTCTGGAATTCATCAAAATAGTCCCACGAATGATCCTACCGTTGGATAGAGCTTGTCTAGAGGAACATTTTGAGTGGTCAAACGGCCGAATCGGACCAGAAGTTTCCGAGCGCGGAGCGTGCAAGCTTTTAATAATTACCCGGTTTGTTTGACGTATGTGTAATTCTATCTCTGGAATTCACCAAAATAGTCCCACGAATGATCCTACCGTTGGATAGAGCTTGTCTAGAGGAACATTTTGAGTGGTCAAACGGCCGAATCGGGCCAGAAGTTTCCGAGCGCGGAGCGTGCAAACTTTTAATAATTACCCGGTTTATTTGACGTATGTGTAATTCTATCTGTGGAATTCACCAAAATAGTCCCACGAATGATCCTACCGTTGGATAGAGCTTGTCTAGAGGAACATTTTGAGTGGTCAAACGGCCGAATCGGACCAGAAGTTTCCGAGCGCGGAGCGTGCAAACTTTTAATAATTACCCGGTTTATTTGACGTATGTGTACCTCTATCTCTGGAATTCATCAAAATAGTCCCACAAATGATCCTACCGTTGGATAGAGTTTGTCAAGAGGAACATTTTGAGTGGTCAAACGGCCGAATCGGACCAGAAGTTTCCGAGCGCGGAGCGAGCAAACTTTTAATAATTACCCGGTTTATTTGACGTATGTGTAATTCTATCTCTGGAATTCATCAAAATAGACCACGACTGATCCTACCGTTGGATAGAGCTTGTCTAGAGGAACATTTTGAGTGGTCAAACGGCCGAATCGGACCAGAAGTTTCCGAGCGCGGAGCGTGCAAACTTTTAATAATTACCCGGTTTATTTGACGTATGTGTACTTCTATCTCTGGAATTCATCAAAATATTCCCACGAATGATCCTACCGTTGGATAGAGCTTGTCTAGAGGAACATTTTGAGTGGTCAAACGGCCGAATCGGACCAGAAGTTTCCGAGCGCGGAGCGTGCAAACTTTTAATAATTACCCGGTTTATTTGACGTATGTGTACTTCTATCTCTGGAATTCATCAAAATATTCCCACGAATGATCCTACCGTTGGATAGAGCTTGTCTAGAGGAACATTTTGAGTGGTCAAACGGCCGAATCGGACAGGAAGTTTCCGAGCGCGGAGCGTGCAAACTTTTAATAATTACTCGGTATATTTGACGCGTGTAAATTTTTTTCTCTGGAAATCATCAAAATAGTCCTACGACTGATCCTACCGTTGGATAGAGCTTGTCTAGAGGAACATTTTGAGTGGTCAAACGGCCGAATCGGACCAGAAGTTTCCGAGCGCGGAGGGTGCAAACTTTTAATAATTACCCGGTTTATTTGACGTATGTGTACTTCTATCTCTGGAATTCACCAAAATAGTCCCACGAGTGATCCTACCGTTGGATAGAGCTTGTCTAGAGGAACATTTTGAGTGGTCAAACGGCCGAATCGGACCAGAAGTTTCCGAGCGCGGAGCGTGCAAACTTTTAATAATTACCCGGTTTGTTTGACGTATGTGTAATTCTATCTCTGGAATTCATCAAAATAGACCACGAATGATCCTACCGTTGGATAGAGCTTGTCTAGAGGAACATTTTGAGTGGTCAAACGGCCGAATCGGACCAGAAGTTTCCGAGCGCGGAGCGTGCAAACTTTTAATAATTACCCGGTTTGTTTGACGTATGTGTAATTCTATCTCTGGAATTTACCAAAATAGTCCCACGAATGATCCTACCCTTGGATAGAGCTTGTCTAGAGGAACATTTTGAGTGGTCAAACGGCCGAATCGGACCAGAAGTTTCCGAGCGCGGAGCGTGCAAACTTTTAATAATTACCCGGTTTATTTGACGTATGTGTACTTCTATCTCTGGAATTCATCAAAATATTCCCACGAATGATCCTACCGTTGGATAGAGCTTGTCTAGAGGAACATTTTGAGTGGTCAAACGGCCGAATCGGACCAGAAGTTTCCGAGCGCGGAGCGTGCAAACTTTTAATAATTACCCGGTTTGTTTGACGTATGTGTAATTCTATCTCTGGAATTTACCAAAATAGTCCCACGAATGATCCTACCCTTGGATAGAGCTTGTCTAGAGGAACATTTTGAGTGGTCAAACGGCCGAATCGGACAGGAAGTTTCCGAGCGCGGAGCGTGCAAACTTTTAATAATTACTCGGTATATTTGACGCGTGTAAATTTTTTTCTCTGGAAATCATCAAAATAGTCCTACGACTGATCCTACCGTTGGATAGAGCTTGTCTAGAGGAACATTTTGAGTGGTCAAACGGCCGAATCGGACCAGAAGTTTCCGAGCGCGGAGCGTGCAAACTTTTAATAATTACCCGGTTTATTTGACGTATGTGTACCTCTATCTCTGGAATTCATCAAAATAGTCCCACGAATGATCCTACCGTTGGATAGAGCTTGTCTAGAGGAACATTTTGAGTGGTCAAACGGCCGAATCGGACCAGAAGTTTCCGAGCGCGGAGCGTGCAAACTTTTAATAATTACCCGGTTTATTTGACGTATGTGTACTTCTACCTCTGGAATTCATCAAAATATTCCCACGAATGATCCTACCGTTGAATAGAGCTTGTCTAGAGGAACATTTTTAGTGGTCAAACGGCCGAATCGGACCAGAAGTTTCCGAGCGCGGAGCGTGCAAACTTTTATTAATTACTCGGTATATTTGACGTGTGTAAATTTTTTTCTCTGGAATTCACCAAAATAGTCCCACGAATGATCCTACCGTTGGATAGAGTTTGTCAATTGGAACATTTTGAGTGGTCAAACGGCCGAATCGGACCAGAAGTTTCCGAGCGCGGAGCGTGCAAACTTTTAATAATTACCCGGTTTATTTGACGTATGTGTACCTCTATCTCTGGAATTCATCAAAATAGTCCCACGAATGATCCTACCGTTGGATAGAGCTTGTCTAGAGGAACATTTTGAGTGGTCAAACGGCCGAATCGGACCAGAAGTTTCCGAGCGCGGAGCGTGCAAGCTTTTAATAATTACCCGGTTTGTTTGACGTATGTGTAATTCTATCTCTGGAATTCACCAAAATAGTCCCACGAATGATCCTACCGTTGGATAGAGCTTGTCTAGAGGAACATTTTGAGTGGTCAAACGGCCGAATCGGGCCAGAAGTTTCCGAGCGCGGAGCGTGCAAACTTTTAATAATTACCCGGTTTATTTGACGTATGTGTAATTCTATCTGTGGAATTCACCAAAATAGTCCCACGAATGATCCTACCGTTGGATAGAGCTTGTCTAGAGGAACATTTTGAGTGGTCAAACGGCCGAATCGGACCAGAAGTTTCCGAGCGCGGAGCGTGCAAACTTTTAATAATTACCCGGTTTATTTGACGTATGTGTACCTCTATCTCTGGAATTCATCAAAATAGTCCCACAAATGATCCTACCGTTGGATAGAGTTTGTCAAGAGGAACATTTTGAGTGGTCAAACGGCCGAATCGGACCAGAAGTTTCCGAGCGCGGAGCGAGCAAACTTTTAATAATTACCCGGTTTATTTGACGTATGTGTAATTCTATCTCTGGAATTCATCAAAATAGACCACGACTGATCCTACCGTTGGATAGAGCTTGTCTAGAGGAACATTTTGAGTGGTCAAACGGCCGAATCGGACCAGAAGTTTCCGAGCGCGGAGCGTGCAAACTTTTAATAATTACCCGGTTTATTTGACGTATGTGTACTTCTATCTCTGGAATTCATCAAAATATTCCCACGAATGATCCTACCGTTGGATAGAGCTTGTCTAGAGGAACATTTTGAGTGGTCAAACGGCCGAATCGGACCAGAAGTTTCCGAGCGCGGAGCGTGCAAACTTTTAATAATTACCCGGTTTATTTGACGTATGTGTACTTCTATCTCTGGAATTCATCAAAATATTCCCACGAATGATCCTACCGTTGGATAGAGCTTGTCTAGAGGAACATTTTGAGTGGTCAAACGGCCGAATCGGACAGGAAGTTTCCGAGCGCGGAGCGTGCAAACTTTTAATAATTACTCGGTATATTTGACGCGTGTAAATTTTTTTCTCTGGAAATCATCAAAATAGTCCTACGACTGATCCTACCGTTGGATAGAGCTTGTCTAGAGGAACATTTTGAGTGGTCAAACGGCCGAATGGGACCAGAAGTTTCCGAGCGCGGAGGGTGCAAACTTTTAATAATTACCCGGTTTATTTGACGTATGTGTACTTCTATCTCTGGAATTCACCAAAATAGTCCCACGAGTGATCCTACCGTTGGATAGAGCTTGTCTAGAGGAACATTTTGAGTGGTCAAACGGCCGAATCGGACCAGAAGTTTCCGAGCGCGGAGCGTGCAAACTTTTAATAATTACCCGGTTTGTTTGACGTATGTGTAATTCTATCTCTGGAATTCATCAAAATAGACCACGAATGATCCTACCGTTGGATAGAGCTTGTCTAGAGGAACATTTTGAGTGGTCAAACGGCCGAATCGGACCAGAAGTTTCCGAGCGCGGAGCGTGCAAACTTTTAATAATTACCCGGTTTGTTTGACGTATGTGTAATTCTATCTCTGGAATTTACCAAAATAGTCCCACGAATGATCCTACCCTTGGATAGAGCTTGTCTAGAGGAACATTTTGAGTGGTCAAACGGCCGAATCCGACAGGAAGTTTCCGAGCGCGGAGCGTGCAAACTTTTAATAATTACCCGGTTTATTTGACGTATGTGTACTTCTATCTCTGGAATTCATCAAAATATTCCCACGAATGATCCTACCGTTGGATAGAGCTTGTCTAGAGGAACATTTTGAGTGGTCAAACGGCCGAATCGGACCAGAAGTTTCCGAGCGCGGAGCGTGCAAACTTTTAATAATTACCCGGTTCAATTGACGTATGTGTACCTCTATCTCTGGAATTCATCAAAATAGTCCCACGAATGATCCTACCGTTGGATAGAGCTTGTCTAGAGGAACATTTTGAGTGGTCAAACGGCCGAATCGGACAGGAAGTTTCCGAGCGCGGAGCGTGCAAACTTTTAATAATTACTCGGTATATTTGACGCGTGTAAATTTTTTTCTCTGGAAATCATCAAAATAGTCCTACGACTGATCCTACCGTTGGATAGAGCTTGTCTAGAGGAACATTTTGAGTGGTCAAACGGCCGAATCGGACAGGAAGTTTCCGAGCGCGGAGCGTGCAAACTTTTAATAATTACTCGGTATATTTGACGCGTGTAAATTTTTTTCTCTGGAAATCATCAAAATAGTCCTACGACTGATCCTACCGTTGGATAGAGCTTGTCTAGAGGAACATTTTGAGTGGTCAAACGGCCGAATCGGACCAGAAGTTTCCGAGCGCGGAGGGTGCAAACTTTTAATAATTACCCGGTTTATTTGACGTATGTGTACTTCTATCTCTGGAATTCATCAAAATAGTCCACGAATGATCCTACCGTTGGATAGAGCTTGTCTAGAGGAACATTTTGAGTGGTCAAACGGCCGAATCGGACCAGAAGTTTCCGAGCGCGGATCGTGCAAACTTTTAATAATTACCGGGTTTATTCGACGTATATAAATTTTTTTCTCTGGAATTCACCAAAATAGTCCCACGAGTGATCCTACCGTTGGATAGAGCTTGTCTAGAGGAACATTTTGAGTGGTCAAACGGCCGAATCGGACCAGAAGTTTCCGAGCGCGGAGCGTGCAAACTTTTAATAATTACCCGGTTTGTTTGACGTATGTGTAATTCTATCTCTGGAATTCATCAAAATAGTCCCACGAATGATCCTACCGTTGGATAGAGCTTGTCTAGAGGAACATTTTGAGTGGTCAAACGGCCGAATCCGACAGGAAGTTTCCGAGCGCGGAGCGTGCAAACTTTTAATAATTACCCGGTTTATTTGACGTATGTGTACTTCTATCTCTGGAGTTCATCAAAATATTCCCACGAATGATCCTACCGTTGGATAGAGCTTGTCTAGAGGAACATTTTGAGTGGTCAAACGGCCGAATCCGACAGGAAGTTTCCGAGCGCGGAGCGTGCAAACTTTTAATAATTACCCGGTTTATTTGACGTATGTGTACTTCTATCTCTGGAATTCATCAAAATATTCCCACGAATGATCCTACCGTTGGATAGAGCTTGTCTAGAGGAACATTTTGAGTGGTCAAACGGCCGAATCGGACCAGAAGTTTCCGAGCGCGGAGCGTGCAAACTTTTAATAATTACCCGGTTTATTTGACGTATGTGTACTTCTATCTCTGGAATTCATCAAAATATTCCCACGAATGATCCTACCGTTGGATAGAGCTTGTCTAGAGGAACATTTTGAGTGGTCAAACGGCCGAATCGGACCAGAAGTTTCCGAGCGCGGAGCGTGCAAACTTTTAATAATTACCCGGTTTAATTGACGTATGTGTACCTCTATCTCTGGAATTCATCAAAATAGTCCCACGAATGATCCTACCGTTGGATAGAGCTTGTCTAGAGGAACATTTTGAGTGGTCAAACGGCCGAATCGGACAGGAAGTTTCCGAGCGCGGAGCGTGCAAACTTTTAATAATTACTCGGTATATTTGACGCGTGTAAATTTTTTTCTCTGGAAATCATCAAAATAGTCCTACGACTGATCCTACCGTTGGATAGAGCTTGTCTAGAGGAACATTTTGAGTGGTCAAACGGCCGAATCGGACCAGAAGTTTCCGAGCGCGGAGCGTGCAAACTTTTAATAATTACCCGGTTTATTTGACGTATGTGTACCTCTATCTCTGGAATTCATCAAAATAGTCCCACGAATGATCCTACCGTTGGATAGAGCTTGTCTAGAGGAACATTTTGAGTGGTCAAACGGCCGAATCGGACCAGAAGTTTCCGAGCGCGGAGCGTGCAAACTTTTAATAATTACCCGGTTTATTTGACGTATGTGTACTTCTACCTCTGGAATTCATCAAAATATTCCCACGAATGATCCTACCGTTGAATAGAGCTTGTCTAGAGGAACATTTTTAGTGGTCAAACGGCCGAATCGGACCAGAAGTTTCCGAGCGCGGAGCGTGCAAACTTTTAATAATTACCCGGTTTATTTGACGTATGTGTACCTCTATCTCTGGAATTCATCAAAATAGTCCCACGAATGATCCTACCGTTGGATAGAGCTTGTCTAGAGGAACATTTTGAGTGGTCAAACGGCCGAATCGGACCAGAAGTTTCCGAGCGCGGAGCGTGCAAGCTTTTAATAATTACCCGGTTTGTTTGACGTATGTGTAATTCTATCTCTGGAATTCACCAAAATAGTCCCACGAATGATCCTACCGTTGGATAGAGCTTGTCTAGAGGAACATTTTGAGTGGTCAAACGGCCGAATCGGGCCAGAAGTTTCCGAGCGCGGAGCGTGCAAACTTTTAATAATTACCCGGTTTATTTGACGTATGTGTAATTCTATCTGTGGAATTCACCAAAATAGTCCCACGAATGATCCTACCGTTGGATAGAGCTTGTCTAGAGGAACATTTTGAGTGGTCAAACGGCCGAATCGGACCAGAAGTTTCCGAGCGCGGAGCGTGCAAACTTTTAATAATTACCCGGTTTATTTGACGTATGTGTACCTCTATCTCTGGAATTCATCAAAATAGTCCCACAAATGATCCTACCGTTGGATAGAGTTTGTCAAGAGGAACATTTTGAGTGGTCAAACGGCCGAATCGGACAGGAAGTTTCCGAGCGCGGAGCGTGCAAACTTTTAATAATTACTCGGTATATTTGACGCGTGTAAATTTTTTTCTCTGGAAATCATCAAAATAGTCCTACGACTGATCCTACCGTTGGATAGAGCTTGTCTAGAGGAACATTTTGAGTGGTCAAACGGCCGAATCGGACCAGAAGTTTCCGAGCGCGGAGGGTGCAAACTTTTAATAATTACCCGGTTTATTTGACGTATGTGTACTTCTATCTCTGGAATTCACCAAAATAGTCCCACGAGTGATCCTACCGTTGGATAGAGCTTGTCTAGAGGAACATTTTGAGTGGTCAAACGGCCGAATCGGACCAGAAGTTTCCGAGCGCGGAGCGTGCAAACTTTTAATAATTACCCGGTTTGTTTGACGTATGTGTAATTCTATCTCTGGAATTCATCAAAATAGACCACGAATGATCCTACCGTTGGATAGAGCTTGTCTAGAGGAACATTTTGAGTGGTCAAACGGCCGAATCGGACCAGAAGTTTCCGAGCGCGGAGCGTGCAAACTTTTAATAATTACCCGGTTTGTTTGACGTATGTGTAATTCTATCTCTGGAATTTACCAAAATAGTCCCACGAATGATCCTACCCTTGGATAGAGCTTGTCTAGAGGAACATTTTGAGTGGTCAAACGGCCGAATCCGACAGGAAGTTTCCGAGCGCGGAGCGTGCAAACTTTTAATAATTACCCGGTTTATTTGACGTATGTGTACTTCTATCTCTGGAATTCATCAAAATATTCCCACGAATGATCCTACCGTTGGATAGAGCTTGTCTAGAGGAACATTTTGAGTGGTCAAACGGCCGAATCGGACCAGAAGTTTCCGAGCGCGGAGCGTGCAAACTTTTAATAATTACCCGGTTCAATTGACGTATGTGTACCTCTATCTCTGGAATTCATCAAAATAGTCCCACGAATGATCCTACCGTTGGATAGAGCTTGTCTAGAGGAACATTTTGAGTGGTCAAACGGCCGAATCGGACAGGAAGTTTCCGAGCGCGGAGCGTGCAAACTTTTAATAATTACTCGGTATATTTGACGCGTGTAAATTTTTTTCTCTGGAAATCATCAAAATAGTCCTACGACTGATCCTACCGTTGGATAGAGCTTGTCTAGAGGAACATTTTGAGTGGTCAAACGGCCGAATCGGACAGGAAGTTTCCGAGCGCGGAGCGTGCAAACTTTTAATAATTACTCGGTATATTTGACGCGTGTAAATTTTTTTCTCTGGAAATCATCAAAATAGTCCTACGACTGATCCTACCGTTGGATAGAGCTTGTCTAGAGGAACATTTTGAGTGGTCAAACGGCCGAATCGGACCAGAAGTTTCCGAGCGCGGAGGGTGCAAACTTTTAATAATTACCCGGTTTATTTGACGTATGTGTACTTCTATCTCTGGAATTCATCAAAATAGTCCACGAATGATCCTACCGTTGGATAGAGCTTGTCTAGAGGAACATTTTGAGTGGTCAAACGGCCGAATCGGACCAGAAGTTTCCGAGCGCGGATCGTGCAAACTTTTAATAATTACCGGGTTTATTCGACGTATATAAATTTTTTTCTCTGGAATTCACCAAAATAGTCCCACGAGTGATCCTACCGTTGGATAGAGCTTGTCTAGAGGAACATTTTGAGTGGTCAAACGGCCGAATCGGACCAGAAGTTTCCGAGCGCGGAGCGTGCAAACTTTTAATAATTACCCGGTTTGTTTGACGTATGTGTAATTCTATCTCTGGAATTCATCAAAATAGACCCACGAATGATCCTACCGTTGGATAGAGCTTGTCTAGAGGAACATTTTGAGTGGTCAAACGGCCGAATCCGACAGGAAGTTTCCGAGCGCGGAGCGTGCAAACTTTTAATAATTACCCGGTTTATTTGACGTATGTGTACTTCTATCTCTGGAGTTCATCAAAATATTCCCACGAATGATCCTACCGTTGGATAGAGCTTGTCTAGAGGAACATTTTGAGTGGTCAAACGGCCGAATCCGACAGGAAGTTTCCGAGCGCGGAGCGTGCAAACTTTTAATAATTACCCGGTTTATTTGACGTATGTGTACTTCTATCTCTGGAATTCATCAAAATATTCCCACGAATGATCCTACCGTTGGATAGAGCTTGTCTAGAGGAACATTTTGAGTGGTCAAACGGCCGAATCGGACCAGAAGTTTCCGAGCGCGGAGCGTGCAAACTTTTAATAATTACCCGGTTTATTTGACGTATGTGTACTTCTATCTCTGGAATTCATCAAAATATTCCCACGAATGATCCTACCGTTGGATAGAGCTTGTCTAGAGGAACATTTTGAGTGGTCAAACGGCCGAATCGGACCAGAAGTTTCCGAGCGCGGAGCGTGCAAACTTTTAATAATTACCCGGTTTAATTGACGTATGTGTACCTCTATCTCTGGAATTCATCAAAATAGTCCCACGAATGATCCTACCGTTGGATAGAGCTTGTCTAGAGGAACATTTTGAGTGGTCAAACGGCCGAATCGGACAGGAAGTTTCCGAGCGCGGAGCGTGCAAACTTTTAATAATTACTCGGTATATTTGACGCGTGTAAATTTTTTTCTCTGGAAATCATCAAAATAGTCCTACGACTGATCCTACCGTTGGATAGAGCTTGTCTAGAGGAACATTTTGAGTGGTCAAACGGCCGAATCGGACCAGAAGTTTCCGAGCGCGGAGCGTGCAAACTTTTAATAATTACCCGGTTTATTTGACGTATGTGTACCTCTATCTCTGGAATTCATCAAAATAGTCCCACGAATGATCCTACCGTTGGATAGAGCTTGTCTAGAGGAACATTTTGAGTGGTCAAACGGCCGAATCGGACCAGAAGTTTCCGAGCGCGGAGCGTGCAAACTTTTAATAATTACCCGGTTTATTTGACGTATGTGTACTTCTACCTCTGGAATTCATCAAAATATTCCCACGAATGATCCTACCGTTGAATAGAGCTTGTCTAGAGGAACATTTTTAGTGGTCAAACGGCCGAATCGGACCAGAAGTTTCCGAGCGCGGAGCGTGCAAACTTTTAATAATTACCCGGTTTATTTGACGTATGTGTACCTCTATCTCTGGAATTCATCAAAATAGTCCCACGAATGATCCTACCGTTGGATAGAGCTTGTCTAGAGGAACATTTTGAGTGGTCAAACGGCCGAATCGGACCAGAAGTTTCCGAGCGCGGAGCGTGCAAGCTTTTAATAATTACCCGGTTTGTTTGACGTATGTGTAATTCTATCTCTGGAATTCACCAAAATAGTCCCACGAATGATCCTACCGTTGGATAGAGCTTGTCTAGAGGAACATTTTGAGTGGTCAAACGGCCGAATCGGGCCAGAAGTTTCCGAGCGCGGAGCGTGCAAACTTTTAATAATTACCCGGTTTATTTGACGTATGTGTAATTCTATCTGTGGAATTCACCAAAATAGTCCCACGAATGATCCTACCGTTGGATAGAGCTTGTCTAGAGGAACATTTTGAGTGGTCAAACGGCCGAATCGGACCAGAAGTTTCCGAGCGCGGAGCGTGCAAACTTTTAATAATTACCCGGTTTATTTGACGTATGTGTACCTCTATCTCTGGAATTCATCAAAATAGTCCCACAAATGATCCTACCGTTGGATAGAGTTTGTCAAGAGGAACATTTTGAGTGGTCAAACGGCCGAATCGGACCAGAAGTTTCCGAGCGCGGAGCGAGCAAACTTTTAATAATTACCCGGTTTATTTGACGTATGTGTAATTCTATCTCTGGAATTCATCAAAATAGACCACGACTGATCCTACCGTTGGATAGAGCTTGTCTAGAGGAACATTTTGAGTGGTCAAACGGCCGAATCGGACCAGAAGTTTCCGAGCGCGGAGCGTGCAAACTTTTAATAATTACCCGGTTTATTTGACGTGTGTGTACTTCTATCTCTGGAATTCATCAAAATATTCCCACGAATGATCCTACCGTTGGATAGAGCTTGTCTAGAGGAACATTTTGAGTGGTCAAACGGCCGAATCGGACCAGAAGTTTCCGAGCGCGGAGCGTGCAAACTTTTAATAATTACCCGGTTTATTTGACGTATGTGTACTTCTATCTCTGGAATTCATCAAAATATTCCCACGAATGATCCTACCGTTGGATAGAGCTTGTCTAGAGGAACATTTTGAGTGGTCAAACGGCCGAATCGGACCAGAAGTTTCCGAGCGCGGAGCGTGCAAACTTTTAATAATTACCCGGTTTAATTGACGTATGTGTACCTCTATCTCTGGAATTCATCAAAATAGTCCCACGAATGATCCTACCGTTGGATAGAGCTTGTCTAGAGGAACATTTTGAGTGGTCAAACGGCCGAATCGGACAGGAAGTTTCCGAGCGCGGAGCGTGCAAACTTTTAATAATTACTCGGTATATTTGACGCGTGTAAATTTTTTTCTCTGGAAATCATCAAAATAGTCCTACGACTGATCCTACCGTTGGATAGAGCTTGTCTAGAGGAACATTTTGAGTGGTCAAACGGCCGAATCGGACCAGAAGTTTCCGAGCGCGGAGGGTGCAAACTTTTAATAATTACCCGGTTTATTTGACGTATGTGTACTTCTATCTCTGGAATTCACCAAAATAGTCCCACGAGTGATCCTACCGTTGGATAGAGCTTGTCTAGAGGAACATTTTGAGTGGTCAAACGGCCGAATCGGACCAGAAGTTTCCGAGCGCGGAGCGTGCAAACTTTTAATAATTACCCGGTTTGTTTGACGTATGTGTAATTCTATCTCTGGAATTCATCAAAATAGACCACGAATGATCCTACCGTTGGATAGAGCTTGTCTAGAGGAACATTTTGAGTGGTCAAACGGCCGAATCGGACCAGAAGTTTCCGAGCGCGGAGCGTGCAAACTTTTAATAATTACCCGGTTTGTTTGACGTATGTGTAATTCTATCTCTGGAATTTACCAAAATAGTCCCACGAATGATCCTACCCTTGGATAGAGCTTGTCTAGAGGAACATTTTGAGTGGTCAAACGGCCGAATCCGACAGGAAGTTTCCGAGCGCGGAGCGTGCAAACTTTTAATAATTACCCGGTTTATTTGACGTATGTGTACTTCTATCTCTGGAATTCATCAAAATATTCCCACGAATGATCCTACCGTTGGATAGAGCTTGTCTAGAGGAACATTTTGAGTGGTCAAACGGCCGAATCGGACCAGAAGTTTCCGAGCGCGGAGCGTGCAAACTTTTAATAATTACCCGGTTTATTTGACGTATGTGTTTAATCCGGCTCGTAGGACCAAAAATGTTGATCCGGCTCGAAGGACCAAAAATGTTGATCCGGCTCGAAGGACCAAACTGTTTATTCGTGGATCGTGGTACCAAGATGTTGATTAGACATGGCCTAATTCTTGATACGTCTAGTAAGCAATGGACTGGATGCTTGCGAAGGACCACCCTGAGTTCGCGGTCTCAGAGACACCGTGTTCGTGCAAATGAAAACAAAACCCTTTTCTAACGGTAACAAAGGTTTATTATTCACTAACAACTTCGAGTAATGTAGCAAAGAAATAACAACTTTTCGTGACAAGTTAATTAGTGTAGTAATTAACCGTGTATAGGAACCGTGTGTAAAGTAATCGCGTACGAGTAACGTGCAAAGTACGGAGTTAAGGGTCGACGGAGACGCACAAGAAGAGAGAGATTTTTCTTCTTGCAAAATCTTAAATACTAAAGTTAATGGTAACCGTACATAGGCGTACCAGAAACTAAGAGGTCATCATCGGCGCTTCTTCTAGATTTGTCCTTGTGACTTGCCTAACTTTAACAATATAATTGGGTTTTATTGGAGGGCGTTTATGACCAGCATCGAGAACGTGTCTAAATTCTAGTACGCACAAAAGGTCGGCGAGGAGTTTTATTACACAGTTAGTCTAAGATCAAACAAAATGCGAATCAACATCTGGTCATACGGACAAAGTGGCAAGAGAAACGAGTAATGTCCATAGGCGTAGCACACGGATTTCTTACATACTAGTCACACATTTAATACTAGGCTTATGAAGAATACAACTTATCGAACTAATACATTAAATTAATTATCGGGAATTCTGTCCCCTACACAAGCCCTAACATGCCGGCCCCGTTAAAAGGTCGTTACCTTTTAAATTATTTACAAAGAGTTATTTGTTATTCATGGGCAATGGGCATATTTTCGACAATGATCTTCGCGATATAGTTCCACTGGGTAAGCGCACTGACACTACACGTATCACATGATCCTTTCCTTCGTGGAGTTCGACAACTCGAGCTAAAATCCAGCGCAGTGGGGCAGTATTGTGTTCCACCAGTAAAACTAATGCTCCAATATCTATGGTTTTATCTACAGTGTTCTTCCATTTACATCGAGTTTGCAAATTTGTCAAATAGTCTCTGGACCAACTATTCCAAAAATGCTGCTGGAGTTGTTGAAGTCGTTCGTAATGAGATAAGCGAGAGATAACGGCGTTCTGGTAGTCGGGTTGTGGTAAACTTGCCAACGAGTCACCAATAAGGAAATGCGCGGGAGTTAAGGGTGCATAGTCGTTTATGTCGTTTGAGATTGGCATTAGTGGTCGCGAGTTGAGACAAGCTTCGATTTTTACTAATAGGGTGTACATCTCTTCGTATGTTAGAGATGATTCACCTAAGACGCGGCGAAGATGAAACTTAGTCGATTTCACCGCCGCCTCCCACAATCCTCCCATATGGGCACTACGCGCGGGTATGAAATGCCACTTTATCAAATGATTGGCTAAAAATGTAGTTGTGGCGTTAATGTGTGATTCATTATTTATTAAGTTATAGAGTTCGATAAAATAATTATTGGCCCCTACAAAGTTAGAACCATTGTCTGAATGTATGTTTGTTGGTTTTCCTCGTCTGGAACAGAACCTTTCCAAAGCATTCAAAAAGCTATCGGTCGAAAGATCTTTAACCAGTTCGATATGTACTGCACGCGTGGCAAAACAAACAAAAATGCATATGTAAGTTTTTACGGATTTGGCTCTACGCAGCGTACCCTCCTTTATGAGTATAGGCCCTGCATAATCGATTCCGCAATTTGAAAAAGGTCGTGAAGGCGTTACCCTTGCGGTCGGAAGGGAACCCATTAAAAATTTCGAAGGTTTCGGTTTTACTCTAAAACATCTTATACATCTACTAAGGTTACGTTTAACTGCATTTTTTCCGTTTATTATCCAAAATCTGAGGCGAATTATCGAAAGCAAGTTTTGAACTCCCGCGTGGAGATGTTTCATATGCTCATTCTGTATTATCAAGTCAGTGAATTTATGTTTATACGGTAATATAATAGGGTGTTGTTGTTCAAAATTAAATTGTGAATTTATTAAACGTCCCCCGACTCGAAGTATTCCTTCTGAATCGAGAAATGGGTTTAGATTCAAAATTTTACTTTCGCTTGGGAGTTTTTTACTTTTGGATAAGTCGGAAATTTCCTTTTCGAAGCTATCCCGTTGAACCAATTTTACTAATAAAAGCAGTGACTCGTTTAATTCTTCAACTGTCAAGGCTGTTGACTTATTCATCACTTTGCGGCATC
The DNA here is from genome assembly GCF_039881205.1 of Euwallacea similis. Lineage (NCBI taxonomy): Eukaryota > Metazoa > Arthropoda > Insecta > Coleoptera > Curculionidae > Euwallacea > Euwallacea similis. The sequence goes on from NC_089626.1 coordinate 3,970,568, forward strand.
GATTTTTAAGTCTGCATATGTAACCTACTACTCTGTGCAGTTTGAAGAAGGTAGAAAATCTATCAAAAATGTTAAGTCCGTAGTTGTTGCTATTTACACTCGTTGTTTTATATACTGTGGTATGATTATTTTTTAATTCGGGCAAGACATCGACGGGAACCTCATGGCTATCTAAGTTCGCTTCCGTCCTTGATGTGTTTTTCTTTAAAAATTCGGGACCGTGAAACCAAAGATCACATCCCAGCAATTCCCTTGGGCTCAATCCTCTCGATATTACATCTGCAGGGTTGGCCTTGCTTGGCACGTGAGCCCACTCCGTTATCTTGGTCAATTCATTAATTTTTGCCACTCGATTGGCAACAAAGGTCTTAAGGTGAGCAGGATCAATTTTCAACCATGCCAAAACAATACTAGAATCCGTGAAGTATCGTACGTCTGATATTTGTATGTCTAAAATTTGTCTTACCGTATTCATTAGTTTGGCTAAAAGGTGGGCCGCTAGAAGCTCAAGTCGAGGCAAGGTCAATTTTTTAGCTGGAGCTACCCTTGATTTTCCTGTCAACAGTCGTAATTCGCGACTACCTGACTCATCCTCCGAGGCCACGTAAATACAGGCTCCGTAAGCCTTTTCGGAGCTATCAGAAAATCCGTACAATCTTATATGGGCCGTCTTTGTTGGAATTACAAGCCTATCGATCTTGTATTCATTGAGGCACTCCAGTTCATTCGAGAATTCCTCCCAAATCTGTCTTAGGTCATTCGGGACCGCTTGATCCCAACCGATATGTAATTTCCATAGAGCTTGAATGATTAACTTGGCCCTAGTTAATGCGGGACCGATCAACCCAAGCGGGTCAAAGATCTGCGAAATTTTTGAAAGAATAGTCCTTTTGGTAACACGGGATGGCTCGTATTTAATATTTACTGAATATTTTAGAGTATCTTGTTTAGGATCCCAGCTGATTCCAAGAGTTTTTATATGTTTATCTTCATGAGGTAGAATTAAATTGTCGTGATTTTCGTTACTGTTTGCTTGTAGGATACTGTTTAGAACTATGTTACTGTTGGACGACCATTTTCTCAATTTAAAATTAGCTTGACTTAAAATATCGTCTAGTTCCCTATAAATTTGCAATGCATCTGTTTCCGAATCAATGCTAACCAACAGGTCATCCATGTAGGACGAACGTTTAATTATTTCTGCTGTTCGTGGATACCTGTCTTTGTTGCGCTCGGCCAATTCTATCAAGCAACGTGTGGCTTGAAAGGGTGCACTCGATGTGCCATACGTTACCGTGTTGAGTTTATACACATTAATCGGATCATTAAGATTTGCTCGCCATAGTATCTTTTGGAAGTTACGTTCTTCCTCATGAATTTTTATACATCGGTACATCATTTTGATGTCCGCGCTCAAAACAATTTTGCGAAGTCTTAGACGTATCAAAATTGAGTACAAGTCATCTTGTACTACTGGTCCTACCAAAAGCGTGTCATTCAGGGAAATTCCTAAACTTGTTTTGCAGCTTGCATCAAAAACGACGCGACACTTCGTGGTAATAGAATTCTTTAGTACCGCACTGTGGGGTAAAAAATAAGAATTGTTTGGAATAGAGATGTCCTTTTCAATGGGTCCTTGAAGCGTCATGTGGCCTAAGTTCTCATATTCCGTCATAAATTCTACGTACTGCTTCTTGAGGTCCTTGTCCTTTTCTAACCTTTTCTCTACATTTGTTAACCGTTTTAGGGCATTCGATTTGGAGTCACCCAGACTAAAATCTGTTTGATTATTGAACGGATACCTTACGACAAAACTGTTGTCCATGTCGCGGGTTGTAGTTTGATTAAAATATTCCTCACAATAATTTTCTTCCTTTGATAGGAATTTAACATTTTCAAACTCTTCAATCTGCCAGAATTTCGTCAACGAATCATTTAATGTTTTATTTGAAATACTAGTCGCAAGGTTGCACACTACTTTCCGACTTTGAGATTCTCTGCATATTAAATTGCCCGATATTACCCAGCCTAAAGAGGTTTCTTGTAACATTGGCAATCCCTTTCCTAATTTAAGTTTACCCGAACCTAATAGATTATAAAATATATCTACCCCTAATAAAACATCAATTTGTTTTGGTTCATTAAATTTTTCATCAGCTAGATTGATATTTGTTGGAATTTGAAGTACCGAACTGGGAAATCTAAATGAGGGTAGATTTTCGGTAAGAATGGGTAAAACCAAAAATGCTATGTTAGATTCATATTGGTTGAACCTGGATTTTATTTTCGTGTGCACTCGCTGATTAATCTTTGTGACAATTTGACTGATACCTGATAATGAAAGGTCAATTGTTTGGGGACTTAAGTTTAACTTTCTGCAGAAGTTTTCTGTCATTAAATTTGACTGGCTTCCGCAATCGAGTAAGGCATTGCATTTATGCCAATTTCCTTTTCTGTCTGAGATGAGAATGGTAGCCGTAGATAGTAGTACTTGATTTTTATCAATACCTAACGATGATAATGCCAAAGGATTGTTTTCCGTATCGTACGTGACCGCGTTACTTTGGCCGATTGTTAAAACTGTAGATTGTTTGGATTCTCCATACCTTCTCAATACATCGTGAGCCGAAGGATTAGATGGAGAACTGATCGATGATTCATGTTCAGTTAATGATGAGGAAGGTTCATTAGTGCTGCTGTTGCTAGAATTTTGAACATGTTCACTTCCTGAACGTTTCTCTATATGTAACGTGCTATTATGTTTTTGGTTGCATTTTTTGCATCCTCTTGATCTACATTCCTGTTTCAGATGCCCTGGACGTAAACAGTTGCTACACAATTTATGTCTTCGAATTTCGTTATATTTGTCCGACACTGATAATTGGATAAAACGAGGACATTGATGAATGAAATGATTTTCAGTACAGATGTAACACTTATTGATTTTTTCGGTCAAAGAATACGAATAATTCTTAAACTGATGTGATTCGTTTCTTTTCTCGTGGCCTTTGTTTTGCATTCTATCCCTATCATGTTTATTTGAATGTACGGTTGAGAAGCCGCGAACCGCTTCCAACGAACGACATTTTTCGGTTAAAAATTCCATTAATTGATCAACAGTCGGCAATTCAGTATTACATTGTTTCCGCTCCCACTCCTGATTAGTACTATCATCCAGTTTGTTTAATATTATCGGTATCAACAAAACATCCCATTGATCCACGGGTAATTTTAATTTTCCTAATGATGATTTATGTTGCTGAACTGCATCTATTAATTTTCTAATATTTACAGATGATCCTTTATTCGCGTTTGGTAAATTAAGAACTAAACCTTTAGCGTGAATGTTAATAACTGCCTTTTTATTCTCGTATCTTTTTTGTAACAGATTTAAAGCGATTGTATAATTATCGGGAGTTATGTCGAGAGAGTCTATGAGATTTAGCGCATCGCCTTTACAACATAATTTTAGATATAACAATTTTTCTGTTTCACTCAAGTCGGTTCTGCTATGGACTAAGGAATCAAATATGTTTTTGAAACTGAACCAAGTTTCATAATTGCCATAAAATGAACGTAAGCCTAAATCCGGTAATTTTCCTAGACCTCTTGGTGAATTTTGTTTTCCTAAATGAGTATTAGTACTATTTTGATTTTTGCTAATTGAATTTATTAACTGCTTTAATTCTGAAATTAAATTAAAGTAGGCTGATTCGATTTCAATCCGTTGTTCTTCTTCGTTTAAGCTTAAAAATTCTAGACGAGATTGTACTTTATCGAACTGATTATAGTCCTCCTCCACGTTCTTGAGGCGGATTTCTAATTGAACTGTTTCTTGAATATCTCTGTTTTCACGAAGGTACTGTTCAAAACGGGATAAACGTTTAGTTAAAATTCTGCGAGCGTGCAAAAGTTCTCTAAATTCATCGTTCTCGCTAAGAGACTCTGCTGAGCCTAGTTCCATTTCGGATCGTTTTGAAATTTTTTCTTTTTGAGCTCTAGTGGTCATTTTTAACTACTATTGATAACGTGGCGTTAAAATAAATCAATTTACGCGATTCAAACAGAAGTACTACTGGAGAAATTAACTAGTTTCGACTTCTTTAATGTGCATAAATCGAGCATAAACCAAAGTAAATAAGTCGTATCAATCTCATACAACTAACGACCATTTAAAGTATCAAATGGGAATCGGGATTATGAGGTTATGCAAATTCAAAGAGGAAAAATCGTGATAAAAAGGAAATGACTCACCGGGATTGTTTCTTGCTCTCCTTGGGATCCACCGTTCTACTCCTTATTCCGCTTTCGATGTCCTATGTTCCACAGGTTCTGATCCAGTCCCGTGATATCCGGTTCGAAGTGACCAAAAATGTTTAATCCGGCTCGTAGGACCAAAAATGTTGATCCGGCTCGAAGGACCAAAAATGTTGATCCGGCTCGAAGGACCAAACTGTTTATTCGTGGATCGTGGTACCAAGATGTTGATTAGACATGGCCTAATTCTTGATACGTCTAGTAAGCAATGGACTGGATGCTTGCGAAGGACCACCCTGAGTTCGCGGTCTCAGAGACACCGTGTTCGTGCAAATGAAAACAAAACCCTTTTCTAACGGTAACAAAGGTTTATTATTCACTAACAACTTCGAGTAATGTAGCAAAGAAATAACAACTTTTCGTGACAAGTTAATTAGTGTAGTAATTAACCGTGTATAGGAACCGTGTGTAAAGTAATCGCGTACGAGTAACGTGCAAAGTACGGAGTTAAGGGTCGACGGAGACGCACAAGAAGAGAGCGATTTTTCTTCTTGCAAAATCTTAAATACTAAAGTTAATGGTAACCGTACATAGGCGTACCAGAAACTAAGAGGTCATCATCGGCGCTTCTTCTAGATTTGTCCTTGTGACTTGCCTAACTTTAACAATATAATTGGGTTTTATTGGAGGGCGTTTATGACCAGCATCGAGAACGTGTCTAAATTCTAGTACGCACAAAAGGTCGGCGAGGAGTTTTATTACACAGTTAGTCTAAGATCAAACAAAATGCGAATCAACATCTGGTCATACGGACAAAGTGGCAAGAGAAACGAGTAATGTCCATAGGCGTAGCACACGGATTTCTTACATACTAGTCACACATTTAATACTAGGCTTATGAAGAATACAACTTATCGAACTAATACATTAAATTAATTATCGGGAATTCTGTCCCCTACACAAGCCCTAACAGTATGTGTACTTCTATCTCTGGAATTCATCAAAATATTCCCACGAATGATCCTACCGTTGGATAGAGCTTGTCTAGAGGAACATTTTGAGTGGTCAAACGGCCGAATCGGACAGGAAGTTTCCGAGCGCGGAGCGTGCAAACTTTTAATAATTACTCGGTATATTTGACGCGTGTAAATTTTTTTCTCTGGAAATCATCAAAATAGTCCTACGACTGATCCTACCGTTGGATAGAGCTTGTCTAGAGGAACATTTTGAGTGGTCAAACGGCCGAATCGGACCAGAATTTTCCGAGCGCGGAGCGTGCAAACTTTTAATAATTACCCGGTTTAATTGACGTATGTGTACCTCTATCTCTGGAATTCATCAAAATAGTCCCACGAATGATCCTACCGTTGGATAGAGCTTGTCTAGAGGAACATTTTGAGTGGTCAAACGGCCGAATCGGACAGGAAGTTTCCGAGCGCGGAGCGTGCAAACTTTTAATAATTACTCGGTATATTTGACGCGTGTAAATTTTTTTCTCTGGAAATCATCAAAATAGTTTTACGACTGATCCTACCGTTGGATAGAGCTTGTCTAGAGGAACATTTTGAGTGGTCAAACGGCCGAATCGGACCAGAAGTTTCCGAGCGCGGAGGGTGCAAACTTTTAATAATTACCCGGTTTATTTGACGTATGTGTACTTCTATCTCTGGAATTCATCAAAATAGTCCACGAATGATCCTACCGTTGGATAGAGCTTGTCTAGAGGAACATTTTGAGTGGTCAAACGGCCGAATCGGACCAGAAGTTTCCGAGCGCGGAGCGTGCAAACTTTTAATAATTACCTGGTTTATTCGACGTATATAAATTTTTTTCTCTGGAATTCACCAAAATAGTCCCACGAGTGATCCTACCGTTGGATAGAGCTTGTCTAGAGGAACATTTTGAGTGGTCAAACGGCCGAATCGGACCAGAAGTTTCCGAGCGCGGAGCGTGCAAACTTTTAATAATTACCCGGTTTGTTTGACGTATGTGTAATTCTATCTCTGGAATTCATCAAAATAGACCACGAATGATCCTACCGTTGGATAGAGCTTGTCTAGAGGAACATTTTGAGTGGTCAAACGGCCGAATCGGACAGGAAGTTTCCGAGCGCGGAGCGTGCAAACTTTTAATAATTACCCGGTTTGTTTGACGTATGTGTAATTCTATCTCTGGAATTCACCAAAATAGTCCCACGAATGATCCTACCGTTGGATAGAGCTTGTCTAGAGGAACATTTTGAGTGGTCAAACGGCCGAATCCGACAGGAAGTTTCCGAGCGCGGAGCGTGCAAACTTTTAATAATTACCCGGTTTATTTGACGTATGTGTACTTCTATCTCTGGAGTTCATCAAAATATTCCCACGAATGATCCTACCGTTGGATAGAGCTTGTCTAGAGGAACATTTTGAGTGGTCAAACGGCCGAATCCGACAGGAAGTTTCCGAGCGCGGAGCGTGCAAACTTTTAATAATTACCCGGTTTATTTGACGTATGTGTACTTCTATCTCTGGAATTCATCAAAATATTCCCACGAATGATCCTACCGTTGGATAGAGCTTGTCTAGAGGAACATTTTGAGTGGTCAAACGGCCGAATCGGACCAGAAGTTTCCGAGCGCGGAGCGTGCAAACTTTTAATAATTACCCGGTTTAATTGACGTATGTGTACCTCTATCTCTGGAATTCATCAAAATAGTCCCACGAATGATCCTACCGTTGGATAGAGCTTGTCTAGAGGAACATTTTGAGTGGTCAAACGGCCGAATCGGACAGGAAGTTTCCGAGCGCGGAGCGTGCAAACTTTTAATAATTACTCGGTATATTTGACGCGTGTAAATTTTTTTCTCTGGAAATCATCAAAATAGTCCTACGACTGATCCTACCGTTGGATAGAGCTTGTCTAGAGGAACATTTTGAGTGGTCAAACGGCCGAATCGGACCAGAAGTTTCCGAGCGCGGAGGGTGCAAACTTTTAATAATTACCCGGTTTATTTGACGTATGTGTACTTCTATCTCTGGAATTCACCAAAATAGTCCCACGAGTGATCCTACCGTTGGATAGAGCTTGTCTAGAGGAACATTTTGAGTGGTCAAACGGCCGAATCGGACCAGAAGTTTCCGAGCGCGGAGCGTGCAAACTTTTAATAATTACCCGGTTTGTTTGACGTATGTGTAATTCTATCTCTGGAATTCATCAAAATAGGCCACGAATGATCCTACCGTTGGATAGAGCTTGTCTAGAGGAACATTTTGAGTGGTCAAACGGCCGAATCGGACCAGAAGTTTCCGAGCGCGGAGCGTGCAAACTTTTAATAATTACCCGGTTTATTTGACGTATGTGTACCTCTATCTCTGGAATTCATCAAAATAGTCCCACGAATGATCCTACCGTTGGATAGAGCTTGTCTAGAGGAACATTTTGAGTGGTCAAACGGCCGAATCGGACCAGAAGTTTCCGAGCGCGGAGCGTGCAAACTTTTAATAATTACCCGGTTTATTTGACGTATGTGTACTTCTACCTCTGGAATTCATCAAAATATTCCCACGAATGATCCTACCGTTGAATAGAGCTTGTCTAGAGGAACATTTTTAGTGGTCAAACGGCCGAATCGGACCAGAAGTTTCCGAGCGCGGAGCGTGCAAACTTTTATTAATTACTCGGTATATTTGACGTGTGTAAATTTTTTTCTCTGGAATTCACCAAAATAGTCCCACGAATGATCCTACCGTTGGATAGAGTTTGTCAAGAGGAACATTTTGAGTGGTCAAACGGCCGAATCGGACCAGAAGTTTCCGAGCGCGGAGCGTGCAAACTTTTAATAATTACCCGGTTTATTTGACGTATGTGTACCTCTATCTCTGGAATTCATCAAAATAGTCCCACGAATGATCCTACCGTTGGATAGAGCTTGTCTAGAGGAACATTTTGAGTGGTCAAACGGCCGAATCGGACCAGAAGTTTCCGAGCGCGGAGCGTGCAAGCTTTTAATAATTACCCGGTTTGTTTGACGTATGTGTAATTCTATCTCTGGAATTCACCAAAATAGTCCCACGAATGATCCTACCGTTGGATAGAGCTTGTCTAGAGGAACATTTTGAGTGGTCAAACGGCCGAATCGGACCAGAAGTTTCCGAGCGCGGAGCGTGCAAACTTTTAATAATTACCCGGTTTATTTGACGTATGTGTACCTCTATCTCTGGAATTCATCAAAATAGTCCCACGAATGATCCTACCGTTGGATAGAGTTTGTCAAGAGGAACATTTTGAGTGGTCAAACGGCCGAATCGGACCAGAAGTTTCCGAGCGCGGAGCGAGCAAACTTTTAATAATTACCCGGTTTGTTTGACGTATGTGTAATTCTATCTCTGGAATTCATCAAAATAGACCACGACTGATCCTACCGTTGGATAGAGCTTGTCTAGAGGAACATTTTGAGTGGTCAAACGGCCGAATCGGGCCAGAAGTTTCCGAGCGCGGAGCGTGCAAACTTTTAATAATTACCCGGTTTATTTGACGTATGTGTAATTCTATCTGTGGAATTCACCAAAATAGTCCCACGAATGATCCTACCGTTGGATAGAGCTTGTCTAGAGGAACATTTTGAGTGGTCAAACGGCCGAATCGGACCAGAAGTTTCCGAGCGCGGAGCGTGCAAACTTTTAATAATTACCCGGTTTATTTGACGTATGTGTACCTCTATCTCTGGAATTCATCAAAATAGTCCCACGAATGATCCTACCGTTGGATAGAGTTTGTCAAGAGGAACATTTTGAGTGGTCAAACGGCCGAATCGGACCAGAAGTTTCCGAGCGCGGAGCGAGCAAACTTTTAATAATTACCCGGTTTGTTTGACGTATGTGTAATTCTATCTCTGGAATTCATCAAAATAGACCACGACTGATCCTACCGTTGGATAGAGTTTGTCTAGAGGAACATTTTGAGTGGTCAAACGGCCGAATCGGACAGGAAGTTTCCGAGCGCGGAGCGTGCAAACTTTTAATAATTACTCGGTATATTTGACGCGTGTAAATTTTTTTCTCTGGAAATCATCAAAATAGTCCTACGACTGATCCTACCGTTGGATAGAGCTTGTCTAGAGGAACATTTTGAGTGGTCAAACGGCCGAATCGGACCAGAAGTTTCCGAGCGCGGAGCGTGCAAACTTTTAATAATTACTCGGTATATTTGACGCGTGTAAATTTTTTTCTCTGGAATTCACCAAAATAGTCCCACGAGTGATCCTACCGTTGGATAGAGCTTGTCTAGAGGAACATTTTGAGTGGTCAAACGGCCGAATCGGACCAGAAGTTTCCGAGCGCGGAGCGTGCAAACTTTTAATAATTACCCGGTTTGTTTGACGTATGTGTAATTCTATCTCTGGAATTCATCAAAATAGACCACGAATGATCCTACCGTTGGATAGAGCTTGTCTAGAGGAACATTTTGAGTGGTCAAACGGCCGAATCGGACAGGAAGTTTCCGAGCGCGGAGCGTGCAAACTTTTAATAATTACCCGGTTTGTTTGACGTATGTGTAATTCTATCTCTGGAATTCACCAAAATAGTCCCACGAATGATCCTACCGTTGGATAGAGCTTGTCTAGAGGAACATTTTGAGTGGTCAAACGGCCGAATCCGACAGGAAGTTTCCGAGCGCGGAGCGTGCAAACTTTTAATAATTACCCGGTTTATTTGACGTATGTGTACTTCTATCTCTGGAGTTCATCAAAATATTCCCACGAATGATCCTACCGTTGGATAGAGCTTGTCTAGAGGAACATTTTGAGTGGTCAAACGGCCGAATCCGACAGGAAGTTTCCGAGCGCGGAGCGTGCAAACTTTTAATAATTACCCGGTTTATTTGACGTATGTGTACTTCTATCTCTGGAATTCATCAAAATATTCCCACGAATGATCCTACCGTTGGATAGAGCTTGTCTAGAGGAACATTTTGAGTGGTCAAACGGCCGAATCGGACCAGAAGTTTCCGAGCGCGGAGCGTGCAAACTTTTAATAATTACCCGGTTTATTTGACGTATGTGTACTTCTATCTCTGGAATTCATCAAAATATTCCCACGAATGATCCTACCGTTGGATAGAGCTTGTCTAGAGGAACATTTTGAGTGGTCAAACGGCCGAATCGGACCAGAAGTTTCCGAGCGCGGAGCGTGCAAACTTTTAATAATTACCCGGTTTAATTGACGTATGTGTACCTCTATCTCTGGAATTCATCAAAATAGTCCCACGAATGATCCTACCGTTGGATAGAGCTTGTCTAGAGGAACATTTTGAGTGGTCAAACGGCCGAATCGGACAGGAAGTTTCCGAGCGCGGAGCGTGCAAACTTTTAATAATTACTCGGTATATTTGACGCGTGTAAATTTTTTTCTCTGGAAATCATCAAAATAGTCCTACGACTGATCCTACCGTTGGATAGAGCTTGTCTAGAGGAACATTTTGAGTGGTCAAACGGCCGAATCGGACCAGAAGTTTCCGAGCGCGGAGGGTGCAAACTTTTAATAATTACCCGGTTTATTTGACGTATGTGTACTTCTATCTCTGGAATTCACCAAAATAGTCCCACGAGTGATCCTACCGTTGGATAGAGCTTGTCTAGAGGAACATTTTGAGTGGTCAAACGGCCGAATCGGACCAGAAGTTTCCGAGCGCGGAGCGTGCAAACTTTTAATAATTACCCGGTTTGTTTGACGTATGTGTAATTCTATCTCTGGAATTCATCAAAATAGGCCACGAATGATCCTACCGTTGGATAGAGCTTGTCTAGAGGAACATTTTGAGTGGTCAAACGGCCGAATCGGACCAGAAGTTTCCGAGCGCGGAGCGTGCAAACTTTTAATAATTACCCGGTTTATTTGACGTATGTGTACCTCTATCTCTGGAATTCATCAAAATAGTCCCACGAATGATCCTACCGTTGGATAGAGCTTGTCTAGAGGAACATTTTGAGTGGTCAAACGGCCGAATCGGACCAGAAGTTTCCGAGCGCGGAGCGTGCAAACTTTTAATAATTACCCGGTTTATTTGACGTATGTGTACTTCTACCTCTGGAATTCATCAAAATATTCCCACGAATGATCCTACCGTTGAATAGAGCTTGTCTAGAGGAACATTTTTAGTGGTCAAACGGCCGAATCGGACCAGAAGTTTCCGAGCGCGGAGCGTGCAAACTTTTATTAATTACTCGGTATATTTGACGTGTGTAAATTTTTTTCTCTGGAATTCACCAAAATAGTCCCACGAATGATCCTACCGTTGGATAGAGTTTGTCAAGAGGAACATTTTGAGTGGTCAAACGGCCGAATCGGACCAGAAGTTTCCGAGCGCGGAGCGTGCAAACTTTTAATAATTACCCGGTTTATTTGACGTATGTGTACCTCTATCTCTGGAATTCATCAAAATAGTCCCACGAATGATCCTACCGTTGGATAGAGCTTGTCTAGAGGAACATTTTGAGTGGTCAAACGGCCGAATCGGACCAGAAGTTTCCGAGCGCGGAGCGTGCAAGCTTTTAATAATTACCCGGTTTGTTTGACGTATGTGTAATTCTATCTCTGGAATTCACCAAAATAGTCCCACGAATGATCCTACCGTTGGATAGAGCTTGTCTAGAGGAACATTTTGAGTGGTCAAACGGCCGAATCGGGCCAGAAGTTTCCGAGCGCGGAGCGTGCAAACTTTTAATAATTACCCGGTTTATTTGACGTATGTGTAATTCTATCGGTGGAATTCACCAAAATAGTCCCACGAATGATCCTACCGTTGGATAGAGCTTGTCTAGAGGAACATTTTGAGTGGTCAAACGGCCGAATCGGACCAGAAGTTTCCGAGCGCGGAGCGTGCAAACTTTTAATAATTACCCGGTTTATTTGACGTATGTGTAATTCTATCTCTGGAATTCATCAAAATAGACCACGACTGATCCTACCGTTGGATAGAGCTTGTCTAGAGGAACATTTTGAGTGGTCAAACGGCCGAATCGGGCCAGAAGTTTCCGAGCGCGGAGCGTGCAAACTTTTAATAATTACCCGGTTTATTTGACGTATGTGTACCTCTATCTCTGGAATTCATCAAAATAGTCCCACGAATGATCCTACCGTTGGATAGAGTTTGTCAAGAGGAACATTTTGAGTGGTCAAACGGCCGAATCGGACCAGAAGTTTCCGAGCGCGGAGCGAGCAAACTTTTAATAATTACCCGGTTTGTTTGACGTATGTGTAATTCTATCTCTGGAATTCATCAAAATAGACCACGACTGATCCTACCGTTGGATAGAGTTTGTCTAGAGGAACATTTTGAGTGGTCAAACGGCCGAATCGGACAGGAAGTTTCCGAGCGCGGAGCGTGCAAACTTTTAATAATTACTCGGTATATTTGACGCGTGTAAATTTTTTTCTCTGGAAATCATCAAAATAGTCCTACGACTGATCCTACCGTTGGATAGAGCTTGTCTAGAGGAACATTTTGAGTGGTCAAACGGCCGAATCGGACCAGAAGTTTCCGAGCGCGGAGGGTGCAAACTTTTAATAATTACCCGGTTTATTTGACGTATGTGTACTTCTATCTCTGGAATTCATCAAAAAAGTCCACGACTGATCCTACCGTTGGATAGAGGTTGTCTAGAGGAACATTTTGAGTGGTCAAACGGCCGAATCGGACCAGAAGTTTCCGAGCGCGGAGCGTGCATACTTTTAATAATTACCCGGTTTATTTGACGTATGTGTACCTCTATCTCTGGAATTCATCAAAATAGTCCCACGAATGATCCTACCGTTGGATAGAGCTTGTCTAGAGGAACATTTTGAGTGGTCAAACGGCCGAATCGGACCAGAAGTTTCCGAGCGCGGAGCGTGCAAACTTTTAATAATTACCCGGTTTATTCGACGTATATAAATTTTTTTCTCTGGAATTCACCAAAATAGTCCCACGAATGATCCTACCGTTGGATAGAGCTTGTCTAGAGGAACATTTTGAGTGGTCAAACGGCCGAATCGGACCAGAAGTTTCCGAGCGCGGAGCGTGCATACTTTTAATAATTACCCGGTTTATTTGACGTATGTGTACCTCTATCTCTGGAATTCATCAAAATAGTCCCACGAATGATCCTACCGTTGGATAGAGGTTGTCTAGAGGAACATTTTGAGTGGTCAAACGGCCGAATCGGACCAGAAGTTTCCGAGCGCGGAGCGTGCATACTTTTAATAATTACCCGGTTTATTTGACGTATGTGTACCTCTATCTCAGGAATTCATCAAAATAGTCCCACGAATGATCCTACCGTTGGATAGAGGTTGTCTAGAGGAACATTTTGAGTGGTCAAACGGCCGAATCGGACCAGAAGTTTCCGAGCGCGGAGCGTGCATACTTTTAATAATTACCCGGTTTGTTTGACGTATGTGTAATTCTATCTCTGGAATTCATCAAAATAGACCACGAATGATCCTACCGTTGGATAGAGCTTGTCTAGAGGAACATTTTGAGTGGTCAAACGGCCGAATCGGACAGGAAGTTTCCGACCGCGGAGCGTGCAAACTTTTAATAATTACCCGGTTTGTTTGACGTATGTGTAATTCTATCTCTGGAATTCACCAAAATAGTCCCACGGATGATCCTACCGTTGGATAGAGCTTGTCTAGAGGAACATTTTGAGTGGTCAAACGGCCGAATCCGACAGGAAGTTTCCGAGCGCGGAGCGTGCAAACTTCTAATAATTACCCGGTTTATTTGACGTATGTGTACTTCTATCTCTGGAATTCATCAAAATATTCCCACGAATGATCTTACCGTTGGATAGAGCTTGTCTAGAGGAACATTTTGAGTGGTCAAACGGCCGAATCGGACAGGAAGTTTCCGAGCGCGGAGCGTGCAAACTTTTAATAATTACCCGGTTTGTTTGACGTATGTGTAATTCTATCTCTGGAATTTACCAAAATAGTCCCACGAATGATCCTACCGTTGGATAGAGCTTGTCTAGAGGAACATTTTGAGTGGTCAAACGGCCGAATCCGACAGGAAGTTTCCGAGCGCGGAGCGTGCAAACTTTTAATAATTACCCGGTTTATTTGACGTATGTGTACTTCTATCTCTGGAATTCATCAAAATATTCCCACGAATGATCCTACCGTTGGATAGAGCTTGTCTAGAGGAACATTTTGAGTGGTCAAACGGCCGAATCGGACCAGAAGTTTCCGAGCGCGGAGCGTGCAAACTTTTAATAATTACCCGGTTCAATTGACGTATGTGTACCTCTATCTCTGGAATTCATCAAAATAGTCCCACGAATGATCCTACCGTTGGATAGAGCTTGTCTAGAGGAACATTTTGAGTGGTCAAACGGCCGAATCGGACAGGAAGTTTCCGAGCGCGGAGCGTGCAAACTTTTAATAATTACTCGGTATATTTGACGCGTGTAAATTTTTTTCTCTGGAAATCATCAAAATAGTCCTACGACTGATCCTACCGTTGGATAGAGCTTGTCTAGAGGAACATTTTGAGTGGTCAAACGGCCGAATCGGACCAGAAGTTTCCGAGCGCGGAGCGTGCAAACTTTTAATAATTACCCGGTTTAATTGACGTATGTGTACCTCTATCTCTGGAATTCATCAAAATAGTCCCACGAATGATCCTACCGTTGGATAGAGCTTGTCTAGAGGAACATTTTGAGTGGTCAAACGGCCGAATCGGACAGGAAGTTTCCGAGCGCGGAGCGTGCAAACTTTTAATAATTACTCGGTATATTTGACGCGTGTAAATTTTTTTCTCTGGAAATCATCAAAATAGTTTTACGACTGATCCTACCGTTGGATAGAGCTTGTCTAGAGGAACATTTTGAGTGGTCAAACGGCCGAATCGGACCAGAAGTTTCCGAGCGCGGAGGGTGCAAACTTTTAATAATTACCCGGTTTATTTGACGTATGTGTACTTCTATCTCTGGAATTCATCAAAATAGTCCACGAATGATCCTACCGTTGGATAGAGCTTGTCTAGAGGAACATTTTGAGTGGTCAAACGGCCGAATCGGACCAGAAGTTTCCGAGCGCGGAGCGTGCAAACTTTTAATAATTACCTGGTTTATTCGACGTATATAAATTTTTTTCTCTGGAATTCACCAAAATAGTCCCACGAGTGATCCTACCGTTGGATAGAGCTTGTCTAGAGGAACATTTTGAGTGGTCAAACGGCCGAATCGGACCAGAAGTTTCCGAGCGCGGAGCGTGCAAACTTTTAATAATTACCCGGTTTGTTTGACGTATGTGTAATTCTATCTCTGGAATTCATCAAAATAGACCACGAATGATCCTACCGTTGGATAGAGCTTGTCTAGAGGAACATTTTGAGTGGTCAAACGGCCGAATCGGACAGGAAGTTTCCGAGCGCGGAGCGTGCAAACTTTTAATAATTACCCGGTTTGTTTGACGTATGTGTAATTCTATCTCTGGAATTCACCAAAATAGTCCCACGAATGATCCTACCGTTGGATAGAGCTTGTCTAGAGGAACATTTTGAGTGGTCAAACGGCCGAATCCGACAGGAAGTTTCCGAGCGCGGAGCGTGCAAACTTTTAATAATTACCCGGTTTATTTGACGTATGTGTACTTCTATCTCTGGAGTTCATCAAAATATTCCCACGAATGATCCTACCGTTGGATAGAGCTTGTCTAGAGGAACATTTTGAGTGGTCAAACGGCCGAATCCGACAGGAAGTTTCCGAGCGCGGAGCGTGCAAACTTTTAATAATTACCCGGTTTATTTGACGTATGTGTACTTCTATCTCTGGAATTCATCAAAATATTCCCACGAATGATCCTACCGTTGGATAGAGCTTGTCTAGAGGAACATTTTGAGTGGTCAAACGGCCGAATCGGACCAGAAGTTTCCGAGCGCGGAGCGTGCAAACTTTTAATAATTACCCGGTTTATTTGACGTATGTGTACTTCTATCTCTGGAATTCATCAAAATATTCCCACGAATGATCCTACCGTTGGATAGAGCTTGTCTAGAGGAACATTTTGAGTGGTCAAACGGCCGAATCGGACCAGAAGTTTCCGAGCGCGGAGCGTGCAAACTTTTAATAATTACCCGGTTTAATTGACGTATGTGTACCTCTATCTCTGGAATTCATCAAAATAGTCCCACGAATGATCCTACCGTTGGATAGAGCTTGTCTAGAGGAACATTTTGAGTGGTCAAACGGCCGAATCGGACAGGAAGTTTCCGAGCGCGGAGCGTGCAAACTTTTAATAATTACTCGGTATATTTGACGCGTGTAAATTTTTTTCTCTGGAAATCATCAAAATAGTCCTACGACTGATCCTACCGTTGGATAGAGCTTGTCTAGAGGAACATTTTGAGTGGTCAAACGGCCGAATCGGACCAGAAGTTTCCGAGCGCGGAGGGTGCAAACTTTTAATAATTACCCGGTTTATTTGACGTATGTGTACTTCTATCTCTGGAATTCACCAAAATAGTCCCACGAGTGATCCTACCGTTGGATAGAGCTTGTCTAGAGGAACATTTTGAGTGGTCAAACGGCCGAATCGGACCAGAAGTTTCCGAGCGCGGAGCGTGCAAACTTTTAATAATTACCCGGTTTGTTTGACGTATGTGTAATTCTATCTCTGGAATTCATCAAAATAGGCCACGAATGATCCTACCGTTGGATAGAGCTTGTCTAGAGGAACATTTTGAGTGGTCAAACGGCCGAATCGGACCAGAAGTTTCCGAGCGCGGAGCGTGCAAACTTTTAATAATTACCCGGTTTATTTGACGTATGTGTACCTCTATCTCTGGAATTCATCAAAATAGTCCCACGAATGATCCTACCGTTGGATAGAGCTTGTCTAGAGGAACATTTTGAGTGGTCAAACGGCCGAATCGGACCAGAAGTTTCCGAGCGCGGAGCGTGCAAACTTTTAATAATTACCCGGTTTATTTGACGTATGTGTACTTCTACCTCTGGAATTCATCAAAATATTCCCACGAATGATCCTACCGTTGAATAGAGCTTGTCTAGAGGAACATTTTTAGTGGTCAAACGGCCGAATCGGACCAGAAGTTTCCGAGCGCGGAGCGTGCAAACTTTTATTAATTACTCGGTATATTTGACGTGTGTAAATTTTTTTCTCTGGAATTCACCAAAATAGTCCCACGAATGATCCTACCGTTGGATAGAGTTTGTCAAGAGGAACATTTTGAGTGGTCAAACGGCCGAATCGGACCAGAAGTTTCCGAGCGCGGAGCGTGCAAACTTTTAATAATTACCCGGTTTATTTGACGTATGTGTACCTCTATCTCTGGAATTCATCAAAATAGTCCCACGAATGATCCTACCGTTGGATAGAGCTTGTCTAGAGGAACATTTTGAGTGGTCAAACGGCCGAATCGGACCAGAAGTTTCCGAGCGCGGAGCGTGCAAGCTTTTAATAATTACCCGGTTTGTTTGACGTATGTGTAATTCTATCTCTGGAATTCACCAAAATAGTCCCACGAATGATCCTACCGTTGGATAGAGCTTGTCTAGAGGAACATTTTGAGTGGTCAAACGGCCGAATCGGACCAGAAGTTTCCGAGCGCGGAGCGTGCAAACTTTTAATAATTACCTGGTTTATTCGACGTATATAAATTTTTTTCTCTGGAATTCACCAAAATAGTCCCACGAGTGATCCTACCGTTGGATAGAGCTTGTCTAGAGGAACATTTTGAGTGGTCAAACGGCCGAATCGGACCAGAAGTTTCCGAGCGCGGAGCGTGCAAACTTTTAATAATTACCCGGTTTGTTTGACGTATGTGTAATTCTATCTCTGGAATTCATCAAAATAGACCACGAATGATCCTACCGTTGGATAGAGCTTGTCTAGAGGAACATTTTGAGTGGTCAAACGGCCGAATCGGACAGGAAGTTTCCGAGCGCGGAGCGTGCAAACTTTTAATAATTACCCGGTTTGTTTGACGTATGTGTAATTCTATCTCTGGAATTCACCAAAATAGTCCCACGAATGATCCTACCGTTGGATAGAGCTTGTCTAGAGGAACATTTTGAGTGGTCAAACGGCCGAATCCGACAGGAAGTTTCCGAGCGCGGAGCGTGCAAACTTTTAATAATTACCCGGTTTATTTGACGTATGTGTACTTCTATCTCTGGAGTTCATCAAAATATTCCCACGAATGATCCTACCGTTGGATAGAGCTTGTCTAGAGGAACATTTTGAGTGGTCAAACGGCCGAATCCGACAGGAAGTTTCCGAGCGCGGAGCGTGCAAACTTTTAATAATTACCCGGTTTATTTGACGTATGTGTACTTCTATCTCTGGAATTCATCAAAATATTCCCACGAATGATCCTACCGTTGGATAGAGCTTGTCTAGAGGAACATTTTGAGTGGTCAAACGGCCGAATCGGACCAGAAGTTTCCGAGCGCGGAGCGTGCAAACTTTTAATAATTACCCGGTTTATTTGACGTATGTGTACTTCTATCTCTGGAATTCATCAAAATATTCCCACGAATGATCCTACCGTTGGATAGAGCTTGTCTAGAGGAACATTTTGAGTGGTCAAACGGCCGAATCGGACCAGAAGTTTCCGAGCGCGGAGCGTGCAAACTTTTAATAATTACCCGGTTTAATTGACGTATGTGTACCTCTATCTCTGGAATTCATCAAAATAGTCCCACGAATGATCCTACCGTTGGATAGAGCTTGTCTAGAGGAACATTTTGAGTGGTCAAACGGCCGAATCGGACAGGAAGTTTCCGAGCGCGGAGCGTGCAAACTTTTAATAATTACTCGGTATATTTGACGCGTGTAAATTTTTTTCTCTGGAAATCATCAAAATAGTCCTACGACTGATCCTACCGTTGGATAGAGCTTGTCTAGAGGAACATTTTGAGTGGTCAAACGGCCGAATCGGACCAGAAGTTTCCGAGCGCGGAGGGTGCAAACTTTTAATAATTACCCGGTTTATTTGACGTATGTGTACTTCTATCTCTGGAATTCACCAAAATAGTCCCACGAGTGATCCTACCGTTGGATAGAGCTTGTCTAGAGGAACATTTTGAGTGGTCAAACGGCCGAATCGGACCAGAAGTTTCCGAGCGCGGAGCGTGCAAACTTTTAATAATTACCCGGTTTGTTTGACGTATGTGTAATTCTATCTCTGGAATTCATCAAAATAGGCCACGAATGATCCTACCGTTGGATAGAGCTTGTCTAGAGGAACATTTTGAGTGGTCAAACGGCCGAATCGGACCAGAAGTTTCCGAGCGCGGAGCGTGCAAACTTTTAATAATTACCCGGTTTATTTGACGTATGTGTACCTCTATCTCTGGAATTCATCAAAATAGTCCCACGAATGATCCTACCGTTGGATAGAGCTTGTCTAGAGGAACATTTTGAGTGGTCAAACGGCCGAATCGGACCAGAAGTTTCCGAGCGCGGAGCGTGCAAACTTTTAATAATTACCCGGTTTATTTGACGTATGTGTACTTCTACCTCTGGAATTCATCAAAATATTCCCACGAATGATCCTACCGTTGAATAGAGCTTGTCTAGAGGAACATTTTTAGTGGTCAAACGGCCGAATCGGACCAGAAGTTTCCGAGCGCGGAGCGTGCAAACTTTTATTAATTACTCGGTATATTTGACGTGTGTAAATTTTTTTCTCTGGAATTCACCAAAATAGTCCCACGAATGATCCTACCGTTGGATAGAGTTTGTCAAGAGGAACATTTTGAGTGGTCAAACGGCCGAATCGGACCAGAAGTTTCCGAGCGCGGAGCGTGCAAACTTTTAATAATTACCCGGTTTATTTGACGTATGTGTACCTCTATCTCTGGAATTCATCAAAATAGTCCCACGAATGATCCTACCGTTGGATAGAGCTTGTCTAGAGGAACATTTTGAGTGGTCAAACGGCCGAATCGGACCAGAAGTTTCCGAGCGCGGAGCGTGCAAGCTTTTAATAATTACCCGGTTTGTTTGACGTATGTGTAATTCTATCTCTGGAATTCACCAAAATAGTCCCACGAATGATCCTACCGTTGGATAGAGCTTGTCTAGAGGAACATTTTGAGTGGTCAAACGGCCGAATCCGACAGGAAGTTTCCGAGCGCGGAGCGTGCAAACTTTTAATAATTACCCGGTTTATTTGACGTATGTGTACTTCTATCTCTGGAGTTCATCAAAATATTCCCACGAATGATCCTACCGTTGGATAGAGCTTGTCTAGAGGAACATTTTGAGTGGTCAAACGGCCGAATCCGACAGGAAGTTTCCGAGCGCGGAGCGTGCAAACTTTTAATAATTACCCGGTTTATTTGACGTATGTGTACTTCTATCTCTGGAATTCATCAAAATATTCCCACGAATGATCCTACCGTTGGATAGAGCTTGTCTAGAGGAACATTTTGAGTGGTCAAACGGCCGAATCGGACCAGAAGTTTCCGAGCGCGGAGCGTGCAAACTTTTAATAATTACCCGGTTTATTTGACGTATGTGTACTTCTATCTCTGGAATTCATCAAAATATTCCCACGAATGATCCTACCGTTGGATAGAGCTTGTCTAGAGGAACATTTTGAGTGGTCAAACGGCCGAATCGGACCAGAAGTTTCCGAGCGCGGAGCGTGCAAACTTTTAATAATTACCCGGTTTAATTGACGTATGTGTACCTCTATCTCTGGAATTCATCAAAATAGTCCCACGAATGATCCTACCGTTGGATAGAGCTTGTCTAGAGGAACATTTTGAGTGGTCAAACGGCCGAATCGGACAGGAAGTTTCCGAGCGCGGAGCGTGCAAACTTTTAATAATTACTCGGTATATTTGACGCGTGTAAATTTTTTTCTCTGGAAATCATCAAAATAGTCCTACGACTGATCCTACCGTTGGATAGAGCTTGTCTAGAGGAACATTTTGAGTGGTCAAACGGCCGAATCGGACCAGAAGTTTCCGAGCGCGGAGGGTGCAAACTTTTAATAATTACCCGGTTTATTTGACGTATGTGTACTTCTATCTCTGGAATTCACCAAAATAGTCCCACGAGTGATCCTACCGTTGGATAGAGCTTGTCTAGAGGAACATTTTGAGTGGTCAAACGGCCGAATCGGACCAGAAGTTTCCGAGCGCGGAGCGTGCAAACTTTTAATAATTACCCGGTTTGTTTGACGTATGTGTAATTCTATCTCTGGAATTCATCAAAATAGGCCACGAATGATCCTACCGTTGGATAGAGCTTGTCTAGAGGAACATTTTGAGTGGTCAAACGGCCGAATCGGACCAGAAGTTTCCGAGCGCGGAGCGTGCAAACTTTTAATAATTACCCGGTTTATTTGACGTATGTGTACCTCTATCTCTGGAATTCATCAAAATAGTCCCACGAATGATCCTACCGTTGGATAGAGCTTGTCTAGAGGAACATTTTGAGTGGTCAAACGGCCGAATCGGACCAGAAGTTTCCGAGCGCGGAGCGTGCAAACTTTTAATAATTACCCGGTTTATTTGACGTATGTGTACTTCTACCTCTGGAATTCATCAAAATATTCCCACGAATGATCCTACCGTTGAATAGAGCTTGTCTAGAGGAACATTTTTAGTGGTCAAACGGCCGAATCGGACCAGAAGTTTCCGAGCGCGGAGCGTGCAAACTTTTATTAATTACTCGGTATATTTGACGTGTGTAAATTTTTTTCTCTGGAATTCACCAAAATAGTCCCACGAATGATCCTACCGTTGGATAGAGTTTGTCAAGAGGAACATTTTGAGTGGTCAAACGGCCGAATCGGACCAGAAGTTTCCGAGCGCGGAGCGTGCAAACTTTTAATAATTACCCGGTTTATTTGACGTATGTGTACCTCTATCTCTGGAATTCATCAAAATAGTCCCACGAATGATCCTACCGTTGGATAGAGCTTGTCTAGAGGAACATTTTGAGTGGTCAAACGGCCGAATCGGACCAGAAGTTTCCGAGCGCGGAGCGTGCAAGCTTTTAATAATTACCCGGTTTGTTTGACGTATGTGTAATTCTATCTCTGGAATTCACCAAAATAGTCCCACGAATGATCCTACCGTTGGATAGAGCTTGTCTAGAGGAACATTTTGAGTGGTCAAACGGCCGAATCGGACCAGAAGTTTCCGAGCGCGGAGCGTGCAAACTTTTAATAATTACCCGGTTTATTTGACGTATGTGTACCTCTATCTCTGGAATTCATCAAAATAGTCCCACGAATGATCCTACCGTTGGATAGAGTTTGTCAAGAGGAACATTTTGAGTGGTCAAACGGCCGAATCGGACCAGAAGTTTCCGAGCGCGGAGCGAGCAAACTTTTAATAATTACCCGGTTTGTTTGACGTATGTGTAATTCTATCTCTGGAATTCATCAAAATAGACCACGACTGATCCTACCGTTGGATAGAGCTTGTCTAGAGGAACATTTTGAGTGGTCAAACGGCCGAATCGGGCCAGAAGTTTCCGAGCGCGGAGCGTGCAAACTTTTAATAATTACCCGGTTTATTTGACGTATGTGTAATTCTATCTGTGGAATTCACCAAAATAGTCCCACGAATGATCCTACCGTTGGATAGAGCTTGTCTAGAGGAACATTTTGAGTGGTCAAACGGCCGAATCGGACCAGAAGTTTCCGAGCGCGGAGCGTGCAAACTTTTAATAATTACCCGGTTTATTTGACGTATGTGTACCTCTATCTCTGGAATTCATCAAAATAGTCCCACGAATGATCCTACCGTTGGATAGAGTTTGTCAAGAGGAACATTTTGAGTGGTCAAACGGCCGAATCGGACCAGAAGTTTCCGAGCGCGGAGCGAGCAAACTTTTAATAATTACCCGGTTTGTTTGACGTATGTGTAATTCTATCTCTGGAATTCATCAAAATAGACCACGACTGATCCTACCGTTGGATAGAGTTTGTCTAGAGGAACATTTTGAGTGGTCAAACGGCCGAATCGGACAGGAAGTTTCCGAGCGCGGAGCGTGCAAACTTTTAATAATTACTCGGTATATTTGACGCGTGTAAATTTTTTTCTCTGGAAATCATCAAAATAGTCCTACGACTGATCCTACCGTTGGATAGAGCTTGTCTAGAGGAACATTTTGAGTGGTCAAACGGCCGAATCGGACCAGAAGTTTCCGAGCGCGGAGGGTGCAAACTTTTAATAATTACCCGGTTTATTTGACGTATGTGTACTTCTATCTCTGGAATTCATCAAAAAAGTCCACGACTGATCCTACCGTTGGATAGAGGTTGTCTAGAGGAACATTTTGAGTGGTCAAACGGCCGAATCGGACCAGAAGTTTCCGAGCGCGGAGCGTGCATACTTTTAATAATTACCCGGTTTATTTGACGTATGTGTACCTCTATCTCTGGAATTCATCAAAATAGTCCCACGAATGATCCTACCGTTGGATAGAGCTTGTCTAGAGGAACATTTTGAGTGGTCAAACGGCCGAATCGGACCAGAAGTTTCCGAGCGCGGAGCGTGCAAACTTTTAATAATTACCCGGTTTATTCGACGTATATAAATTTTTTTCTCTGGAATTCACCAAAATAGTCCCACGAATGATCCTACCGTTGGATAGAGCTTGTCTAGAGGAACATTTTGAGTGGTCAAACGGCCGAATCGGACCAGAAGTTTCCGAGCGCGGAGCGTGCATACTTTTAATAATTACCCGGTTTATTTGACGTATGTGTACCTCTATCTCTGGAATTCATCAAAATAGTCCCACGAATGATCCTACCGTTGGATAGAGGTTGTCTAGAGGAACATTTTGAGTGGTCAAACGGCCGAATCGGACCAGAAGTTTCCGAGCGCGGAGCGTGCATACTTTTAATAATTACCCGGTTTATTTGACGTATGTGTACCTCTATCTCAGGAATTCATCAAAATAGTCCCACGAATGATCCTACCGTTGGATAGAGGTTGTCTAGAGGAACATTTTGAGTGGTCAAACGGCCGAATCGGACCAGAAGTTTCCGAGCGCGGAGCGTGCATACTTTTAATAATTACCCGGTTTGTTTGACGTATGTGTAATTCTATCTCTGGAATTCATCAAAATAGACCACGAATGATCCTACCGTTGGATAGAGCTTGTCTAGAGGAACATTTTGAGTGGTCAAACGGCCGAATCGGACAGGAAGTTTCCGACCGCGGAGCGTGCAAACTTTTAATAATTACCCGGTTTGTTTGACGTATGTGTAATTCTATCTCTGGAATTCACCAAAATAGTCCCACGGATGATCCTACCGTTGGATAGAGCTTGTCTAGAGGAACATTTTGAGTGGTCAAACGGCCGAATCCGACAGGAAGTTTCCGAGCGCGGAGCGTGCAAACTTCTAATAATTACCCGGTTTATTTGACGTATGTGTACTTCTATCTCTGGAATTCATCAAAATATTCCCACGAATGATCTTACCGTTGGATAGAGCTTGTCTAGAGGAACATTTTGAGTGGTCAAACGGCCGAATCGGACAGGAAGTTTCCGAGCGCGGAGCGTGCAAACTTTTAATAATTACCCGGTTTGTTTGACGTATGTGTAATTCTATCTCTGGAATTTACCAAAATAGTCCCACGAATGATCCTACCGTTGGATAGAGCTTGTCTAGAGGAACATTTTGAGTGGTCAAACGGCCGAATCCGACAGGAAGTTTCCGAGCGCGGAGCGTGCAAACTTTTAATAATTACCCGGTTTATTTGACGTATGTGTACTTCTATCTCTGGAATGCATCAAAATATTCCCACGAATGATCTTACCGTTGGATAGAGCTTGTCTAGAGGAACATTTTGAGTGGTCAAACGGCCGAATCGGACAGGAAGTTTCCGAGCGCGGAGCGTGCAAACTTTTAATAATTACCCGGTTTGTTTGACGTATGTGTAATTCTATCTCTGGAATTCATCAAAATAGACCACGACTGATCCTACCGTTGGATAGAGTTTGTCTAGAGGAACATTTTGAGTGGTCAAACGGCCGAATCGGACAGGAAGTTTCCGAGCGCGGAGCGTGCAAACTTTTAATAATTACTCGGTATATTTGACGCGTGTAAATTTTTTTCTCTGGAAATCATCAAAATAGTCCTACGACTGATCCTACCGTTGGATAGAGCTTGTCTAGAGGAACATTTTGAGTGGTCAAACGGCCGAATCGGACCAGAAGTTTCCGAGCGCGGAGGGTGCAAACTTTTAATAATTACCCGGTTTATTTGACGTATGTGTACTTCTATCTCTGGAATTCATCAAAAAAGTCCACGACTGATCCTACCGTTGGATAGAGGTTGTCTAGAGGAACATTTTGAGTGGTCAAACGGCCGAATCGGACCAGAAGTTTCCGAGCGCGGAGCGTGCATACTTTTAATAATTACCCGGTTTATTTGACGTATGTGTACCTCTATCTCTGGAATTCATCAAAATAGTCCCACGAATGATCCTACCGTTGGATAGAGCTTGTCTAGAGGAACATTTTGAGTGGTCAAACGGCCGAATCGGACCAGAAGTTTCCGAGCGCGGAGCGTGCAAACTTTTAATAATTACCCGGTTTATTCGACGTATATAAATTTTTTTCTCTGGAATTCACCAAAATAGTCCCACGAATGATCCTACCGTTGGATAGAGCTTGTCTAGAGGAACATTTTGAGTGGTCAAACGGCCGAATCGGACCAGAAGTTTCCGAGCGCGGAGCGTGCATACTTTTAATAATTACCCGGTTTATTTGACGTATGTGTACCTCTATCTCTGGAATTCATCAAAATAGTCCCACGAATGATCCTACCGTTGGATAGAGGTTGTCTAGAGGAACATTTTGAGTGGTCAAACGGCCGAATCGGACCAGAAGTTTCCGAGCGCGGAGCGTGCATACTTTTAATAATTACCCGGTTTATTTGACGTATGTGTACCTCTATCTCAGGAATTCATCAAAATAGTCCCACGAATGATCCTACCGTTGGATAGAGGTTGTCTAGAGGAACATTTTGAGTGGTCAAACGGCCGAATCGGACCAGAAGTTTCCGAGCGCGGAGCGTGCAAACTTTTAATAATTACTCGGTATATTTGACGCGTGTAAATTTTTTTCTCTGGAAATCATCAAAATAGTCCTACGACTGATCCTACCGTTGGATAGAGCTTGTCTAGAGGAACATTTTGAGTGGTCAAACGGCCGAATCGGACCAGAAGTTTCCGAGCGCGGAGCGTGCAAACTTTTAATAATTACCCGGTTTAATTGACGTATGTGTACCTCTATCTCTGGAATTCATCAAAATAGTCCCACGAATGATCCTACCGTTGGATAGAGCTTGTCTAGAGGAACATTTTGAGTGGTCAAACGGCCGAATCGGACAGGAAGTTTCCGAGCGCGGAGCGTGCAAACTTTTAATAATTACTCGGTATATTTGACGCGTGTAAATTTTTTTCTCTGGAAATCATCAAAATAGTCCTACGACTGATCCTACCGTTGGATAGAGCTTGTCTAGAGGAACATTTTGAGTGGTCAAACGGCCGAATCGGACCAGAAGTTTCCGAGCGCGGAGGGTGCAAACTTTTAATAATTACCCGGTTTATTTGACGTATGTGTACTTCTATCTCTGGAATTCATCAAAATAGTCCACGAATGATCCTACCGTTGGATAGAGCTTGTCTAGAGGAACATTTTGAGTGGTCAAACGGCCGAATCGGACCAGAAGTTTCCGAGCGCGGAGCGTGCAAACTTTTAATAATTACCCGGTTTAATTGACGTATGTGTACCTCTATCTCTGGAATTCATCAAAATAGTCCCACGAATGATCCTACCGTTGGATAGAGCTTGTCTAGAGGAACATTTTGAGTGGTCAAACGGCCGAATCGGACAGGAAGTTTCCGAGCGCGGAGCGTGCAAACTTTTAATAATTACTCGGTATATTTGACGCGTGTAAATTTTTTTCTCTGGAAATCATCAAAATAGTCCTACGACTGATCCTACCGTTGGATAGAGCTTGTCTAGAGGAACATTTTGAGTGGTCAAACGGCCGAATCGGACCAGAAGTTTCCGAGCGCGGAGGGTGCAAACTTTTAATAATTACCCGGTTTATTTGACGTATGTGTACTTCTATCTCTGGAATTCATCAAAATAGTCCACGAATGATCCTACCGTTGGATAGAGCTTGTCTAGAGGAACATTTTGAGTGGTCAAACGGCCGAATCGGACCAGAAGTTTCCGAGCGCGGAGCGTGCAAACTTTTAATAATTACCCGGTTTGTTTGACGTATGTGTAATTCTATCTCTGGAATTCATCAAAATAGACC
This sequence comes from Euwallacea similis, assembly GCF_039881205.1. Lineage (NCBI taxonomy): Eukaryota > Metazoa > Arthropoda > Insecta > Coleoptera > Curculionidae > Euwallacea > Euwallacea similis. The sequence continues at coordinate 3,998,120 of NC_089626.1, forward strand.
ACGAATGATCCTACCGTTGGATAGAGCTTGTCTAGAGGAACATTTTGAGTGGTCAAACGGCCGAATCGGACAGGAAGTTTCCGAGCGCGGAGCGTGCAAACTTTTAATAATTACCCGGTTTGTTTGACGTATGTGTAATTCTATCTCTGGAATTCACCAAAATAGTCCCACGAATGATCCTACCGTTGGATAGAGCTTGTCTAGAGGAACATTTTGAGTGGTCAAACGGCCGAATCCGACAGGAAGTTTCCGAGCGCGGAGCGTGCAAACTTTTAATAATTACCCGGTTTGTTTGACGTATGTGTAATTCTATCTCTGGAATTTACCAAAATAGTCCCACGAATGATCCTACCGTTGGATAGAGCTTGTCTAGAGGAACATTTTGAGTGGTCAAACGGCCGAATCCGACAGGAAGTTTCCGAGCGCGGAGCGTGCAAACTTTTAATAATTACCCGGTTTATTTGACGTATGTGTACTTCTACCTCTGGAATTCATCCAAATATTCCCACGAATGATCCTACCGTTGAATAGAACTTGTCTAGAGGAACATTTTTAGTGGTCAAACGGCCGAATCGGACCAGAAGTTTCCGAGCGCGGAGCGTGCAAACTTTTAATAATTACCCGGTTCAATTGACGTATGTGTACCTCTATCTCTGGAATTCATCAAAATAGTCCCACGAATGATCCTACCGTTGGATAGAGCTTGTCTAGAGGAACATTTTGAGTGGTCAAACGGCCGAATCGGACAGGAAGTTTCCGAGCGCGGAGCGTGCAAACTTTTAATAATTACTCGGTATATTTGACGCGTGTAAATTTTTTTCTCTGGAAATCATCAAAATAGTCCTACGACTGATCCTACCGTTGGATAGAGCTTGTCTAGAGGAACATTTTGAGTGGTCAAACGGCCGAATCCGACAGGAAGTTTCCGAGCGCGGAGCGTGCAAACTTTTAATAATTACCCGGTTTATTTGACGTATGTGTACTTCTATCTCTGGAATTCATCAAAATATTCCCACGAATGATCCTACCGTTGGATAGAGCTTGTCTAGAGGAACATTTTGAGTGGTCAAACGGCCGAATCGGACCAGAAGTTTCCGAGCGCGGAGCGTGCAAACTTTTAATAATTACCCGGTTTATTTGACGTATGTGTACTTCTATCTCTGGAATTCATCAAAATATTCCCACGAATGATCCTACCGTTGGATAGAGCTTGTCTAGAGGAACATTTTGAGTGGTCAAACGGCCGAATCGGACCAGAAGTTTCCGAGCGCGGAGCGTGCATACTTTTAATAATTACCCGGTTTATTTGACGTATGTGTACCTCTATCTCTGGAATTCATCAAAATAGTCCCACGAATGATCCTACCGTTGGATAGAGCTTGTCTAGAGGAACATTTTGAGTGGTCAAACGGCCGAATCGGACCAGAAGTTTCCGAGCGCGGAGCGTGCAAACTTTTAATAATTACCCGGTTTATTTGACGTATGTGTACCTCTATCTCTGGAATTCATCAAAATAGTCCCACGAATGATCCTACCGTTGGATAGAGCTTGTCTAGAGGAACATTTTGAGTGGTCAAACGGCCGAATCGGGCCAGAAGTTTCCGAGCGCGGAGCGTGCAAACTTTTAATAATTACCCGGTTTGTTTGACGTATGTGTAATTCTATCTCTGGAATTCACCAAAATAGTCCCACGAATGATCCTACCGTTGTATAGAGCTTGTCTAGAGGAACATTGTGAGTGGTCAAACGGCCGAATCGGACCAGAAGTTTCCGAGCGCGGAGCGTGCAAACTTTTAATAATTACCCGGTTTAATTGACGTATGTGTACCTCTATCTCTGGAATTCATCAAAATAGTCCCACGAATGATCCTACCGTTGGATAGAGCTTGTCTAGAGGAACATTTTGAGTGGTCAAACGGCCGAATCGAACCAGAAGTTTCCGAGCGCGGAGCGTGCAAACTTTTATTAATTACTCGGTATATTTGACGTGTGTAAATTTTTTTCTCTGGAATTCACCAAAATAGTCCCACGAATGATCCTACCGTTGGATAGAGTTTGTCAAGAGGAACATTTTGAGTGGTCAAACGGCCGAATCGGACCAGAAGTTTCCGAGCGCGGAGCGTGCAAACTTTTAATAATTACCCGGTTTATTTGACGTATGTGTACCTCTATCTCTGGAATTCATCAAAATAGTCCCACGAATGATCCTACCGTTGGATAGAGCTTGTCTAGAGGAACATTTTGAGTGGTCAAACGGCCGAATCGGACCAGAAGTTTCCGAGCGCGGAGCGTGCAAACTTTTAATAATTACCCGGTTTATTTGACGTATGTGTACTTCTACCTCTGGAATTCATCAAAATATTCCCACGAATGATCCTACCGTTGAATAGAGCTTGTCTAGAGGAACATTTTTAGTGGTCAAACGGCCGAATCGGACCAGAAGTTTCCGAGCGCGGAGCGTGCAAACTTTTATTAATTACTCGGTATATTTGACGTGTGTAAATTTTTTTCTCTGGAATTCACCAAAATAGTCCCACGAATGATCCTACCGTTGAATAGAGCTTGTCTAGAGGAACATTTTTAGTGGTCAAACGGCCGAATCGGACCAGAAGTTTCCGAGCGCGGAGCGTGCAAACTTTTATTAATTACTCGGTATATTTGACGCGTGTAAATTTTTTTCTCTGGAAATCATCAAAATAGTCCTACGACTGATCCTACCGTTGGATAGAGTTTGTCAAGAGGAACATTTTGAGTGGTCAAACGGCCGAATCGGACCAGAAGTTTCCGAGCGCGGAGCGTGCAAACTTTTAATAATTACCCGGTTTATTTGACGTATGTGTACTTCTATCTCTGGAATTCACCAAAATAGTCCCACGAGTGATCCTACCGTTGGATAGAGCTTGTCTAGAGGAACATTTTGAGTGGTCAAACGGCCGAATCGGACCAGAAGTTTCCGAGCGCGGAGCGTGCAAACTTTTAATAATTACCCGGTTTGTTTGACGTATGTGTAATTCTATCTCTGGAATTCATCAAAATAGGCCACGAATGATCCTACCGTTGGATAGAGCTTGTCTAGAGGAACATTTTGAGTGGTCAAACGGCCGAATCGGACCAGAAGTTTCCGAGCGCGGAGCGTGCAAACTTTTAATAATTACCCGGTTTATTTGACGTATGTGTACCTCTATCTCTGGAATTCATCAAAATAGTCCCACGAATGATCCTACCGTTGGATAGAGCTTGTCTAGAGGAACATTTTGAGTGGTCAAACGGCCGAATCGGACCAGAAGTTTCCGAGCGCGGAGCGTGCAAACTTTTAATAATTACCCGGTTTATTTGACGTATGTGTACTTCTACCTCTGGAATTCATCAAAATATTCCCACGAATGATCCTACCGTTGAATAGAGCTTGTCTAGAGGAACATTTTTAGTGGTCAAACGGCCGAATCGGACCAGAAGTTTCCGAGCGCGGAGCGTGCAAACTTTTATTAATTACTCGGTATATTTGACGTGTGTAAATTTTTTTCTCTGGAATTCACCAAAATAGTCCCACGAATGATCCTACCGTTGGATAGAGTTTGTCAAGAGGAACATTTTGAGTGGTCAAACGGCCGAATCGGACCAGAAGTTTCCGAGCGCGGAGCGTGCAAACTTTTAATAATTACCCGGTTTATTTGACGTATGTGTACCTCTATCTCTGGAATTCATCAAAATAGTCCCACGAATGATCCTACCGTTGGATAGAGCTTGTCTAGAGGAACATTTTGAGTGGTCAAACGGCCGAATCGGACCAGAAGTTTCCGAGCGCGGAGCGTGCAAGCTTTTAATAATTACCCGGTTTGTTTGACGTATGTGTAATTCTATCTCTGGAATTCACCAAAATAGTCCCACGAATGATCCTACCGTTGGATAGAGCTTGTCTAGAGGAACATTTTGAGTGGTCAAACGGCCGAATCGGGCCAGAAGTTTCCGAGCGCGGAGCGTGCAAACTTTTAATAATTACCCGGTTTATTTGACGTATGTGTAATTCTATCGGTGGAATTCACCAAAATAGTCCCACGAATGATCCTACCGTTGGATAGAGCTTGTCTAGAGGAACATTTTGAGTGGTCAAACGGCCGAATCGGACCAGAAGTTTCCGAGCGCGGAGCGTGCAAACTTTTAATAATTACCCGGTTTATTTGACGTATGTGTAATTCTATCTCTGGAATTCATCAAAATAGACCACGACTGATCCTACCGTTGGATAGAGCTTGTCTAGAGGAACATTTTGAGTGGTCAAACGGCCGAATCGGGCCAGAAGTTTCCGAGCGCGGAGCGTGCAAACTTTTAATAATTACCCGGTTTATTTGACGTATGTGTACCTCTATCTCTGGAATTCATCAAAATAGTCCCACGAATGATCCTACCGTTGGATAGAGTTTGTCAAGAGGAACATTTTGAGTGGTCAAACGGCCGAATCGGACCAGAAGTTTCCGAGCGCGGAGCGAGCAAACTTTTAATAATTACCCGGTTTGTTTGACGTATGTGTAATTCTATCTCTGGAATTCATCAAAATAGACCACGACTGATCCTACCGTTGGATAGAGTTTGTCTAGAGGAACATTTTGAGTGGTCAAACGGCCGAATCGGACAGGAAGTTTCCGAGCGCGGAGCGTGCAAACTTTTAATAATTACTCGGTATATTTGACGCGTGTAAATTTTTTTCTCTGGAAATCATCAAAATAGTCCTACGACTGATCCTACCGTTGGATAGAGCTTGTCTAGAGGAACATTTTGAGTGGTCAAACGGCCGAATCGGACCAGAAGTTTCCGAGCGCGGAGGGTGCAAACTTTTAATAATTACCCGGTTTATTTGACGTATGTGTACTTCTATCTCTGGAATTCATCAAAAAAGTCCACGACTGATCCTACCGTTGGATAGAGGTTGTCTAGAGGAACATTTTGAGTGGTCAAACGGCCGAATCGGACCAGAAGTTTCCGAGCGCGGAGCGTGCATACTTTTAATAATTACCCGGTTTATTTGACGTATGTGTACCTCTATCTCTGGAATTCATCAAAATAGTCCCACGAATGATCCTACCGTTGGATAGAGCTTGTCTAGAGGAACATTTTGAGTGGTCAAACGGCCGAATCGGACCAGAAGTTTCCGAGCGCGGAGCGTGCAAACTTTTAATAATTACCCGGTTTATTCGACGTATATAAATTTTTTTCTCTGGAATTCACCAAAATAGTCCCACGAATGATCCTACCGTTGGATAGAGCTTGTCTAGAGGAACATTTTGAGTGGTCAAACGGCCGAATCGGACCAGAAGTTTCCGAGCGCGGAGCGTGCATACTTTTAATAATTACCCGGTTTGTTTGACGTATGTGTAATTCTATCTCTGGAATTCATCAAAATAGACCACGAATGATCCTACCGTTGGATAGAGGTTGTCTAGAGGAACATTTTGAGTGGTCAAACGGCCGAATCGGACCAGAAGTTTCCGAGCGCGGAGCGTGCATACTTTTAATAATTACCCGGTTTGTTTGACGTATGTGTAATTCTATCTCTGGAATTCATCAAAATAGACCACGAATGATCCTACCGTTGGATAGAGCTTGTCTAGAGGAACATTTTGAGTGGTCAAACGGCCGAATCGGACAGGAAGTTTCCGACCGCGGAGCGTGCAAACTTTTAATAATTACCCGGTTTGTTTGACGTATGTGTAATTCTATCTCTGGAATTCACCAAAATAGTCCCACGGATGATCCTACCGTTGGATAGAGCTTGTCTAGAGGAACATTTTGAGTGGTCAAACGGCCGAATCCGACAGGAAGTTTCCGAGCGCGGAGCGTGCAAACTTCTAATAATTACCCGGTTTATTTGACGTATGTGTACTTCTATCTCTGGAATTCATCAAAATATTCCCACGAATGATCTTACCGTTGGATAGAGCTTGTCTAGAGGAACATTTTGAGTGGTCAAACGGCCGAATCGGACAGGAAGTTTCCGAGCGCGGAGCGTGCAAACTTTTAATAATTACCCGGTTTGTTTGACGTATGTGTAATTCTATCTCTGGAATTTACCAAAATAGTCCCACGAATGATCCTACCGTTGGATAGAGCTTGTCTAGAGGAACATTTTGAGTGGTCAAACGGCCGAATCCGACAGGAAGTTTCCGAGCGCGGAGCGTGCAAACTTTTAATAATTACCCGGTTTATTTGACGTATGTGTACTTCTATCTCTGGAATTCATCAAAATATTCCCACGAATGATCCTACCGTTGGATAGAGCTTGTCTAGAGGAACATTTTGAGTGGTCAAACGGCCGAATCGGACCAGAAGTTTCCGAGCGCGGAGCGTGCAAACTTTTAATAATTACCCGGTTCAATTGACGTATGTGTACCTCTATCTCTGGAATTCATCAAAATAGTCCCACGAATGATCCTACCGTTGGATAGAGCTTGTCTAGAGGAACATTTTGAGTGGTCAAACGGCCGAATCGGACAGGAAGTTTCCGAGCGCGGAGCGTGCAAACTTTTAATAATTACTCGGTATATTTGACGCGTGTAAATTTTTTTCTCTGGAAATCATCAAAATAGTCCTACGACTGATCCTACCGTTGGATAGAGCTTGTCTAGAGGAACATTTTGAGTGGTCAAACGGCCGAATCGGACCAGAAGTTTCCGAGCGCGGAGCGTGCAAACTTTTAATAATTACCCGGTTTAATTGACGTATGTGTACCTCTATCTCTGGAATTCATCAAAATAGTCCCACGAATGATCCTACCGTTGGATAGAGCTTGTCTAGAGGAACATTTTGAGTGGTCAAACGGCCGAATCGGACAGGAAGTTTCCGAGCGCGGAGCGTGCAAACTTTTAATAATTACTCGGTATATTTGACGCGTGTAAATTTTTTTCTCTGGAAATCATCAAAATAGTTTTACGACTGATCCTACCGTTGGATAGAGCTTGTCTAGAGGAACATTTTGAGTGGTCAAACGGCCGAATCGGACCAGAAGTTTCCGAGCGCGGAGGGTGCAAACTTTTAATAATTACCCGGTTTATTTGACGTATGTGTACTTCTATCTCTGGAATTCATCAAAATAGTCCACGAATGATCCTACCGTTGGATAGAGCTTGTCTAGAGGAACATTTTGAGTGGTCAAACGGCCGAATCGGACCAGAAGTTTCCGAGCGCGGAGCGTGCAAACTTTTAATAATTACCTGGTTTATTCGACGTATATAAATTTTTTTCTCTGGAATTCACCAAAATAGTCCCACGAGTGATCCTACCGTTGGATAGAGCTTGTCTAGAGGAACATTTTGAGTGGTCAAACGGCCGAATCGGACCAGAAGTTTCCGAGCGCGGAGCGTGCAAACTTTTAATAATTACCCGGTTTGTTTGACGTATGTGTAATTCTATCTCTGGAATTCATCAAAATAGACCACGAATGATCCTACCGTTGGATAGAGCTTGTCTAGAGGAACATTTTGAGTGGTCAAACGGCCGAATCGGACAGGAAGTTTCCGAGCGCGGAGCGTGCAAACTTTTAATAATTACCCGGTTTGTTTGACGTATGTGTAATTCTATCTCTGGAATTCACCAAAATAGTCCCACGAATGATCCTACCGTTGGATAGAGCTTGTCTAGAGGAACATTTTGAGTGGTCAAACGGCCGAATCCGACAGGAAGTTTCCGAGCGCGGAGCGTGCAAACTTTTAATAATTACCCGGTTTATTTGACGTATGTGTACTTCTATCTCTGGAGTTCATCAAAATATTCCCACGAATGATCCTACCGTTGGATAGAGCTTGTCTAGAGGAACATTTTGAGTGGTCAAACGGCCGAATCCGACAGGAAGTTTCCGAGCGCGGAGCGTGCAAACTTTTAATAATTACCCGGTTTATTTGACGTATGTGTACTTCTATCTCTGGAATTCATCAAAATATTCCCACGAATGATCCTACCGTTGGATAGAGCTTGTCTAGAGGAACATTTTGAGTGGTCAAACGGCCGAATCGGACCAGAAGTTTCCGAGCGCGGAGCGTGCAAACTTTTAATAATTACCCGGTTTATTTGACGTATGTGTACTTCTATCTCTGGAATTCATCAAAATATTCCCACGAATGATCCTACCGTTGGATAGAGCTTGTCTAGAGGAACATTTTGAGTGGTCAAACGGCCGAATCGGACCAGAAGTTTCCGAGCGCGGAGCGTGCAAACTTTTAATAATTACCCGGTTTAATTGACGTATGTGTACCTCTATCTCTGGAATTCATCAAAATAGTCCCACGAATGATCCTACCGTTGGATAGAGCTTGTCTAGAGGAACATTTTGAGTGGTCAAACGGCCGAATCGGACAGGAAGTTTCCGAGCGCGGAGCGTGCAAACTTTTAATAATTACTCGGTATATTTGACGCGTGTAAATTTTTTTCTCTGGAAATCATCAAAATAGTCCTACGACTGATCCTACCGTTGGATAGAGCTTGTCTAGAGGAACATTTTGAGTGGTCAAACGGCCGAATCGGACCAGAAGTTTCCGAGCGCGGAGGGTGCAAACTTTTAATAATTACCCGGTTTATTTGACGTATGTGTACTTCTATCTCTGGAATTCACCAAAATAGTCCCACGAGTGATCCTACCGTTGGATAGAGCTTGTCTAGAGGAACATTTTGAGTGGTCAAACGGCCGAATCGGACCAGAAGTTTCCGAGCGCGGAGCGTGCAAACTTTTAATAATTACCCGGTTTGTTTGACGTATGTGTAATTCTATCTCTGGAATTCATCAAAATAGGCCACGAATGATCCTACCGTTGGATAGAGCTTGTCTAGAGGAACATTTTGAGTGGTCAAACGGCCGAATCGGACCAGAAGTTTCCGAGCGCGGAGCGTGCAAACTTTTAATAATTACCCGGTTTATTTGACGTATGTGTACCTCTATCTCTGGAATTCATCAAAATAGTCCCACGAATGATCCTACCGTTGGATAGAGCTTGTCTAGAGGAACATTTTGAGTGGTCAAACGGCCGAATCGGACCAGAAGTTTCCGAGCGCGGAGCGTGCAAACTTTTAATAATTACCCGGTTTATTTGACGTATGTGTACTTCTACCTCTGGAATTCATCAAAATATTCCCACGAATGATCCTACCGTTGAATAGAGCTTGTCTAGAGGAACATTTTTAGTGGTCAAACGGCCGAATCGGACCAGAAGTTTCCGAGCGCGGAGCGTGCAAACTTTTATTAATTACTCGGTATATTTGACGTGTGTAAATTTTTTTCTCTGGAATTCACCAAAATAGTCCCACGAATGATCCTACCGTTGGATAGAGTTTGTCAAGAGGAACATTTTGAGTGGTCAAACGGCCGAATCGGACCAGAAGTTTCCGAGCGCGGAGCGTGCAAACTTTTAATAATTACCCGGTTTATTTGACGTATGTGTACCTCTATCTCTGGAATTCATCAAAATAGTCCCACGAATGATCCTACCGTTGGATAGAGCTTGTCTAGAGGAACATTTTGAGTGGTCAAACGGCCGAATCGGACCAGAAGTTTCCGAGCGCGGAGCGTGCAAGCTTTTAATAATTACCCGGTTTGTTTGACGTATGTGTAATTCTATCTCTGGAATTCACCAAAATAGTCCCACGAATGATCCTACCGTTGGATAGAGCTTGTCTAGAGGAACATTTTGAGTGGTCAAACGGCCGAATCCGACAGGAAGTTTCCGAGCGCGGAGCGTGCAAACTTTTAATAATTACCCGGTTTATTTGACGTATGTGTACTTCTATCTCTGGAGTTCATCAAAATATTCCCACGAATGATCCTACCGTTGGATAGAGCTTGTCTAGAGGAACATTTTGAGTGGTCAAACGGCCGAATCCGACAGGAAGTTTCCGAGCGCGGAGCGTGCAAACTTTTAATAATTACCCGGTTTATTTGACGTATGTGTACTTCTATCTCTGGAATTCATCAAAATATTCCCACGAATGATCCTACCGTTGGATAGAGCTTGTCTAGAGGAACATTTTGAGTGGTCAAACGGCCGAATCGGACCAGAAGTTTCCGAGCGCGGAGCGTGCAAACTTTTAATAATTACCCGGTTTATTTGACGTATGTGTACTTCTATCTCTGGAATTCATCAAAATATTCCCACGAATGATCCTACCGTTGGATAGAGCTTGTCTAGAGGAACATTTTGAGTGGTCAAACGGCCGAATCGGACCAGAAGTTTCCGAGCGCGGAGCGTGCAAACTTTTAATAATTACCCGGTTTAATTGACGTATGTGTACCTCTATCTCTGGAATTCATCAAAATAGTCCCACGAATGATCCTACCGTTGGATAGAGCTTGTCTAGAGGAACATTTTGAGTGGTCAAACGGCCGAATCGGACAGGAAGTTTCCGAGCGCGGAGCGTGCAAACTTTTAATAATTACTCGGTATATTTGACGCGTGTAAATTTTTTTCTCTGGAAATCATCAAAATAGTCCTACGACTGATCCTACCGTTGGATAGAGCTTGTCTAGAGGAACATTTTGAGTGGTCAAACGGCCGAATCGGACCAGAAGTTTCCGAGCGCGGAGGGTGCAAACTTTTAATAATTACCCGGTTTATTTGACGTATGTGTACTTCTATCTCTGGAATTCACCAAAATAGTCCCACGAGTGATCCTACCGTTGGATAGAGCTTGTCTAGAGGAACATTTTGAGTGGTCAAACGGCCGAATCGGACCAGAAGTTTCCGAGCGCGGAGCGTGCAAACTTTTAATAATTACCCGGTTTGTTTGACGTATGTGTAATTCTATCTCTGGAATTCATCAAAATAGGCCACGAATGATCCTACCGTTGGATAGAGCTTGTCTAGAGGAACATTTTGAGTGGTCAAACGGCCGAATCGGACCAGAAGTTTCCGAGCGCGGAGCGTGCAAACTTTTAATAATTACCCGGTTTATTTGACGTATGTGTACCTCTATCTCTGGAATTCATCAAAATAGTCCCACGAATGATCCTACCGTTGGATAGAGCTTGTCTAGAGGAACATTTTGAGTGGTCAAACGGCCGAATCGGACCAGAAGTTTCCGAGCGCGGAGCGTGCAAACTTTTATTAATTACTCGGTATATTTGACGTGTGTAAATTTTTTTCTCTGGAATTCACCAAAATAGTCCCACGAATGATCCTACCGTTGGATAGAGTTTGTCAAGAGGAACATTTTGAGTGGTCAAACGGCCGAATCGGACCAGAAGTTTCCGAGCGCGGAGCGTGCAAACTTTTAATAATTACCCGGTTTATTTGACGTATGTGTACCTCTATCTCTGGAATTCATCAAAATAGTCCCACGAATGATCCTACCGTTGGATAGAGCTTGTCTAGAGGAACATTTTGAGTGGTCAAACGGCCGAATCGGACCAGAAGTTTCCGAGCGCGGAGCGTGCAAGCTTTTAATAATTACCCGGTTTGTTTGACGTATGTGTAATTCTATCTCTGGAATTCACCAAAATAGTCCCACGAATGATCCTACCGTTGGATAGAGCTTGTCTAGAGGAACATTTTGAGTGGTCAAACGGCCGAATCGGACCAGAAGTTTCCGAGCGCGGAGCGTGCAAACTTTTAATAATTACCCGGTTTATTTGACGTATGTGTACCTCTATCTCTGGAATTCATCAAAATAGTCCCACGAATGATCCTACCGTTGGATAGAGTTTGTCAAGAGGAACATTTTGAGTGGTCAAACGGCCGAATCGGACCAGAAGTTTCCGAGCGCGGAGCGAGCAAACTTTTAATAATTACCCGGTTTGTTTGACGTATGTGTAATTCTATCTCTGGAATTCATCAAAATAGACCACGACTGATCCTACCGTTGGATAGAGCTTGTCTAGAGGAACATTTTGAGTGGTCAAACGGCCGAATCGGGCCAGAAGTTTCCGAGCGCGGAGCGTGCAAACTTTTAATAATTACCCGGTTTATTTGACGTATGTGTAATTCTATCTGTGGAATTCACCAAAATAGTCCCACGAATGATCCTACCGTTGGATAGAGCTTGTCTAGAGGAACATTTTGAGTGGTCAAACGGCCGAATCGGACCAGAAGTTTCCGAGCGCGGAGCGTGCAAACTTTTAATAATTACCCGGTTTATTTGACGTATGTGTACCTCTATCTCTGGAATTCATCAAAATAGTCCCACGAATGATCCTACCGTTGGATAGAGTTTGTCAAGAGGAACATTTTGAGTGGTCAAACGGCCGAATCGGACCAGAAGTTTCCGAGCGCGGAGCGAGCAAACTTTTAATAATTACCCGGTTTGTTTGACGTATGTGTAATTCTATCTCTGGAATTCATCAAAATAGACCACGACTGATCCTACCGTTGGATAGAGTTTGTCTAGAGGAACATTTTGAGTGGTCAAACGGCCGAATCGGACAGGAAGTTTCCGAGCGCGGAGCGTGCAAACTTTTAATAATTACTCGGTATATTTGACGCGTGTAAATTTTTTTCTCTGGAAATCATCAAAATAGTCCTACGACTGATCCTACCGTTGGATAGAGCTTGTCTAGAGGAACATTTTGAGTGGTCAAACGGCCGAATCGGACCAGAAGTTTCCGAGCGCGGAGGGTGCAAACTTTTAATAATTACCCGGTTTATTTGACGTATGTGTACTTCTATCTCTGGAATTCATCAAAAAAGTCCACGACTGATCCTACCGTTGGATAGAGGTTGTCTAGAGGAACATTTTGAGTGGTCAAACGGCCGAATCGGACCAGAAGTTTCCGAGCGCGGAGCGTGCATACTTTTAATAATTACCCGGTTTATTTGACGTATGTGTACCTCTATCTCTGGAATTCATCAAAATAGTCCCACGAATGATCCTACCGTTGGATAGAGCTTGTCTAGAGGAACATTTTGAGTGGTCAAACGGCCGAATCGGACCAGAAGTTTCCGAGCGCGGAGCGTGCAAACTTTTAATAATTACCCGGTTTATTCGACGTATATAAATTTTTTTCTCTGGAATTCACCAAAATAGTCCCACGAATGATCCTACCGTTGGATAGAGCTTGTCTAGAGGAACATTTTGAGTGGTCAAACGGCCGAATCGGACCAGAAGTTTCCGAGCGCGGAGCGTGCATACTTTTAATAATTACCCGGTTTATTTGACGTATGTGTACCTCTATCTCTGGAATTCATCAAAATAGTCCCACGAATGATCCTACCGTTGGATAGAGGTTGTCTAGAGGAACATTTTGAGTGGTCAAACGGCCGAATCGGACCAGAAGTTTCCGAGCGCGGAGCGTGCATACTTTTAATAATTACCCGGTTTATTTGACGTATGTGTACCTCTATCTCAGGAATTCATCAAAATAGTCCCACGAATGATCCTACCGTTGGATAGAGGTTGTCTAGAGGAACATTTTGAGTGGTCAAACGGCCGAATCGGACCAGAAGTTTCCGAGCGCGGAGCGTGCATACTTTTAATAATTACCCGGTTTGTTTGACGTATGTGTAATTCTATCTCTGGAATTCATCAAAATAGACCACGAATGATCCTACCGTTGGATAGAGCTTGTCTAGAGGAACATTTTGAGTGGTCAAACGGCCGAATCGGACAGGAAGTTTCCGACCGCGGAGCGTGCAAACTTTTAATAATTACCCGGTTTGTTTGACGTATGTGTAATTCTATCTCTGGAATTCACCAAAATAGTCCCACGGATGATCCTACCGTTGGATAGAGCTTGTCTAGAGGAACATTTTGAGTGGTCAAACGGCCGAATCCGACAGGAAGTTTCCGAGCGCGGAGCGTGCAAACTTCTAATAATTACCCGGTTTATTTGACGTATGTGTACTTCTATCTCTGGAATTCATCAAAATATTCCCACGAATGATCTTACCGTTGGATAGAGCTTGTCTAGAGGAACATTTTGAGTGGTCAAACGGCCGAATCGGACAGGAAGTTTCCGAGCGCGGAGCGTGCAAACTTTTAATAATTACCCGGTTTGTTTGACGTATGTGTAATTCTATCTCTGGAATTTACCAAAATAGTCCCACGAATGATCCTACCGTTGGATAGAGCTTGTCTAGAGGAACATTTTGAGTGGTCAAACGGCCGAATCCGACAGGAAGTTTCCGAGCGCGGAGCGTGCAAACTTTTAATAATTACCCGGTTTATTTGACGTATGTGTACTTCTATCTCTGGAATGCATCAAAATATTCCCACGAATGATCTTACCGTTGGATAGAGCTTGTCTAGAGGAACATTTTGAGTGGTCAAACGGCCGAATCGGACAGGAAGTTTCCGAGCGCGGAGCGTGCAAACTTTTAATAATTACCCGGTTTGTTTGACGTATGTGTAATTCTATCTCTGGAATTCATCAAAATAGACCACGACTGATCCTACCGTTGGATAGAGTTTGTCTAGAGGAACATTTTGAGTGGTCAAACGGCCGAATCGGACAGGAAGTTTCCGAGCGCGGAGCGTGCAAACTTTTAATAATTACTCGGTATATTTGACGCGTGTAAATTTTTTTCTCTGGAAATCATCAAAATAGTCCTACGACTGATCCTACCGTTGGATAGAGCTTGTCTAGAGGAACATTTTGAGTGGTCAAACGGCCGAATCGGACCAGAAGTTTCCGAGCGCGGAGGGTGCAAACTTTTAATAATTACCCGGTTTATTTGACGTATGTGTACTTCTATCTCTGGAATTCATCAAAAAAGTCCACGACTGATCCTACCGTTGGATAGAGGTTGTCTAGAGGAACATTTTGAGTGGTCAAACGGCCGAATCGGACCAGAAGTTTCCGAGCGCGGAGCGTGCATACTTTTAATAATTACCCGGTTTATTTGACGTATGTGTACCTCTATCTCTGGAATTCATCAAAATAGTCCCACGAATGATCCTACCGTTGGATAGAGCTTGTCTAGAGGAACATTTTGAGTGGTCAAACGGCCGAATCGGACCAGAAGTTTCCGAGCGCGGAGCGTGCAAACTTTTAATAATTACCCGGTTTATTCGACGTATATAAATTTTTTTCTCTGGAATTCACCAAAATAGTCCCACGAATGATCCTACCGTTGGATAGAGCTTGTCTAGAGGAACATTTTGAGTGGTCAAACGGCCGAATCGGACCAGAAGTTTCCGAGCGCGGAGCGTGCATACTTTTAATAATTACCCGGTTTATTTGACGTATGTGTACCTCTATCTCTGGAATTCATCAAAATAGTCCCACGAATGATCCTACCGTTGGATAGAGGTTGTCTAGAGGAACATTTTGAGTGGTCAAACGGCCGAATCGGACCAGAAGTTTCCGAGCGCGGAGCGTGCATACTTTTAATAATTACCCGGTTTATTTGACGTATGTGTACCTCTATCTCAGGAATTCATCAAAATAGTCCCACGAATGATCCTACCGTTGGATAGAGGTTGTCTAGAGGAACATTTTGAGTGGTCAAACGGCCGAATCGGACCAGAAGTTTCCGAGCGCGGAGCGTGCATACTTTTAATAATTACCCGGTTTGTTTGACGTATGTGTAATTCTATCTCTGGAATTCATCAAAATAGACCACGAATGATCCTACCGTTGGATAGAGCTTGTCTAGAGGAACATTTTGAGTGGTCAAACGGCCGAATCGGACAGGAAGTTTCCGACCGCGGAGCGTGCAAACTTTTAATAATTACCCGGTTTGTTTGACGTATGTGTAATTCTATCTATGGAATTCACCAAAATAGTCCCACGGATGATCCTACCGTTGGATAGAGCTTGTCTAGAGGAACATTTTGAGTGGTCAAACGGCCGAATCCGACAGGAAGTTTCCGAGCGCGGAGCGTGCAAACTTCTAATAATTACCCGGTTTATTTGACGTATGTGTACTTCTATCTCTGGAATTCATCAAAATATTCCCACGAATGATCTTACCGTTGGATAGAGCTTGTCTAGAGGAACATTTTGAGTGGTCAAACGGCCGAATCGGACAGGAAGTTTCCGAGCGCGGAGCGTGCAAACTTTTAATAATTACCCGGTTTGTTTGACGTATGTGTAATTCTATCTCTGGAATTTACCAAAATAGTCCCACGAATGATCCTACCGTTGGATAGAGCTTGTCTAGAGGAACATTTTGAGTGGTCAAACGGCCGAATCCGACAGGAAGTTTCCGAGCGCGGAGCGTGCAAACTTTTAATAATTACCCGGTTTATTTGACGTATGTGTACTTCTATCTCTGGAATGCATCAAAATATTCCCACGAATGATCCTACCGTTGGATAGAGCTTGTCTAGAGGAACATTTTGAGTGGTCAAACGGCCGAATCGGACCAGAAGTTTCCGAGCGCGGAGCGTGCAAACTTTTAATAATTACCCGGTTCAATTGACGTATGTGTACCTCTATCTCTGGAATTCATCAAAATAGTCCCACGAATGATCCTACCGTTGGATAGAGCTTGTCTAGAGGAACATTTTGAGTGGTCAAACGGCCGAATCGGACAGGAAGTTTCCGAGCGCGGAGCGTGCAAACTTTTAATAATTACTCGGTATATTTGACGCGTGTAAATTTTTTTCTCTGGAAATCATCAAAATAGTCCTACGACTGATCCTACCGTTGGATAGAGCTTGTCTAGAGGAACATTTTGAGTGGTCAAACGGCCGAATCGGACCAGAAGTTTCCGAGCGCGGAGCGTGCAAACTTTTAATAATTACCCGGTTTAATTGACGTATGTGTACCTCTATCTCTGGAATTCATCAAAATAGTCCCACGAATGATCCTACCGTTGGATAGAGCTTGTCTAGAGGAACATTTTGAGTGGTCAAACGGCCGAATCGGACAGGAAGTTTCCGAGCGCGGAGCGTGCAAACTTTTAATAATTACTCGGTATATTTGACGCGTGTAAATTTTTTTCTCTGGAAATCATCAAAATAGTCCTACGACTGATCCTACCGTTGGATAGAGCTTGTCTAGAGGAACATTTTGAGTGGTCAAACGGCCGAATCGGACCAGAAGTTTCCGAGCGCGGAGGGTGCAAACTTTTAATAATTACCCGGTTTATTTGACGTATGTGTACTTCTATCTCTGGAATTCATCAAAATAGTCCACGAATGATCCTACCGTTGGATAGAGCTTGTCTAGAGGAACATTTTGAGTGGTCAAACGGCCGAATCGGACCAGAAGTTTCCGAGCGCGGAGCGTGCAAACTTTTAATAATTACCCGGTTTAATTGACGTATGTGTACCTCTATCTCTGGAATTCATCAAAATAGTCCCACGAATGATCCTACCGTTGGATAGAGCTTGTCTAGAGGAACATTTTGAGTGGTCAAACGGCCGAATCGGACAGGAAGTTTCCGAGCGCGGAGCGTGCAAACTTTTAATAATTACTCGGTATATTTGACGCGTGTAAATTTTTTTCTCTGGAAATCATCAAAATAGTCCTACGACTGATCCTACCGTTGGATAGAGCTTGTCTAGAGGAACATTTTGAGTGGTCAAACGGCCGAATCGGACCAGAAGTTTCCGAGCGCGGAGGGTGCAAACTTTTAATAATTACCCGGTTTATTTGACGTATGTGTACTTCTATCTCTGGAATTCATCAAAATAGTCCACGAATGATCCTACCGTTGGATAGAGCTTGTCTAGAGGAACATTTTGAGTGGTCAAACGGCCGAATCGGACCAGAAGTTTCCGAGCGCGGAGCGTGCAAACTTTTAATAATTACCCGGTTTGTTTGACGTATGTGTAATTCTATCTCTGGAATTCATCAAAATAGACCACGAATGATCCTACCGTTGGATAGAGCTTGTCTAGAGGAACATTTTGAGTGGTCAAACGGCCGAATCGGACAGGAAGTTTCCGAGCGCGGAGCGTGCAAACTTTTAATAATTACCCGGTTTGTTTGACGTATGTGTAATTCTATCTCTGGAATTCACCAAAATAGTCCCACGAATGATCCTACCGTTGGATAGAGCTTGTCTAGAGGAACATTTTGAGTGGTCAAACGGCCGAATCCGACAGGAAGTTTCCGAGCGCGGAGCGTGCAAACTTTTAATAATTACCCGGTTTGTTTGACGTATGTGTAATTCTATCTCTGGAATTTACCAAAATAGTCCCACGAATGATCCTACCGTTGGATAGAGCTTGTCTAGAGGAACATTTTGAGTGGTCAAACGGCCGAATCCGACAGGAAGTTTCCGAGCGCGGAGCGTGCAAACTTTTAATAATTACCCGGTTTATTTGACGTATGTGTACTTCTACCTCTGGAATTCATCCAAATATTCCCACGAATGATCCTACCGTTGGATAGAGGTTGTCTAGAGGAACATTTTGAGTGGTCAAACGGCCGAATCGGACCAGAAGTTTCCGAGCGCGGAGCGTGCATACTTTTAATAATTACCCGGTTTATTTGACGTATGTGTACCTCTATCTCAGGAATTCATCAAAATAGTCCCACGAATGATCCTACCGTTGGATAGAGGTTGTCTAGAGGAACATTTTGAGTGGTCAAACGGCCGAATCGGACCAGAAGTTTCCGAGCGCGGAGCGTGCATACTTTTAATAATTACCCGGTTTGTTTGACGTATGTGTAATTCTATCTCTGGAATTCATCAAAATAGACCACGAATGATCCTACCGTTGGATAGAGCTTGTCTAGAGGAACATTTTGAGTGGTCAAACGGCCGAATCGGACAGGAAGTTTCCGACCGCGGAGCGTGCAAACTTTTAATAATTACCCGGTTTGTTTGACGTATGTGTAATTCTATCTCTGGAATTCACCAAAATAGTCCCACGGATGATCCTACCGTTGGATAGAGCTTGTCTAGAGGAACATTTTGAGTGGTCAAACGGCCGAATCCGACAGGAAGTTTCCGAGCGCGGAGCGTGCAAACTTCTAATAATTACCCGGTTTATTTGACGTATGTGTACTTCTATCTCTGGAATTCATCAAAATATTCCCACGAATGATCTTACCGTTGGATAGAGCTTGTCTAGAGGAACATTTTGAGTGGTCAAACGGCCGAATCGGACAGGAAGTTTCCGAGCGCGGAGCGTGCAAACTTTTAATAATTACCCGGTTTGTTTGACGTATGTGTAATTCTATCTCTGGAATTTACCAAAATAGTCCCACGAATGATCCTACCGTTGGATAGAGCTTGTCTAGAGGAACATTTTGAGTGGTCAAACGGCCGAATCCGACAGGAAGTTTCCGAGCGCGGAGCGTGCAAACTTTTAATAATTACCCGGTTTATTTGACGTATGTGTACTTCTATCTCTGGAATGCATCAAAATATTCCCACGAATGATCTTACCGTTGGATAGAGCTTGTCTAGAGGAACATTTTGAGTGGTCAAACGGCCGAATCGGACAGGAAGTTTCCGAGCGCGGAGCGTGCAAACTTTTAATAATTACCCGGTTTGTTTGACGTATGTGTAATTCTATCTCTGGAATTCATCAAAATAGACCACGACTGATCCTACCGTTGGATAGAGTTTGTCTAGAGGAACATTTTGAGTGGTCAAACGGCCGAATCGGACAGGAAGTTTCCGAGCGCGGAGCGTGCAAACTTTTAATAATTACTCGGTATATTTGACGCGTGTAAATTTTTTTCTCTGGAAATCATCAAAATAGTCCTACGACTGATCCTACCGTTGGATAGAGCTTGTCTAGAGGAACATTTTGAGTGGTCAAACGGCCGAATCGGACCAGAAGTTTCCGAGCGCGGAGGGTGCAAACTTTTAATAATTACCCGGTTTATTTGACGTATGTGTACTTCTATCTCTGGAATTCATCAAAAAAGTCCACGACTGATCCTACCGTTGGATAGAGGTTGTCTAGAGGAACATTTTGAGTGGTCAAACGGCCGAATCGGACCAGAAGTTTCCGAGCGCGGAGCGTGCATACTTTTAATAATTACCCGGTTTATTTGACGTATGTGTACCTCTATCTCTGGAATTCATCAAAATAGTCCCACGAATGATCCTACCGTTGGATAGAGCTTGTCTAGAGGAACATTTTGAGTGGTCAAACGGCCGAATCGGACCAGAAGTTTCCGAGCGCGGAGCGTGCAAACTTTTAATAATTACCCGGTTTATTCGACGTATATAAATTTTTTTCTCTGGAATTCACCAAAATAGTCCCACGAATGATCCTACCGTTGGATAGAGCTTGTCTAGAGGAACATTTTGAGTGGTCAAACGGCCGAATCGGACCAGAAGTTTCCGAGCGCGGAGCGTGCATACTTTTAATAATTACCCGGTTTATTTGACGTATGTGTACCTCTATCTCTGGAATTCATCAAAATAGTCCCACGAATGATCCTACCGTTGGATAGAGGTTGTCTAGAGGAACATTTTGAGTGGTCAAACGGCCGAATCGGACCAGAAGTTTCCGAGCGCGGAGCGTGCATACTTTTAATAATTACCCGGTTTATTTGACGTATGTGTACCTCTATCTCAGGAATTCATCAAAATAGTCCCACGAATGATCCTACCGTTGGATAGAGGTTGTCTAGAGGAACATTTTGAGTGGTCAAACGGCCGAATCGGACCAGAAGTTTCCGAGCGCGGAGCGTGCATACTTTTAATAATTACCCGGTTTGTTTGACGTATGTGTAATTCTATCTCTGGAATTCATCAAAATAGACCACGAATGATCCTACCGTTGGATAGAGCTTGTCTAGAGGAACATTTTGAGTGGTCAAACGGCCGAATCGGACAGGAAGTTTCCGACCGCGGAGCGTGCAAACTTTTAATAATTACCCGGTTTGTTTGACGTATGTGTAATTCTATCTATGGAATTCACCAAAATAGTCCCACGGATGATCCTACCGTTGGATAGAGCTTGTCTAGAGGAACATTTTGAGTGGTCAAACGGCCGAATCCGACAGGAAGTTTCCGAGCGCGGAGCGTGCAAACTTCTAATAATTACCCGGTTTATTTGACGTATGTGTACTTCTATCTCTGGAATTCATCAAAATATTCCCACGAATGATCTTACCGTTGGATAGAGCTTGTCTAGAGGAACATTTTGAGTGGTCAAACGGCCGAATCGGACAGGAAGTTTCCGAGCGCGGAGCGTGCAAACTTTTAATAATTACCCGGTTTGTTTGACGTATGTGTAATTCTATCTCTGGAATTTACCAAAATAGTCCCACGAATGATCCTACCGTTGGATAGAGCTTGTCTAGAGGAACATTTTGAGTGGTCAAACGGCCGAATCCGACAGGAAGTTTCCGAGCGCGGAGCGTGCAAACTTTTAATAATTACCCGGTTTATTTGACGTATGTGTACTTCTATCTCTGGAATGCATCAAAATATTCCCACGAATGATCCTACCGTTGGATAGAGCTTGTCTAGAGGAACATTTTGAGTGGTCAAACGGCCGAATCGGACCAGAAGTTTCCGAGCGCGGAGCGTGCAAACTTTTAATAATTACCCGGTTCAATTGACGTATGTGTACCTCTATCTCTGGAATTCATCAAAATAGTCCCACGAATGATCCTACCGTTGGATAGAGCTTGTCTAGAGGAACATTTTGAGTGGTCAAACGGCCGAATCGGACAGGAAGTTTCCGAGCGCGGAGCGTGCAAACTTTTAATAATTACTCGGTATATTTGACGCGTGTAAATTTTTTTCTCTGGAAATCATCAAAATAGTCCTACGACTGATCCTACCGTTGGATAGAGCTTGTCTAGAGGAACATTTTGAGTGGTCAAACGGCCGAATCGGACCAGAAGTTTCCGAGCGCGGAGCGTGCAAACTTTTAATAATTACCCGGTTTAATTGACGTATGTGTACCTCTATCTCTGGAATTCATCAAAATAGTCCCACGAATGATCCTACCGTTGGATAGAGCTTGTCTAGAGGAACATTTTGAGTGGTCAAACGGCCGAATCGGACAGGAAGTTTCCGAGCGCGGAGCGTGCAAACTTTTAATAATTACTCGGTATATTTGACGCGTGTAAATTTTTTTCTCTGGAAATCATCAAAATAGTCCTACGACTGATCCTACCGTTGGATAGAGCTTGTCTAGAGGAACATTTTGAGTGGTCAAACGGCCGAATCGGACCAGAAGTTTCCGAGCGCGGAGGGTGCAAACTTTTAATAATTACCCGGTTTATTTGACGTATGTGTACTTCTATCTCTGGAATTCATCAAAATAGTCCACGAATGATCCTACCGTTGGATAGAGCTTGTCTAGAGGAACATTTTGAGTGGTCAAACGGCCGAATCGGACCAGAAGTTTCCGAGCGCGGAGCGTGCAAACTTTTAATAATTACCCGGTTTAATTGACGTATGTGTACCTCTATCTCTGGAATTCATCAAAATAGTCCCACGAATGATCCTACCGTTGGATAGAGCTTGTCTAGAGGAACATTTTGAGTGGTCAAACGGCCGAATCGGACAGGAAGTTTCCGAGCGCGGAGCGTGCAAACTTTTAATAATTACTCGGTATATTTGACGCGTGTAAATTTTTTTCTCTGGAAATCATCAAAATAGTCCTACGACTGATCCTACCGTTGGATAGAGCTTGTCTAGAGGAACATTTTGAGTGGTCAAACGGCCGAATCGGACCAGAAGTTTCCGAGCGCGGAGGGTGCAAACTTTTAATAATTACCCGGTTTATTTGACGTATGTGTACTTCTATCTCTGGAATTCATCAAAATAGTCCACGAATGATCCTACCGTTGGATAGAGCTTGTCTAGAGGAACATTTTGAGTGGTCAAACGGCCGAATCGGACCAGAAGTTTCCGAGCGCGGAGCGTGCAAACTTTTAATAATTACCCGGTTTGTTTGACGTATGTGTAATTCTATCTCTGGAATTCATCAAAATAGACCACGAATGATCCTACCGTTGGATAGAGCTTGTCTAGAGGAACATTTTGAGTGGTCAAACGGCCGAATCGGACAGGAAGTTTCCGAGCGCGGAGCGTGCAAACTTTTAATAATTACCCGGTTTGTTTGACGTATGTGTAATTCTATCTCTGGAATTCACCAAAATAGTCCCACGAATGATCCTACCGTTGGATAGAGCTTGTCTAGAGGAACATTTTGAGTGGTCAAACGGCCGAATCCGACAGGAAGTTTCCGAGCGCGGAGCGTGCAAACTTTTAATAATTACCCGGTTTGTTTGACGTATGTGTAATTCTATCTCTGGAATTTACCAAAATAGTCCCACGAATGATCCTACCGTTGGATAGAGCTTGTCTAGAGGAACATTTTGAGTGGTCAAACGGCCGAATCCGACAGGAAGTTTCCGAGCGCGGAGCGTGCAAACTTTTAATAATTACCCGGTTTATTTGACGTATGTGTACTTCTACCTCTGGAATTCATCCAAATATTCCCACGAATGATCCTACCGTTGAATAGAACTTGTCTAGAGGAACATTTTTAGTGGTCAAACGGCCGAATCGGACCAGAAGTTTCCGAGCGCGGAGCGTGCAAACTTTTAATAATTACCCGGTTCAATTGACGTATGTGTACCTCTATCTCTGGAATTCATCAAAATAGTCCCACGAATGATCCTACCGTTGGATAGAGCTTGTCTAGAGGAACATTTTGAGTGGTCAAACGGCCGAATCGGACAGGAAGTTTCCGAGCGCGGAGCGTGCAAACTTTTAATAATTACTCGGTATATTTGACGCGTGTAAATTTTTTTCTCTGGAAATCATCAAAATAGTCCTACGACTGATCCTACCGTTGGATAGAGCTTGTCTAGAGGAACATTTTGAGTGGTCAAACGGCCGAATCCGACAGGAAGTTTCCGAGCGCGGAGCGTGCAAACTTTTAATAATTACCCGGTTTATTTGACGTATGTGTACTTCTATCTCTGGAATTCATCAAAATATTCCCACGAATGATCCTACCGTTGGATAGAGCTTGTCTAGAGGAACATTTTGAGTGGTCAAACGGCCGAATCGGACCAGAAGTTTCCGAGCGCGGAGCGTGCAAACTTTTAATAATTACCCGGTTTATTTGACGTATGTGTACTTCTATCTCTGGAATTCATCAAAATATTCCCACGAATGATCCTACCGTTGGATAGAGCTTGTCTAGAGGAACATTTTGAGTGGTCAAACGGCCGAATCGGACCAGAAGTTTCCGAGCGCGGAGCGTGCATACTTTTAATAATTACCCGGTTTATTTGACGTATGTGTACCTCTATCTCTGGAATTCATCAAAATAGTCCCACGAATGATCCTACCGTTGGATAGAGCTTGTCTAGAGGAACATTTTGAGTGGTCAAACGGCCGAATCGGACCAGAAGTTTCCGAGCGCGGAGCGTGCAAACTTTTAATAATTACCCGGTTTATTTGACGTATGTGTACCTCTATCTCTGGAATTCATCAAAATAGTCCCACGAATGATCCTACCGTTGGATAGAGCTTGTCTAGAGGAACATTTTGAGTGGTCAAACGGCCGAATCGGGCCAGAAGTTTCCGAGCGCGGAGCGTGCAAACTTTTAATAATTACCCGGTTTGTTTGACGTATGTGTAATTCTATCTCTGGAATTCACCAAAATAGTCCCACGAATGATCCTACCGTTGTATAGAGCTTGTCTAGAGGAACATTGTGAGTGGTCAAACGGCCGAATCGGACCAGAAGTTTCCGAGCGCGGAGCGTGCAAACTTTTAATAATTACCCGGTTTAATTGACGTATGTGTACCTCTATCTCTGGAATTCATCAAAATAGTCCCACGAATGATCCTACCGTTGGATAGAGCTTGTCTAGAGGAACATTTTGAGTGGTCAAACGGCCGAATCGAACCAGAAGTTTCCGAGCGCGGAGCGTGCAAACTTTTATTAATTACTCGGTATATTTGACGTGTGTAAATTTTTTTCTCTGGAATTCACCAAAATAGTCCCACGAATGATCCTACCGTTGGATAGAGTTTGTCAAGAGGAACATTTTGAGTGGTCAAACGGCCGAATCGGACCAGAAGTTTCCGAGCGCGGAGCGTGCAAACTTTTAATAATTACCCGGTTTATTTGACGTATGTGTACCTCTATCTCTGGAATTCATCAAAATAGTCCCACGAATGATCCTACCGTTGGATAGAGCTTGTCTAGAGGAACATTTTGAGTGGTCAAACGGCCGAATCGGACCAGAAGTTTCCGAGCGCGGAGCGTGCAAACTTTTAATAATTACCCGGTTTATTTGACGTATGTGTACTTCTACCTCTGGAATTCATCAAAATATTCCCACGAATGATCCTACCGTTGAATAGAGCTTGTCTAGAGGAACATTTTTAGTGGTCAAACGGCCGAATCGGACCAGAAGTTTCCGAGCGCGGAGCGTGCAAACTTTTATTAATTACTCGGTATATTTGACGTGTGTAAATTTTTTTCTCTGGAATTCACCAAAATAGTCCCACGAATGATCCTACCGTTGAATAGAGCTTGTCTAGAGGAACATTTTTAGTGGTCAAACGGCCGAATCGGACCAGAAGTTTCCGAGCGCGGAGCGTGCAAACTTTTATTAATTACTCGGTATATTTGACGTGTGTAAATTTTTTTCTCTGGAATTCACCAAAATAGTCCCACGAATGATCCTACCGTTGGATAGAGTTTGTCAAGAGGAACATTTTGAGTGGTCAAACGGCCGAATCGGACCAGAAGTTTCCGAGCGCGGAGCGTGCAAACTTTTAATAATTACCCGGTTTGTTTGACGTATGTGTAATTCTATCTCTGGAATTCACCAAAATAGTCCCACGAATGATCCTACCGTTGGATAGAGGTTGTCTAGAGGAACATTTTGAGTGGTCAAACGGCCGAATCGGACCAGAAGTTTCCGAGCGCGGAGCGTGCATACTTTTAATAATTACCCGGTTTATTTGACGTATGTGTACCTCTATCTCTGGAATTCATCAAAATAGTCCCACGAATGATCCTACCGTTGGATAGAGCTTGTCTAGAGGAACATTTTGAGTGGTCAAACGGCCGAATCGGACAGGAAGTTTCCGAGCGCGGAGGGTGCAAACTTTTAATAATTACCCGGTTCAATTGACGTATGTGTACCTCTATCTCTGGAATTCATCAAAATAGTCCTACGACTGATCCTACCGTTGGATAGAGCTTGTCTAGAGGAACATTTTGAGTGGTCAAACGGCCGAATCGGACCAGAAGTTTCCGAGCGCGGAGGGTGCAAACTTTTAATAATTACCCGGTTTGTTTGACGTATGTGTAATTCTATCTCTGGAATTCACCAAAATAGTCCCACGAGTGATCCTACCGTTGGATAGAGCTTGTCTAGAGGAACATTTTGAGTGGTCAAACGGCCGAATCGGACCAGAAGTTTCCGAGCGCGGAGCGTGCAAACTTTTAATAATTACCCGGTTTATTTGACGTATGTGTACTTCTACCTCTGGAATTCATCAAAATATTCCCACGAATGATCCTACCGTTGAATAGAGCTTGTCTAGAGGAACATTTTTAGTGGTCAAACGGCCGAATCGGACCAGAAGTTTCCGAGCGCGGAGCGTGCAAACTTTTATTAATTACTCGGTATATTTGACGTGTGTAAATTTTTTTCTCTGGAATTCACCAAAATAGTCCCACGAATGATCCTACCGTTGGATAGAGTTTGTCAAGAGGAACATTTTGAGTGGTCAAACGGCCGAATCGGACCAGAAGTTTCCGAGCGCGGAGCGTGCAAACTTTTAATAATTACCCGGTTTATTTGACGTATGTGTACTTCTATCTCTGGAATTCATCAAAATATTCCCACGAATGATCCTACCGTTGGATAGAGCTTGTCTAGAGGAACATTTTGAGTGGTCAAACGGCCGAATCCGACAGGAAGTTTCCGAGCGCGGAGCGTGCAAACTTTTAATAATTACCCGGTTTATTTGACGTATGTGTACTTCTATCTCTGGAATTCATCAAAATAGTCCCACGAATGATCCTACCGTTGGATAGAGCTTGTCTAGAGGAACATTTTGAGTGGTCAAACGGCCGAATCGGACCAGAAGTTTCCGAGCGCGGAGCGTGCATACTTTTAATAATTACCCGGTTTGTTTGACGTATGTGTAATTCTATCTCTGGAATTCACCAAAATAGTCCCACGAATGATCCTACCGTTGGATAGAGCTTGTCTAGAGGAACATTTTGAGTGGTCAAACGGCCGAATCGGACCAGAAGTTTCCGAGCGCGGAGCGTGCAAACTTTTAATAATTACCCGGTTTATTTGACGTATGTGTACCTCTATCTCTGGAATTCATCAAAATAGTCCCACGAATGATCCTACCGTTGGATAGAGCTTGTCTAGAGGAACATTTTGAGTGGTCAAACGGCCGAATCGGACCAGAAGTTTCCGAGCGCGGAGCGTGCAAACTTTTAATAATTACCCGGTTTATTTGACGTATGTGTACCTCTATCTCTGGAATTCATCAAAATAGTCCCACGAATGATCCTACCGTTGGATAGAGCTTGTCTAGAGGAACATTTTGAGTGGTCAAACGGCCGAATCGGACCAGAAGTTTCCGAGCGCGGAGCGTGCAAACTTTTAATAATTACCCGGTTTATTCGACGTATGTAAATTTTTTTCTCTGGAATTCACCAAAATAGTCCCACGAATGATCCTACCGTTGGATAGAGTTTGTCAAGAGGAACATTTTGAGTGGTCAAACGGCCGAATCGGACCAGAAGTTTCCGAGCGCGGAGCGTGCAAACTTTTAATAATTACCCGGTTTGTTTGAAGTATGTGTAATTCTATCTCTGGAATTCATCAAAATAGACCACGACTGATCCTACCGTTGGATAGAGTTTGTCTAGAGGAACATTTTGAGTGGTCAAACGGCCGAATCGGACAGGAAGTTTCCGAGCGCGGAGCGTGCAAACTTTTAATAATTACCCGGTTTGTTTGACGTATGTGTAATTCTATCTCTGGAATTCACCAAAATAGTCCCACGAATGATCCTACCGTTGGATAGAGGTTGTCTAGAGGAACATTTTGAGTGGTCAAACGGCCGAATCGGACCAGAAGTTTCCGAGCGCGGAGCGTGCATACTTTTAATAATTACCCGGTTTATTTGACGTATGTGTACCTCTATCTCTGGAATTCATCAAAATAGTCCCACGAATGATCCTACCGTTGGATAGAGCTTGTCTAGAGGAACATTTTGAGTGGTCAAACGGCCGAATCGGGCCAGAAGTTTCCGAGCGCGGAGCGTGCAAACTTTTAATAATTACCCGGTTTATTCGACGTATGTAAATTTTTTTCTCTGGAATTCACCAAAATAGTCCCACGAATGATCCTACCGTTGGATAGAGTTTGTCAAGAGGAACATTTTGAGTGGTCAAACGGCCGAATCGGACCAGAAGTTTCCGAGCGCGGAGCGTGCAAACTTTTAATAATTACCCGGTTTGTTTGACGTATGTGTAATTCTATCTCTGGAATTCATCAAAATAGACCACGACTGATCCTACCGTTGGATAGAGTTTGTCTAGAGGAACATTTTGAGTGGTCAAACGGCCGAATCGGACAGGAAGTTTCCGAGCGCGGAGCGTGCAAACTTTTAATAATTACTCGGTATATTTGACGCGTGTAAATTTTTTTCTCTGGAAATCATCAAAATAGTCCTACGACTGATCCTACCGTTGGATAGAGCTTGTCTAGAGGAACATTTTGAGTGGTCAAACGGCCGAATCGGACCAGAAGTTTCCGAGCGCGGAGCGTGCAAACTTTTAATAATTACCCGGTTTAATTGACGTATGTGTACCTCTATCTCTGGAATTCATCAAAATAGTCCCACGAATGATCCTACCGTTGGATAGAGCTTGTCTAGAGGAACATTTTGAGTGGTCAAACGGCCGAATCGGACAGGAAGTTTCCGAGCGCGGAGCGTGCAAACTTTTAATAATTACTCGGTATATTTGACGCGTGTAAATTTTTTTCTCTGGAAATCATCAAAATAGTCCTACGACTGATCCTACCGTTGGATAGAGCTTGTCTAGAGGAACATTTTGAGTGGTCAAACGGCCGAATCGGACCAGAAGTTTCCGAGCGCGGAGGGTGCAAACTTTTAATAATTACCCGGTTTGTTTGACGTATGTGTAATTCTATCTCTGGAATTCACCAAAATAGTCCCACGAGTGATCCTACCGTTGGATAGAGCTTGTCTAGAGGAACATTTTGAGTGGTCAAACGGCCGAATCGGACAGGAAGTTTCCGAGCGCGGAGCGTGCAAACTTTTAATAATTACCCGGTTTGTTTGACGTATGTGTAATTCTATCTCTGGAATTCACCAAAATAGTCCCACGAATGATCCTACCGTTGGATAGAGCTTGTCTAGAGGAACATTTTGAGTGGTCAAACGGCCGAATCCGACAGGAAGTTTCCGAGCGCGGAGCGTGCAAACTTTTAATAATTACCCGGTTTATTTGACGTATGTGTACTTCTATCTCTGGAATTCATCAAAATATTCCCACGAATGATCCTACCGTTGGATAGAGCTTGTCTAGAGGAACATTTTGAGTGGTCAAACGGCCGAATCGGACCAGAAGTTTCCGAGCGCGGAGCGTGCAAACTTTTAATAATTACCCGGTTTAATTGACGTATGTGTACCTCTATCTCTGGAATTCATCAAAATAGTCCCACGAATGATCCTACCGTTGGATAGAGCTTGTCTAGAGGAACATTTTGAGTGGTCAAACGGCCGAATCGGACCAGAAGTTTCCGAGCGCGGAGCGTGCAAACTTTTATTAATTACTCGGTATATTTGACGTGTGTAAATTTTTTTCTCTGGAATTCACCAAAATAGTCCCACGAATGATCCTACCGTTGGATAGAGTTTGTCAAGAGGAACATTTTGAGTGGTCAAACGGCCGAATCGGACCAGAAGTTTCCGAGCGCGGAGCGTGCAAACTTTTAATAATTACCCGGTTTATTTGACGTATGTGTACCTCTATCTCTGGAATTCATCAAAATAGTCCCACGAATGATCCTACCGTTGGATAGAGCTTGTCTAGAGGAACATTTTGAGTGGTCAAACGGCCGAATCGGACCAGAAGTTTCCGAGCGCGGAGCGTGCAAACTTTTAATAATTACCCGGTTTATTTGACGTATGTGTACTTCTACCTCTGGAATTCATCAAAATATTCCCACGAATGATCCTACCGTTGGATAGAGCTTGTCTAGAGGAACATTTTTAGTGGTCAAACGGCCGAATCGGACCAGAAGTTTCCGAGCGCGGAGCGTGCAAACTTTTATTAATTACTCGGTATATTTGACGTGTGTAAATTTTTTTCTCTGGAATTCACCAAAATAGTCCCACGAATGATCCTACCGTTGGATAGAGTTTGTCAAGAGGAACATTTTTAGTGGTCAAACGGCCGAATCGGACCAGAAGTTTCCGAGCGCGGAGCGTGCAAACTTTTATTAATTACTCGGTATATTTGACGTGTGTAAATTTTTTTCTCTGGAATTCACCAAAATAGTCCCACGAATGATCCTACCGTTGGATAGAGTTTGTCAAGAGGAACATTTTGAGTGGTCAAACGGCCGAATCGGACCAGAAGTTTCCGAGCGCGGAGCGTGCAAACTTTTAATAATTACCCGGTTTATTTGACGTATGTGTACTTCTACCTCTGGAATTCATCAAAATATTCCCACGAATGATCCTACCGTTGGATAGAGCTTGTCTAGAGGAACATTTTTAGTGGTCAAACGGCCGAATCGGACCAGAAGTTTCCGAGCGCGGAGCGTGCAAACTTTTAATAATTACCCGGTTTATTTGACGTATGTGTACCTCTATCTCTGGAATTCATCAAAATAGTCCCACGAATGATCCTACCGTTGGATAGAGCTTGTCTAGAGGAACATTTTGAGTGGTCAAACGGCCGAATCGGACCAGAAGTTTCCGAGCGCGGAGCGTGCAAACTTTTAATAATTACCCGGTTTAATTGACGTATGTGTACCTCTATCTCTGGAATTCATCAAAATAGTCCCACGAATGATCCTACCGTTGGATAGAGCTTGTCTAGAGGAACATTTTGAGTGGTCAAACGGCCGAATCGGACAGGAAGTTTCCGAGCGCGGAGCGTGCAAACTTTTAATAATTACTCGGTATATTTGACGCGTGTAAATTTTTTTCTCTGGAAATCATCAAAATAGTCCTACGACTGATCCTACCGTTGGATAGAGCTTGTCTAGAGGAACATTTTGAGTGGTCAAACGGCCGAATCGGACCAGAAGTTTCCGAGCGCGGAGGGTGCAAACTTTTAATAATTACCCGGTTTATTTGACGTATGTGTACTTCTATCTCTGGAATTCATCAAAATAGTCCACGAATGATCCTACCGTTGGATAGAGCTTGTCTAGAGGAACATTTTGAGTGGTCAAACGGCCGAATCGGACCAGAAGTTTCCGAGCGCGGAGCGTGCAAACTTTTAATTATTACCCGGTTTAATTGACGTATGTGTACCTCTATCTCTGGAATTCATCAAAATAGTCCCACGAATGATCCTACCGTTGGATAGAGCTTGTCTAGAGGAACATTTTGAGTGGTCAAACGGCCGAATCGGACCAGAAGTTTCCGAGCGCGGAGCGTGCAAACTTTTATTAATTACTCGGTATATTTGACGTGTGTAAATTTTTTTCTCTGGAATTCACCAAAATAGTCCCACGAATGATCCTACCGTTGGATAGAGTTTGTCAAGAGGAACATTTTGAGTGGTCAAACGGCCGAATCGGACCAGAAGTTTCCGAGCGCGGAGCGTGCAAACTTTTAATAATTACCCGGTTTATTTGACGTATGTGTACCTCTATCTCTGGAATTCATCAAAATAGTCCCACGAATGATCCTACCGTTGGATAGAGCTTGTCTAGAGGAACATTTTGAGTGGTCAAACGGCCGAATCGGACCAGAAGTTTCCGAGCGCGGAGCGTGCAAACTTTTAATAATTACCCGGTTTATTTGACGTATGTGTACTTCTACCTCTGGAATTCATCAAAATATTCCCACGAATGATCCTACCGTTGGATAGAGCTTGTCTAGAGGAACATTTTTAGTGGTCAAACGGCCGAATCGGACCAGAAGTTTCCGAGCGCGGAGCGTGCAAACTTTTATTAATTACTCGGTATATTTGACGTGTGTAAATTTTTTTCTCTGGAATTCACCAAAATAGTCCCACGAATGATCCTACCGTTGGATAGAGTTTGTCAAGAGGAACATTTTTAGTGGTCAAACGGCCGAATCGGACCAGAAGTTTCCGAGCGCGGAGCGTGCAAACTTTTATTAATTACTCGGTATATTTGACGTGTGTAAATTTTTTTCTCTGGAATTCACCAAAATAGTCCCACGAATGATCCTACCGTTGGATAGAGTTTGTCAAGAGGAACATTTTGAGTGGTCAAACGGCCGAATCGGACCAGAAGTTTCCGAGCGCGGAGCGTGCAAACTTTTAATAATTACCCGGTTTATTTGACGTATGTGTACTTCTACCTCTGGAATTCATCAAAATATTCCCACGAATGATCCTACCGTTGGATAGAGCTTGTCTAGAGGAACATTTTTAGTGGTCAAACGGCCGAATCGGACCAGAAGTTTCCGAGCGCGGAGCGTGCAAACTTTTAATAATTACCCGGTTTATTTGACGTATGTGTACCTCTATCTCTGGAATTCATCAAAATAGTCCCACGAATGATCCTACCGTTGGATAGAGCTTGTCTAGAGGAACATTTTGAGTGGTCAAACGGCCGAATCGGACCAGAAGTTTCCGAGCGCGGAGCGTGCAAACTTTTAATAATTACCCGGTTTAATTGACGTATGTGTACCTCTATCTCTGGAATTCATCAAAATAGTCCCACGAATGATCCTACCGTTGGATAGAGCTTGTCTAGAGGAACATTTTGAGTGGTCAAACGGCCGAATCGGACAGGAAGTTTCCGAGCGCGGAGCGTGCAAACTTTTAATAATTACTCGGTATATTTGACGCGTGTAAATTTTTTTCTCTGGAAATCATCAAAATAGTCCTACGACTGATCCTACCGTTGGATAGAGCTTGTCTAGAGGAACATTTTGAGTGGTCAAACGGCCGAATCGGACCAGAAGTTTCCGAGCGCGGAGGGTGCAAACTTTTAATAATTACCCGGTTTATTTGACGTATGTGTACTTCTATCTCTGGAATTCATCAAAATAGTCCACGAATGATCCTACCGTTGGATAGAGCTTGTCTAGAGGAACATTTTGAGTGGTCAAACGGCCGAATCGGACCAGAAGTTTCCGAGCGCGGAGCGTGCAAACTTTTAATAATTACCCGGTTTATTCGACGTATATAAATTTTTTTCTCTGGAATTCACCAAAATAGTCCCACGAATGATCCTACCGTTGGATAGAGCTTGTCTAGAGGAACATTTTGAGTGGTCAAACGGCCGAATCGGACCAGAAGTTTCCGAGCGCGGAGCGTGCAAACTTTTAATAATTACCCGGTTTGTTTGACGTATGTGTAATTCTATCTCTGGAATTCATCAAAATAGACCACGAATGATCCTACCGTTGGATAGAGCTTGTCTAGAGGAACATTTTGAGTGGTCAAACGGCCGAATCGGACAGGAAGTTTCCGAGCGCGGAGCGTGCAAACTTTTAATAATTACCCGGTTTGTTTGACGTATGTGTAATTCTATCTCTGGAATTCACCAAAATAGTCCCACGAATGATCCTACCGTTGGATAGAGCTTGTCTAGAGGAACATTTTGAGTGGTCAAACGGCCCAATCCGACAGGAAGTTTCCGAGCGCGGAGCGTGCAAACTTTTAATAATTACCCGGTTTATTTGACGTATGTGTACTTCTATCTCTGGAATTCATCAAAATATTCCCACGAATGATCCTGCCGTTGGATAGAGCTTGTCTAGAGGAACATTTTGAGTGGTCAAACGGCCGAATCGGACCAGAAGTTTCCGAGCGCGGAGCGTGCAAACTTTTAATAATTACCCGGTTTGTTTGACGTATGTGTAATTCTATCTCTGGAATTCACCAAAATAGTCCCACGAATGATCCTACCGTTGGATAGAGCTTGTCTAGAGGAACATTTTGAGTGGTCAAACGGCCGAATCCGACAGGAAGTTTCCGAGCGCGGAGCGTGCAAACTTTTAATAATTACCCGGTTTATTTGACGTATGTGTACTTCTATCTCTGGAATTCATCAAAATATTCCCACGAATGATCCTACCGTTGGATAGAGCTTGTCTAGAGGAACATTTTGAGTGGTCAAACGGCCGAATCGGACCAGAAGTTTCCGAGCGCGGAGCGTGCAAACTTTTAATAATTACCCGGTTTATTTGACGTATGTGTACTTCTATCTCTGGAATTCATCAAAATAGTCCCACGAATGATCCTACCGTTGGATAGAGCTTGTCTAGAGGAACATTTTGAGTGGTCAAACGGCCGAATCCGACAGGAAGTTTCCGAGCGCGGAGCGTGCAAACTTTTAATAATTACCCGGTTTATTTGACGTATGTGTACTTCTATCTCTGGAATTCATCAAAATATTCCCACGAATGATCCTACCGTTGGATAGAGCTTGTCTAGAGGAACATTTTGAGTGGTCAAACGGCCGAATCGGACCAGAAGTTTCCGAGCGCGGAGCGTGCAAACTTTTAATAATTACCCGGTTTGTTTGACGTATGTGTAATTCTATCTCTGGAATTCACCAAAATAGTCCCACGAATGATCCTACCGTTGGATAGAGCTTGTCTAGAGGAACATTTTGAGTGGTCAAACGGCCGAATCCGACGGGAAGTTTCCGAGCGCGGAGCGTGCAAACTTTTAATAATTACCCGGTTTATTTGACGTATGTGTACTTCTATCTCTGGAATTCATCAAAATATTCCCACGAATGATCCTACCGTTGGATAGAGCTTGTCTAGAGGAACATTTTGAGTGGTCAAACGGCCGAATCGGACCAGAAGTTTCCGAGCGCGGAGCGTGCAAACTTTTAATAATTACCCGGTTTGTTTGACGTATGTGTAATTCTATCTCTGGAATTCACCAAAATAGTCCCACGAATGATCCTACCGTTGGATAGAGCTTGTCTAGAGGAACATTTTGAGTGGTCAAACGGCCGAATCCGACAGGAAGTTTCCGAGCGCGGAGCGTGCAAACTTTTAATAATTACCCGGTTTATTCGACGTATATAAATTTTTTTCTCTGGAATTCACCAAAATAGTCCCACGAATGATCCTACCGTTGGATAGAGCTTGTCTAGAGGAACATTTTGAGTGGTCAAACGGCCGAATCGGACCAGAAGTTTCCGAGCGCGGAGCGTGCAAACTTTTAATAATTACCCGGTTTATTTGACGTATGTGTACTTCTATCTCTGGAATTCATCAAAATATTCCCACGAATGATCCTACCGTTGGATAGAGCTTGTCTAGAGGAACATTTTGAGTGGTCAAACGGCCGAATCGGACCAGAAGTTTCCGAGCGCGGAGCGTGCAAACTTTTAATAATTACCCGGTTTGTTTGACGTATGTGTAATTCTATCTCTGGAATTCACCAAAATAGTCCCACGAATGATCCTACCGTTGGATAGAGCTTGTCTAGAGGAACATTTTGAGTGGTCAAACGGCCGAATCCGACAGGAAGTTTCCGAGCGCGGAGCGTGCAAACTTTTAATAATTACCCGGTTTATTTGACGTATGTGTACTTCTATCTCTGGAATTCATCAAAATATTCCCACGAATGATCCTACCGTTGGATAGAGCTTGTCTAGAGGAACATTTTGAGTGGTCAAACGGCCGAATCGGACCAGAAGTTTCCGAGCGCGGAGCGTGCAAACTTTTAATAATTACCCGGTTTATTTGACGTATGTGTACTTCTATCTCTGGAATTCATCAAAATAGTCCCACGAATGATCCTACCGTTGGATAGAGCTTGTCTAGAGGAACATTTTGAGTGGTCAAACGGCCGAATCCGACAGGAAGTTTCCGAGCGCGGAGCGTGCAAACTTTTAATAATTACCCGGTTTATTTGACGTATGTGTACTTCTATCTCTGGAATTCATCAAGATATTCCCACGAATGATCCTACCGTTGGATAGAGTTTGTCAAGAGGAACATTTTGAGTGGTCAAACGGCCGAATCGGACCAGAAGTTTCCGAGCGCGGAGCGTGCAAACTTTTATTAATTACTCGGTATATTTGACGTGTGTAAATTTTTTTCTCTGGAATTCACCAAAATAGTCCCACGAATGATCCTACCGTTGGATAGAGTTTGTCAAGAGGAACATTTTTAGTGGTCAAACGGCCGAATCGGACCAGAAGTTTCCGAGCGCGGAGCGTGCAAACTTTTATTAATTACTCGGTATATTTGACGTGTGTAAATTTTTTTCTCTGGAATTCACCAAAATAGTCCCACGAATGATCCTACCGTTGGATAGAGTTTGTCAAGAGGAACATTTTGAGTGGTCAAACGGCCGAATCAGACCAGAAGTTTCCGAGCGCGGAGCGTGCAAACTTTTAATAATTACCCGGTTTATTTGACGTATGTGTACCTCTATCTCTGGAATTCATCAAAATAGTCCCACGAATGATCCTACCGTTGGATAGAGCTTGTCTAGAGGAACATTTTGAGTGGTCAAACGGCCGAATCGGACAAGAAGTTTCCGAGCGCGGAGCGTGCAAACTTTTAATAATTACCCGGTTTAATTGACGTATGTGTACCTCTATCTCTGGAATTCATCAAAATAGTCCCACGAATGATCCTACCGTTGGATAGAGCTTGTCTAGAGGAACATTTTGAGTGGTCAAACGGCCGAATCGGACCAGAAGTTTCCGAGCGCGGAGCGTGCAAACTTTTAATAATTACCCGGTTTAATTGACGTATGTGTACCTCTATCTCTGGAATTCATCAAAATAGTCCCACGAATGATCCTACCGTTGGATAGAGCTTGTCTAGAGGAACATTTTGAGTGTTCAAACGGCCGAATCGGACAGGAAGTTTCCGAGCGCGGAGCGTGCAAACTTTTAATAATTACCCGGTTTGTTTGACGTATGTGTAATTCTATCTCTGGAATTCACCAAAATAGTCCCACGAATGATCCTACCGTTGGATAGAGCTTGTCTAGAGGAACATTTTGAGTGGTCAAACGGCCGAATCCGACAGGAAGTTTCCGAGCGCGGAGCGTGCAAACTTTTAATAATTACCCGGTTTAATTGACGTATGTGTACCTCTATCTCTGGAATTCACCAAAATAGTCCCACGAATGATCCTACCGTTGGATAGAGCTTGTCTAGAGGAACATTTTGAGTGGTCAAACGGCCGAATCCGACAGGAAGTTTCCGAGCGCGGAGCGTGCAAACTTTTATTAATTACTCGGTATATTTGACGTGTGTAAATTTTTTTCTCTGGAATTCACCAAAATAGTCCCACGAATGATCCTACCGTTGGATAGAGTTTGTCAAGAGGAACATTTTGAGTGGTCAAACGGCCGAATCGGACCAGAAGTTTCCGAGCGCGGAGCGTGCAAACTTTTATTAATTACTCGGTATATTTGACGTGTGTAAATTTTTTTCTCTGGAATTCACCAAAATAGTCCCACGAATGATCCTACCGTTGGATAGAGTTTGTCAAGAGGAACATTTTTAGTGGTCAAACGGCCGAATCGGACCAGAAGTTTCCGAGCGCGGAGCGTGCAAACTTTTATTAATTACTCGGTATATTTGACGTGTGTAAATTTTTTTCTCTGGAATTCACCAAAATAGTCCCACGAATGATCCTACCGTTGGATAGAGTTTGTCAAGAGGAACATTTTGAGTGGTCAAACGGCCGAATCAGACCAGAAGTTTCCGAGCGCGGAGCGTGCAAACTTTTAATAATTACCCGGTTTATTTGACGTATGTGTACCTCTATCTCTGGAATTCATCAAAATAGTCCCACGAATGATCCTACCGTTGGATAGAGCTTGTCTAGAGGAACATTTTGAGTGGTCAAACGGCCGAATCGGACAAGAAGTTTCCGAGCGCGGAGCGTGCAAACTTTTAATAATTACCCGGTTTAATTGACGTATGTGTACCTCTATCTCTGGAATTCATCAAAATAGTCCCACGAATGATCCTACCGTTGGATAGAGCTTGTCTAGAGGAACATTTTGAGTGGTCAAACGGCCGAATCGGACCAGAAGTTTCCGAGCGCGGAGCGTGCAAACTTTTAATAATTACCCGGTTTAATTGACGTATGTGTACCTCTATCTCTGGAATTCATCAAAATAGTCCCACGAATGATCCTACCGTTGGATAGAGCTTGTCTAGAGGAACATTTTGAGTGTTCAAACGGCCGAATCGGACAGGAAGTTTCCGAGCGCGGAGCGTGCAAACTTTTAATAATTACCCGGTTTGTTTGACGTATGTGTAATTCTATCTCTGGAATTCACCAAAATAGTCCCACGAATGATCCTACCGTTGGATAGAGCTTGTCTAGAGGAACATTTTGAGTGGTCAAACGGCCGAATCCGACAGGAAGTTTCCGAGCGCGGAGCGTGCAAACTTTTAATAATTACCCGGTTTAATTGACGTATGTGTACCTCTATCTCTGGAATTCACCAAAATAGTCCCACGAATGATCCTACCGTTGGATAGAGCTTGTCTAGAGGAACATTTTGAGTGGTCAAACGGCCGAATCGGACCAGAAGTTTCCGAGCGCGGAGCGTGCAAACTTTTAATAATTACCCGGTTTGTTTGACGTATGTGTACCTCTATCTCTGGAATTCATCAAAATAGTCCCACGAATGATCCTACCGTTGGATAGAGCTTGTCTAGAGGAACATTTTGAGTGGTCAAACGGCCGAATCGGGCCAGAAGTTTCCGAGCGCGGAGCGTGCAAACTTTTAATAATTACCCGGTTTATTCGACGTATGTAAATTTTTTTCTCTGGAATTCACCAAAATAGTCCCACGAATGATCCTACCGTTGGATAGAGTTTGTCAAGAGGAACATTTTGAGTGGTCAAACGGCCGAATCGGACCAGAAGTTTCCGAGCGCGGAGCGTGCAAACTTTTAATAATTACCCGGTTTATTTGACGTATGTGTACTTCTACCTCTGGAATTCATCAAAATATTCCCACGAATGATCCTACCGTTGGATAGAGCTTGTCTAGAGGAACATTTTTAGTGGTCAAACGGCCGAATCGGACCAGAAGTTTCCGAGCGCGGAGCGTGCAAACTTTTATTAATTACTCGGTATATTTGACGTGTGTAAATTTTTTTCTCTGGAATTCACCAAAATAGTCCCACGAATGATCCTACCGTTGGATAGAGTTTGTCAAGAGGAACATTTTTAGTGGTCAAACGGCCGAATCGGACCAGAAGTTTCCGAGCGCGGAGCGTGCAAACTTTTATTAATTACTCGGTATATTTGACGTGTGTAAATTTTTTTCTCTGGAATTCACCAAAATAGTCCCACGAATGATCCTACCGTTGGATAGAGTTTGTCAAGAGGAACATTTTGAGTGGTCAAACGGCCGAATCAGACCAGAAGTTTCCGAGCGCGGAGCGTGCAAACTTTTAATAATTACCCGGTTTATTTGACGTATGTGTACCTCTATCTCTGGAATTCATCAAAATAGTCCCACGAATGATCCTACCGTTGGATAGAGCTTGTCTAGAGGAACATTTTGAGTGGTCAAACGGCCGAATCGGACCAGAAGTTTCCGAGCGCGGAGCGTGCAAACTTTTAATAATTACCCGGTTTAATTGACGTATGTGTACCTCTATCTCTGGAATTCATCAAAATAGTCCCACGAATGATCCTACCGTTGGATAGAGCTTGTCTAGAGGAACATTTTGAGTGGTCAAACGGCCGAATCGGACCAGAAGTTTCCGAGCGCGGAGCGTGCAAACTTTTAATAATTACCCGGTTTATTTGACGTATGTGTACCTCTATCTCTGGAATTCATCAAAATAGTCCCACGAATGATCCTACCGTTGGATAGAGCTTGTCTAGAGGAACATTTTGAGTGGTCAAACGGCCGAATCGGACAAGAAGTTTCCGAGCGCGGAGCGTGCAAACTTTTAATAATTACCCGGTTTAATTGACGTATGTGTACCTCTATCTCTGGAATTCATCAAAATAGTCCCACGAATGATCCTACCGTTGGATAGAGCTTGTCTAGAGGAACATTTTGAGTGGTCAAACGGCCGAATCGGACCAGAAGTTTCCGAGCGCGGAGCGTGCAAACTTTTAATAATTACCCGGTTTAATTGACGTATGTGTACCTCTATCTCTGGAATTCATCAAAATAGTCCCACGAATGATCCTACCGTTGGATAGAGCTTGTCTAGAGGAACATTTTGAGTGTTCAAACGGCCGAATCGGACAGGAAGTTTCCGAGCGCGGAGCGTGCAAACTTTTAATAATTACCCGGTTTGTTTGACGTATGTGTAATTCTATCTCTGGAATTCACCAAAATAGTCCCACGAATGATCCTACCGTTGGATAGAGCTTGTCTAGAGGAACATTTTGAGTGGTCAAACGGCCGAATCCGACAGGAAGTTTCCGAGCGCGGAGCGTGCAAACTTTTAATAATTACCCGGTTTAATTGACGTATGTGTACCTCTATCTCTGGAATTCACCAAAATAGTCCCACGAATGATCCTACCGTTGGATAGAGCTTGTCTAGAGGAACATTTTGAGTGGTCAAACGGCCGAATCGGACCAGAAGTTTCCGAGCGCGGAGCGTGCAAACTTTTAATAATTACCCGGTTTGTTTGACGTATGTGTACCTCTATCTCTGGAATTCATCAAAATAGTCCCACGAATGATCCTACCGTTGGATAGAGCTTGTCTAGAGGAACATTTTGAGTGGTCAAACGGCCGAATCGGGCCAGAAGTTTCCGAGCGCGGAGCGTGCAAACTTTTAATAATTACCCGGTTTATTCGACGTATGTAAATTTTTTTCTCTGGAATTCACCAAAATAGTCCCACGAATGATCCTACCGTTGGATAGAGTTTGTCAAGAGGAACATTTTGAGTGGTCAAACGGCCGAATCGGACCAGAAGTTTCCGAGCGCGGAGCGTGCAAACTTTTAATAATTACCCGGTTTATTTGACGTATGTGTACTTCTACCTCTGGAATTCATCAAAATATTCCCACGAATGATCCTACCGTTGGATAGAGCTTGTCTAGAGGAACATTTTTAGTGGTCAAACGGCCGAATCGGACCAGAAGTTTCCGAGCGCGGAGCGTGCAAACTTTTATTAATTACTCGGTATATTTGACGTGTGTAAATTTTTTTCTCTGGAATTCACCAAAATAGTCCCACGAATGATCCTACCGTTGGATAGAGTTTGTCAAGAGGAACATTTTTAGTGGTCAAACGGCCGAATCGGACCAGAAGTTTCCGAGCGCGGAGCGTGCAAACTTTTATTAATTACTCGGTATATTTGACGTGTGTAAATTTTTTTCTCTGGAATTCACCAAAATAGTCCCACGAATGATCCTACCGTTGGATAGAGTTTGTCAAGAGGAACATTTTGAGTGGTCAAACGGCCGAATCAGACCAGAAGTTTCCGAGCGCGGAGCGTGCAAACTTTTAATAATTACCCGGTTTATTTGACGTATGTGTACCTCTATCTCTGGAATTCATCAAAATAGTCCCACGAATGATCCTACCGTTGGATAGAGCTTGTCTAGAGGAACATTTTGAGTGGTCAAACGGCCGAATCGGACCAGAAGTTTCCGAGCGCGGAGCGTGCAAACTTTTAATAATTACCCGGTTTAATTGACGTATGTGTACCTCTATCTCTGGAATTCATCAAAATAGTCCCACGAATGATCCTACCGTTGGATAGAGCTTGTCTAGAGGAACATTTTGAGTGGTCAAACGGCCGAATCGGACCAGAAGTTTCCGAGCGCGGAGCGTGCAAACTTTTAATAATTACCCGGTTTATTTGACGTATGTGTACCTCTATCTCTGGAATTCATCAAAATAGTCCCACGAATGATCCTACCGTTGGATAGAGCTTGTCTAGAGGAACATTTTGAGTGGTCAAACGGCCGAATCGGACCAGAAGTTTCCGAGCGCGGAGCGTGCAAACTTTTAATAATTACCCGGTTTGTTTGACGTATGTGTAATTCTGTCTCTGGAATTCACCAAAATAGTCCCACGAATGATCCTACCGTTGGATAGAGCTTGTCTAGAGGAACATTTTGAGTGGTCAAACGGCCGAATCGGACAGGAAGTTTCCGAGCGCGGAGCGTGCAAACTTTTAATAATTACCCGGTTTGTTTGACGTATGTGTAATTCTATCTCTGGAATTCACCAAAATAGTCCCACGAATGATCCTACCGTTGGATAGAGCTTGTCTAGAGGAACATTTTGAGTGGTCAAACGGCCGAATCCGACAGGAAGTTTCCGAGCGCGGAGCGTGCAAACTTTTAATAATTACCCGGTTTATTTGACGTATGTGTACCTCTATCTCTGGAATTCATCAAAATAGTCCCACGAATGATCCTACCGTTGGATAGAGCTTGTCTAGAGGAACATTTTGAGTGGTCAAACGGCCGAATCGGGCCAGAAGTTTCCGAGCGCGGAGCGTGC
This sequence comes from Euwallacea similis, assembly GCF_039881205.1. NCBI lineage: Eukaryota > Metazoa > Arthropoda > Insecta > Coleoptera > Curculionidae > Euwallacea > Euwallacea similis. Next base: position 4,040,604 of record NC_089626.1, read on the forward strand.
AAACTTTTAATAATTACCCGGTTTGTTTGACGTATGTGTAATTCTATCTCTGGAATTCACCAAAATAGTCCCACGAATGATCCTACCGTTGGATAGAGTTTGTCAAGAGGAACATTTTGAGTGGTCAAACGGCCGAATCGGACCAGAAGTTTCCGAGCGCGGAGCGTGCAAACTTTTAATAATTACCCGGTTTGTTTGACGTATGTGTAATTCTATCTCTGGAATTCATCAAAATAGACCACGACTGATCCTACCGTTGGATAGAGTTTGTCTAGAGGAACATTTTGAGTGGTCAAACGGCCGAATCGGACAGGAAGTTTCCGAGCGCGGAGCGTGCAAACTTTTAATAATTACCCGGTTTATTTGACGTATGTGTACTTCTATCTCTGGAATTCATCAAAATAGTCCACGACTGATCCTACCGTTGGATAGAGGTTGTCTAGAGGAACATTTTGAGTGGTCAAACGGCCGAATCGGACAGGAAGTTTCCGAGCGCGGAGCGTGCAAACTTTTAATAATTACTCGGTATATTTGACGCGTGTAAATTTTTTTCTCTGGAAATCATCAAAATAGTCCTACGACTGATCCTACCGTTGGATAGCGCTTGTCTAGAGGAACATTTTGAGAGGTCAAACGGCCGAATCGGACCAGAAATTTCCGAGCGCGGAGGGTGCAAACTTTTAATAATTACCCGGTTTATTTGACGTATGTGTACTTCTATCTCTGGAATTCACCAAAATAGTCCCCCGAATGATCCTACCGTTGGATAGAGCTTGTCTAGAGGAACATTTTGGGTGGTCAAACGGCCGAATCCGACAGGAAGTTTCCGAGCGCGGAGCGTGCAAACTTTTAATAATTACCCGGTTTATTTGACGTATGTGTACTTCTATCTCTGGAATTCATCAAAATAGTCCACGAATGATCCTACCGTTGGATAGAGCTTGTCTAGAGGAACATTTTGAGTGGTCAAACGGCCGAATCGGACCAGAAGTTTCCGAGCGCGGAGCGTGCAAACTTTTAATAATTACCCGGTTTATTCGACGTATATAAATTTTTTTCTCTGGAATTCACCAAAATAGTCCCACGAATGATCCTACCGTTGGATAGAGCTTGTCTAGAGGAACATTTTGAGTGGTCAAACGGCCGAATCGGACCAGAAGTTTCCGAGCGCGGAGCGTGCAAACTTTTAATAATTACCCGGTTTGTTTGACGTATGTGTAATTCTATCTCTGGAATTCATCAAAATAGACCACGAATGATCCTACCGTTGGATAGAGCTTGTCTAGAGGAACATTTTGAGTGGTCAAACGGCCGAATCGGACCAGAAGTTTCCGAGCGCGGAGCGTGCAAACTTTTAATAATTACCCGGTTTGTTTGACGTATGTGTAATTCTATCTCTGGAATTCATCAAAATAGACCACGAATGATCCTACCGTTGGATAGAGCTTGTCTAGAGGAACATTTTGAGTGGTCAAACGGCCGAATCGGACCAGAAGTTTCCGAGCGCGGAGCGTGCAAACTTTTAATAATTACCCGGTTTGTTTGACGTATGTGTAATTCTATCTCTGGAATTCATCAAAATAGACCACGAATGATCCTACCGTTGGATAGAGCTTGTCTAGAGGAACATTTTGAGTGGTCAAACGGCCGAATCGGACCAGAAGTTTCCGAGCGCGGAGCGTGCAAACTTTTAATAATTACCCGGTTTATTTGACGTATGTGTACTTCTATCTCTGGAATTCATCAAAATATTCCCACGAATGATCCTACCGTTGGATAGAGCTTGTCTAGAGGAACATTTTGAGTGGTCAAACGGCCGAATCCGACAGGAAGTTTCCGAGCGCGGAGCGTGCAAACTTTTAATAATTACCCGGTTTATTTGACGTATGTGTACCTCTATCTCTGGAATTCATCAAAATAGTCCCACGAATGATCCTACCGTTGGATAGAGCTTGTCTAGAGGAACATTTTGAGTGGTCAAACGGCCGAATCGGACCAGAAGTTTCCGAGCGCGGAGCGTGCAAACTTTTATTAATTACTCGGTATATTTGACGTGTGTGTACCTCTATCTCTGGAATTCATCAAAATAGTCCCACGAATGATCCTACCGTTGGATAGAGCTTGTCTAGAGGAACATTTTGAGTGGTCAAACGGCCGAATCGGACCAGAAGTTTCCGAGCGCGGAGCGTGCAAACTTTTAATAATTACCCGGTTTGTTTGACGTGTGTGTACCTCTATCTCTGGAATTCATCAAAATAGTCCCACGAATGATCCTACCGTTGGATAGAGCTTGTCTAGAGGAACATTTTGAGTGGTCAAACGGCCGAATCGGACCAGAAGTTTCCGAGCGCGGAGCGTGCAAACTTTTAATAATTACCCGGTTTGTTTGACGTATGTGTAATTCTATCTCTGGAATTCATCAAAATAGACCACGAATGATCCTACCGTTGGATAGAGCTTGTCTAGAGGAACATTTTGAGTGGTCAAACGGCCGAATCGGACCAGAAGTTTCCGAGCGCGGAGCGTGCAAACTTTTAATAATTACCCGGTTTGTTTGACGTATGTGTAATTCTATCTCTGGAATTCATCAAAATAGACCACGAATGATCCTACCGTTGGATAGAGCTTGTCTAGAGGAACATTTTGAGTGGTCAAACGGCCGAATCGGACAGGAAGTTTCCGAGCGCGGAGCGTGCAAACTTTTAATAATTACCCGGTTTGTTTGACGTATGTGTAATTCTATCTCTGGAATTCACCAAAATAGTCCCACGAATGATCCTACCGTTGGATAGAGCTTGTCTAGAGGAACATTTTGAGTGGTCAAACGGCCGAATCCGACAGGAAGTTTCCGAGCGCGGAGCGTGCAAACTTTTAATAATTACCCGGTTTATTTGACGTATGTGTACTTCTATCTCTGGAATTCATCAAAATATTCCCACGAATGATCCTACCGTTGGATAGAGCTTGTCTAGAGGAACATTTTGAGTGGTCAAACGGCCGAATCGGACCAGAAGTTTCCGAGCGCGGAGCGTGCAAACTTTTAATAATTACCCGGTTTGTTTGACGTATGTGTAATTCTATCTCTGGAATTCACCAAAATAGTCCCACGAATGATCCTACCGTTGGATAGAGCTTGTCTAGAGGAACATTTTGAGTGGTCAAACGGCCGAATCCTACAGGAAGTTTCCGAGCGCGGAGCGTGCAAACTTTTAATAATTACCCGGTTTATTTGACGTATGTGTACTTCTATCTCTGGAATTCATCAAAATATTCCCACGAATGATCCTACCGTTGGATAGAGCTTGTCTAGAGGAACATTTTGAGTGGTCAAACGGCCGAATCGGACCAGAAGTTTCCGAGCGCGGAGCGTGCAAACTTTTAATAATTACCCGGTTTGTTTGACGTGTGTGTACCTCTATCTCTGGAATTCATCAAAATAGTCCCACGAATGATCCTACCGTTGGATAGAGCTTGTCTAGAGGAACATTTTGAGTGGTCAAACGGCCGAATCGGACCAGAAGTTTCCGAGCGCGGAGCGTGCAAACTTTTAATAATTACCCGGTTTGTTTGACGTATGTGTAATTCTATCTCTGGAATTCATCAAAATAGACCACGAATGATCCTACCGTTGGATAGAGCTTGTCTAGAGGAACATTTTGAGTGGTCAAACGGCCGAATCGGACAGGAAGTTTCCGAGCGCGGAGCGTGCAAACTTTTAATAATTACCCGGTTTGTTTGACGTATGTGTAATTCTATCTCTGGAATTCATCAAAATAGACCACGAATGATCCTACCGTTGGATAGAGCTTGTCTAGAGGAACATTTTGAGTGGTCAAACGGCCGAATCGGACCAGAAGTTTCCGAGCGCGGAGCGTGCAAACTTTTAATAATTACCCGGTTTGTTTGACGTATGTGTAATTCTATCTCTGGAATTCATCAAAATAGACCACGAATGATCCTACCGTTGGATAGAGCTTGTCTAGAGGAACATTTTGAGTGGTCAAACGGCCGAATCGGACAGGAAGTTTCCGAGCGCGGAGCGTGCAAACTTTTAATAATTACCCGGTTTGTTTGACGTATGTGTAATTCTATCTCTGGAATTCACCAAAATAGTCCCACGAATGATCCTACCGTTGGATAGAGCTTGTCTAGAGGAACATTTTGAGTGGTCAAACGGCCGAATCCTACAGGAAGTTTCCGAGCGCGGAGCGTGCAAACTTTTAATAATTACCCGGTTTATTTGACGTATGTGTACCTCTATCTCTGGAATTCATCAAAATAGTCCCACGAATGATCCTACCGTTGGATAGAGCTTGTCTAGAGGAACATTTTGAGTGGTCAAACGGCCGAATCGGACCAGAAGTTTCCGAGCGCGGAGCGTGCAAACTTTTATTAATTACTCGGTATATTTGACGTGTGTGTACCTCTATCTCTGGAATTCATCAAAATAGTCCCACGAATGATCCTACCGTTGGATAGAGCTTGTCTAGAGGAACATTTTGAGTGGTCAAACGGCCGAATCGGACCAGAAGTTTCCGAGCGCGGAGCGTGCAAACTTTTAATAATTACCCGGTTTATTTGACGTATGTGTACCTCTATCTCTGGAATTCATCAAAATAGTCCCACGAATGATCCTACCGTTGGATAGAGCTTGTCTAGAGGAACATTTTGAGTGGTCAAACGGCCGAATCGGACCAGAAGTTTCCGAGCGCGGAGCGTGCAAACTTTTAATAATTACCCGGTTTATTTGACGTATGTGTACTTCTATCTCTGGAATTCATCAAAATATTCCCACGAATGATCCTACCGTTGGATAGAGCTTGTCTAGAGGAACATTTTGAGTGGTCAAACGGCCGAATCGGACCAGAAGTTTCCGAGCGCGGAGCGTGCAAACTTTTAATAATTACCCGGTTTATTTGACGTATGTGTACCTCTATCTCTGGAATTCATCAAAATATTCCCACGAATGATCCTACCGTTGGATAGAGCTTGTCTAGAGGAACATTTTGAGTGGTCAAACGGCCGAATCGGACCAGAAGTTTCCGAGCGCGGAGCGTGCAAACTTTTAATAATTACCCGGTTTGTTTGACGTATGTGTAATTCTATCTCTGGAATTCACCAAAATAGTCCCACGAATGATCCTACCGTTGGATAGAGCTTGTCTAGAGGAACATTTTGAGTGGTCAAACGGCCGAATCCGACAGGAAGTTTCCGAGCGCGGAGCGTGCAAACTTTTAATAATTACCCGGTTTATTTGACGTATGTGTACTTCTATCTCTGGAATTCATCAAAATATTCCCACGAATGATCCTACCGTTGGATAGAGCTTGTCTAGAGGAACATTTTGAGTGGTCAAACGGCCGAATCGGACCAGAAGTTTCCGAGCGCGGAGCGTGCAAACTTTTAATAATTACCCGGTTTGTTTGACGTATGTGTAATTCTATCTCTGGAATTCACCAAAATAGTCCCACGAATGATCCTACCGTTGGATAGAGCTTGTCTAGAGGAACATTTTGAGTGGTCAAACGGCCGAATCCGACAGGAAGTTTCCGAGCGCGGAGCGTGCAAACTTTTAATAATTACCCGGTTTATTTGACGTATGTGTACTTCTATCTCTGGAATTCATCAAAATATTCCCACGAATGATCCTACCGTTGGATAGAGCTTGTCTAGAGGAACATTTTGAGTGGTCAAACGGCCGAATCCGACAGGAAGTTTCCGAGCGCGGAGCGTGCAAACTTTTAATAATTACCCGGTTTATTTGACGTATGTGTACTTCTATCTCTGGAATTCATCAAAATATTCCCACGAATGATCCTACCGTTGGATAGAGCTTGTCTAGAGGAACATTTTGAGTGGTCAAACGGCCGAATCGGACCAGAAGTTTCCGAGCGCGGAGCGTGCAAACTTTTAATAATTACCCGGTTTGTTTGACGTATGTGTAATTCTATCTCTGGAATTCATCAAAATAGACCACGAATGATCCTACCGTTGGATAGAGCTTGTCTAGAGGAACATTTTGAGTGGTCAAACGGCCGAATCGGACAGGAAGTTTCCGAGCGCGGAGCGTGCAAACTTTTAATAATTACCCGGTTTGTTTGACGTATGTGTAATTCTATCTCTGGAATTCACCAAAATAGTCCCACGAATGATCCTACCGTTGGATAGAGCTTGTCTAGAGGAACATTTTGAGTGGTCAAACGGCCGAATCCGACAGGAAGTTTCCGAGCGCGGAGCGTGCAAACTTTTAATAATTACCCGGTTTATTTGACGTATGTGTACTTCTATCTCTGGAATTCATCAAAATATTCCCACGAATGATCCTACCGTTGGATAGAGCTTGTCTAGAGGAACATTTTGAGTGGTCAAACGGCCGAATCGGACCAGAAGTTTCCGAGCGCGGAGCGTGCAAACTTTTAATAATTACCCGGTTTGTTTGACGTATGTGTAATTCTATCTCTGGAATTCACCAAAATAGTCCCACGAATGATCCTACCGTTGGATAGAGCTTGTCTAGAGGAACATTTTGAGTGGTCAAACGGCCGAATCGGGCCAGAAGTTTCCGAGCGCGGAGCGTGCAAACTTTTAATAATTACCCGGTTTGTTTGACGTATGTGTAATTCTATCTCTGGAATTCACCAAAATAGTCCCACGAATGATCCTACCGTTGGATAGAGTTTGTCTAGAGGAACATTTTGAGTGGTCAAACGGCCGAATCGGACAGGAAGTTTCCGAGCGCGGAGCGTGCAAACTTTTAATAATTACCCGGTTTATTTGACGTATGTGTACTTCTATCTCTGGAATTCATCAAAATAGTCCACGACTGATCCTACCGTTGGATAGAGGTTGTCTAGAGGAACATTTTGAGTGGTCAAACGGCCGAATCGGACAGGAAGTTTCCGAGCGCGGAGCGTGCAAACTTTTAATAATTACTCGGTATATTTGACGCGTGTAAATTTTTTTCTCTGGAAATCATCAAAATAGTCCTACGACTGATCCTACCGTTGGATAGCGCTTGTCTAGAGGAACATTTTGAGAGGTCAAACGGCCGAATCGGACCAGAAATTTCCGAGCGCGGAGGGTGCAAACTTTTAATAATTACCCGGTTTATTTGACGTATGTGTACTTCTATCTCTGGAATTCACCAAAATAGTCCCCCGAATGATCCTACCGTTGGATAGAGCTTGTCTAGAGGAACATTTTGGGTGGTCAAACGGCCGAATCCGACAGGAAGTTTCCGAGCGCGGAGCGTGCAAACTTTTAATAATTACCCGGTTTATTTGACGTATGTGTACTTCTATCTCTGGAATTCATCAAAATAGTCCACGAATGATCCTACCGTTGGATAGAGCTTGTCTAGAGGAACATTTTGAGTGGTCAAACGGCCGAATCGGACCAGAAGTTTCCGAGCGCGGAGCGTGCAAACTTTTAATAATTACCCGGTTTATTCGACGTATATAAATTTTTTTCTCTGGAATTCACCAAAATAGTCCCACGAATGATCCTACCGTTGGATAGAGCTTGTCTAGAGGAACATTTTGAGTGGTCAAACGGCCGAATCGGACCAGAAGTTTCCGAGCGCGGAGCGTGCAAACTTTTAATAATTACCCGGTTTGTTTGACGTATGTGTAATTCTATCTCTGGAATTCATCAAAATAGACCACGAATGATCCTACCGTTGGATAGAGCTTGTCTAGAGGAACATTTTGAGTGGTCAAACGGCCGAATCGGACAGGAAGTTTCCGAGCGCGGAGCGTGCAAACTTTTAATAATTACCCGGTTTATTTGACGTATGTGTACTTCTATCTCTGGAATTCATCAAAATATTCCCACGAATGATCCTACCGTTGGATAGAGCTTGTCTAGAGGAACATTTTGAGTGGTCAAACGGCCGAATCGGACCAGAAGTTTCCGAGCGCGGAGCGTGCAAACTTTTAATAATTACCCGGTTTGTTTGACGTATGTGTAATTCTATCTCTGGAATTCACCAAAATAGTCCCACGAATGATCCTACCGTTGGATAGAGCTTGTCTAGAGGAACATTTTGAGTGGTCAAACGGCCGAATCCGACAGGAAGTTTCCGAGCGCGGAGCGTGCAAACTTTTAATAATTACCCGGTTTATTTGACGTATGTGTACCTCTATCTCTGGAATTCATCAAAATAGTCCCACGAATGATCCTACCGTTGGATAGAGCTTGTCTAGAGGAACATTTTGAGTGGTCAAACGGCCGAATCGGACCAGAAGTTTCCGAGCGCGGAGCGTGCAAACTTTTATTAATTACTCGGTATATTTGACGTGTGTGTACCTCTATCTCTGGAATTCATCAAAATAGTCCCACGAATGATCCTACCGTTGGATAGAGCTTGTCTAGAGGAACATTTTGAGTGGTCAAACGGCCGAATCGGACCAGAAGTTTCCGAGCGCGGAGCGTGCAAACTTTTAATAATTACCCGGTTTGTTTGACGTGTGTGTACCTCTATCTCTGGAATTCATCAAAATAGTCCCACGAATGATCCTACCGTTGGATAGAGCTTGTCTAGAGGAACATTTTGAGTGGTCAAACGGCCGAATCGGACCAGAAGTTTCCGAGCGCGGAGCGTGCAAACTTTTAATAATTACCCGGTTTGTTTGACGTATGTGTAATTCTATCTCTGGAATTCATCAAAATAGACCACGAATGATCCTACCGTTGGATAGAGCTTGTCTAGAGGAACATTTTGAGTGGTCAAACGGCCGAATCGGACAGGAAGTTTCCGAGCGCGGAGCGTGCAAACTTTTAATAATTACCCGGTTTGTTTGACGTATGTGTAATTCTATCTCTGGAATTCATCAAAATAGACCACGAATGATCCTACCGTTGGATAGAGCTTGTCTAGAGGAACATTTTGAGTGGTCAAACGGCCGAATCGGACCAGAAGTTTCCGAGCGCGGAGCGTGCAAACTTTTAATAATTACCCGGTTTGTTTGACGTATGTGTAATTCTATCTCTGGAATTCATCAAAATAGACCACGAATGATCCTACCGTTGGATAGAGCTTGTCTAGAGGAACATTTTGAGTGGTCAAACGGCCGAATCGGACAGGAAGTTTCCGAGCGCGGAGCGTGCAAACTTTTAATAATTACCCGGTTTGTTTGACGTATGTGTAATTCTATCTCTGGAATTCACCAAAATAGTCCCACGAATGATCCTACCGTTGGATAGAGCTTGTCTAGAGGAACATTTTGAGTGGTCAAACGGCCGAATCCGACAGGAAGTTTCCGAGCGCGGAGCGTGCAAACTTTTAATAATTACCCGGTTTATTTGACGTATGTGTACTTCTATCTCTGGAATTCATCAAAATATTCCCACGAATGATCCTACCGTTGGATAGAGCTTGTCTAGAGGAACATTTTGAGTGGTCAAACGGCCGAATCGGACCAGAAGTTTCCGAGCGCGGAGCGTGCAAACTTTTAATAATTACCCGGTTTGTTTGACGTATGTGTAATTCTATCTCTGGAATTCACCAAAATAGTCCCACGAATGATCCTACCGTTGGATAGAGCTTGTCTAGAGGAACATTTTGAGTGGTCAAACGGCCGAATCCTACAGGAAGTTTCCGAGCGCGGAGCGTGCAAACTTTTAATAATTACCCGGTTTATTTGACGTATGTGTACTTCTATCTCTGGAATTCATCAAAATATTCCCACGAATGATCCTACCGTTGGATAGAGCTTGTCTAGAGGAACATTTTGAGTGGTCAAACGGCCGAATCGGACCAGAAGTTTCCGAGCGCGGAGCGTGCAAACTTTTAATAATTACCCGGTTTAATTGACGTATGTGTACCTCTATCTCTGGAATTCATCAAAATAGTCCCACGAATGATCCTACCGTTGGATAGAGCTTGTCTAGAGGAACATTTTGAGTGGTCAAACGGCCGAATCGGACCAGAAGTTTCCGAGCGCGGAGCGTGCAAACTTTTATTAATTACTCGGTATATTTGACGTGTGTGTACCTCTATCTCTGGAATTCATCAAAATAGTCCCACGAATGATCCTACCGTTGGATAGAGCTTGTCTAGAGGAACATTTTGAGTGGTCAAACGGCCGAATCGGACCAGAAGTTTCCGAGCGCGGAGCGTGCAAACTTTTAATAATTACCCGGTTTGTTTGACGTGTGTGTACCTCTATCTCTGGAATTCATCAAAATAGTCCCACGAATGATCCTACCGTTGGATAGAGCTTGTCTAGAGGAACATTTTGAGTGGTCAAACGGCCGAATCGGACCAGAAGTTTCCGAGCGCGGAGCGTGCAAACTTTTAATAATTACCCGGTTTGTTTGACGTATGTGTAATTCTATCTCTGGAATTCATCAAAATAGACCACGAATGATCCTACCGTTGGATAGAGCTTGTCTAGAGGAACATTTTGAGTGGTCAAACGGCCGAATCGGACAGGAAGTTTCCGAGCGCGGAGCGTGCAAACTTTTAATAATTACCCGGTTTGTTTGACGTATGTGTAATTCTATCTCTGGAATTCATCAAAATAGACCACGAATGATCCTACCGTTGGATAGAGCTTGTCTAGAGGAACATTTTGAGTGGTCAAACGGCCGAATCGGACCAGAAGTTTCCGAGCGCGGAGCGTGCAAACTTTTAATAATTACCCGGTTTGTTTGACGTATGTGTAATTCTATCTCTGGAATTCATCAAAATAGACCACGAATGATCCTACCGTTGGATAGAGCTTGTCTAGAGGAACATTTTGAGTGGTCAAACGGCCGAATCGGACAGGAAGTTTCCGAGCGCGGAGCGTGCAAACTTTTAATAATTACCCGGTTTGTTTGACGTATGTGTAATTCTATCTCTGGAATTCACCAAAATAGTCCCACGAATGATCCTACCGTTGGATAGAGCTTGTCTAGAGGAACATTTTGAGTGGTCAAACGGCCGAATCCTACAGGAAGTTTCCGAGCGCGGAGCGTGCAAACTTTTAATAATTACCCGGTTTATTTGACGTATGTGTACCTCTATCTCTGGAATTCATCAAAATAGTCCCACGAATGATCCTACCGTTGGATAGAGCTTGTCTAGAGGAACATTTTGAGTGGTCAAACGGCCGAATCGGACCAGAAGTTTCCGAGCGCGGAGCGTGCAAACTTTTATTAATTACTCGGTATATTTGACGTGTGTGTACCTCTATCTCTGGAATTCATCAAAATAGTCCCACGAATGATCCTACCGTTGGATAGAGCTTGTCTAGAGGAACATTTTGAGTGGTCAAACGGCCGAATCGGACCAGAAGTTTCCGAGCGCGGAGCGTGCAAACTTTTAATAATTACCCGGTTTATTTGACGTATGTGTACCTCTATCTCTGGAATTCATCAAAATAGTCCCACGAATGATCCTACCGTTGGATAGAGCTTGTCTAGAGGAACATTTTGAGTGGTCAAACGGCCGAATCGGACCAGAAGTTTCCGAGCGCGGAGCGTGCAAACTTTTAATAATTACCCGGTTTATTTGACGTATGTGTACTTCTATCTCTGGAATTCATCAAAATATTCCCACGAATGATCCTACCGTTGGATAGAGCTTGTCTAGAGGAACATTTTGAGTGGTCAAACGGCCGAATCGGACCAGAAGTTTCCGAGCGCGGAGCGTGCAAACTTTTAATAATTACCCGGTTTATTTGACGTATGTGTACCTCTATCTCTGGAATTCATCAAAATATTCCCACGAATGATCCTACCGTTGGATAGAGCTTGTCTAGAGGAACATTTTGAGTGGTCAAACGGCCGAATCGGACCAGAAGTTTCCGAGCGCGGAGCGTGCAAACTTTTAATAATTACCCGGTTTGTTTGACGTATGTGTAATTCTATCTCTGGAATTCACCAAAATAGTCCCACGAATGATCCTACCGTTGGATAGAGCTTGTCTAGAGGAACATTTTGAGTGGTCAAACGGCCGAATCCGACAGGAAGTTTCCGAGCGCGGAGCGTGCAAACTTTTAATAATTACCCGGTTTATTTGACGTATGTGTACTTCTATCTCTGGAATTCATCAAAATATTCCCACGAATGATCCTACCGTTGGATAGAGCTTGTCTAGAGGAACATTTTGAGTGGTCAAACGGCCGAATCGGACCAGAAGTTTCCGAGCGCGGAGCGTGCAAACTTTTAATAATTACCCGGTTTGTTTGACGTATGTGTAATTCTATCTCTGGAATTCACCAAAATAGTCCCACGAATGATCCTACCGTTGGATAGAGCTTGTCTAGAGGAACATTTTGAGTGGTCAAACGGCCGAATCCGACAGGAAGTTTCCGAGCGCGGAGCGTGCAAACTTTTAATAATTACCCGGTTTATTTGACGTATGTGTACTTCTATCTCTGGAATTCATCAAAATATTCCCACGAATGATCCTACCGTTGGATAGAGCTTGTCTAGAGGAACATTTTGAGTGGTCAAACGGCCGAATCCGACAGGAAGTTTCCGAGCGCGGAGCGTGCAAACTTTTAATAATTACCCGGTTTATTTGACGTATGTGTACTTCTATCTCTGGAATTCATCAAAATATTCCCACGAATGATCCTACCGTTGGATAGAGCTTGTCTAGAGGAACATTTTGAGTGGTCAAACGGCCGAATCGGACCAGAAGTTTCCGAGCGCGGAGCGTGCAAACTTTTAATAATTACCCGGTTTGTTTGACGTATGTGTAATTCTATCTCTGGAATTCATCAAAATAGACCACGAATGATCCTACCGTTGGATAGAGCTTGTCTAGAGGAACATTTTGAGTGGTCAAACGGCCGAATCGGACAGGAAGTTTCCGAGCGCGGAGCGTGCAAACTTTTAATAATTACCCGGTTTGTTTGACGTATGTGTAATTCTATCTCTGGAATTCACCAAAATAGTCCCACGAATGATCCTACCGTTGGATAGAGCTTGTCTAGAGGAACATTTTGAGTGGTCAAACGGCCGAATCCGACAGGAAGTTTCCGAGCGCGGAGCGTGCAAACTTTTAATAATTACCCGGTTTATTTGACGTATGTGTACTTCTATCTCTGGAATTCATCAAAATATTCCCACGAATGATCCTACCGTTGGATAGAGCTTGTCTAGAGGAACATTTTGAGTGGTCAAACGGCCGAATCGGACCAGAAGTTTCCGAGCGCGGAGCGTGCAAACTTTTAATAATTACCCGGTTTGTTTGACGTATGTGTAATTCTATCTCTGGAATTCACCAAAATAGTCCCACGAATGATCCTACCGTTGGATAGAGCTTGTCTAGAGGAACATTTTGAGTGGTCAAACGGCCGAATCGGGCCAGAAGTTTCCGAGCGCGGAGCGTGCAAACTTTTAATAATTACCCGGTTTGTTTGACGTATGTGTAATTCTATCTCTGGAATTCACCAAAATAGTCCCACGAATGATCCTACCGTTGGATAGAGTTTGTCTAGAGGAACATTTTGAGTGGTCAAACGGCCGAATCGGACAGGAAGTTTCCGAGCGCGGAGCGTGCAAACTTTTAATAATTACCCGGTTTATTTGACGTATGTGTACTTCTATCTCTGGAATTCATCAAAATAGTCCACGACTGATCCTACCGTTGGATAGAGGTTGTCTAGAGGAACATTTTGAGTGGTCAAACGGCCGAATCGGACAGGAAGTTTCCGAGCGCGGAGCGTGCAAACTTTTAATAATTACTCGGTATATTTGACGCGTGTAAATTTTTTTCTCTGGAAATCATCAAAATAGTCCTACGACTGATCCTACCGTTGGATAGCGCTTGTCTAGAGGAACATTTTGAGAGGTCAAACGGCCGAATCGGACCAGAAATTTCCGAGCGCGGAGGGTGCAAACTTTTAATAATTACCCGGTTTATTTGACGTATGTGTACTTCTATCTCTGGAATTCACCAAAATAGTCCCCCGAATGATCCTACCGTTGGATAGAGCTTGTCTAGAGGAACATTTTGGGTGGTCAAACGGCCGAATCCGACAGGAAGTTTCCGAGCGCGGAGCGTGCAAACTTTTAATAATTACCCGGTTTATTTGACGTATGTGTACTTCTATCTCTGGAATTCATCAAAATAGTCCACGAATGATCCTACCGTTGGATAGAGCTTGTCTAGAGGAACATTTTGAGTGGTCAAACGGCCGAATCGGACCAGAAGTTTCCGAGCGCGGAGCGTGCAAACTTTTAATAATTACCCGGTTTATTCGACGTATATAAATTTTTTTCTCTGGAATTCACCAAAATAGTCCCACGAATGATCCTACCGTTGGATAGAGCTTGTCTAGAGGAACATTTTGAGTGGTCAAACGGCCGAATCGGACCAGAAGTTTCCGAGCGCGGAGCGTGCAAACTTTTAATAATTACCCGGTTTGTTTGACGTATGTGTAATTCTATCTCTGGAATTCATCAAAATAGACCACGAATGATCCTACCGTTGGATAGAGCTTGTCTAGAGGAACATTTTGAGTGGTCAAACGGCCGAATCGGACAGGAAGTTTCCGAGCGCGGAGCGTGCAAACTTTTAATAATTACCCGGTTTATTTGACGTATGTGTACTTCTATCTCTGGAATTCATCAAAATATTCCCACGAATGATCCTACCGTTGGATAGAGCTTGTCTAGAGGAACATTTTGAGTGGTCAAACGGCCGAATCGGACCAGAAGTTTCCGAGCGCGGAGCGTGCAAACTTTTAATAATTACCCGGTTTGTTTGACGTATGTGTAATTCTATCTCTGGAATTCACCAAAATAGTCCCACGAATGATCCTACCGTTGGATAGAGCTTGTCTAGAGGAACATTTTGAGTGGTCAAACGGCCGAATCCGACAGGAAGTTTCCGAGCGCGGAGCGTGCAAACTTTTAATAATTACCCGGTTTATTTGACGTATGTGTACCTCTATCTCTGGAATTCATCAAAATAGTCCCACGAATGATCCTACCGTTGGATAGAGCTTGTCTAGAGGAACATTTTGAGTGGTCAAACGGCCGAATCGGACCAGAAGTTTCCGAGCGCGGAGCGTGCAAACTTTTATTAATTACTCGGTATATTTGACGTGTGTGTACCTCTATCTCTGGAATTCATCAAAATAGTCCCACGAATGATCCTACCGTTGGATAGAGCTTGTCTAGAGGAACATTTTGAGTGGTCAAACGGCCGAATCGGACCAGAAGTTTCCGAGCGCGGAGCGTGCAAACTTTTAATAATTACCCGGTTTGTTTGACGTGTGTGTACCTCTATCTCTGGAATTCATCAAAATAGTCCCACGAATGATCCTACCGTTGGATAGAGCTTGTCTAGAGGAACATTTTGAGTGGTCAAACGGCCGAATCGGACCAGAAGTTTCCGAGCGCGGAGCGTGCAAACTTTTAATAATTACCCGGTTTGTTTGACGTATGTGTAATTCTATCTCTGGAATTCATCAAAATAGACCACGAATGATCCTACCGTTGGATAGAGCTTGTCTAGAGGAACATTTTGAGTGGTCAAACGGCCGAATCGGACAGGAAGTTTCCGAGCGCGGAGCGTGCAAACTTTTAATAATTACCCGGTTTGTTTGACGTATGTGTAATTCTATCTCTGGAATTCATCAAAATAGACCACGAATGATCCTACCGTTGGATAGAGCTTGTCTAGAGGAACATTTTGAGTGGTCAAACGGCCGAATCGGACCAGAAGTTTCCGAGCGCGGAGCGTGCAAACTTTTAATAATTACCCGGTTTGTTTGACGTATGTGTAATTCTATCTCTGGAATTCATCAAAATAGACCACGAATGATCCTACCGTTGGATAGAGCTTGTCTAGAGGAACATTTTGAGTGGTCAAACGGCCGAATCGGACAGGAAGTTTCCGAGCGCGGAGCGTGCAAACTTTTAATAATTACCCGGTTTGTTTGACGTATGTGTAATTCTATCTCTGGAATTCACCAAAATAGTCCCACGAATGATCCTACCGTTGGATAGAGCTTGTCTAGAGGAACATTTTGAGTGGTCAAACGGCCGAATCCGACAGGAAGTTTCCGAGCGCGGAGCGTGCAAACTTTTAATAATTACCCGGTTTATTTGACGTATGTGTACTTCTATCTCTGGAATTCATCAAAATATTCCCACGAATGATCCTACCGTTGGATAGAGCTTGTCTAGAGGAACATTTTGAGTGGTCAAACGGCCGAATCGGACCAGAAGTTTCCGAGCGCGGAGCGTGCAAACTTTTAATAATTACCCGGTTTGTTTGACGTATGTGTAATTCTATCTCTGGAATTCACCAAAATAGTCCCACGAATGATCCTACCGTTGGATAGAGCTTGTCTAGAGGAACATTTTGAGTGGTCAAACGGCCGAATCCTACAGGAAGTTTCCGAGCGCGGAGCGTGCAAACTTTTAATAATTACCCGGTTTATTTGACGTATGTGTACTTCTATCTCTGGAATTCATCAAAATATTCCCACGAATGATCCTACCGTTGGATAGAGCTTGTCTAGAGGAACATTTTGAGTGGTCAAACGGCCGAATCGGACCAGAAGTTTCCGAGCGCGGAGCGTGCAAACTTTTAATAATTACCCGGTTTAATTGACGTATGTGTACCTCTATCTCTGGAATTCATCAAAATAGTCCCACGAATGATCCTACCGTTGGATAGAGCTTGTCTAGAGGAACATTTTGAGTGGTCAAACGGCCGAATCGGACCAGAAGTTTCCGAGCGCGGAGCGTGCAAACTTTTATTAATTACTCGGTATATTTGACGTGTGTGTACCTCTATCTCTGGAATTCATCAAAATAGTCCCACGAATGATCCTACCGTTGGATAGAGCTTGTCTAGAGGAACATTTTGAGTGGTCAAACGGCCGAATCGGACCAGAAGTTTCCGAGCGCGGAGCGTGCAAACTTTTAATAATTACCCGGTTTATTTGACGTATGTGTACCTCTATCTCTGGAATTCATCAAAATAGTCCCACGAATGATCCTACCGTTGGATAGAGCTTGTCTAGAGGAACATTTTGAGTGGTCAAACGGCCGAATCGGACAGGAAGTTTCCGAGCGCGGAGCGTGCAAACTTTTAATAATTACCCGGTTTGTTTGACGTATGTGTAATTCTATCTCTGGAATTCACCAAAATAGTCCCACGAATGATCCTACCGTTGGATAGAGCTTGTCTAGAGGAACATTTTGAGTGGTCAAACGGCCGAATCCTACAGGAAGTTTCCGAGCGCGGAGCGTGCAAACTTTTAATAATTACCCGGTTTATTTGACGTATGTGTACTTCTATCTCTGGAATTCATCAAAATATTCCCACGAATGATCCTACCGTTGGATAGAGCTTGTCTAGAGGAACATTTTGAGTGGTCAAACGGCCGAATCGGACCAGAAGTTTCCGAGCGCGGAGCGTGCAAACTTTTAATAATTACCCGGTTTAATTGACGTATGTGTACCTCTATCTCTGGAATTCATCAAAATAGTCCCACGAATGATCCTACCGTTGGATAGAGCTTGTCTAGAGGAACATTTTGAGTGGTCAAACGGCCGAATCGGACCAGAAGTTTCCGAGCGCGGAGCGTGCAAACTTTTATTAATTACTCGGTATATTTGACGTGTGTGTACCTCTATCTCTGGAATTCATCAAAATAGTCCCACGAATGATCCTACCGTTGGATAGAGCTTGTCTAGAGGAACATTTTGAGTGGTCAAACGGCCGAATCGGACCAGAAGTTTCCGAGCGCGGAGCGTGCAAACTTTTAATAATTACCCGGTTTATTTGACGTATGTGTACCTCTATCTCTGGAATTCATCAAAATAGTCCCACGAATGATCCTACCGTTGGATAGAGCTTGTCTAGAGGAACATTTTGAGTGGTCAAACGGCCGAATCGGACAGGAAGTTTCCGAGCGCGGAGCGTGCAAACTTTTAATAATTACCCGGTTTGTTTGACGTATGTGTAATTCTATCTCTGGAATTCACCAAAATAGTCCCACGAATGATCCTACCGTTGGATAGAGCTTGTCTAGAGGAACATTTTGAGTGGTCAAACGGCCGAATCCTACAGGAAGTTTCCGAGCGCGGAGCGTGCAAACTTTTAATAATTACCCGGTTTGTTTGACGTATGTGTAATTCTATCTCTGGAATTCATCAAAATAGACCACGAATGATCCTACCGTTGGATAGAGCTTGTCTAGAGGAACATTTTGAGTGGTCAAACGGCCGAATCGGACAGGAAGTTTCCGAGCGCGGAGCGTGCAAACTTTTAATAATTACCCGGTTTGTTTGACGTATGTGTAATTCTATCTCTGGAATTCACCAAAATAGTCCCACGAATGATCCTACCGTTGGATAGAGCTTGTCTAGAGGAACATTTTGAGTGGTCAAACGGCCGAATCCTACAGGAAGTTTCCGAGCGCGGAGCGTGCAAACTTTTAATAATTACCCGGTTTATTTGACGTATGTGTACTTCTATCTCTGGAATTCATCAAAATATTCCCACGAATGATCCTACCGTTGGATAGAGCTTGTCTAGAGGAACATTTTGAGTGGTCAAACGGCCGAATCGGACCAGAAGTTTCCGAGCGCGGAGCGTGCAAACTTTTAATAATTACCCGGTTTAATTGACGTATGTGTACCTCTATCTCTGGAATTCATCAAAATAGTCCCACGAATGATCCTACCGTTGGATAGAGCTTGTCTAGAGGAACATTTTGAGTGGTCAAACGGCCGAATCGGACCAGAAGTTTCCGAGCGCGGAGCGTGCAAACTTTTATTAATTACTCGGTATATTTGACGTGTGTGTACCTCTATCTCTGGAATTCATCAAAATAGTCCCACGAATGATCCTACCGTTGGATAGAGCTTGTCTAGAGGAACATTTTGAGTGGTCAAACGGCCGAATCGGACCAGAAGTTTCCGAGCGCGGAGCGTGCAAACTTTTAATAATTACCCGGTTTATTTGACGTATGTGTACCTCTATCTCTGGAATTCATCAAAATAGTCCCACGAATGATCCTACCGTTGGATAGAGCTTGTCTAGAGGAACATTTTGAGTGGTCAAACGGCCGAATCGGACCAGAAGTTTCCGAGCGCGGAGCGTGCAAACTTTTAATAATTACCCGGTTTATTTGACGTATGTGTACTTCTATCTCTGGAATTCATCAAAATATTCCCACGAATGATCCTACCGTTGGATAGAGCTTGTCTAGAGGAACATTTTGAGTGGTCAAACGGCCGAATCGGACCAGAAGTTTCCGAGCGCGGAGCGTGCAAACTTTTAATAATTACCCGGTTTATTTGACGTATGTGTACCTCTATCTCTGGAATTCATCAAAATATTCCCACGAATGATCCTACCGTTGGATAGAGCTTGTCTAGAGGAACATTTTGAGTGGTCAAACGGCCGAATCGGACCAGAAGTTTCCGAGCGCGGAGCGTGCAAACTTTTAATAATTACCCGGTTTGTTTGACGTATGTGTAATTCTATCTCTGGAATTCACCAAAATAGTCCCACGAATGATCCTACCGTTGGATAGAGCTTGTCTAGAGGAACATTTTGAGTGGTCAAACGGCCGAATCCGACAGGAAGTTTCCGAGCGCGGAGCGTGCAAACTTTTAATAATTACCCGGTTTATTTGACGTATGTGTACTTCTATCTCTGGAATTCATCAAAATATTCCCACGAATGATCCTACCGTTGGATAGAGCTTGTCTAGAGGAACATTTTGAGTGGTCAAACGGCCGAATCGGACCAGAAGTTTCCGAGCGCGGAGCGTGCAAACTTTTAATAATTACCCGGTTTGTTTGACGTATGTGTAATTCTATCTCTGGAATTCACCAAAATAGTCCCACGAATGATCCTACCGTTGGATAGAGCTTGTCTAGAGGAACATTTTGAGTGGTCAAACGGCCGAATCGGACCAGAAGTTTCCGAGCGCGGAGCGTGCAAACTTTTAATAATTACCCGGTTTATTTGACGTATGTGTACCTCTATCTCTGGAATTCATCAAAATATTCCCACGAATGATCCTACCGTTGGATAGAGCTTGTCTAGAGGAACATTTTGAGTGGTCAAACGGCCGAATCGGACCAGAAGTTTCCGAGCGCGGAGCGTGCAAACTTTTAATAATTACCCGGTTTGTTTGACGTATGTGTAATTCTATCTCTGGAATTCACCAAAATAGTCCCACGAATGATCCTACCGTTGGATAGAGCTTGTCTAGAGGAACATTTTGAGTGGTCAAACGGCCGAATCCGACAGGAAGTTTCCGAGCGCGGAGCGTGCAAACTTTTAATAATTACCCGGTTTATTTGACGTATGTGTACTTCTATCTCTGGAATTCATCAAAATATTCCCACGAATGATCCTACCGTTGGATAGAGCTTGTCTAGAGGAACATTTTGAGTGGTCAAACGGCCGAATCGGACCAGAAGTTTCCGAGCGCGGAGCGTGCAAACTTTTAATAATTACCCGGTTTGTTTGACGTATGTGTAATTCTATCTCTGGAATTCACCAAAATAGTCCCACGAATGATCCTACCGTTGGATAGAGCTTGTCTAGAGGAACATTTTGAGTGGTCAAACGGCCGAATCCGACAGGAAGTTTCCGAGCGCGGAGCGTGCAAACTTTTAATAATTACCCGGTTTATTTGACGTATGTGTACTTCTATCTCTGGAATTCATCAAAATATTCCCACGAATGATCCTACCGTTGGATAGAGCTTGTCTAGAGGAACATTTTGAGTGGTCAAACGGCCGAATCCGACAGGAAGTTTCCGAGCGCGGAGCGTGCAAACTTTTAATAATTACCCGGTTTATTTGACGTATGTGTACTTCTATCTCTGGAATTCATCAAAATATTCCCACGAATGATCCTACCGTTGGATAGAGCTTGTCTAGAGGAACATTTTGAGTGGTCAAACGGCCGAATCGGACCAGAAGTTTCCGAGCGCGGAGCGTGCAAACTTTTAATAATTACCCGGTTTGTTTGACGTATGTGTAATTCTATCTCTGGAATTCATCAAAATAGACCACGAATGATCCTACCGTTGGATAGAGCTTGTCTAGAGGAACATTTTGAGTGGTCAAACGGCCGAATCGGACAGGAAGTTTCCGAGCGCGGAGCGTGCAAACTTTTAATAATTACCCGGTTTGTTTGACGTATGTGTAATTCTATCTCTGGAATTCACCAAAATAGTCCCACGAATGATCCTACCGTTGGATAGAGCTTGTCTAGAGGAACATTTTGAGTGGTCAAACGGCCGAATCCGACAGGAAGTTTCCGAGCGCGGAGCGTGCAAACTTTTAATAATTACCCGGTTTATTTGACGTATGTGTACTTCTATCTCTGGAATTCATCAAAATATTCCCACGAATGATCCTACCGTTGGATAGAGCTTGTCTAGAGGAACATTTTGAGTGGTCAAACGGCCGAATCGGACCAGAAGTTTCCGAGCGCGGAGCGTGCAAACTTTTAATAATTACCCGGTTTGTTTGACGTATGTGTAATTCTATCTCTGGAATTCACCAAAATAGTCCCACGAATGATCCTACCGTTGGATAGAGCTTGTCTAGAGGAACATTTTGAGTGGTCAAACGGCCGAATCCTACAGGAAGTTTCCGAGCGCGGAGCGTGCAAACTTTTAATAATTACCCGGTTTATTTGACGTATGTGTACTTCTATCTCTGGAATTCATCAAAATATTCCCACGAATGATCCTACCGTTGGATAGAGCTTGTCTAGAGGAACATTTTGAGTGGTCAAACGGCCGAATCGGACCAGAAGTTTCCGAGCGCGGAGCGTGCAAACTTTTAATAATTACCCGGTTTAATTGACGTATGTGTAATTCTATCTCTGGAATTCATCAAAATAGTCCCACGAATGATCCTACCGTTGGATAGAGCTTGTCTAGAGGAACATTTTGAGTGGTCAAACGGCCGAATCGGGCCAGAAGTTTCCGAGCGCGGAGCGTGCAAACTTTTAATAATTACCCGGTTTATTTGACGTATGTGTACTTCTACCTCTGGAATTCATCAAAATATTCCCACGAATGATCCTACCGTTGGATAGAGCTTGTCTAGAGGAACATTTTTAGTGGTCAAACGGCCGAATCGGACCAGAAGTTTCCGAGCGCGGAGCGTGCAAACTTTTAATAATTACCCGGTTTATTTGACGTATGTGTACTTCTACCTCTGGAATTCATCAAAATATTCCCACGAATGATCCTACCGTTGGATAGAGCTTGTCTAGAGGAACATTTTGAGTGGTCAAACGGCCGAATCGGACCAGAAGTTTCCGAGCGCGGAGCGTGCAAACTTTTAATAATTACCCGGTTTATTTGACGTATGTGTACTTCTACCTCTGGAATTCATCAAAATATTCCCACGAATGATCCTACCGTTGGATAGAGCTTGTCTAGAGGAACATTTTGAGTGGTCAAACGGCCGAATCGGACCAGAAGTTTCCGAGCGCGGAGCGTGCAAACTTTTAATAATTACCCGGTTTATTTGACGTATGTGTACTTCTACCTCTGGAATTCATCAAAATATTCCCACGAATGATCCTACCGTTGGATAGAGCTTGTCTAGAGGAACATTTTTAGTGGTCAAACGGCCGAATCGGACCAGAAGTTTCCGAGCGCGGAGCGTGCAAACTTTTATTAATTACTCGGTATATTTGACGTGTGTAAATTTTTTTCTCTGGAATTCACCAAAATAGTCCCACGAATGATCCTACCGTTGGATAGAGTTTGTCAAGAGGAACATTTTTAGTGGTCAAACGGCCGAATCGGACCAGAAGTTTCCGAGCGCGGAGCGTGCAAACTTTTATTAATTACTCGGTATATTTGACGTATGTGTACCTCTATCTCTGGAATTCATCAAAATAGTCCCACGAATGATCCTACCGTTGGATAGAGCTTGTCTATAGGAACATTTTGAGTGGTCAAACGGCCGAATCGGACCAGAAGTTTCCGAGCGCGGAGCGTGCAAACTTTTAATAATTACCCGGTTTAATTGACGTATGTGTACCTCTATCTCTGGAATTCATCAAAATAGTCCCACGAATGATCCTACCGTTGGATAGAGCTTGTCTAGAGGAACATTTTGAGTGGTCAAACGGCCGAATCGGACCAGAAGTTTCCGAGCGCGGAGCGTGCAAACTTTTAATAATTACCCGGTTTATTTGACGTATGTGTACCTCTATCTCTGGAATTCATCAAAATAGTCCCACGAATGATCCTACCGTTGGATAGAGCTTGTCTAGAGGAACATTTTGAGTGGTCAAACGGCCGAATCGGACCAGAAGTTTCCGAGCGCGGAGCGTGCAAACTTTTAATAATTACCCGGTTTGTTTGACGTATGTGTAATTCTGTCTCTGGAATTCACCAAAATAGTCCCACGAATGATCCTACCGTTGGATAGAGCTTGTCTAGAGGAACATTTTGAGTGGTCAAACGGCCGAATCGGACAGGAAGTTTCCGAGCGCGGAGCGTGCAAACTTTTAATAATTACCCGGTTTGTTTGACGTATGTGTAATTCTATCTCTGGAATTCACCAAAATAGTCCCACGAATGATCCTACCGTTGGATAGAGCTTGTCTAGAGGAACATTTTGAGTGGTCAAACGGCCGAATCCGACAGGAAGTTTCCGAGCGCGGAGCGTGCAAACTTTTAATAATTACCCGGTTTATTTGACGTATGTGTACCTCTATCTCTGGAATTCATCAAAATAGTCCCACGAATGATCCTACCGTTGGATAGAGCTTGTCTAGAGGAACATTTTGAGTGGTCAAACGGCCGAATCGGACCAGAAGTTTCCGAGCACGGAGCGTGCAAACTTTTAATAATTACCCGGTTTATTTGACGTATGTGTACCTCTATCTCTGGAATTCATCAAAATAGTCCCACGAATGATCCTACCGTTGGATAGAGCTTGTCTAGAGGAACATTTTGAGTGGTCAAACGGCCGAATCGGACCAGAAGTTTCCGAGCGCGGAGCGTGCAAACTTTTATTAATTACTCGGTATATTTGACGTGTGTGTACCTCTATCTCTGGAATTCATCAAAATAGTCCAACGAATGATCCTACCGTTGGATAGAGCTTGTCTAGAGGAACATTTTGAGTGGTCAAACGGCCGAATCGGACCAGAAGTTTCCGAGCGCGGAGCGTGCAAACTTTTAATAATTACCCGGTTTAATTGACGTATGTGTACCTCTATCTCTGGAATTCATCAAAATAGTCCCACGAATGATCCTACCGTTGGATAGAGCTTGTCTAGAGGAACATTTTGAGTGGTCAAACGGCCGAATCGGACCAGAAGTTTCCGAGCGCGGAGCGTGCAAACTTTTAATAATTACCCGGTTTATTTGACGTATGTGTACCTCTATCTCTGGAATTCATCAAAATAGTCCCACGAATGATCCTACCGTTGGATAGAGCTTGTCTAGAGGAACATTTTGAGTGGTCAAACGGCCGAATCGGACCAGAAGTTTCCGAGCGCGGAGCGTGCAAACTTTTATTAATTACTCGGTATATTTGACGTGTGTGTACCTCTATCTCTGGAATTCATCAAAATAGTCCCACGAATGATCCTACCGTTGGATAGAGCTTGTCTAGAGGAACATTTTGAGTGGTCAAACGGCCGAATCGGACCAGAAGTTTCCGAGCGCGGAGCGTGCAAACTTTTAATAATTACCCGGTTTATTTGACGTATGTGTACCTCTATCTCTGGAATTCATCAAAATAGTCCCACGAATGATCCTACCGTTGGATAGAGCTTGTCTAGAGGAACATTTTGAGTGGTCAAACGGCCGAATCGGGCCAGAAGTTTCCGAGCGCGGAGCGTGCAAACTTTTAATAATTACCCGGTTTATTCGACGTATGTAAATTTTTTTCTCTGGAATTCACCAAAATAGTCCCACGAATGATCCTACCGTTGGATAGAGTTTGTCAAGAGGAACATTTTGAGTGGTCAAACGGCCGAATCGGACCAGAAGTTTCCGAGCGCGGAGCGTGCAAACTTTTAATAATTACCCGGTTTGTTTGACGTATGTGTAATTCTATCTCTGGAATTCATCAAAATAGACCACGACTGATCCTACCGTTGGATAGAGTTTGTCTAGAGGAACATTTTGAGTGGTCAAACGGCCGAATCGGACAGGAAGTTTCCGAGCGCGGAGCGTGCAAACTTTTAATAATTACTCGGTATATTTGACGCGTGTAAATTTTTTTCTCTGGAAATCATCAAAATAGTCCTACGACTGATCCTACCGTTGGATAGCGCTTGTCTAGAGGAACATTTTGAGAGGTCAAACGGCCGAATCGGACCAGAAGTTTCCGAGCGCGGAGGGTGCAAACTTTTAATAATTACCCGGTTTATTTGACGTATGTGTACTTCTATCTCTGGAATTCATCAAAATAGTCCACGACTGATCCTACCGTTGGATAGAGGTTGTCTAGAGGAACATTTTGAGAGGTCAAACGGCCGAATCGGACCAGAAGTTTCCGAGCGCGGAGGGTGCAAACTTTTAATAATTACCCGGTTTATTTGACGTATGTGTACCTCTATCTCTGGAATTCATCAAAATAGTCCCACGAATGATCCTACCGTTGGATAGAGCTTGTCTAGAGGAACATTTTGAGTGGTCAAACGGCCGAATCGGACCAGAAGTTTCCGAGCGCGGAGCGTGCAAACTTTTATTAATTACTCGGTATATTTGACGTGTGTGTACCTCTATCTCTGGAATTCATCAAAATAGTCCCACGAATGATCCTACCGTTGGATAGAGCTTGTCTAGAGGAACATTTTGAGAGGTCAAACGGCCGAATCGGACCAGAAGTTTCCGAGCGCGGAGGGTGCAAACTTTTAATAATTACCCGGTTTATTTGACGTATGTGTACTTCTATCTCTGGAATTCATCAAAATAGTCCACGACTGATCCTACCGTTGGATAGAGGTTGTCTAGAGGAACATTTTGAGTGGTCAAACGGCCGAATCGGACCAGAAGTTTCCGAGCGCGGAGCGTGCATACTTTTAATAATTACCCGGTTTGTTTGACGTATGTGTAATTCTATCTCTGGAATTCATCAAAATAGACCACGAATGATCCTACCGTTGGATAGAGCTTGTCTAGAGGAACATTTTGAGTGGTCAAACGGCCGAATCGGACAGGAAGTTTCCGAGCGCGGAGCGTGCAAACTTTTAATAATTACCCGGTTTGTTTGACGTATGTGTAATTCTATCTCTGGAATTCACCAAAATAGTCCCACGAATGATCCTACCGTTGGATAGAGCTTGTCTAGAGGAACATTTTGGGTGGTCAAACGGCCGAATCCGACAGGAAGTTTCCGAGCGCGGAGCGTGCAAACTTTTAATAATTACCCGGTTTATTTGACGTATGTGTACTTCTATCTCTGGAATTCATCAAAATATTCCCACGAATGATCCTACCGTTGGATAGAGCTTGTCTAGAGGAACATTTTGAGTGGTCAAACGGCCGAATCGGACAGGAAGTTTCCGAGCGCGGAGCGTGCAAACTTTTAATAATTACCCGGTTTGTTTGACGTATGTGTAATTCTATCTCTGGAATTCACCAAAATAGTCCCACGAATGATCCTACCGTTGGATAGAGCTTGTCTAGAGGAACATTTTGAGTGGTCAAACGGCCGAATCGGGCCAGAAGTTTCCGAGCGCGGAGCGTGCAAACTTTTAATAATTACCCGGTTTATTTGACGTATGTGTAATTCTATCTGTGGAATTCACCAAAATAGTCCCACGAATGATCCTACCGTTGGATAGAGCTTGTCTAGAGGAACATTTTGAGTGGTCAAACGGCCGAATCGGGCCAGAAGTTTCCGAGCGCGGAGCGTGCAAACTTTTAATAATTACCCGGTTTATTTGACGTATGTGTAATTCTATCTGTGGAATTCACCAAAATAGTCCCACGAATGATCCTACCGTTGGATAGAGCTTGTCTAGAGGAACATTTTGAGTGGTCAAACGGCCGAATCGGACCAGAAGTTTCCGAGCGCGGAGCGTGCAAACTTTTAATAATTACCCGGTTTATTTGACGTATGTGTAAATTTTTTTCTCTGGAATTCACCAAAATAGTCCCACGAATGATCCTACCGTTGGATAGAGCTTGTCTAGAGGAACATTTTGAGTGGTCAAACGGCCGAATCGGACCAGAAGTTTCCGAGCGCGGAGCGTGCAAACTTTTAATAATTACCCGGTTTATTTGACGTATGTGTAAATTTTTTTCTCTGGAATTCACCAAAATAGTCCCACGAATGATCCTACCGTTGGATAGAGCTTGTCTAGAGGAACATTTTGAGTGGTCAAACGGCCGAATCGGACCAGAAGTTTCCGAGCGCGGAGCGTGCAAACTTTTAATAATTACCCGGTTTGTTTGACGTATGTGTAATTCTATCTCTGGAATTCATCAAAATAGACCACGGCTGATCCTACCGTTGGATAGCGCTTGTCTAGAGGAACATTTTGAGAGGTCAAACGGCCGAATCGGACCAGAAGTTTCCGAGCGCGGAGGGTGCAAACTTTTAATAATTACCCGGTTTATTTGACGTATGTGTACTTCTATCTCTGGAATTCATCAAAATAGTCCACGACTGATCCTACCGTTGGATAGAGGTTGTCTAGAGGAACATTTTGAGTGGTCAAACGGCCGAATCGGACCAGAAGTTTCCGAGCGCGGAGCGTGCATACTTTTAATAATTACCGGGTTTGTTTGACGTATGTGTAATTCTATCTCTGGAATTCATCAAAATAGACCACGAATGATCCTACCGTTGGATAGAGCTTGTCTAGAGGAACATTTTGAGTGGTCAAACGGCCGAATCGGACAGGAAGTTTCCGAGCGCGGAGCGAGCAAACTTTTAATAATTACCCGGTTTGTTTGACGTATGTGTAATTCTATCTCTGGAATTCACCAAAATAGTCCCACGAATGATCCTACCGTTGGATAGAGCTTGTCTAGAGGAACATTTTGGGTGGTCAAACGGCCGAATCCGACAGGAAGTTTCCGAGCGCGGAGCGTGCAAACTTTTAATAATTACCCGGTTTATTTGACGTATGTGTACTTCTATCTCTGGAATTCATCAAAATATTCCCACGAATGATCCTACCGTTGGATAGAGCTTGTCTAGAGGAACATTTTGAGTGGTCAAACGGCCGAATCGGACAGGAAGTTTCCGAGCGCGGAGCGTGCAAACTTTTAATAATTACCCGGTTTGTTTGACGTATGTGTAATTCTATCTCTGGAATTCACCAAAATAGTCCCACGAATGATCCTACCGTTGGATAGAGCTTGTCTAGAGGAACATTTTGAGTGGTCAAACGGCCGAATCGGGCCAGAAGTTTCCGAGCGCGGAGCGTGCAAACTTTTAATAATTACCCGGTTTATTTGACGTATGTGTAATTCTATCTGTGGAATTCACCAAAATAGTCCCACGAATGATCCTACCGTTGGATAGAGCTTGTCTAGAGGAACATTTTGAGTGGTCAAACGGCCGAATCGGGCCAGAAGTTTCCGAGCGCGGAGCGTGCAAACTTTTAATAATTACCCGGTTTATTTGACGTATGTGTAATTCTATCTGTGGAATTCACCAAAATAGTCCCACGAATGATCCTACCGTTGGATAGAGCTTGTCTAGAGGAACATTTTGAGTGGTCAAACGGCCGAATCGGACCAGAAGTTTCCGAGCGCGGAGCGTGCAAACTTTTAATAATTACCCGGTTTATTTGACGTATGTGTAAATTTTTTTCTCTGGAATTCACCAAAATAGTCCCACGAATGATCCTACCGTTGGATAGAGCTTGTCTAGAGGAACATTTTGAGTGGTCAAACGGCCGAATCGGACCAGAAGTTTCCGAGCGCGGAGCGTGCAAACTTTTAATAATTACCCGGTTTGTTTGACGTATGTGTAATTCTATCTCTGGAATTCATCAAAATAGACCACGACTGATCCTACCGTTGGATAGAGTTTGTCTAGAGGAACATTTTGAGTGGTCAAACGGCCGAATCGGACAGGAAGTTTCCGAGCGCGGAGCGTGCAAACTTTTAATAATTACTCGGTATATTTGACGCGTGTAAATTTTTTTCTCTGGAAATCATCAAAATAGTCCTACGACTGATCCTACCGTTGGATAGCGCTTGTCTAGAGGAACATTTTGAGAGGTCAAACGGCCGAATCGGACCAGAAGTTTCCGAGCGCGGAGGGTGCAAACTTTTAATAATTACCCGGTTTATTTGACGTATGTGTACTTCTATCTCTGGAATTCATCAAAATAGTCCACGACTGATCCTACCGTTGGATAGAGGTTGTCTAGAGGAACATTTTGAGTGGTCAAACGGCCGAATCGGACCAGAAGTTTCCGAGCGCGGAGCGTGCATACTTTTAATAATTACCCGGTTTGTTTGACGTATGTGTAATTCTATCTCTGGAATTCATCAAAATAGACCACGAATGATCCTACCGTTGGATAGAGCTTGTCTAGAGGAACATTTTGAGTGGTCAAACGGCCGAATCGGACAGGAAGTTTCCGAGCGCGGAGCGTGCAAACTTTTAATAATTACCCGGTTTGTTTGACGTATGTGTAATTCTATCTCTGGAATTCACCAAAATAGTCCCACGAATGATCCTACCGTTGGATAGAGCTTGTCTAGAGGAACATTTTGGGTGGTCAAACGGCCGAATCCGACAGGAAGTTTCCGAGCGCGGAGCGTGCAAACTTTTAATAATTACCCGGTTTATTTGACGTATGTGTACTTCTATCTCTGGAATTCATCAAAATAGTCCCACGAATGATCCTACCGTTGGATAGAGCTTGTCTAGAGGAACATTTTGAGTGGTCAAACGGCCGAATCGGACCAGAAGTTTCCGAGCGCGGAGCGTGCATACTTTTAATAATTACCCGGTTTGTTTGACGTATGTGTAATTCTATCTCTGGAATTCATCAAAATAGACCACGAATGATCCTACCGTTGGATAGAGCTTGTCTAGAGGAACATTTTGAGTGGTCAAACGGCCGAATCGGACAGGAAGTTTCCGAGCGCGGAGCGTGCAAACTTTTAATAATTACCCGGTTTGTTTGACGTATGTGTAATTCTATCTCTGGAATTCACCAAAATAGTCCCACGAATGATCCTACCGTTGGATAGAGCTTGTCTAGAGGAACATTTTGGGTGGTCAAACGGCCGAATCCGACAGGAAGTTTCCGAGCGCGGAGCGTGCAAACTTTTAATAATTACCCGGTTTATTTGACGTATGTGTACTTCTATCTCTGGAATTCATCAAAATATTCCCACGAATGATCCTACCGTTGGATAGAGCTTGTCTAGAGGAACATTTTGAGTGGTCAAACGGCCGAATCGGACAGGAAGTTTCCGAGCGCGGAGCGTGCAAACTTTTAATAATTACCCGGTTTGTTTGACGTATGTGTAATTCTATCTCTGGAATTCACCAAAATAGTCCCACGAATGATCCTACCGTTGGATAGAGCTTGTCTAGAGGAACATTTTGAGTGGTCAAACGGCCGAATCGGGCCAGAAGTTTCCGAGCGCGGAGCGTGCAAACTTTTAATAATTACCCGGTTTATTTGACGTATGTGTAATTCTATCTGTGGAATTCACCAAAATAGTCCCACGAATGATCCTACCGTTGGATAGAGCTTGTCTAGAGGAACATTTTGAGTGGTCAAACGGCCGAATCGGGCCAGAAGTTTCCGAGCGCGGAGCGTGCAAACTTTTAATAATTACCCGGTTTATTTGACGTATGTGTAATTCTATCTGTGGAATTCACCAAAATAGTCCCACGAATGATCCTACCGTTGGATAGAGCTTGTCTAGAGGAACATTTTGAGTGGTCAAACGGCCGAATCGGACCAGAAGTTTCCGAGCGCGGAGCGTGCAAACTTTTAATAATTACCCGGTTTATTTGACGTATGTGTAAATTTTTTTCTCTGGAATTCACCAAAATAGTCCCACGAATGATCCTACCGTTGGATAGAGCTTGTCTAGAGGAACATTTTGAGTGGTCAAACGGCCGAATCGGACCAGAAGTTTCCGAGCGCGGAGCGTGCAAACTTTTAATAATTACCCGGTTTATTTGACGTATGTGTAAATTTTTTTCTCTGGAATTCACCAAAATAGTCCCACGAATGATCCTACCGTTGGATAGAGCTTGTCTAGAGGAACATTTTGAGTGGTCAAACGGCCGAATCGGACCAGAAGTTTCCGAGCGCGGAGCGTGCAAACTTTTAATAATTACCCGGTTTGTTTGACGTATGTGTAATTCTATCTCTGGAATTCATCAAAATAGACCACGGCTGATCCTACCGTTGGATAGCGCTTGTCTAGAGGAACATTTTGAGAGGTCAAACGGCCGAATCGGACCAGAAGTTTCCGAGCGCGGAGGGTGCAAACTTTTAATAATTACCCGGTTTATTTGACGTATGTGTACTTCTATCTCTGGAATTCATCAAAATAGTCCACGACTGATCCTACCGTTGGATAGAGGTTGTCTAGAGGAACATTTTGAGTGGTCAAACGGCCGAATCGGACCAGAAGTTTCCGAGCGCGGAGCGTGCATACTTTTAATAATTACCGGGTTTGTTTGACGTATGTGTAATTCTATCTCTGGAATTCATCAAAATAGACCACGAATGATCCTACCGTTGGATAGAGCTTGTCTAGAGGAACATTTTGAGTGGTCAAACGGCCGAATCGGACAGGAAGTTTCCGAGCGCGGAGCGAGCAAACTTTTAATAATTACCCGGTTTGTTTGACGTATGTGTAATTCTATCTCTGGAATTCACCAAAATAGTCCCACGAATGATCCTACCGTTGGATAGAGCTTGTCTAGAGGAACATTTTGGGTGGTCAAACGGCCGAATCCGACAGGAAGTTTCCGAGCGCGGAGCGTGCAAACTTTTAATAATTACCCGGTTTATTTGACGTATGTGTACTTCTATCTCTGGAATTCATCAAAATATTCCCACGAATGATCCTACCGTTGGATAGAGCTTGTCTAGAGGAACATTTTGAGTGGTCAAACGGCCGAATCGGACAGGAAGTTTCCGAGCGCGGAGCGTGCAAACTTTTAATAATTACCCGGTTTGTTTGACGTATGTGTAATTCTATCTCTGGAATTCACCAAAATAGTCCCACGAATGATCCTACCGTTGGATAGAGCTTGTCTAGAGGAACATTTTGAGTGGTCAAACGGCCGAATCGGGCCAGAAGTTTCCGAGCGCGGAGCGTGCAAACTTTTAATAATTACCCGGTTTATTTGACGTATGTGTAATTCTATCTGTGGAATTCACCAAAATAGTCCCACGAATGATCCTACCGTTGGATAGAGCTTGTCTAGAGGAACATTTTGAGTGGTCAAACGGCCGAATCGGGCCAGAAGTTTCCGAGCGCGGAGCGTGCAAACTTTTAATAATTACCCGGTTTATTTGACGTATGTGTAATTCTATCTGTGGAATTCACCAAAATAGTCCCACGAATGATCCTACCGTTGGATAGAGCTTGTCTAGAGGAACATTTTGAGTGGTCAAACGGCCGAATCGGACCAGAAGTTTCCGAGCGCGGAGCGTGCAAACTTTTAATAATTACCCGGTTTATTTGACGTATGTGTAAATTTTTTTCTCTGGAATTCACCAAAATAGTCCCACGAATGATCCTACCGTTGGATAGAGCTTGTCTAGAGGAACATTTTGAGTGGTCAAACGGCCGAATCGGACCAGAAGTTTCCGAGCGCGGAGCGTGCAAACTTTTAATAATTACCCGGTTTGTTTGACGTATGTGTAATTCTATCTCTGGAATTCATCAAAATAGACCACGACTGATCCTACCGTTGGATAGAGTTTGTCTAGAGGAACATTTTGAGTGGTCAAACGGCCGAATCGGACAGGAAGTTTCCGAGCGCGGAGCGTGCAAACTTTTAATAATTACTCGGTATATTTGACGCGTGTAAATTTTTTTCTCTGGAAATCATCAAAATAGTCCTACGACTGATCCTACCGTTGGATAGCGCTTGTCTAGAGGAACATTTTGAGAGGTCAAACGGCCGAATCGGACCAGAAGTTTCCGAGCGCGGAGGGTGCAAACTTTTAATAATTACCCGGTTTATTTGACGTATGTGTACTTCTATCTCTGGAATTCATCAAAATAGTCCACGACTGATCCTACCGTTGGATAGAGGTTGTCTAGAGGAACATTTTGAGTGGTCAAACGGCCGAATCGGACCAGAAGTTTCCGAGCGCGGAGCGTGCATACTTTTAATAATTACCCGGTTTGTTTGACGTATGTGTAATTCTATCTCTGGAATTCATCAAAATAGACCACGAATGATCCTACCGTTGGATAGAGCTTGTCTAGAGGAACATTTTGAGTGGTCAAACGGCCGAATCGGACAGGAAGTTTCCGAGCGCGGAGCGTGCAAACTTTTAATAATTACCCGGTTTGTTTGACGTATGTGTAATTCTATCTCTGGAATTCACCAAAATAGTCCCACGAATGATCCTACCGTTGGATAGAGCTTGTCTAGAGGAACATTTTGGGTGGTCAAACGGCCGAATCCGACAGGAAGTTTCCGAGCGCGGAGCGTGCAAACTTTTAATAATTACCCGGTTTATTTGACGTATGTGTACTTCTATCTCTGGAATTCATCAAAATATTCCCACGAATGATCCTACCGTTGGATAGAGCTTGTCTAGAGGAACATTTTGAGTGGTCAAACGGCCGAATCGGACAGGAAGTTTCCGAGCGCGGAGCGTGCAAACTTTTAATAATTACCCGGTTTGTTTGACGTATGTGTAATTCTATCTCTGGAATTCACCAAAATAGTCCCACGAATGATCCTACCGTTGGATAGAGCTTGTCTAGAGGAACATTTTGAGTGGTCAAACGGCCGAATCGGGCCAGAAGTTTCCGAGCGCGGAGCGTGCAAACTTTTAATAATTACCCGGTTTATTTGACGTATGTGTAATTCTATCTGTGGAATTCACCAAAATAGTCCCACGAATGATCCTACCGTTGGATAGAGCTTGTCTAGAGGAACATTTTGAGTGGTCAAACGGCCGAATCGGGCCAGAAGTTTCCGAGCGCGGAGCGTGCAAACTTTTAATAATTACCCGGTTTATTTGACGTATGTGTAATTCTATCTGTGGAATTCACCAAAATAGTCCCACGAATGATCCTACCGTTGGATAGAGCTTGTCTAGAGGAACATTTTGAGTGGTCAAACGGCCGAATCGGACCAGAAGTTTCCGAGCGCGGAGCGTGCAAACTTTTAATAATTACCCGGTTTATTTGACGTATGTGTAAATTTTTTTCTCTGGAATTCACCAAAATAGTCCCACGAATGATCCTACCGTTGGATAGAGCTTGTCTAGAAGAACATTTTGAGTGGTCAAACGGCCGAATCGGACCAGAAGTTTCCGAGCGCGGAGCGTGCAAACTTTTAATAATTACCCGGTTTATTTGACGTATGTGTAAATTTTTTTCTCTGGAATTCACCAAAATAGTCCCACGAATGATCCTACCGTTGGATAGAGCTTGTCTAGAGGAACATTTTGAGTGGTCAAACGGCCGAATCGGACCAGAAGTTTCCGAGCGCGGAGCGTGCAAACTTTTAATAATTACCCGGTTTGTTTGACGTATGTGTAATTCTATCTCTGGAATTCATCAAAATAGACCACGACTGATCCTACCGTTGGATAGCGCTTGTCTAGAGGAACATTTTGAGAGGTCAAACGGCCGAATCGGACCAGAAGTTTCCGAGCGCGGAGGGTGCAAACTTTTAATAATTACCCGGTTTATTTGACGTATGTGTACTTCTATCTCTGGAATTCATCAAAATAGTCCACGACTGATCCTACCGTTGGATAGAGGTTGTCTAGAGGAACATTTTGAGTGGTCAAACGGCCGAATCGGACCAGAAGTTTCCGAGCGCGGAGCGTGCATACTTTTAATAATTACCGGGTTTGTTTGACGTATGTGTAATTCTATCTCTGGAATTCATCAAAATAGACCACGAATGATCCTACCGTTGGATAGAGCTTGTCTAGAGGAACATTTTGAGTGGTCAAACGGCCGAATCGGACAGGAAGTTTCCGAGCGCGGAGCGAGCAAACTTTTAATAATTACCCGGTTTGTTTGACGTATGTGTAATTCTATCTCTGGAATTCACCAAAATAGTCCCACGAATGATCCTACCGTTGGATAGAGCTTGTCTAGAGGAACATTTTGGGTGGTCAAACGGCCGAATCCGACAGGAAGTTTCCGAGCGCGGAGCGTGCAAACTTTTAATAATTACCCGGTTTATTTGACGTATGTGTACTTCTATCTCTGGAATTCATCAAAATATTCCCACGAATGATCCTACCGTTGGATAGAGCTTGTCTAGAGGAACATTTTGAGTGGTCAAACGGCCGAATCGGACAGGAAGTTTCCGAGCGCGGAGCGTGCAAACTTTTAATAATTACCCGGTTTGTTTGACGTATGTGTAATTCTATCTCTGGAATTCACCAAAATAGTCCCACGAATGATCCTACCGTTGGATAGAGCTTGTCTAGAGGAACATTTTGAGTGGTCAAACGGCCGAATCGGGCCAGAAGTTTCCGAGCGCGGAGCGTGCAAACTTTTAATAATTACCCGGTTTATTTGACGTATGTGTAATTCTATCTGTGGAATTCACCAAAATAGTCCCACGAATGATCCTACCGTTGGATAGAGCTTGTCTAGAGGAACATTTTGAGTGGTCAAACGGCCGAATCGGGCCAGAAGTTTCCGAGCGCGGAGCGTGCAAACTTTTAATAATTACCCGGTTTATTTGACGTATGTGTAATTCTATCTGTGGAATTCACCAAAATAGTCCCACGAATGATCCTACCGTTGGATAGAGCTTGTCTAGAGGAACATTTTGAGTGGTCAAACGGCCGAATCGGACCAGAAGTTTCCGAGCGCGGAGCGTGCAAACTTTTAATAATTACCCGGTTTATTTGACGTATGTGTAAATTTTTTTCTCTGGAATTCACCAAAATAGTCCCACGAATGATCCTACCGTTGGATAGAGTTTGTCTAGAGGAACATTTTGAGTGGTCAAACGGCCGAATCGGACAGGAAGTTTCCGAGCGCGGAGCGTGCAAACTTTTAATAATTACTCGGTATATTTGACGTATGTGTAATTCTATCTCTGGAATTCATCAAAATAGACCACGACTGATCCTACCGTTGGATAGAGTTTGTCTAGAGGAACATTTTGAGTGGTCAAACGGCCGAATCGGACAGGAAGTTTCCGAGCGCGGAGCGTGCAAACTTTTAATAATTACTCGGTATATTTGACGCGTGTAAATTTTTTTCTCTGGAAATCATCAAAATAGTCCTACGACTGATCCTACCGTTGGATAGCGCTTGTCTAGAGGAACATTTTGAGAGGTCAAACGGCCGAATCGGACCAGAAGTTTCCGAGCGCGGAGGGTGCAAACTTTTAATAATTACCCGGTTTATTTGACGTATGTGTACTTCTATCTCTGGAATTCATCAAAATAGTCCCACGAATGATCCTACCGTTGGATAGAGCTTGTCTAGAGGAACATTTTGAGTGGTCAAACGGCCGAATCGGACCAGAAGTTTCCGAGCGCGGAGCGTGCAAACTTTTAATAATTACCCGGTTTATTTGACGTATGTGTAATTCTATCTGTGGAATTCACCAAAATAGTCCCACGAATGATCCTACCGTTGGATAGAGCTTGTCTAGAGGAACATTTTGAGTGGTCAAACTGCCGAATCGGACCAGAAGTTTCCGAGCGCGGAGCGTGCAAACTTTTAATAATTACCCGGTTTATTTGACGTATGTGTAAATTTTTTTCTCTGGAATTCACCAAAATAGTCCCACGAATGATCCTACCGTTGGATAGAGTTTGTCAAGAGGAACATTTTGAGTGGTCAAACGGCCGAATCGGACCAGAAGTTTCCGAGCGCGGAGCGTGCAAACTTTTAATAATTACCCGGTTTATTTGACGTATGTGTACCTCTATCTCTGGAATTCATCAAAATAGTCCCACGAATGATCCTACCGTTGGATAGAGCTTGTCTAGAGGAACATTTTGAGTGGTCAAACGGCCGAATCGGACCAGAAGTTTCCGAGCGCGGAGCGTGCAAACTTTTATTAATTACTCGGTATATTTGACGTGTGTAAATTTTTTTCTCTGGAATTCACCAAAATAGTCCCACGAATGATCCTACCGTTGGATAGAGTTTGTCAAGAGGAACATTTTGAGTGGTCAAACGGCCGAATCGGACCAGAAGTTTCCGAGCGCGGAGCGTGCAAACTTTTAATAATTACCCGGTTTATTTGACGTATGTGTACCTCTATCTCTGGAATTCATCAAAATAGTCCCACGAATGATCCTACCGTTGGATAGAGCTTGTCTAGAGGAACATTTTGAGTGGTCAAACGGCCGAATCGGACCAGAAGTTTCCGAGCGCGGAGCGTGCAAACTTT
Source organism: Euwallacea similis (assembly GCF_039881205.1). Taxonomy (NCBI): domain Eukaryota; kingdom Metazoa; phylum Arthropoda; class Insecta; order Coleoptera; family Curculionidae; genus Euwallacea; species Euwallacea similis. The sequence continues at coordinate 4,078,098 of NC_089626.1, forward strand.
TAATAATTACCCGGTTTAATTGACGTATGTGTACCTCTATCTCTGGAATTCATCAAAATAGTCCCACGAATGATCCTACCGTTGGATAGAGCTTGTCTAGAGGAACATTTTGAGTGGTCAAACGGCCGAATCGGACCAGAAGTTTCCGAGCGCGGAGCGTGCAAACTTTTATTAATTACTCGGTATATTTGACGTGTGTGTACCTCTATCTCTGGAATTCATCAAAATAGTCCCACGAATGATCCTACCGTTGGATAGAGCTTGTCTAGAGGAACATTTTGAGTGGTCAAACGGCCGAATCGGACCAGAAGTTTCCGAGCGCGGAGCGTGCAAACTTTTAATAATTACCCGGTTTGTTTGACGTATGTGTAATTCTATCTCTGGAATTCATCAAAATAGACCACGAATGATCCTACCGTTGGATAGAGCTTGTCTAGAGGAACATTTTGAGTGGTCAAACGGCCGAATCGGACAGGAAGTTTCCGAGCGCGGAGCGTGCAAACTTTTAATAATTACCCGGTTTGTTTGACGTATGTGTAATTCTATCTCTGGAATTCACCAAAATAGTCCCACGAATGATCCTACCGTTGGATAGAGCTTGTCTAGAGGAACATTTTGAGTGGTCAAACGGCCGAATCGGGCCAGAAGTTTCCGAGCGCGGAGCGTGCAAACTTTTAATAATTACCCGGTTTATTTGACGTATGTGTAATTCTATCTGTGGAATTCACCAAAATAGTCCCACGAATGATCCTACCGTTGGATAGAGCTTGTCTAGAGGAACATTTTGAGTGGTCAAACGGCCGAATCGGACCAGAAGTTTCCGAGCGCGGAGCGTGCAAACTTTTAATAATTACCCGGTTTATTTGACGTATGTGTAAATTTTTTTCTCTGGAATTCACCAAAATAGTCCCACGAATGATCCTACCGTTGGATAGAGCTTGTCTAGAGGAACATTTTGAGTGGTCAAACGGCCGAATCGGACCAGAAGTTTCCGAGCGCGGAGCGTGCAAACTTTTAATAATTACCCGGTTTATTTGACGTATGTGTAAATTTTTTTCTCTGGAATTCACCAAAATAGTCCCACGAATGATCCTACCGTTGGATAGAGCTTGTCTAGAGGAACATTTTGAGTGGTCAAACGGCCGAATCGGACCAGAAGTTTCCGAGCGCGGAGCGTGCAAACTTTTAATAATTACCCGGTTTGTTTGACGTATGTGTAATTCTATCTCTGGAATTCATCAAAATAGACCACGACTGATCCTACCGTTGGATAGAGTTTGTCTAGAGGAACATTTTGAGTGGTCAAACGGCCGAATCGGACAGGAAGTTTCCGAGCGCGGAGCGTGCAAACTTTTAATAATTACTCGGTATATTTGACGCGTGTAAATTTTTTTCTCTGGAAATCATCAAAATAGTCCTACGACTGATCCTACCGTTGGATAGCGCTTGTCTAGAGGAACATTTTGAGAGGTCAAACGGCCGAATCGGACCAGAAGTTTCCGAGCGCGGAGGGTGCAAACTTTTAATAATTACCCGGTTTATTTGACGTATGTGTACTTCTATCTCTGGAATTCATCAAAATAGTCCACGACTGATCCTACCGTTGGATAGAGGTTGTCTAGAGGAACATTTTGAGTGGTCAAACGGCCGAATCGGACCAGAAGTTTCCGAGCGCGGAGCGTGCATACTTTTAATAATTACCGGGTTTGTTTGACGTATGTGTAATTCTATCTCTGGAATTCATCAAAATAGACCACGAATGATCCTACCGTTGGATAGAGCTTGTCTAGAGGAACATTTTGAGTGGTCAAACGGCCGAATCGGACAGGAAGTTTCCGAGCGCGGAGCGAGCAAACTTTTAATAATTACCCGGTTTGTTTGACGTATGTGTAATTCTATCTCTGGAATTCACCAAAATAGTCCCACGAATGATCCTACCGTTGGATAGAGCTTGTCTAGAGGAACATTTTGGGTGGTCAAACGGCCGAATCCGACAGGAAGTTTCCGAGCGCGGAGCGTGCAAACTTTTAATAATTACCCGGTTTATTTGACGTATGTGTACTTCTATCTCTGGAATTCATCAAAATATTCCCACGAATGATCCTACCGTTGGATAGAGCTTGTCTAGAGGAACATTTTGAGTGGTCAAACGGCCGAATCGGACAGGAAGTTTCCGAGCGCGGAGCGTGCAAACTTTTAATAATTACCCGGTTTGTTTGACGTATGTGTAATTCTATCTCTGGAATTCACCAAAATAGTCCCACGAATGATCCTACCGTTGGATAGAGCTTGTCTAGAGGAACATTTTGAGTGGTCAAACGGCCGAATCGGGCCAGAAGTTTCCGAGCGCGGAGCGTGCAAACTTTTAATAATTACCCGGTTTATTTGACGTATGTGTAATTCTATCTGTGGAATTCACCAAAATAGTCCCACGAATGATCCTACCGTTGGATAGAGCTTGTCTAGAGGAACATTTTGAGTGGTCAAACGGCCGAATCGGGCCAGAAGTTTCCGAGCGCGGAGCGTGCAAACTTTTAATAATTACCCGGTTTATTTGACGTATGTGTAATTCTATCTGTGGAATTCACCAAAATAGTCCCACGAATGATCCTACCGTTGGATAGAGCTTGTCTAGAGGAACATTTTGAGTGGTCAAACGGCCGAATCGGACCAGAAGTTTCCGAGCGCGGAGCGTGCAAACTTTTAATAATTACCCGGTTTATTTGACGTATGTGTAAATTTTTTTCTCTGGAATTCACCAAAATAGTCCCACGAATGATCCTACCGTTGGATAGAGCTTGTCTAGAGGAACATTTTGAGTGGTCAAACGGCCGAATCGGACCAGAAGTTTCCGAGCGCGGAGCGTGCAAACTTTTAATAATTACCCGGTTTGTTTGACGTATGTGTAATTCTATCTCTGGAATTCATCAAAATAGACCACGACTGATCCTACCGTTGGATAGAGTTTGTCTAGAGGAACATTTTGAGTGGTCAAACGGCCGAATCGGACAGGAAGTTTCCGAGCGCGGAGCGTGCAAACTTTTAATAATTACTCGGTATATTTGACGCGTGTAAATTTTTTTCTCTGGAAATCATCAAAATAGTCCTACGACTGATCCTACCGTTGGATAGCGCTTGTCTAGAGGAACATTTTGAGAGGTCAAACGGCCGAATCGGACCAGAAGTTTCCGAGCGCGGAGGGTGCAAACTTTTAATAATTACCCGGTTTATTTGACGTATGTGTACTTCTATCTCTGGAATTCATCAAAATAGTCCCACGAATGATCCTACCGTTGGATAGAGCTTGTCTAGAGGAACATTTTGAGTGGTCAAACGGCCGAATCGGACCAGAAGTTTCCGAGCGCGGAGCGTGCAAACTTTTAATAATTACCCGGTTTATTTGACGTATGTGTAATTCTATCTGTGGAATTCACCAAAATAGTCCCACGAATGATCCTACCGTTGGATAGAGCTTGTCTAGAGGAACATTTTGAGTGGTCAAACTGCCGAATCGGACCAGAAGTTTCCGAGCGCGGAGCGTGCAAACTTTTAATAATTACCCGGTTTATTTGACGTATGTGTAAATTTTTTTCTCTGGAATTCACCAAAATAGTCCCACGAATGATCCTACCGTTGGATAGAGCTTGTCTAGAGGAACATTTTGAGTGGTCAAACGGCCGAATCGGACCAGAAGTTTCCGAGCGCGGAGCGTGCAAACTTTTATTAATTACTCGGTATATTTGACGTGTGTAAATTTTTTTCTCTGGAATTCACCAAAATAGTCCCACGAATGATCCTACCGTTGGATAGAGTTTGTCAAGAGGAACATTTTGAGTGGTCAAACGGCCGAATCGGACCAGAAGTTTCCGAGCGCGGAGCGTGCAAACTTTTAATAATTACCCGGTTTATTTGACGTATGTGTACCTCTATCTCTGGAATTCATCAAAATAGTCCCACGAATGATCCTACCGTTGGATAGAGCTTGTCTAGAGGAACATTTTGAGTGGTCAAACGGCCGAATCGGACCAGAAGTTTCCGAGCGCGGAGCGTGCAAACTTTTAATAATTACCCGGTTTAATTGACGTATGTGTACCTCTATCTCTGGAATTCATCAAAATAGTCCCACGAATGATCCTACCGTTGGATAGAGCTTGTCTAGAGGAACATTTTGAGTGGTCAAACGGCCGAATCGGACCAGAAGTTTCCGAGCGCGGAGCGTGCAAACTTTTATTAATTACTCGGTATATTTGACGTGTGTGTACCTCTATCTCTGGAATTCATCAAAATAGTCCCACGAATGATCCTACCGTTGGATAGAGCTTGTCTAGAGGAACATTTTGAGTGGTCAAACGGCCGAATCGGACCAGAAGTTTCCGAGCGCGGAGCGTGCAAACTTTTAATAATTACCCGGTTTGTTTGACGTATGTGTAATTCTATCTCTGGAATTCATCAAAATAGACCACGAATGATCCTACCGTTGGATAGAGCTTGTCTAGAGGAACATTTTGAGTGGTCAAACGGCCGAATCGGACCAGAAGTTTCCGAGCGCGGAGCGTGCAAACTTTTAATAATTACCCGGTTTGTTTGACGTATGTGTAATTCTATCTCTGGAATTCATCAAAATAGACCACGAATGATCCTACCGTTGGATAGAGCTTGTCTAGAGGAACATTTTGAGTGGTCAAACGGCCGAATCGGACAGGAAGTTTCCGAGCGCGGAGCGTGCAAACTTTTAATAATTACCCGGTTTGTTTGACGTATGTGTAATTCTATCTCTGGAATTCACCAAAATAGTCCCACGAATGATCCTACCGTTGGATAGAGCTTGTCTAGAGGAACATTTTGAGTGGTCAAACGGCCGAATCCGACAGGAAGTTTCCGAGCGCGGAGCGTGCAAACTTTTAATAATTACCCGGTTTATTTGACGTATGTGTACTTCTATCTCTGGAATTCATCAAAATATTCCCACGAATGATCCTACCGTTGGATAGAGCTTGTCTAGAGGAACATTTTGAGTGGTCAAACGGCCGAATCGGACCAGAAGTTTCCGAGCGCGGAGCGTGCAAACTTTTAATAATTACCCGGTTTGTTTGACGTATGTGTAATTCTATCTCTGGAATTCACCAAAATAGTCCCACGAATGATCCTACCGTTGGATAGAGCTTGTCTAGAGGAACATTTTGAGTGGTCAAACGGCCGAATCCGACAGGAAGTTTCCGAGCGCGGAGCGTGCAAACTTTTAATAATTACCCGGTTTATTTGACGTATGTGTACTTCTATCTCTGGAATTCATCAAAATATTCCCACGAATGATCCTACCGTTGGATAGAGCTTGTCTAGAGGAACATTTTGAGTGGTCAAACGGCCGAATCGGACCAGAAGTTTCCGAGCGCGGAGCGTGCAAACTTTTAATAATTACCCGGTTTAATTGACGTATGTGTACCTCTATCTCTGGAATTCATCAAAATAGTCCCACGAATGATCCTACCGTTGGATAGAGCTTGTCTAGAGGAACATTTTGAGTGGTCAAACGGCCGAATCCGACAGGAAGTTTCCGAGCGCGGAGCGTGCAAACTTTTAATAATTACCCGGTTTATTTGACGTATGTGTACTTCTATCTCTGGAATTCATCAAAATATTCCCACGAATGATCCTACCGTTGGATAGAGCTTGTCTAGAGGAACATTTTGAGTGGTCAAACGGCCGAATCGGACCAGAAGTTTCCGAGCGCGGAGCGTGCAAACTTTTAATAATTACCCGGTTTGTTTGACGTATGTGTAATTCTATCTCTGGAATTCACCAAAATAGTCCCACGAATGATCCTACCGTTGGATAGAGCTTGTCTAGAGGAACATTTTGAGTGGTCAAACGGCCGAATCCGACAGGAAGTTTCCGAGCGCGGAGCGTGCAAACTTTTAATAATTACCCGGTTTATTTGACGTATGTGTACTTCTATCTCTGGAATTCATCAAAATATTCCCACGAATGATCCTACCGTTGGATAGAGCTTGTCTAGAGGAACATTTTGAGTGGTCAAACGGCCGAATCGGACCAGAAGTTTCCGAGCGCGGAGCGTGCAAACTTTTAATAATTACCCGGTTTAATTGACGTATGTGTACCTCTATCTCTGGAATTCATCAAAATAGTCCCACGAATGATCCTACCGTTGGATAGAGCTTGTCTAGAGGAACATTTTGAGTGGTCAAACGGCCGAATCGGACCAGAAGTTTCCGAGCGCGGAGCGTGCAAACTTTTAATAATTACCCGGTTTGTTTGACGTATGTGTAATTCTATCTCTGGAATTCATCAAAATAGACCACGAATGATCCTACCGTTGGATAGAGCTTGTCTAGAGGAATATTTTGAGTGGTCAAACGGCCGAATCGGACAGGAAGTTTCCGAGCGCGGAGCGTGCAAACTTTTAATAATTACCCGGTTTGTTTGACGTATGTGTAATTCTATCTCTGGAATTCATCAAAATAGACCACGAATGATCCTACCGTTGGATAGAGCTTGTCTAGAGGAATATTTTGAGTGGTCAAACGGCCGAATCGGACAGGAAGTTTCCGAGCGCGGAGCGTGCAAACTTTTAATAATTACCCGGTTTATTTGACGTATGTGTACTTCTATCTCTGGAATTCATCAAAATATTCCCACGAATGATCCTACCGTTGGATAGAGCTTGTCTAGAGGAACATTTTGAGTGGTCAAACGGCCGAATCGGACCAGAAGTTTCCGAGCGCGGAGCGTGCAAACTTTTAATAATTACCCGGTTTGTTTGACGTATGTGTAATTCTATCTCTGGAATTCACCAAAATAGTCCCACGAGTGATCCTACCGTTGGATAGAGCTTGTCTAGAGGAACATTTTGAGTGGTCAAACGGCCGAATCCGACAGGAAGTTTCCGAGCGCGGAGCGTGCAAACTTTTAATAATTACCCGGTTTATTTGACGTATGTGTACTTCTATCTCTGGAATTCATCAAAATATTCCCACGAATGATCCTACCGTTGGATAGAGCTTGTCTAGAGGAACATTTTGAGTGGTCAAACGGCCGAATCGGACCAGAAGTTTCCGAGCGCGGAGCGTGCAAACTTTTAATAATTACCCGGTTTAATTGACGTATGTGTACCTCTATCTCTGGAATTCATCAAAATAGTCCCACGAATGATCCTATCGTTGGATAGAGCTTGTCTAGAGGAACATTTTGAGTGGTCAAACGGCCGAATCGGACCAGAAGTTTCCGAGCGCGGAGCGTGCAAACTTTTATTAATTACTCGGTATATTTGACGTGTGTGTACCTCTATCTCTGGAATTCATCAAAATAGTCCCACGAATGATCCTACCGTTGGATAGAGCTTGTCTAGAGGAACATTTTGAGTGGTCAAACGGCCGAATCGGACCAGAAGTTTCCGAGCGCGGAGCGTGCAAACTTTTAATAATTACCCGGTTTATTTGACGTATGTGTACCTCTATCTCTGGAATTCATCAAAATAGTCCCACGAATGATCCTACCGTTGGATAGAGCTTGTCTAGAGGAACATTTTGAGTGGTCAAACGGCCGAATCGGGCCAGAAGTTTCCGAGCGCGGAGCGTGCAAACTTTTAATAATTACCCGGTTTATTCGACGTATGTAAATTTTTTTCTCTGGAATTCACCAAAATAGTCCCACGAATGATCCTACCGTTGGATAGAGTTTGTCAAGAGGAACATTTTGAGTGGTCAAACGGCCGAATCGGACCAGAAGTTTCCGAGCGCGGAGCGTGCAAACTTTTAATAATTACCCGGTTTGTTTGACGTATGTGTAATTCTATCTCTGGAATTCATCAAAATAGACCACGAATGATCCTACCGTTGGATAGAGCTTGTCTAGAGGAACATTTTGAGTGGTCAAACGGCCGAATCGGACCAGAAGTTTCCGAGCGCGGAGCGTGCATACTTTTAATAATTACACGGTTTGTTTGACGTATGTGTAATTCTATCTCTGGAATTCATCAAAATAGACCACGACTGATCCTACCGTTGGATAGAGGTTGTCTAGAGGAACATTTTGAGTGGTCAAACGGCCGAATCGGACCAGAAGTTTCCGAGCGCGGAGCGTGCATACTTTTAATAATTACCCGGTTTGTTTGACGTATGTGTAATTCTATCTCTGGAATTCATCAAAATAGACCACGACTGATCCTACCGTTGGATAGAGGTTGTCTAGAGGAACATTTTGAGTGGTCAAACGGCCGAATCGGACCAGAAGTTTCCGAGCGCGGAGCGTGCAAACTTTTATTAATTACTCGGTATATTTGACGTGTGTGTACCTCTATCTCTGGAATTCATCAAAATAGTCCCACGAATGATCCTACCGTTGGATAGAGCTTGTCTAGAGGAACATTTTGAGTGGTCAAACGGCCGAATCGGACCAGAAGTTTCCGAGCGCGGAGCGTGCAAACTTTTAATAATTACCCGGTTTATTTGACGTATGTGTACCTCTATCTCTGGAATTCATCAAAATAGTCCCACGAATGATCCTACCGTTGGATAGAGCTTGTCTAGAGGAACATTTTGAGTGGTCAAACGGCCGAATCGGACCAGAAGTTTCCGAGCGCGGAGCGTGCATACTTTTAATAATTACCCGGTTTGTTTGACGTATGTGTAATTCTATCTCTGGAATTCATCAAAATAGACCACGACTGATCCTACCGTTGGATAGAGGTTGTCTAGAGGAACATTTTGAGTGGTCAAACGGCCGAATCGGACCAGAAGTTTCCGAGCGCGGAGCGTGCATACTTTTAATAATTACCCGGTTTGTTTGACGTATGTGTAATTCTATCTCTGGAATTCATCAAAATAGTCCCACGAATGATCCTATCGTTGGATAGAGCTTGTCTAGAGGAACATTTTGAGTGGTCAAACGGCCGAATCGGACCAGAAGTTTCCGAGCGCGGAGCGTGCAAACTTTTATTAATTACTCGGTATATTTGACGTGTGTGTACCTCTATCTCTGGAATTCATCAAAATAGTCCCACGAATGATCCTACCGTTGGATAGAGCTTGTCTAGAGGAACATTTTGAGTGGTCAAACGGCCGAATCGGACCAGAAGTTTCCGAGCGCGGAGCGTGCAAACTTTTAATAATTACCCGGTTTATTTGACGTATGTGTACCTCTATCTCTGGAATTCATCAAAATAGTCCCACGAATGATCCTACCGTTGGATAGAGCTTGTCTAGAGGAACATTTTGAGTGGTCAAACGGCCGAATCGGACCAGAAGTTTCCGAGCGCGGAGCGTGCAAACTTTTAATAATTACCCGGTTTGTTTGACGTATGTGTAATTCTATCTCTGGAATTCATCAAAATAGACCACGAATGATCCTACCGTTGGATAGAGCTTGTCTAGAGGAATATTTTGAGTGGTCAAACGGCCGAATCGGACAGGAAGTTTCCGAGCGCGGAGCGTGCAAACTTTTAATAATTACCCGGTTTGTTTGACGTATGTGTAATTCTATCTCTGGAATTCATCAAAATAGACCACGAATGATCCTACCGTTGGATAGAGCTTGTCTAGAGGAATATTTTGAGTGGTCAAACGGCCGAATCGGACAGGAAGTTTCCGAGCGCGGAGCGTGCAAACTTTTAATAATTACCCGGTTTATTTGACGTATGTGTACTTCTATCTCTGGAATTCATCAAAATATTCCCACGAATGATCCTACCGTTGGATAGAGCTTGTCTAGAGGAACATTTTGAGTGGTCAAACGGCCGAATCGGACCAGAAGTTTCCGAGCGCGGAGCGTGCAAACTTTTAATAATTACCCGGTTTATTCGACGTATGTAAATTTTTTTCTCTGGAATTCACCAAAATAGTCCCACGAATGATCCTACCGTTGGATAGAGTTTGTCAAGAGGAACATTTTGAGTGGTCAAACGGCCGAATCGGACCAGAAGTTTCCGAGCGCGGAGCGTGCAAACTTTTATTAATTACTCGGTATATTTGACGTGTGTAAATTTTTTTCTCTGGAATTCACCAAAATAGTCCCACGAATGATCCTACCGTTGGATAGAGTTTGTCAAGAGGAACATTTTGAGTGGTCAAACGGCCGAATCGGACCAGAAGTTTCCGAGCGCGGAGCGTGCAAACTTTTAATAATTACCCGGTTTATTTGACGTATGTGTACCTCTATCTCTGGAATTCATCAAAATAGTCCCACGAATGATCCTACCGTTGGATAGAGCTTGTCTAGAGGAACATTTTGAGTGGTCAAACGGCCGAATCGGACCAGAAGTTTCCGAGCGCGGAGCGTGCAAACTTTTAATAATTACCCGGTTTATTTGACGTATGTGTACCTCTATCTCTGGAATTCATCAAAATAGTCCCACGAATGATCCTACCGTTGGATAGAGCTTGTCTAGAGGAACATTTTGAGTGGTCAAACGGCCGAATCGGGCCAGAAGTTTCCGAGCGCGGAGCGTGCAAACTTTTAATAATTACCCGGTTTATTCGACGTATGTAAATTTTTTTCTCTGGAATTCACCAAAATAGTCCCACGAATGATCCTACCGTTGGATAGAGTTTGTCAAGAGGAACATTTTGAGTGGTCAAACGGCCGAATCGGACCAGAAGTTTCCGAGCGCGGAGCGTGCAAACTTTTAATAATTACCCGGTTTGTTTGACGTATGTGTAATTCTATCTCTGGAATTCATCAAAATAGACCACGAATGATCCTACCGTTGGATAGAGCTTGTCTAGAGGAACATTTTGAGTGGTCAAACGGCCGAATCGGACCAGAAGTTTCCGAGCGCGGAGCGTGCATACTTTTAATAATTACCCGGTTTGTTTGACGTATGTGTAATTCTATCTCTGGAATTCATCAAAATAGACCACGACTGATCCTACCGTTGGATAGAGGTTGTCTAGAGGAACATTTTGAGTGGTCAAACGGCCGAATCGGACCAGAAGTTTCCGAGCGCGGAGCGTGCATACTTTTAATAATTACCCGGTTTGTTTGACGTATGTGTAATTCTATCTCTGGAATTCATCAAAATAGACCACGACTGATCCTACCGTTGGATAGAGGTTGTCTAGAGGAACATTTTGAGTGGTCAAACGGCCGAATCGGACCAGAAGTTTCCGAGCGCGGAGCGTGCAAACTTTTATTAATTACTCGGTATATTTGACGTGTGTGTACCTCTATCTCTGGAATTCATCAAAATAGTCCCACGAATGATCCTACCGTTGGATAGAGCTTGTCTAGAGGAACATTTTGAGTGGTCAAACGGCCGAATCGGACCAGAAGTTTCCGAGCGCGGAGCGTGCAAACTTTTAATAATTACCCGGTTTATTTGACGTATGTGTACCTCTATCTCTGGAATTCATCAAAATAGTCCCACGAATGATCCTACCGTTGGATAGAGCTTGTCTAGAGGAACATTTTGAGTGGTCAAACGGCCGAATCGGACCAGAAGTTTCCGAGCGCGGAGCGTGCATACTTTTAATAATTACCCGGTTTGTTTGACGTATGTGTAATTCTATCTCTGGAATTCATCAAAATAGACCACGACTGATCCTACCGTTGGATAGAGGTTGTCTAGAGGAACATTTTGAGTGGTCAAACGGCCGAATCGGACCAGAAGTTTCCGAGCGCGGAGCGTGCATACTTTTAATAATTACCCGGTTTGTTTGACGTATGTGTAATTCTATCTCTGGAATTCATCAAAATAGTCCCACGAATGATCCTATCGTTGGATAGAGCTTGTCTAGAGGAACATTTTGAGTGGTCAAACGGCCGAATCGGACCAGAAGTTTCCGAGCGCGGAGCGTGCAAACTTTTATTAATTACTCGGTATATTTGACGTGTGTGTACCTCTATCTCTGGAATTCATCAAAATAGTCCCACGAATGATCCTACCGTTGGATAGAGCTTGTCTAGAGGAACATTTTGAGTGGTCAAACGGCCGAATCGGACCAGAAGTTTCCGAGCGCGGAGCGTGCAAACTTTTAATAATTACCCGGTTTATTTGACGTATGTGTACCTCTATCTCTGGAATTCATCAAAATAGTCCCACGAATGATCCTACCGTTGGATAGAGCTTGTCTAGAGGAACATTTTGAGTGGTCAAACGGCCGAATCGGACCAGAAGTTTCCGAGCGCGGAGCGTGCAAACTTTTAATAATTACCCGGTTTGTTTGACGTATGTGTAATTCTATCTCTGGAATTCATCAAAATAGACCACGAATGATCCTACCGTTGGATAGAGCTTGTCTAGAGGAATATTTTGAGTGGTCAAACGGCCGAATCGGACAGGAAGTTTCCGAGCGCGGAGCGTGCAAACTTTTAATAATTACCCGGTTTGTTTGACGTATGTGTAATTCTATCTCTGGAATTCATCAAAATAGACCACGAATGATCCTACCGTTGGATAGAGCTTGTCTAGAGGAATATTTTGAGTGGTCAAACGGCCGAATCGGACAGGAAGTTTCCGAGCGCGGAGCGTGCAAACTTTTAATAATTACCCGGTTTATTTGACGTATGTGTACTTCTATCTCTGGAATTCATCAAAATATTCCCACGAATGATCCTACCGTTGGATAGAGCTTGTCTAGAGGAACATTTTGAGTGGTCAAACGGCCGAATCGGACCAGAAGTTTCCGAGCGCGGAGCGTGCAAACTTTTAATAATTACCCGGTTTGTTTGACGTATGTGTAATTCTATCTCTGGAATTCATCAAAATAGACCACGACTGATCCTACCGTTGGATAGAGGTTGTCTAGAGGAACATTTTGAGTGGTCAAACGGCCGAATCGGACCAGAAGTTTCCGAGCGCGGAGCGTGCAAACTTTTATTAATTACTCGGTATATTTGACGTGTGTGTACCTCTATCTCTGGAATTCATCAAAATAGTCCCACGAATGATCCTACCGTTGGATAGAGCTTGTCTAGAGGAACATTTTGAGTGGTCAAACGGCCGAATCGGACCAGAAGTTTCCGAGCGCGGAGCGTGCAAACTTTTAATAATTACCCGGTTTATTTGACGTATGTGTACCTCTATCTCTGGAATTCATCAAAATAGTCCCACGAATGATCCTACCGTTGGATAGAGCTTGTCTAGAGGAACATTTTGAGTGGTCAAACGGCCGAATCGGACCAGAAGTTTCCGAGCGCGGAGCGTGCATACTTTTAATAATTACCCGGTTTGTTTGACGTATGTGTAATTCTATCTCTGGAATTCATCAAAATAGACCACGACTGATCCTACCGTTGGATAGAGGTTGTCTAGAGGAACATTTTGAGTGGTCAAACGGCCGAATCGGACCAGAAGTTTCCGAGCGCGGAGCGTGCATACTTTTAATAATTACCCGGTTTGTTTGACGTATGTGTAATTCTATCTCTGGAATTCATCAAAATAGTCCCACGAATGATCCTATCGTTGGATAGAGCTTGTCTAGAGGAACATTTTGAGTGGTCAAACGGCCGAATCGGACCAGAAGTTTCCGAGCGCGGAGCGTGCAAACTTTTATTAATTACTCGGTATATTTGACGTGTGTGTACCTCTATCTCTGGAATTCATCAAAATAGTCCCACGAATGATCCTACCGTTGGATAGAGCTTGTCTAGAGGAACATTTTGAGTGGTCAAACGGCCGAATCGGACCAGAAGTTTCCGAGCGCGGAGCGTGCAAACTTTTAATAATTACCCGGTTTATTTGACGTATGTGTACCTCTATCTCTGGAATTCATCAAAATAGTCCCACGAATGATCCTACCGTTGGATAGAGCTTGTCTAGAGGAACATTTTGAGTGGTCAAACGGCCGAATCGGACCAGAAGTTTCCGAGCGCGGAGCGTGCAAACTTTTAATAATTACCCGGTTTGTTTGACGTATGTGTAATTCTATCTCTGGAATTCATCAAAATAGACCACGAATGATCCTACCGTTGGATAGAGCTTGTCTAGAGGAATATTTTGAGTGGTCAAACGGCCGAATCGGACAGGAAGTTTCCGAGCGCGGAGCGTGCAAACTTTTAATAATTACCCGGTTTGTTTGACGTATGTGTAATTCTATCTCTGGAATTCATCAAAATAGACCACGAATGATCCTACCGTTGGATAGAGCTTGTCTAGAGGAATATTTTGAGTGGTCAAACGGCCGAATCGGACAGGAAGTTTCCGAGCGCGGAGCGTGCAAACTTTTAATAATTACCCGGTTTATTTGACGTATGTGTACTTCTATCTCTGGAATTCATCAAAATATTCCCACGAATGATCCTACCGTTGGATAGAGCTTGTCTAGAGGAACATTTTGAGTGGTCAAACGGCCGAATCGGACCAGAAGTTTCCGAGCGCGGAGCGTGCAAACTTTTAATAATTACCCGGTTTGTTTGACGTATGTGTAATTCTATCTCTGGAATTCACCAAAATAGTCCCACGAATGATCCTACCGTTGGATAGAGCTTGTCTAGAGGAACATTTTGAGTGGTCAAACGGCCGAATCCGACAGGAAGTTTCCGAGCGCGGAGCGTGCAAACTTTTAATAATTACCCGGTTTATTTGACGTATGTGTACTTCTATCTCTGGAATTCATCAAAATATTCCCACGAATGATCCTACCGTTGGATAGAGCTTGTCTAGAGGAACATTTTGAGTGGTCAAACGGCCGAATCGGACCAGAAGTTTCCGAGCGCGGAGCGTGCAAACTTTTAATAATTACCCGGTTTAATTGACGTATGTGTACCTCTATCTCTGGAATTCATCAAAATAGTCCCACGAATGATCCTATCGTTGGATAGAGCTTGTCTAGAGGAACATTTTGAGTGGTCAAACGGCCGAATCGGACCAGAAGTTTCCGAGCGCGGAGCGTGCAAACTTTTATTAATTACTCGGTATATTTGACGTGTGTGTACCTCTATCTCTGGAATTCATCAAAATAGTCCCACGAATGATCCTACCGTTGGATAGAGCTTGTCTAGAGGAACATTTTGAGTGGTCAAACGGCCGAATCGGACCAGAAGTTTCCGAGCGCGGAGCGTGCAAACTTTTAATAATTACCCGGTTTATTTGACGTATGTGTACCTCTATCTCTGGAATTCATCAAAATAGTCCCACGAATGATCCTACCGTTGGATAGAGCTTGTCTAGAGGAACATTTTGAGTGGTCAAACGGCCGAATCGGGCCAGAAGTTTCCGAGCGCGGAGCGTGCAAACTTTTAATAATTACCCGGTTTATTCGACGTATGTAAATTTTTTTCTCTGGAATTCACCAAAATAGTCCCACGAATGATCCTACCGTTGGATAGAGTTTGTCAAGAGGAACATTTTGAGTGGTCAAACGGCCGAATCGGACCAGAAGTTTCCGAGCGCGGAGCGTGCAAACTTTTAATAATTACCCGGTTTGTTTGACGTATGTGTAATTCTATCTCTGGAATTCATCAAAATAGACCACGAATGATCCTACCGTTGGATAGAGCTTGTCTAGAGGAACATTTTGAGTGGTCAAACGGCCGAATCGGACCAGAAGTTTCCGAGCGCGGAGCGTGCATACTTTTAATAATTACCCGGTTTGTTTGACGTATGTGTAATTCTATCTCTGGAATTCATCAAAATAGACCACGACTGATCCTACCGTTGGATAGAGGTTGTCTAGAGGAACATTTTGAGTGGTCAAACGGCCGAATCGGACCAGAAGTTTCCGAGCGCGGAGCGTGCATACTTTTAATAATTACCCGGTTTGTTTGACGTATGTGTAATTCTATCTCTGGAATTCATCAAAATAGACCACGACTGATCCTACCGTTGGATAGAGGTTGTCTAGAGGAACATTTTGAGTGGTCAAACGGCCGAATCGGACCAGAAGTTTCCGAGCGCGGAGCGTGCATACTTTTAATAATTACCCGGTTTGTTTGACGTATGTGTAATTCTATCTCTGGAATTCATCAAAATAGACCACGAATGATCCTACCGTTGGATAGAGCTTGTCTAGAGGAACATTTTGAGTGGTCAAACGGCCGAATCGGACAGGAAGTTTCCGAGCGCGGAGCGTGCAAACTTTTAATAATTACCCGGTTTGTTTGACGTATGTGTAATTCTATCTCTGGAATTCACCAAAATAGTCCCACGAATGATCCTACCGTTGGATAGAGCTTGTCTAGAGGAACATTTTGGGTGGTCAAACGGCCGAATCCGACAGGAAGTTTCCGAGCGCGGAGCGTGCAAACTTTTAATAATTACCCGGTTTATTTGACGTATGTGTACTTCTATCTCTGGAATTCATCAAAATATTCCCACGAATGATCCTACCGTTGGATAGAGCTTGTCTAGAGGAACATTTTGAGTGGTCAAACGGCCGAATCGGACAGGAAGTTTCCGAGCGCGGAGCGTGCAAACTTTTAATAATTACCCGGTTTGTTTGACGTATGTGTAATTCTATCTCTGGAATTCATCAAAATAGACCACGACTGATCCTACCGTTGGATAGAGTTTGTCTAGAGGAACATTTTGAGTGGTCAAACGGCCGAATCGGACAGGAAGTTTCCGAGCGCGGAGCGTGCAAACTTTTAATAATTACTCGGTATATTTGACGCGTGTAAATTTTTTTCTCTGGAAATCATCAAAATAGTCCTACGACTGATCCTACCGTTGGATAGCGCTTGTCTAGAGGAACATTTTGAGAGGTCAAACGGCCGAATCGGACCAGAAGTTTCCGAGCGCGGAGGGTGCAAACTTTTAATAATTACCCGGTTTATTTGACGTATGTGTACTTCTATCTCTGGAATTCATCAAAATAGTCCACGACTGATCCTACCGTTGGATAGAGGTTGTCTAGAGGAACATTTTGAGTGGTCAAACGGCCGAATCGGACCAGAAGTTTCCGAGCGCGGAGCGTGCATACTTTTAATAATTACCCGGTTTGTTTGACGTATGTGTAATTCTATCTCTGGAATTCATCAAAATAGACCACGAATGATCCTACCGTTGGATAGAGCTTGTCTAGAGGAACATTTTGAGTGGTCAAACGGCCGAATCGGACAGGAAGTTTCCGAGCGCGGAGCGTGCAAACTTTTAATAATTACCCGGTTTATTTGACGTATGTGTACTTCTATCTCTGGAATTCATCAAAATAGTCCACGACTGATCCTACCGTTGGATAGAGGTTGTCTAGAGGAACATTTTGAGTGGTCAAACGGCCGAATCGGACCAGAAGTTTCCGAGCGCGGAGCGTGCATACTTTTAATAATTACCCGGTTTGTTTGACGTATGTGTAATTCTATCTCTGGAATTCATCAAAATAGACCACGAATGATCCTACCGTTGGATAGAGCTTGTCTAGAGGAACATTTTGGGTGGTCAAACGGCCGAATCCGACAGGAAGTTTCCGAGCGCGGAGCGTGCAAACTTTTAATAATTACCCGGTTTATTTGACGTATGTGTACTTCTATCTCTGGAATTCATCAAAATATTCCCACGAATGATCCTACCGTTGGATAGAGCTTGTCTAGAGGAACATTTTGAGTGGTCAAACGGCCGAATCGGACAGGAAGTTTCCGAGCGCGGAGCGTGCAAACTTTTAATAATTACCCGGTTTGTTTGACGTATGTGTAATTCTATCTCTGGAATTCACCAAAATAGTCCCACGAATGATCCTACCGTTGGATAGAGCTTGTCTAGAGGAACATTTTGAGTGGTCAAACGGCCGAATCGGGCCAGAAGTTTCCGAGCGCGGAGCGTGCAAACTTTTAATAATTACCCGGTTTATTTGACGTATGTGTAATTCTATCTGTGGAATTCACCAAAATAGTCCCACGAATGATCCTACCGTTGGATAGAGCTTGTCTAGAGGAACATTTTGAGTGGTCAAACGGCCGAATCCGACAGGAAGTTTCCGAGCGCGGAGCGTGCAAACTTTTAATAATTACCCGGTTTATTTGACGTATGTGTAAATTTTTTTCTCTGGAATTCACCAAAATAGTCCCACGAATGATCCTACCGTTGGATAGAGCTTGTCTAGAGGAACATTTTGAGTGGTCAAACGGCCGAATCGGACCAGAAGTTTCCGAGCGCGGAGCGTGCAAACTTTTAATAATTACCCGGTTTATTTGACGTATGTGTAAATTTTTTTCTCTGGAATTCACCAAAATAGTCCCACGAATGATCCTACCGTTGGATAGAGCTTGTCTAGAGGAACATTTTGAGTGGTCAAACGGCCGAATCGGACCAGAAGTTTCCGAGCGCGGAGCGTGCAAACTTTTAATAATTACCCGGTTTATTTGACGTATGTGTAAATTTTTTTCTCTGGAATTCACCAAAATAGTCCCACGAATGATCCTACCGTTGGATAGAGCTTGTCTAGAGGAACATTTTGAGTGGTCAAACGGCCGAATCGGACCAGAAGTTTCCGAGCGCGGAGCGTGCAAACTTTTAATAATTACCCGGTTTATTTGACGTATGTGTAAATTTTTTTCTTTGGAATTCACCAAAATAGTCCCACGAATGATCCTACCGTTGGATAGAGCTTGTCTAGAGGAACATTTTGAGTGGTCAAACGGCCGAATCGGACCAGAAGTTTCCGAGCGCGGAGCGTGCAAACTTTTAATAATTACCCGGTTTGTTTGACGTATGTGTAATTCTATCTCTGGAATTCATCAAAATAGACCACGACTGATCCTACCGTTGGATAGAGTTTGTCTAGAGGAACATTTTGAGTGGTCAAACGGCCGAATCGGACAGGAAGTTTCCGAGCGCGGAGCGTGCAAACTTTTAATAATTACTCGGTATATTTGACGCGTGTAAATTTTTTTCTCTGGAAATCATCAAAATAGTCCTACGACTGATCCTACCGTTGGATAGCGCTTGTCTAGAGGAACATTTTGAGAGGTCAAACGGCCGAATCGGACCAGAAGTTTCCGAGCGCGGAGGGTGCAAACTTTTAATAATTACCCGGTTTATTTGACGTATGTGTACTTCTATCTCTGGAATTCATCAAAATAGTCCACGACTGATCCTACCGTTGGATAGAGGTTGTCTAGAGGAACATTTTGAGTGGTCAAACGGCCGAATCGGACCAGAAGTTTCCGAGCGCGGAGCGTGCAAACTTTTAATAATTACCCGGTTTATTTGACGTATGTGTACTTCTATCTCTGGAATTCATCAAAATAGTCCACGACTGATCCTACCGTTGGATAGAGGTTGTCTAGAGGAACATTTTGAGTGGTCAAACGGCCGAATCGGACAGGAAGTTTCCGAGCGCGGAGCGTGCAAACTTTTAATAATTACCCGGTTTATTTGACGTATGTGTACTTCTATCTCTGGAATTCATCAAAATAGTCCACGACTGATCCTACCGTTGGATAGAGGTTGTCTAGAGGAACATTTTGAGTGGTCAAACGGCCGAATCGGGCCAGAAGTTTCCGAGCGCGGAGCGTGCAAACTTTTAATAATTACCCGGTTTATTTGACGTATGTGTAATTCTATCTGTGGAATTCACCAAAATAGTCCCACGAATGATCCTACCGTTGGATAGAGCTTGTCTAGAGGAACATTTTGAGTGGTCAAACGGCCGAATCGGACCAGAAGTTTCCGAGCGCGGAGCGTGCAAACTTTTAATAATTACCCGGTTTATTTGACGTATGTGTAAATTTTTTTCTCTGGAATTCACCAAAATAGTCCCACGAATGATCCTACCGTTGGATAGAGCTTGTCTAGAGGAACATTTTGAGTGGTCAAACGGCCGAATCGGACCAGAAGTTTCCGAGCGCGGAGCGTGCAAACTTTTAATAATTACCCGGTTTGTTTGACGTATGTGTAATTCTATCTCTGGAATTCATCAAAATAGACCACGACTGATCCTACCGTTGGATAGAGTTTGTCTAGAGGAACATTTTGAGTGGTCAAACGGCCGAATCGGACAGGAAGTTTCCGAGCGCGGAGCGTGCAAACTTTTAATAATTACTCGGTATATTTGACGCGTGTAAATTTTTTTCTCTGGAAATCATCAAAATAGTCCTACGACTGATCCTACCGTTGGATAGCGCTTGTCTAGAGGAACATTTTGAGAGGTCAAACGGCCGAATCGGACCAGAAGTTTCCGAGCGCGGAGGGTGCAAACTTTTAATAATTACCCGGTTTATTTGACGTATGTGTACTTCTATCTCTGGAATTCATCAAAATAGTCCACGACTGATCCTACCGTTGGATAGAGGTTGTCTAGAGGAACATTTTGAGTGGTCAAACGGCCGAATCGGACCAGAAGTTTCCGAGCGCGGAGCGTGCATACTTTTAATAATTACCCGGTTTGTTTGACGTATGTGTAATTCTATCTCTGGAATTCATCAAAATAGACCACGAATGATCCTACCGTTGGATAGAGCTTGTCTAGAGGAACATTTTGAGTGGTCAAACGGCCGAATCGGACAGGAAGTTTCCGAGCGCGGAGCGTGCAAACTTTTAATAATTACCCGGTTTATTTGACGTATGTGTACTTCTATCTCTGGAATTCATCAAAATATTCCCACGAATGATCCTACCGTTGGATAGAGCTTGTCTAGAGGAACATTTTGAGTGGTCAAACGGCCGAATCGGACCAGAAGTTTCCGAGCGCGGAGCGTGCAAACTTTTAATAATTACCCGGTTTAATTGACGTATGTGTACCTCTATCTCTGGAATTCATCAAAATAGTCCCACGAATGATCCTACCGTTGGATAGAGCTTGTCTAGAGGAACATTTTGAGTGGTCAAACGGCCGAATCGGACCAGAAGTTTCCGAGCGCGGAGCGTGCAAACTTTTATTAATTACTCGGTATATTTGACGTGTGTGTACCTCTATCTCTGGAATTCATCAAAATAGTCCCACGAATGATCCTACCGTTGGATAGAGCTTGTCTAGAGGAACATTTTGAGTGGTCAAACGGCAGAATCGGACCAGAAGTTTCCGAGCGCGGAGCGTGCAAACTTTTAATAATTACCCGGTTTGTTTGACGTATGTGTAATTCTATCTCTGGAATTCATCAAAATAGACCACGAATGATCCTACCGTTGGATAGAGCTTGTCTAGAGGAACATTTTGAGTGGTCAAACGGCCGAATCGGACAGGAAGTTTCCGAGCGCGGAGCGTGCAAACTTTTAATAATTACCCGGTTTGTTTGACGTATGTGTAATTCTATCTCTGGAATTCACCAAAATAGTCCCACGAATGATCCTACCGTTGGATAGAGCTTGTCTAGAGGAACATTTTGAGTGGTCAAACGGCCGAATCCGACAGGAAGTTTCCGAGCGCGGAGCGTGCAAACTTTTAATAATTACCCGGTTTATTTGACGTATGTGTACTTCTATCTCTGGAATTCATCAAAATATTCCCACGAATGATCCTACCGTTGGATAGAGCTTGTCTAGAGGAACATTTTGAGTGGTCAAACGGCCGAATCGGACCAGAAGTTTCCGAGCGCGGAGCGTGCAAACTTTTAATAATTACCCGGTTTATTTGACGTATGTGTAAATTTTTTTCTCTGGAATTCACCAAAATAGTCCCACGAATGATCCTACCGTTGGATAGAGCTTGTCTAGAGGAACATTTTGAGTGGTCAAACGGCCGAATCGGACCAGAAGTTTCCGAGCGCGGAGCGTGCAAACTTTTAATAATTACCCGGTTTATTTGACGTATGTGTAAATTTTTTTCTTTGGAATTCACCAAAATAGTCCCACGAATGATCCTACCGTTGGATAGAGCTTGTCTAGAGGAACATTTTGAGTGGTCAAACGGCCGAATCGGACCAGAAGTTTCCGAGCGCGGAGCGTGCAAACTTTTAATAATTACCCGGTTTGTTTGACGTATGTGTAATTCTATCTCTGGAATTCATCAAAATAGACCACGACTGATCCTACCGTTGGATAGAGTTTGTCTAGAGGAACATTTTGAGTGGTCAAACGGCCGAATCGGACAGGAAGTTTCCGAGCGCGGAGCGTGCAAACTTTTAATAATTACTCGGTATATTTGACGCGTGTAAATTTTTTTCTCTGGAAATCATCAAAATAGTCCTACGACTGATCCTACCGTTGGATAGCGCTTGTCTAGAGGAACATTTTGAGAGGTCAAACGGCCGAATCGGACCAGAAGTTTCCGAGCGCGGAGGGTGCAAACTTTTAATAATTACCCGGTTTATTTGACGTATGTGTACTTCTATCTCTGGAATTCATCAAAATAGTCCACGACTGATCCTACCGTTGGATAGAGGTTGTCTAGAGGAACATTTTGAGTGGTCAAACGGCCGAATCGGACCAGAAGTTTCCGAGCGCGGAGCGTGCAAACTTTTAATAATTACCCGGTTTATTTGACGTATGTGTACTTCTATCTCTGGAATTCATCAAAATAGTCCACGACTGATCCTACCGTTGGATAGAGGTTGTCTAGAGGAACATTTTGAGTGGTCAAACGGCCGAATCGGACAGGAAGTTTCCGAGCGCGGAGCGTGCAAACTTTTAATAATTACCCGGTTTATTTGACGTATGTGTACTTCTATCTCTGGAATTCATCAAAATAGTCCACGACTGATCCTACCGTTGGATAGAGGTTGTCTAGAGGAACATTTTGAGTGGTCAAACGGCCGAATCGGGCCAGAAGTTTCCGAGCGCGGAGCGTGCAAACTTTTAATAATTACCCGGTTTATTTGACGTATGTGTAATTCTATCTGTGGAATTCACCAAAATAGTCCCACGAATGATCCTACCGTTGGATAGAGCTTGTCTAGAGGAACATTTTGAGTGGTCAAACGGCCGAATCGGACCAGAAGTTTCCGAGCGCGGAGCGTGCAAACTTTTAATAATTACCCGGTTTATTTGACGTATGTGTAAATTTTTTTCTCTGGAATTCACCAAAATAGTCCCACGAATGATCCTACCGTTGGATAGAGCTTGTCTAGAGGAACATTTTGAGTGGTCAAACGGCCGAATCGGACCAGAAGTTTCCGAGCGCGGAGCGTGCAAACTTTTAATAATTACCCGGTTTGTTTGACGTATGTGTAATTCTATCTCTGGAATTCATCAAAATAGACCACGACTGATCCTACCGTTGGATAGAGTTTGTCTAGAGGAACATTTTGAGTGGTCAAACGGCCGAATCGGACAGGAAGTTTCCGAGCGCGGAGCGTGCAAACTTTTAATAATTACTCGGTATATTTGACGCGTGTAAATTTTTTTCTCTGGAAATCATCAAAATAGTCCTACGACTGATCCTACCGTTGGATAGCGCTTGTCTAGAGGAACATTTTGAGAGGTCAAACGGCCGAATCGGACCAGAAGTTTCCGAGCGCGGAGGGTGCAAACTTTTAATAATTACCCGGTTTATTTGACGTATGTGTACTTCTATCTCTGGAATTCATCAAAATAGTCCACGACTGATCCTACCGTTGGATAGAGGTTGTCTAGAGGAACATTTTGAGTGGTCAAACGGCCGAATCGGACCAGAAGTTTCCGAGCGCGGAGCGTGCATACTTTTAATAATTACCCGGTTTGTTTGACGTATGTGTAATTCTATCTCTGGAATTCATCAAAATAGACCACGAATGATCCTACCGTTGGATAGAGCTTGTCTAGAGGAACATTTTGAGTGGTCAAACGGCCGAATCGGACAGGAAGTTTCCGAGCGCGGAGCGTGCAAACTTTTAATAATTACCCGGTTTATTTGACGTATGTGTACTTCTATCTCTGGAATTCATCAAAATATTCCCACGAATGATCCTACCGTTGGATAGAGCTTGTCTAGAGGAACATTTTGAGTGGTCAAACGGCCGAATCGGACCAGAAGTTTCCGAGCGCGGAGCGTGCAAACTTTTAATAATTACCCGGTTTAATTGACGTATGTGTACCTCTATCTCTGGAATTCATCAAAATAGTCCCACGAATGATCCTACCGTTGGATAGAGCTTGTCTAGAGGAACATTTTGAGTGGTCAAACGGCCGAATCGGACCAGAAGTTTCCGAGCGCGGAGCGTGCAAACTTTTATTAATTACTCGGTATATTTGACGTGTGTGTACCTCTATCTCTGGAATTCATCAAAATAGTCCCACGAATGATCCTACCGTTGGATAGAGCTTGTCTAGAGGAACATTTTGAGTGGTCAAACGGCAGAATCGGACCAGAAGTTTCCGAGCGCGGAGCGTGCAAACTTTTAATAATTACCCGGTTTGTTTGACGTATGTGTAATTCTATCTCTGGAATTCATCAAAATAGACCACGAATGATCCTACCGTTGGATAGAGCTTGTCTAGAGGAACATTTTGAGTGGTCAAACGGCCGAATCGGACAGGAAGTTTCCGAGCGCGGAGCGTGCAAACTTTTAATAATTACCCGGTTTGTTTGACGTATGTGTAATTCTATCTCTGGAATTCACCAAAATAGTCCCACGAATGATCCTACCGTTGGATAGAGCTTGTCTAGAGGAACATTTTGAGTGGTCAAACGGCCGAATCCGACAGGAAGTTTCCGAGCGCGGAGCGTGCAAACTTTTAATAATTACCCGGTTTATTTGACGTATGTGTACTTCTATCTCTGGAATTCATCAAAATATTCCCACGAATGATCCTACCGTTGGATAGAGCTTGTCTAGAGGAACATTTTGAGTGGTCAAACGGCCGAATCGGACCAGAAGTTTCCGAGCGCGGAGCGTGCAAACTTTTAATAATTACCCGGTTTGTTTGACGTATGTGTAATTCTATCTCTGGAATTCATCAAAATAGACCACGAATGATCCTACCGTTGGATAGAGCTTGTCTAGAGGAACATTTTGAGTGGTCAAACGGCCGAATCGGACAGGAAGTTTCCGAGCGCGGAGCGTGCAAACTTTTAATAATTACCCGGTTTATTTGACGTATGTGTACTTCTATCTCTGGAATTCATCAAAATATTCCCACGAATGATCCTACCGTTGGATAGAGCTTGTCTAGAGGAACATTTTGAGTGGTCAAACGGCCGAATCGGACCAGAAGTTTCCGAGCGCGGAGCGTGCAAACTTTTAATAATTACCCGGTTTAATTGACGTATGTGTACCTCTATCTCTGGAATTCATCAAAATAGACCACGACTGATCCTACCGTTGGATAGAGTTTGTCTAGAGGAACATTTTGAGTGGTCAAACGGCCGAATCGGACCAGAAGTTTCCGAGCGCGGAGCGTGCAAACTTTTAATAATTACCCGGTTTGTTTGACGTATGTGTAATTCTATCTCTGGAATTCATCAAAATAGACCACGACTGATCCTACCGTTGGATAGAGTTTGTCTAGAGGAACATTTTGAGTGGTCAAACGGCCGAATCGGACAGGAAGTTTCCGAGCGCGGAGCGTGCAAACTTTTAATAATTACTCGGTATATTTGACGCGTGTAAATTTTTTTCTCTGGAAATCATCAAAATAGTCCTACGACTGATCCTACCGTTGGATAGCGCTTGTCTAGAGGAACATTTTGAGAGGTCAAACGGCCGAATCGGACCAGAAGTTTCCGAGCGCGGAGGGTGCAAACTTTTAATAATTACCCGGTTTATTTGACGTATGTGTACTTCTATCTCTGGAATTCATCAAAATAGTCCACGACTGATCCTACCGTTGGATAGAGGTTGTCTAGAGGAACATTTTGAGTGGTCAAACGGCCGAATCGGACCAGAAGTTTCCGAGCGCGGAGCGTGCAAACTTTTAATAATTACCCGGTTTATTTGACGTATGTGTACTTCTATCTCTGGAATTCATCAAAATAGTCCACGACTGATCCTACCGTTGGATAGAGGTTGTCTAGAGGAACATTTTGAGTGGTCAAACGGCCGAATCGGACAGGAAGTTTCCGAGCGCGGAGCGTGCAAACTTTTAATAATTACCCGGTTTATTTGACGTATGTGTACTTCTATCTCTGGAATTCATCAAAATAGTCCACGACTGATCCTACCGTTGGATAGAGGTTGTCTAGAGGAACATTTTGAGTGGTCAAACGGCCGAATCGGGCCAGAAGTTTCCGAGCGCGGAGCGTGCAAACTTTTAATAATTACCCGGTTTATTTGACGTATGTGTAATTCTATCTGTGGAATTCACCAAAATAGTCCCACGAATGATCCTACCGTTGGATAGAGCTTGTCTAGAGGAACATTTTGAGTGGTCAAACGGCCGAATCGGACCAGAAGTTTCCGAGCGCGGAGCGTGCAAACTTTTAATAATTACCCGGTTTATTTGACGTATGTGTAAATTTTTTTCTCTGGAATTCACCAAAATAGTCCCACGAATGATCCTACCGTTGGATAGAGCTTGTCTAGAGGAACATTTTGAGTGGTCAAACGGCCGAATCGGACCAGAAGTTTCCGAGCGCGGAGCGTGCAAACTTTTAATAATTACCCGGTTTGTTTGACGTATGTGTAATTCTATCTCTGGAATTCATCAAAATAGACCACGACTGATCCTACCGTTGGATAGAGTTTGTCTAGAGGAACATTTTGAGTGGTCAAACGGCCGAATCGGACAGGAAGTTTCCGAGCGCGGAGCGTGCAAACTTTTAATAATTACTCGGTATATTTGACGCGTGTAAATTTTTTTCTCTGGAAATCATCAAAATAGTCCTACGACTGATCCTACCGTTGGATAGCGCTTGTCTAGAGGAACATTTTGAGAGGTCAAACGGCCGAATCGGACCAGAAGTTTCCGAGCGCGGAGGGTGCAAACTTTTAATAATTACCCGGTTTATTTGACGTATGTGTACTTCTATCTCTGGAATTCATCAAAATAGTCCACGACTGATCCTACCGTTGGATAGAGGTTGTCTAGAGGAACATTTTGAGTGGTCAAACGGCCGAATCGGACCAGAAGTTTCCGAGCGCGGAGCGTGCATACTTTTAATAATTACCCGGTTTGTTTGACGTATGTGTAATTCTATCTCTGGAATTCATCAAAATAGACCACGAATGATCCTACCGTTGGATAGAGCTTGTCTAGAGGAACATTTTGAGTGGTCAAACGGCCGAATCGGACAGGAAGTTTCCGAGCGCGGAGCGTGCAAACTTTTAATAATTACCCGGTTTATTTGACGTATGTGTACTTCTATCTCTGGAATTCATCAAAATATTCCCACGAATGATCCTACCGTTGGATAGAGCTTGTCTAGAGGAACATTTTGAGTGGTCAAACGGCCGAATCGGACCAGAAGTTTCCGAGCGCGGAGCGTGCAAACTTTTAATAATTACCCGGTTTAATTGACGTATGTGTACCTCTATCTCTGGAATTCATCAAAATAGTCCCACGAATGATCCTACCGTTGGATAGAGCTTGTCTAGAGGAACATTTTGAGTGGTCAAACGGCCGAATCGGACCAGAAGTTTCCGAGCGCGGAGCGTGCAAACTTTTATTAATTACTCGGTATATTTGACGTGTGTGTACCTCTATCTCTGGAATTCATCAAAATAGTCCCACGAATGATCCTACCGTTGGATAGAGCTTGTCTAGAGGAACATTTTGAGTGGTCAAACGGCAGAATCGGACCAGAAGTTTCCGAGCGCGGAGCGTGCAAACTTTTAATAATTACCCGGTTTGTTTGACGTATGTGTAATTCTATCTCTGGAATTCATCAAAATAGACCACGAATGATCCTACCGTTGGATAGAGCTTGTCTAGAGGAACATTTTGAGTGGTCAAACGGCCGAATCGGACAGGAAGTTTCCGAGCGCGGAGCGTGCAAACTTTTAATAATTACCCGGTTTGTTTGACGTATGTGTAATTCTATCTCTGGAATTCACCAAAATAGTCCCACGAATGATCCTACCGTTGGATAGAGCTTGTCTAGAGGAACATTTTGAGTGGTCAAACGGCCGAATCCGACAGGAAGTTTCCGAGCGCGGAGCGTGCAAACTTTTAATAATTACCCGGTTTATTTGACGTATGTGTACTTCTATCTCTGGAATTCATCAAAATATTCCCACGAATGATCCTACCGTTGGATAGAGCTTGTCTAGAGGAACATTTTGAGTGGTCAAACGGCCGAATCGGACCAGAAGTTTCCGAGCGCGGAGCGTGCAAACTTTTAATAATTACCCGGTTTGTTTGACGTATGTGTAATTCTATCTCTGGAATTCATCAAAATAGACCACGAATGATCCTACCGTTGGATAGAGCTTGTCTAGAGGAACATTTTGAGTGGTCAAACGGCCGAATCGGACAGGAAGTTTCCGAGCGCGGAGCGTGCAAACTTTTAATAATTACCCGGTTTATTTGACGTATGTGTACTTCTATCTCTGGAATTCATCAAAATATTCCCACGAATGATCCTACCGTTGGATAGAGCTTGTCTAGAGGAACATTTTGAGTGGTCAAACGGCCGAATCGGACCAGAAGTTTCCGAGCGCGGAGCGTGCAAACTTTTAATAATTACCCGGTTTAATTGACGTATGTGTACCTCTATCTCTGGAATTCATCAAAATAGTCCCACGAATGATCCTACCGTTGGATAGAGCTTGTCTAGAGGAACATTTTGAGTGGTCAAACGGCCGAATCGGACCAGAAGTTTCCGAGCGCGGAGCGTGCAAACTTTTATTAATTACTCGGTATATTTGACGTGTGTGTACCTCTATCTCTGGAATTCATCAAAATAGTCCCACGAATGATCCTACCGTTGGATAGAGCTTGTCTAGAGGAACATTTTGAGTGGTCAAACGGCCGAATCAGACCAGAAGTTTCCGAGCGCGGAGCGTGCAAACTTTTAATAATTACCCGGTTTATTTGACGTATGTGTACCTCTATCTCTGGAATTCATCAAAATAGTCCCACGAATGATCCTACCGTTGGATAGAGCTTGTCTAGAGGAACATTTTGAGTGGTCAAACGGCCGAATCGGACCAGAAGTTTCCGAGCGCGGAGCGTGCAAACTTTTAATAATTACCCGGTTTATTTGACGTATGTGTACTTCTATCTCTGGAATTCATCAAAATATTCCCACGAATGATCCTACCGTTGGATAGAGCTTGTCTAGAGGAACATTTTGAGTGGTCAAACGGCCGAATCGGACCAGAAGTTTCCGAGCGCGGAGCGTGCAAACTTTTAATAATTACCCGGTTTATTTGACGTATGTGTACCTCTATCTCTGGAATTCATCAAAATAGTCCCACGAATGATCCTACCGTTGGATAGAGCTTGTCTAGAGGAACATTTTGAGTGGTCAAACGGCCGAATCGGGCCAGAAGTTTCCGAGCGCGGAGCGTGCAAACTTTTAATAATTACCCGGTTTATTCGACGTATGTAAATTTTTTTCTCTGGAATTCACCAAAATAGTCCCACGAATGATCCTACCGTTGGATAGAGTTTGTCAAGAGGAACATTTTGAGTGGTCAAACGGCCGAATCGGACCAGAAGTTTCCGAGCGCGGAGCGTGCAAACTTTTAATAATTACCCGGTTTGTTTGACGTATGTGTAATTCTATCTCTGGAATTCATCAAAATAGACCACGACTGATCCTACCGTTGGATAGAGTTTGTCTAGAGGAACATTTTGAGTGGTCAAACGGCCGAATCGGACAGGAAGTTTCCGAGCGCGGAGCGTGCAAACTTTTAATAATTACCCGGTTTGTTTGACGTATGTGTAATTCTATCTCTGGAATTCATCAAAATAGACCACGAATGATCCTACCGTTGGATAGAGCTTGTCTAGAGGAACATTTTGAGTGGTCAAACGGCCGAATCGGACAGGAAGTTTCCGAGCGCGGAGCGTGCAAACTTTTAATAATTACCCGGTTTGTTTGACGTATGTGTAATTCTATCTCTGGAATTCACCAAAATAGTCCCACGAATGATCCTACCGTTGGATAGAGCTTGTCTAGAGGAACATTTTGAGTGGTCAAACGGCCGAATCCGACAGGAAGTTTCCGAGCGCGGAGCGTGCAAACTTTTAATAATTACCCGGTTTATTTGACGTATGTGTACTTCTATCTCTGGAATTCATCAAAATATTCCCACGAATGATCCTACCGTTGGATAGAGCTTGTCTAGAGGAACATTTTGAGTGGTCAAACGGCCGAATCGGACCAGAAGTTTCCGAGCGCGGAGCGTGCAAACTTTTAATAATTACCCGGTTTGTTTGACGTATGTGTAATTCTATCTCTGGAATTCACCAAAATAGTCCCACGAATGATCCTACCGTTGGATAGAGCTTGTCTAGAGGAACATTTTGAGTGGTCAAACGGCCGAATCCGACAGGAAGTTTCCGAGCGCGGAGCGTGCAAACTTTTAATAATTACCCGGTTTATTTGACGTATGTGTACTTCTATCTCTGGAATTCATCAAAATATTCCCACGAATGATCCTACCGTTGGATAGAGCTTGTCTAGAGGAACATTTTGAGTGGTCAAACGGCCGAATCGGACCAGAAGTTTCCGAGCGCGGAGCGTGCAAACTTTTAATAATTACCCGGTTTAATTGACGTATGTGTACCTCTATCTCTGGAATTCATCAAAATAGTCCCACGAATGATCCTACCGTTGGATAGAGCTTGTCTAGAGGAACATTTTGAGTGGTCAAACGGCCGAATCGGGCCAGAAGTTTCCGAGCGCGGAGCGTGCAAACTTTTAATAATTACCCGGTTTATTCGACGTATGTAAATTTTTTTCTCTGGAATTCACCAAAATAGTCCCACGAATGATCCTACCGTTGGATAGAGTTTGTCAAGAGGAACATTTTGAGTGGTCAAACGGCCGAATCGGACCAGAAGTTTCCGAGCGCGGAGCGTGCAAACTTTTAATAATTACCCGGTTTGTTTGACGTATGTGTAATTCTATCTCTGGAATTCATCAAAATAGACCACGACTGATCCTACCGTTGGATAGAGTTTGTCTAGAGGAACATTTTGAGTGGTCAAACGGCCGAATCGGACAGGAAGTTTCCGAGCGCGGAGCGTGCAAACTTTTAATAATTACCCGGTTTGTTTGACGTATGTGTAATTCTATCTCTGGAATTCATCAAAATAGACCACGAATGATCCTACCGTTGGATAGAGCTTGTCTAGAGGAACATTTTGAGTGGTCAAACGGCCGAATCGGACAGGAAGTTTCCGAGCGCGGAGCGTGCAAACTTTTAATAATTACCCGGTTTGTTTGACGTATGTGTAATTCTATCTCTGGAATTCACCAAAATAGTCCCACGAATGATCCTACCGTTGGATAGAGCTTGTCTAGAGGAACATTTTGAGTGGTCAAACGGCCGAATCCGACAGGAAGTTTCCGAGCGCGGAGCGTGCAAACTTTTAATAATTACCCGGTTTATTTGACGTATGTGTACTTCTATCTCTGGAATTCATCAAAATATTCCCACGAATGATCCTACCGTTGGATAGAGCTTGTCTAGAGGAACATTTTGAGTGGTCAAACGGCCGAATCGGACCAGAAGTTTCCGAGCGCGGAGCGTGCAAACTTTTAATAATTACCCGGTTTGTTTGACGTATGTGTAATTCTATCTCTGGAATTCACCAAAATAGTCCCACGAATGATCCTACCGTTGGATAGAGCTTGTCTAGAGGAACATTTTGAGTGGTCAAACGGCCGAATCCGACAGGAAGTTTCCGAGCGCGGAGCGTGCAAACTTTTAATAATTACCCGGTTTATTTGACGTATGTGTACTTCTATCTCTGGAATTCATCAAAATATTCCCACGAATGATCCTACCGTTGGATAGAGCTTGTCTAGAGGAACATTTTGAGTGGTCAAACGGCCGAATCGGACCAGAAGTTTCCGAGCGCGGAGCGTGCAAACTTTTAATAATTACCCGGTTTAATTGACGTATGTGTACCTCTATCTCTGGAATTCATCAAAATAGTCCCACGAATGATCCTACCGTTGGATAGAGCTTGTCTAGAGGAACATTTTGAGTGGTCAAACGGCCGAATCGGACCAGAAGTTTCCGAGCGCGGAGCGTGCAAACTTTTAATAATTACCCGGTTTATTTGACGTATGTGTAATTCTATCTCTGGAATTCATCAAAATAGACCACGAATGATCCTACCGTTGGATAGAGCTTGTCTAGAGGAACATTTTGAGTGGTCAAACGGCCGAATCGGACCAGAAGTTTACGAGCGCGGAGCGTGCAAACTTTTAATAATTACCCGGTTTGTTTGACGTATGTGTAATTCTATCTCTGGAATTCATCAAAATAGACCACGAATGATCCTACCGTTGGATAGAGCTTGTCTAGAGGAACATTTTGAGTGGTCAAACGGCCGAATCGGACAGGAAGTTTCCGAGCGCGGAGCGTGCAAACTTTTAATAATTACCCGGTTTATTTGACGTATGTGTACTTCTATCTCTGGAATTCATCAAAATATTCCCACGAATGATCCTACCGTTGGATAGAGCTTGTCTAGAGGAACATTTTGAGTGGTCAAACGGCCGAATCGGACCAGAAGTTTCCGAGCGCGGAGCGTGCAAACTTTTAATAATTACCCGGTTTAATTGACGTATGTGTACCTCTATCTCTGGAATTCATCAAAATAGTCCCACGAATGATCCTACCGTTGGATAGAGCTTGTCTAGAGGAACATTTTGAGTGGTCAAACGGCCGAATCGGACCAGAAGTTTCCGAGCGCGGAGCGTGCAAACTTTTATTAATTACTCGGTATATTTGACGTGTGTGTACCTCTATCTCTGGAATTCATCAAAATAGTCCCACGAATGATCCTACCGTTGGATAGAGCTTGTCTAGAGGAACATTTTGAGTGGTCAAACGGCCGAATCAGACCAGAAGTTTCCGAGCGCGGAGCGTGCAAACTTTTAATAATTACCCGGTTTATTTGACGTATGTGTACCTCTATCTCTGGAATTCATCAAAATAGTCCCACGAATGATCCTACCGTTGGATAGAGCTTGTCTAGAGGAACATTTTGAGTGGTCAAACGGCCGAATCGGACCAGAAGTTTCCGAGCGCGGAGCGTGCAAACTTTTAATAATTACCCGGTTTATTTGACGTATGTGTACTTCTATCTCTGGAATTCATCAAAATATTCCCACGAATGATCCTACCGTTGGATAGAGCTTGTCTAGAGGAACATTTTGAGTGGTCAAACGGCCGAATCGGACCAGAAGTTTCCGAGCGCGGAGCGTGCAAACTTTTAATAATTACCCGGTTTATTTGACGTATGTGTACCTCTATCTCTGGAATTCATCAAAATAGTCCCACGAATGATCCTACCGTTGGATAGAGCTTGTCTAGAGGAACATTTTGAGTGGTCAAACGGCCGAATCGGGCCAGAAGTTTCCGAGCGCGGAGCGTGCAAACTTTTAATAATTACCCGGTTTATTCGACGTATGTAAATTTTTTTCTCTGGAATTCACCAAAATAGTCCCACGAATGATCCTACCGTTGGATAGAGTTTGTCAAGAGGAACATTTTGAGTGGTCAAACGGCCGAATCGGACCAGAAGTTTCCGAGCGCGGAGCGTGCAAACTTTTAATAATTACCCGGTTTGTTTGACGTATGTGTAATTCTATCTCTGGAATTCATCAAAATAGACCACGACTGATCCTACCGTTGGATAGAGTTTGTCTAGAGGAACATTTTGAGTGGTCAAACGGCCGAATCGGACAGGAAGTTTCCGAGCGCGGAGCGTGCAAACTTTTAATAATTACCCGGTTTGTTTGACGTATGTGTAATTCTATCTCTGGAATTCATCAAAATAGACCACGAATGATCCTACCGTTGGATAGAGCTTGTCTAGAGGAACATTTTGAGTGGTCAAACGGCCGAATCGGACAGGAAGTTTCCGAGCGCGGAGCGTGCAAACTTTTAATAATTACCCGGTTTGTTTGACGTATGTGTAATTCTATCTCTGGAATTCACCAAAATAGTCCCACGAATGATCCTACCGTTGGATAGAGCTTGTCTAGAGGAACATTTTGAGTGGTCAAACGGCCGAATCCGACAGGAAGTTTCCGAGCGCGGAGCGTGCAAACTTTTAATAATTACCCGGTTTATTTGACGTATGTGTACTTCTATCTCTGGAATTCATCAAAATATTCCCACGAATGATCCTACCGTTGGATAGAGCTTGTCTAGAGGAACATTTTGAGTGGTCAAACGGCCGAATCGGACCAGAAGTTTCCGAGCGCGGAGCGTGCAAACTTTTAATAATTACCCGGTTTGTTTGACGTATGTGTAATTCTATCTCTGGAATTCACCAAAATAGTCCCACGAATGATCCTACCGTTGGATAGAGCTTGTCTAGAGGAACATTTTGAGTGGTCAAACGGCCGAATCCGACAGGAAGTTTCCGAGCGCGGAGCGTGCAAACTTTTAATAATTACCCGGTTTATTTGACGTATGTGTACTTCTATCTCTGGAATTCATCAAAATATTCCCACGAATGATCCTACCGTTGGATAGAGCTTGTCTAGAGGAACATTTTGAGTGGTCAAACGGCCGAATCGGACCAGAAGTTTCCGAGCGCGGAGCGTGCAAACTTTTAATAATTACCCGGTTTAATTGACGTATGTGTACCTCTATCTCTGGAATTCATCAAAATAGTCCCACGAATGATCCTACCGTTGGATAGAGCTTGTCTAGAGGAACATTTTGAGTGGTCAAACGGCCGAATCGGGCCAGAAGTTTCCGAGCGCGGAGCGTGCAAACTTTTAATAATTACCCGGTTTATTCGACGTATGTAAATTTTTTTCTCTGGAATTCACCAAAATAGTCCCACGAATGATCCTACCGTTGGATAGAGTTTGTCAAGAGGAACATTTTGAGTGGTCAAACGGCCGAATCGGACCAGAAGTTTCCGAGCGCGGAGCGTGCAAACTTTTAATAATTACCCGGTTTGTTTGACGTATGTGTAATTCTATCTCTGGAATTCATCAAAATAGACCACGACTGATCCTACCGTTGGATAGAGTTTGTCTAGAGGAACATTTTGAGTGGTCAAACGGCCGAATCGGACAGGAAGTTTCCGAGCGCGGAGCGTGCAAACTTTTAATAATTACCCGGTTTGTTTGACGTATGTGTAATTCTATCTCTGGAATTCATCAAAATAGACCACGAATGATCCTACCGTTGGATAGAGCTTGTCTAGAGGAACATTTTGAGTGGTCAAACGGCCGAATCGGACAGGAAGTTTCCGAGCGCGGAGCGTGCAAACTTTTAATAATTACCCGGTTTGTTTGACGTATGTGTAATTCTATCTCTGGAATTCACCAAAATAGTCCCACGAATGATCCTACCGTTGGATAGAGCTTGTCTAGAGGAACATTTTGAGTGGTCAAACGGCCGAATCCGACAGGAAGTTTCCGAGCGCGGAGCGTGCAAACTTTTAATAATTACCCGGTTTATTTGACGTATGTGTACTTCTATCTCTGGAATTCATCAAAATATTCCCACGAATGATCCTACCGTTGGATAGAGCTTGTCTAGAGGAACATTTTGAGTGGTCAAACGGCCGAATCGGACCAGAAGTTTCCGAGCGCGGAGCGTGCAAACTTTTAATAATTACCCGGTTTGTTTGACGTATGTGTAATTCTATCTCTGGAATTCACCAAAATAGTCCCACGAATGATCCTACCGTTGGATAGAGCTTGTCTAGAGGAACATTTTGAGTGGTCAAACGGCCGAATCCGACAGGAAGTTTCCGAGCGCGGAGCGTGCAAACTTTTAATAATTACCCGGTTTATTTGACGTATGTGTACTTCTATCTCTGGAATTCATCAAAATATTCCCACGAATGATCCTACCGTTGGATAGAGCTTGTCTAGAGGAACATTTTGAGTGGTCAAACGGCCGAATCGGACCAGAAGTTTCCGAGCGCGGAGCGTGCAAACTTTTAA
The DNA here is from genome assembly GCF_039881205.1 of Euwallacea similis. NCBI lineage: Eukaryota > Metazoa > Arthropoda > Insecta > Coleoptera > Curculionidae > Euwallacea > Euwallacea similis. The sequence continues at coordinate 4,113,884 of NC_089626.1, forward strand.
TAATTACCCGGTTTAATTGACGTATGTGTACCTCTATCTCTGGAATTCATCAAAATAGTCCCACGAATGATCCTACCGTTGGATAGAGCTTGTCTAGAGGAACATTTTGAGTGGTCAAACGGCCGAATCGGACCAGAAGTTTCCGAGCGCGGAGCGTGCAAACTTTTATTAATTACTCGGTATATTTGACGTGTGTGTACCTCTATCTCTGGAATTCATCAAAATAGTCCCACGAATGATCCTACCGTTGGATAGAGCTTGTCTAGAGGAACATTTTGAGTGGTCAAACGGCCCAATCGGACCAGAAGTTTCCGAGCGCGGAGCGTGCAAACTTTTAATAATTACCCGGTTTATTTGACGTATGTGTACCTCTATCTCTGGAATTCATCAAAATAGTCCCACGAATGATCCTACCGTTGGATAGAGCTTGTCTAGAGGAACATTTTGAGTGGTCAAACGGCCGAATCGGACCAGAAGTTTCCGAGCGCGGAGCGTGCAAACTTTTAATAATTACCCGGTTTATTTGACGTATGTGTACTTCTATCTCTGGAATTCATCAAAATATTCCCACGAATGATCCTACCGTTGGATAGAGTTTGTCAAGGGGAACATTTTGAGTGGTCAAACGGCCGAATCGGACCAGAAGTTTCCGAGCGCGGAGCGTGCAAACTTTTAATAATTACCCGGTTTGTTTGACGTATGTGTAATTCTATCTCTGGAATTCATCAAAATAGACCACGACTGATCCTACCGTTGGATAGAGTTTGTCTAGAGGAACATTTTGAGTGGTCAAACGGCCGAATCGGACAGGAAGTTTCCGAGCGCGGAGCGTGCAAACTTTTAATAATTACCCGGTTTGTTTGACGTATGTGTAAATCTATCTCTGGAATTCATCAAAATAGACCACGAATGATCCTACCGTTGGATAGAGCTTGTCTAGAGGAACATTTTGAGTGGTCAAACGGCCGAATCGGACAGGAAGTTTCCGAGCGCGGAGCGTGCAAACTTTTAATAATTACCCGGTTTGTTTGACGTATGTGTAATTCTATCTCTGGAATTCACCAAAATAGTCCCACGAATGATCCTACCGTTGGATAGAGCTTGTCTAGAGGAACATTTTGAGTGGTCAAACGGCCGAATCCGACAGGAAGTTTCCGAGCGCGGAGCGTGCAAACTTTTAATAATTACCCGGTTTATTTGACGTATGTGTACTTCTATCTCTGGAATTCATCAAAATATTCCCACGAATGATCCTACCGTTGGATAGAGCTTGTCTAGAGGAACATTTTGAGTGGTCAAACGGCCGAATCGGACCAGAAGTTTCCGAGCGCGGAGCGTGCAAACTTTTAATAATTACCCGGTTTGTTTGACGTATGTGTAATTCTATCTCTGGAATTCACCAAAATAGTCCCACGAATGATCCTACCGTTGGATAGAGCTTGTCTAGAGGAACATTTTGAGTGGTCAAACGGCCGAATCCGACAGGAAGTTTCCGAGCGCGGAGCGTGCAAACTTTTAATAATTACCCGGTTTATTTGACGTATGTGTACTTCTATCTCTGGAATTCATCAAAATATTCCCACGAATGATCCTACCGTTGGATAGAGCTTGTCTAGAGGAACATTTTGAGTGGTCAAACGGCCGAATCGGACCAGAAGTTTCCGAGCGCGGAGCGTGCAAACTTTTAATAATTACCCGGTTTAATTGACGTATGTGTACCTCTATCTCTGGAATTCATCAAAATAGTCCCACGAATGATCCTACCGTTGGATAGAGCTTGTCTAGAGGAACATTTTGAGTGGTCAAACGGCCGAATCGGACCAGAAGTTTCCGAGCGCGGAGCGTGCAAACTTTTATTAATTACTCGGTATATTTGACGTGTGTGTACCTCTATCTCTGGAATTCATCAAAATAGTCCCACGAATGATCCTACCGTTGGATAGAGCTTGTCTAGAGGAACATTTTGAGTGGTCAAACGGCCGAATCGGACCAGAAGTTTCCGAGCGCGGAGCGTGCAAACTTTTAATAATTACCCGGTTTATTTGACGTATGTGTAATTCTATCTGTGGAATTCACCAAAATAGTCCCACGAATGATCCTACCGTTGGATAGAGCTTGTCTAGAGGAACATTTTGAGTGGTCAAACGGCCGAATCGGACCAGAAGTTTCCGAGCGCGGAGCGTGCAAACTTTTAATAATTACCCGGTTTATTTGACGTATGTGTAAATTTTTTTCTCTGGAATTCACCAAAATAGTCCCACGAATGATCCTACCGTTGGATAGAGCTTGTCTAGAGGAACATTTTGAGTGGTCAAACGGCCGAATCGGACCAGAAGTTTCCGAGCGCGGAGCGTGCAAACTTTTAATAATTACCCGGTTTATTTGACGTATGTGTAAATTTTTTTCTCTGGAATTCACCAAAATAGTCCCACGAATGATCCTACCGTTGGATAGAGCTTGTCTAGAGGAACATTTTGAGTGGTCAAACGGCCGAATCGGACCAGAAGTTTCCGAGCGCGGAGCGTGCAAACTTTTAATAATTACCCGGTTTGTTTGACGTATGTGTAATTCTATCTCTGGAATTCATCAAAATAGACCACGACTGATCCTACCGTTGGATAGAGTTTGTCTAGAGGAACATTTTGAGTGGTCAAACGGCCGAATCGGACAGGAAGTTTCCGAGCGCGGAGCGTGCAAACTTTTAATAATTACTCGGTATATTTGACGCGTGTAAATTTTTTTCTCTGGAAATCATCAAAATAGTCCTACGACTGATCCTACCGTTGGATAGCGCTTGTCTAGAGGAACATTTTGAGAGGTCAAACGGCCGAATCGGACCAGAAGTTTCCGAGCGCGGAGCGTGCAAACTTTTAATAATTACCCGGTTTGTTTGACGTATGTGTAATTCTATCTCTGGAATTCATCAAAATAGACCACGACTGATCCTACCGTTGGATAGAGTTTGTCTAGAGGAACATTTTGAGTGGTCAAACGGCCGAATCGGACCAGAAGTTTCCGAGCGCGGAGGGTGCAAACTTTTAATAATTACCCGGTTTATTTGACGTATGTGTACTTCTATCTCTGGAATTCATCAAAATAGTCCACGACTGATCCTACCGTTGGATAGAGGTTGTCTAGAGGAACATTTTGAGTGGTCAAACGGCCGAATCGGACCAGAAGTTTCCGAGCGCGGAGCGTGCAAACTTTTAATAATTACCCGGTTTAATTGACGTATGTGTACCTCTATCTCTGGAATTCATCAAAATAGTCCCACGAATGATCCTACCGTTGGATAGAGCTTGTCTAGAGGAACATTTTTAGTGGTCAAACGGCCGAATCGGACCAGAAGTTTCCGAGCGCGGAGCGTGCAAATTTTTATTAATTACTCGGTATATTTGACGTGTGTAAATTTTTTTCTCTGGAATTCACCAAAATAGTCCCACGAATGATCCTACCGTTGGATAGAGTTTGTCAAGAGGAACATTTTTAGTGGTCAAACGGCCGAATCGGACCAGAAGTTTCCGAGCGCGGAGCGTGCAAACTTTTATTAATTACTCGGTATATTTGACGTGTGTAAATTTTTTTCTCTGGAATTCACCAAAATAGTCCCACGAATGATCCTACCGTTGGATAGAGTTTGTCAAGAGGAACATTTTGAGTGGTCAAACGGCCGAATCAGACCAGAAGTTTCCGAGCGCGGAGCGTGCAAACTTTTAATAATTACCCGGTTTGTTTGACGTATGTGTAATTCTATCTCTGGAATTCATCAAAATAGACCACGACTGATCCTACCGTTGGATAGAGTTTGTCTAGAGGAACATTTTGAGTGGTCAAACGGCCGAATCGGACAGGAAGTTTCCGAGCGCGGAGCGTGCAAACTTTTAATAATTACTCGGTATATTTGACGCGTGTAAATTTTTTTCTCTGGAAATCATCAAAATAGTCCTACGACTGATCCTACCGTTGGATAGCGCTTGTCTAGAGGAACATTTTGAGTGGTCAAACGGCCGAATCGGACCAGAAGTTTCCGAGCGCGGAGCGTGCAAACTTTTAATAATTACCCGGTTTAATTGACGTATGTGTACCTCTATCTCTGGAATTCATCAAAATAGTCCCACGAATGATCCTACCGTTGGATAGAGCTTGTCTAGAGGAACATTTTGAGTGGTCAAACGGCCGAATCGGACAGGAAGTTTCCGAGCGCGGAGCGTGCAAACTTTTAATAATTACCCGGTTTATTTGACGTATGTGTAATTCTATCTCTGGAATTCACCAAAATAGTCCCACGAATGATCCTACCGTTGGATAGAGCTTGTCTAGAGGAACATTTTGGGTGGTCAAACGGCCGAATCCGACAGGAAGTTTCCGAGCGCGGAGCGTGCAAACTTTTAATAATTACCCGGTTTATTTGACGTATGTGTACCTCTATCTCTGGAATTCATCAAAATAGTCCCACGAATGATCCTACCGTTGGATAGAGCTTGTCTAGAGGAACATTTTGAGTGGTCAAACGGCCGAATCGGGCCAGAAGTTTCCGAGCGCGGAGCGTGCAAACTTTTAATAATTACCCGGTTTATTCGACGTATGTAAATTTTTTTCTCTGGAATTCACCAAAATAGTCCCACGAATGATCCTACCGTTGGATAGAGTTTGTCAAGAGGAACATTTTGAGTGGTCAAACGGCCGAATCGGACCAGAAGTTTCCGAGCGCGGAGCGTGCAAACTTTTAATAATTACCCGGTTTGTTTGACGTATGTGTAATTCTATCTCTGGAATTCATCAAAATAGACCACGACTGATCCTACCGTTGGATAGAGTTTGTCTAGAGGAACATTTTGAGTGGTCAAACGGCCGAATCGGACAGGAAGTTTCCGAGCGCGGAGCGTGCAAACTTTTAATAATTACCCGGTTTGTTTGACGTATGTGTAATTCTATCTCTGGAATTCATCAAAATAGACCACGAATGATCCTACCGTTGGATAGAGCTTGTCTAGAGGAACATTTTGAGTGGTCAAACGGCCGAATCGGACAGGAAGTTTCCGAGCGCGGAGCGTGCAAACTTTTAATAATTACCCGGTTTGTTTGACGTATGTGTAATTCTATCTCTGGAATTCACCAAAATAGTCCCACGAATGATCCTACCGTTGGATAGAGCTTGTCTAGAGGAACATTTTGAGTGGTCAAACGGCCGAATCCGACAGGAAGTTTCCGAGCGCGGAGCGTGCAAACTTTTAATAATTACCCGGTTTATTTGACGTATGTGTACTTCTATCTCTGGAATTCATCAAAATATTCCCACGAATGATCCTACCGTTGGATAGAGCTTGTCTAGAGGAACATTTTGAGTGGTCAAACGGCCGAATCGGACCAGAAGTTTCCGAGCGCGGAGCGTGCAAACTTTTAATAATTACCCGGTTTGTTTGACGTATGTGTAATTCTATCTCTGGAATTCACCAAAATAGTCCCACGAATGATCCTACCGTTGGATAGAGCTTGTCTAGAGGAACATTTTGAGTGGTCAAACGGCCGAATCCGACAGGAAGTTTCCGAGCGCGGAGCGTGCAAACTTTTAATAATTACCCGGTTTATTTGACGTATGTGTACTTCTATCTCTGGAATTCATCAAAATATTCCCACGAATGATCCTACCGTTGGATAGAGCTTGTCTAGAGGAACATTTTGAGTGGTCAAACGGCCGAATCGGACCAGAAGTTTCCGAGCGCGGAGCGTGCAAACTTTTAATAATTACCCGGTTTAATTGACGTATGTGTACCTCTATCTCTGGAATTCATCAAAATAGTCCCACGAATGATCCTACCGTTGGATAGAGCTTGTCTAGAGGAACATTTTGAGTGGTCAAACGGCCGAATCGGACCAGAAGTTTCCGAGCGCGGAGCGTGCAAACTTTTATTAATTACTCGGTATATTTGACGTGTGTGTACCTCTATCTCTGGAATTCATCAAAATAGTCCCACGAATGATCCTACCGTTGGATAGAGCTTGTCTAGAGGAACATTTTGAGTGGTCAAACGGCCGAATCGGACCAGAAGTTTCCGAGCGCGGAGCGTGCAAACTTTTAATAATTACCCGGTTTATTTGACGTATGTGTACCTCTATCTCTGGAATTCATCAAAATAGTCCCACGAATGATCCTACCGTTGGATAGAGCTTGTCTAGAGGAACATTTTGAGTGGTCAAACGGCCGAATCGGACCAGAAGTTTCCGAGCGCGGAGCGTGCAAACTTTTAATAATTACCCGGTTTATTTGACGTATGTGTACTTCTATCTCTGGAATTCATCAAAATATTCCCACGAATGATCCTACCGTTGGATAGAGTTTGTCAAGAGGAACATTTTGAGTGGTCAAACGGCCGAATCGGACCAGAAGTTTCCGAGCGCGGAGCGTGCAAACTTTTAATAATTACCCGGTTTGTTTGACGTATGTGTAATTCTATCTCTGGAATTCATCAAAATAGACCACGACTGATCCTACCGTTGGATAGAGTTTGTCTAGAGGAACATTTTGAGTGGTCAAACGGCCGAATCGGACAGGAAGTTTCCGAGCGCGGAGCGTGCAAACTTTTAATAATTACCCGGTTTGTTTGACGTATGTGTAATTCTATCTCTGGAATTCATCAAAATAGACCACGAATGATCCTACCGTTGGATAGAGCTTGTCTAGAGGAACATTTTGAGTGGTCAAACGGCCGAATCGGACAGGAAGTTTCCGAGCGCGGAGCGTGCAAACTTTTAATAATTACCCGGTTTGTTTGACGTATGTGTAATTCTATCTCTGGAATTCACCAAAATAGTCCCACGAATGATCCTACCGTTGGATAGAGCTTGTCTAGAGGAACATTTTGAGTGGTCAAACGGCCGAATCCGACAGGAAGTTTCCGAGCGCGGAGCGTGCAAACTTTTAATAATTACCCGGTTTATTTGACGTATGTGTACTTCTATCTCTGGAATTCATCAAAATATTCCCACGAATGATCCTACCGTTGGATAGAGCTTGTCTAGAGGAACATTTTGAGTGGTCAAACGGCCGAATCGGACAGGAAGTTTCCGAGCGCGGAGCGTGCAAACTTTTAATAATTACCCGGTTTGTTTGACGTATGTGTAATTCTATCTCTGGAATTCACCAAAATAGTCCCACGAATGATCCTACCGTTGGATAGAGCTTGTCTAGAGGAACATTTTGAGTGGTCAAACGGCCGAATCCGACAGGAAGTTTCCGAGCGCGGAGCGTGCAAACTTTTAATAATTACCCGGTTTATTTGACGTATGTGTACTTCTATCTCTGGAATTCATCAAAATATTCCCACGAATGATCCTACCGTTGGATAGAGCTTGTCTAGAGGAACATTTTGAGTGGTCAAACGGCCGAATCGGACCAGAAGTTTCCGAGCGCGGAGCGTGCAAACTTTTAATAATTACCCGGTTTAATTGACGTATGTGTACCTCTATCTCTGGAATTCATCAAAATAGTCCCACGAATGATCCTACCGTTGGATAGAGCTTGTCTAGAGGAACATTTTGAGTGGTCAAACGGCCGAATCGGACCAGAAGTTTCCGAGCGCGGAGCGTGCAAACTTTTATTAATTACTCGGTATATTTGACGTGTGTGTACCTCTATCTCTGGAATTCATCAAAATAGTCCCACGAATGATCCTACCGTTGGATAGAGCTTGTCTAGAGGAACATTTTGAGTGGTCAAACGGCCGAATCGGACCAGAAGTTTCCGAGCGCGGAGCGTGCAAACTTTTAATAATTACCCGGTTTATTTGACGTATGTGTACCTCTATCTCTGGAATTCATCAAAATAGTCCCACGAATGATCCTACCGTTGGATAGAGCTTGTCTAGAGGAACATTTTGAGTGGTCAAACGGCCGAATCGGACCAGAAGTTTCCGAGCGCGGAGCGTGCAAACTTTTAATAATTACCCGGTTTATTTGACGTATGTGTACTTCTATCTCTGGAATTCATCAAAATATTCCCACGAATGATCCTACCGTTGGATAGAGCTTGTCTAGAGGAACATTTTGAGTGGTCAAACGGCCGAATCGGACCAGAAGTTTCCGAGCGCGGAGCGTGCAAACTTTTAATAATTACCCGGTTTATTTGACGTATGTGTACCTCTATCTCTGGAATTCATCAAAATAGTCCACGACTGATCCTACCGTTGGATAGAGGTTGTCTAGAGGAACATTTTGAGTGGTCAAACGGCCGAATCGGACCAGAAGTTTCCGAGCGCGGAGGGTGCAAACTTTTAATAATTACCCGGTTTATTTGACGTATGTGTACTTCTATCTCTGGAATTCATCAAAATAGTCCACGACTGATCCTACCGTTGGATAGAGGTTGTCTAGAGGAACATTTTGAGAGGTCAAACGGCCGAATCGGACCAGAAGTTTCCGAGCGCGGAGGGTGCAAACTTTTAATAATTACCCGGTTTATTTGACGTATGTGTACTTCTATCTCTGGAATTCATCAAAATAGTCCACGACTGATCCTACCGTTGGATAGAGGTTGTCTAGAGGAACATTTTGAGTGGTCAAACGGCCGAATCGGACCAGAAGTTTCCGAGCTCGGAGCGTGCATACTTTTAATAATTACCCGGTTTGTTTGACGTATGTGTAATTCTATCTCTGGAATTCATCAAAATAGACCACGAATGATCCTACCGTTGGATAGAGCTTGTCTAGAGGAACATTTTGAGTGGTCAAACGGCCGAATCGGACAGGAAGTTTCCGAGCGCGGAGCGTGCAAACTTTTAATAATTACCCGGTTTGTTTGCCGTATGTGTAATTCTATCTCTGGAATTCACCAAAATAGTCCCACGAATGATCCTACCGTTGGATAGAGCTTGTCTAGAGGAACATTTTGGGTGGTCAAACGGCCGAATCCGACAGGAAGTTTCCGAGCGCGGAGCGTGCAAACTTTTAATAATTACCCGGTTTATTTGACGTATGTGTACTTCTATCTCTGGAATTCATCAAAATATTCCCACGAATGATCCTACCGTTGGATAGAGCTTGTCTAGAGGAACATTTTGAGTGGTCAAACGGCCGAATCGGACAGGAAGTTTCCGAGCGCGGAGCGTGCAAACTTTTAATAATTACCCGGTTTGTTTGACGTATGTGTAATTCTATCTCTGGAATTCACCAAAATAGTCCCACGAATGATCCTACCGTTGGATAGAGCTTGTCTAGAGGAACATTTTGAGTGGTCAAACGGCCGAATCGGGCCAGAAGTTTCCGAGCGCGGAGCGTGCAAACTTTTAATAATTACCCGGTTTATTTGACGTATGTGTAATTCTATCTGTGGAATTCACCAAAATAGTCCCACGAATGATCCTACCGTTGGATAGAGCTTGTCTAGAGGAACATTTTGAGTGGTCAAACGGCCGAATCGGGCCAGAAGTTTCCGAGCGCGGAGCGTGCAAACTTTTAATAATTACCCGGTTTATTTGACGTATGTGTAATTCTATCTGTGGAATTCACCAAAATAGTCCCACGAATGATCCTACCGTTGGATAGAGCTTGTCTAGAGGAACATTTTGAGTGGTCAAACGGCCGAATCGGACCAGAAGTTTCCGAGCGCGGAGCGTGCAAACTTTTAATAATTACCCGGTTTATTTGACGTATGTGTAAATTTTTTTCTCTGGAATTCACCAAAATAGTCCCACGAATGATCCTACCGTTGGATAGAGCTTGTCTAGAGGAACATTTTGAGTGGTCAAACGGCCGAATCGGACCAGAAGTTTCCGAGCGCGGAGCGTGCAAACTTTTAATAATTACCCGGTTTATTTGACGTATGTGTAAATTTTTTTCTCTGGAATTCACCAAAATAGTCCCACGAATGATCCTACCGTTGGATAGAGCTTGTCTAGAGGAACATTTTGAGTGGTCAAACGGCCGAATCGGACCAGAAGTTTCCGAGCGCGGAGCGTGCAAACTTTTAATAATTACCCGGTTTGTTTGACGTATGTGTAATTCTATCTCTGGAATTCATCAAAATAGACCACGACTGATCCTACCGTTGGATAGAGTTTGTCTAGAGGAACATTTTGAGTGGTCAAACGGCCGAATCGGACAGGAAGTTTCCGAGCGCGGAGCGTGCAAACTTTTAATAATTACTCGGTATATTTGACGCGTGTAAATTTTTTTCTCTGGAAATCATCAAAATAGTCCTACGACTGATCCTACCGTTGGATAGCGCTTGTCTAGAGGAACATTTTGAGAGGTCAAACGGCCGAATCGGACCAGAAGTTTCCGAGCGCGGAGCGTGCAAACTTTTAATAATTACCCGGTTTGTTTGACGTATGTGTAATTCTATCTCTGGAATTCATCAAAATAGACCACGACTGATCCTACCGTTGGATAGAGTTTGTCTAGAGGAACATTTTGAGTGGTCAAACGGCCGAATCGGACCAGAAGTTTCCGAGCGCGGAGGGTGCAAACTTTTAATAATTACCCGGTTTATTTGACGTATGTGTACTTCTATCTCTGGAATTCATCAAAATAGTCCACGACTGATCCTACCGTTGGATAGAGGTTGTCTAGAGGAACATTTTGAGTGGTCAAACGGCCGAATCGGACCAGAAGTTTCCGAGCGCGGAGCGTGCAAACTTTTAATAATTACCCGGTTTAATTGACGTATGTGTACCTCTATCTCTGGAATTCATCAAAATAGTCCCACGAATGATCCTACCGTTGGATAGAGCTTGTCTAGAGGAACATTTTTAGTGGTCAAACGGCCGAATCGGACCAGAAGTTTCCGAGCGCGGAGCGTGCAAATTTTTATTAATTACTCGGTATATTTGACGTGTGTAAATTTTTTTCTCTGGAATTCACCAAAATAGTCCCACGAATGATCCTACCGTTGGATAGAGTTTGTCAAGAGGAACATTTTTAGTGGTCAAACGGCCGAATCGGACCAGAAGTTTCCGAGCGCGGAGCGTGCAAACTTTTATTAATTACTCGGTATATTTGACGTGTGTAAATTTTTTTCTCTGGAATTCACCAAAATAGTCCCACGAATGATCCTACCGTTGGATAGAGTTTGTCAAGAGGAACATTTTGAGTGGTCAAACGGCCGAATCAGACCAGAAGTTTCCGAGCGCGGAGCGTGCAAACTTTTAATAATTACCCGGTTTGTTTGACGTATGTGTAATTCTATCTCTGGAATTCATCAAAATAGACCACGACTGATCCTACCGTTGGATAGAGTTTGTCTAGAGGAACATTTTGAGTGGTCAAACGGCCGAATCGGACAGGAAGTTTCCGAGCGCGGAGCGTGCAAACTTTTAATAATTACTCGGTATATTTGACGCGTGTAAATTTTTTTCTCTGGAAATCATCAAAATAGTCCTACGACTGATCCTACCGTTGGATAGCGCTTGTCTAGAGGAACATTTTGAGTGGTCAAACGGCCGAATCGGACCAGAAGTTTCCGAGCGCGGAGCGTGCAAACTTTTAATAATTACCCGGTTTAATTGACGTATGTGTACCTCTATCTCTGGAATTCATCAAAATAGTCCCACGAATGATCCTACCGTTGGATAGAGCTTGTCTAGAGGAACATTTTGAGTGGTCAAACGGCCGAATCGGACAGGAAGTTTCCGAGCGCGGAGCGTGCAAACTTTTAATAATTACCCGGTTTGTTTGACGTATGTGTAATTCTATCTCTGGAATTCACCAAAATAGTCCCACGAATGATCCTACCGTTGGATAGAGCTTGTCTAGAGGAACATTTTGGGTGGTCAAACGGCCGAATCCGACAGGAAGTTTCCGAGCGCGGAGCGTGCAAACTTTTAATAATTACCCGGTTTATTTGACGTATGTGTACTTCTATCTCTGGAATTCATCAAAATATTCCCACGAATGATCCTACCGTTGGATAGAGCTTGTCTAGAGGAACATTTTGAGTGGTCAAACGGCCGAATCGGACAGGAAGTTTCCGAGCGCGGAGCGTGCAAACTTTTAATAATTACCCGGTTTGTTTGACGTATGTGTAATTCTATCTCTGGAATTCACCAAAATAGTCCCACGAATGATTCTACCGTTGGATAGAGCTTGTCTAGAGGAACATTTTGAGTGGTCAAACGGCCGAATCGGGCCAGAAGTTTCCGAGCGCGGAGCGTGCAAACTTTTAATAATTACCCGGTTTATTTGACGTATGTGTAATTCTATCTGTGGAATTCACCAAAATAGTCCCACGAATGATCCTACCGTTGGATAGAGTTTGTCAAGAGGAACATTTTGAGTGGTCAAACGGCCGAATCAGACCAGAAGTTTCCGAGCGCGGAGCGTGCAAACTTTTAATAATTACCCGGTTTATTTGACGTATGTGTACCTCTATCTCTGGAATTCATCAAAATAGTCCCACGAATGATCCTACCGTTGGATAGAGCTTGTCTAGAGGAACATTTTGAGTGGTCAAACGGCCGAATCGGACCAGAAGTTTCCGAGCGCGGAGCGTGCAAACTTTTAATAATTACCCGGTTTAATTGACGTATGTGTACCTCTATCTCTGGAATTCATCAAAATAGTCCCACGAATGATCCTACCGTTGGATAGAGCTTGTCTAGAGGAACATTTTGAGTGGTCAAACGGCCGAATCGGACAGGAAGTTTCCGAGCGCGGAGCGTGCAAACTTTTAATAATTACTCGGTATATTTGACGCGTGTAAATTTTTTTCTCTGGAAATCATCAAAATAGTCCTACGACTGATCCTACCGTTGGATAGAGCTTGTCTAGAGGAACATTTTGAGTGGTCAAACGGCCGAATCGGACCAGAAGTTTCCGAGCGCGGAGGGTGCAAACTTTTAATAATTACCCGCTTTATTTGACGTATGTGTACTTCTATCTCTGGAATTCATCAAAATAGTCCACGACTGATCCTACCGTTGGATAGAGGTTGTCTAGAGGAACATTTTGAGTGGTCAAACGGCCGAATCGGACCAGAAGTTTCCGAGCGCGGAGCGTGCATACTTTTAATAATTACCCGGTTTGTTTGACGTATGTGTAATTCTATCTCTGGAATTCACCAAAATAGTCCCACGAATGATCCTACCGTTGGATAGAGCTTGTCTAGAGGAACATTTTGAGTGGTCAAACGGCCGAATCCGACAGGAAGTTTCCGAGCGCGGAGCGTGCAAACTTTTAATAATTACCCGGTTTATTTGACGTATGTGTACTTCTATCTCTGGAATTCATCAAAATATTCCCACGAATGATCCTACCGTTGGATAGAGCTTGTCTAGAGGAACATTTTGAGTGGTCAAACGGCCGAATCGGACCAGAAGTTTCCGAGCGCGGAGCGTGCAAACTTTTAATAATTACCCGGTTTAATTGACGTATGTGTACCTCTATCTCTGGAATTCATCAAAATAGTCCCACGAATGATCCTACCGTTGGATAGAGCTTGTCTAGAGGAACATTTTGAGTGGTCAAACGGCCGAATCGGACCAGAAGTTTCCGAGTGCGGAGCGTGCAAACTTTTATTAATTACTCGGTATATTTGACGTGTGTAAATTTTTTTCTCTGGAATTCACCAAAATAGTCCCACGAATGATCCTACCGTTGGATAGAGTTTGTCAAGAGGAACATTTTGAGTGGTCAAACGGCCGAATCGGACCAGAAGTTTCCGAGCGCGGAGCGTGCAAATTTTTATTAATTACTCGGTATATTTGACGTGTGTAAATTTTTTTCACTGGAATTCACCAAAATAGTCCCACGAATGATCCTACCGTTGGATAGAGTTTGTCAAGAGGAACATTTTTAGTGGTCAAACGGCCGAATCGGACCAGAAGTTTCCGAGCGCGGAGCGTGCAAACTTTTATTAATTACTCGGTATATTTGACGTGTGTAAATTTTTTTCTCTGGAATTCACCAAAATAGTCCCACGAATGATCCTACCGTTGGATAGAGTTTGTCAAGAGGAACATTTTGAGTGGTCAAACGGCCGAATCAGACCAGAAGTTTCCGAGCGCGGAGCGTGCAAACTTTTAATAATTACCCGGTTTAATTGACGTATGTGTACCTCTATCTCTGGAATTCATCAAAATAGTCCCACGAATGATCCTACCGTTGGATAGAGCTTGTCTAGAGGAACATTTTGAGTGGTCAAACGGCCGAATCGGACAGGAAGTTTCCGAGCGCGGAGCGTGCAAACTTTTAATAATTACCCGGTTTGTTTGACGTATGTGTAATTCTATCTCTGGAATTCACCAAAATAGTCCCACGAATGATCCTACCGTTGGATAGAGCTTGTCTAGAGGAACATTTTGGGTGGTCAAACGGCCGAATCCGACAGGAAGTTTCCGAGCGCGGAGCGTGCAAACTTTTAATAATTACCCGGTTTATTTGACGTATGTGTACTTCTATCTCTGGAATTCATCAAAATATTCCCACGAATGATCCTACCGTTGGATAGAGCTTGTCTAGAGGAACATTTTGAGTGGTCAAACGGCCGAATCGGACAGGAAGTTTCCGAGCGCGGAGCGTGCAAACTTTTAATAATTACCCGGTTTGTTTGACGTATGTGTAATTCTATCTCTGGAATTCACCAAAATAGTCCCACGAATGATTCTACCGTTGGATAGAGCTTGTCTAGAGGAACATTTTGAGTGGTCAAACGGCCGAATCGGGCCAGAAGTTTCCGAGCGCGGAGCGTGCAAACTTTTAATAATTACCCGGTTTATTTGACGTATGTGTAATTCTATCTGTGGAATTCACCAAAATAGTCCCACGAATGATCCTACCGTTGGATAGAGTTTGTCAAGAGGAACATTTTGAGTGGTCAAACGGCCGAATCAGACCAGAAGTTTCCGAGCGCGGAGCGTGCAAACTTTTAATAATTACCCGGTTTATTTGACGTATGTGTACCTCTATCTCTGGAATTCATCAAAATAGTCCCACGAATGATCCTACCGTTGGATAGAGCTTGTCTAGAGGAACATTTTGAGTGGTCAAACGGCCGAATCGGACCAGAAGTTTCCGAGCGCGGAGCGTGCAAACTTTTAATAATTACCCGGTTTAATTGACGTATGTGTACCTCTATCTCTGGAATTCATCAAAATAGTCCCACGAATGATCCTACCGTTGGATAGAGCTTGTCTAGAGGAACATTTTGAGTGGTCAAACGGCCGAATCGGACAGGAAGTTTCCGAGCGCGGAGCGTGCAAACTTTTAATAATTACTCGGTATATTTGACGCGTGTAAATTTTTTTCTCTGGAAATCATCAAAATAGTCCTACGACTGATCCTACCGTTGGATAGAGCTTGTCTAGAGGAACATTTTGAGTGGTCAAACGGCCGAATCGGACCAGAAGTTTCCGAGCGCGGAGGGTGCAAACTTTTAATAATTACCCGCTTTATTTGACGTATGTGTACTTCTATCTCTGGAATTCATCAAAATAGTCCACGACTGATCCTACCGTTGGATAGAGGTTGTCTAGAGGAACATTTTGAGTGGTCAAACGGCCGAATCGGACCAGAAGTTTCCGAGCGCGGAGCGTGCATACTTTTAATAATTACCCGGTTTGTTTGACGTATGTGTAATTCTATCTCTGGAATTCACCAAAATAGTCCCACGAATGATCCTACCGTTGGATAGAGCTTGTCTAGAGGAACATTTTGAGTGGTCAAACGGCCGAATCCGACAGGAAGTTTCCGAGCGCGGAGCGTGCAAACTTTTAATAATTACCCGGTTTATTTGACGTATGTGTACTTCTATCTCTGGAATTCATCAAAATATTCCCACGAATGATCCTACCGTTGGATAGAGCTTGTCTAGAGGAACATTTTGAGTGGTCAAACGGCCGAATCGGACCAGAAGTTTCCGAGCGCGGAGCGTGCAAACTTTTAATAATTACCCGGTTTAATTGACGTATGTGTACCTCTATCTCTGGAATTCATCAAAATAGTCCCACGAATGATCCTACCGTTGGATAGAGCTTGTCTAGAGGAACATTTTGAGTGGTCAAACGGCCGAATCGGACCAGAAGTTTCCGAGTGCGGAGCGTGCAAACTTTTATTAATTACTCGGTATATTTGACGTGTGTAAATTTTTTTCTCTGGAATTCACCAAAATAGTCCCACGAATGATCCTACCGTTGGATAGAGTTTGTCAAGAGGAACATTTTGAGTGGTCAAACGGCCGAATCGGACCAGAAGTTTCCGAGCGCGGAGCGTGCAAATTTTTATTAATTACTCGGTATATTTGACGTGTGTAAATTTTTTTCACTGGAATTCACCAAAATAGTCCCACGAATGATCCTACCGTTGGATAGAGTTTGTCAAGAGGAACATTTTTAGTGGTCAAACGGCCGAATCGGACCAGAAGTTTCCGAGCGCGGAGCGTGCAAACTTTTATTAATTACTCGGTATATTTGACGTGTGTAAATTTTTTTCTCTGGAATTCACCAAAATAGTCCCACGAATGATCCTACCGTTGGATAGAGTTTGTCAAGAGGAACATTTTGAGTGGTCAAACGGCCGAATCAGACCAGAAGTTTCCGAGCGCGGAGCGTGCAAACTTTTAATAATTACCCGGTTTGTTTGACGTATGTGTAATTCTATCTCTGGAATTCATCAAAATAGACCACGACTGATCCTACCGTTGGATAGAGTTTGTCTAGAGGAACATTTTGAGAGGTCAAACGGCCGAATCGGACCAGAAGTTTCCGAGCGCGGAGGGTGCAAACTTTTAATAATTACCCGGTTTATTTGACGTATGTGTACTTCTATCTCTGGAATTCATCAAAATAGTCCACGACTGATCCTACCGTTGGATAGAGGTTGTCTAGAGGAACATTTTGAGTGGTCAAACGGCCGAATCGGACCAGAAGTTTCCGAGCGCGGAGCGTGCATACTTTTAATAATTACCCGGTTTGTTTGACGTATGTGTAATTCTATCTCTGGAATTCATCAAAATAGACCACGAATGATCCTACCGTTGGATAGAGCTTGTCTAGAGGAACATTTTGAGTGGTCAAACGGCCGAATCGGACAGGAAGTTTCCGAGCGCGGAGCGTGCAAACTTTTAATAATTACCCGGTTTGTTTGACGTATGTGTAATTCTATCTCTGGAATTCACCAAAATAGTCCCACGAATGATCCTACCGTTGGATAGAGCTTGTCTAGAGGAACATTTTGGGTGGTCAAACGGCCGAATCCGACAGGAAGTTTCCGAGCGGGGAGCGTGCAAACTTTTAATAATTACCCGGTTTATTTGACGTATGTGTACTTCTATCTCTGGAATTCATCAAAATATTCCCACGAATGATCCTACCGTTGGATAGAGCTTGTCTAGAGGAACATTTTGAGTGGTCAAACGGCCGAATCGGACAGGAAGTTTCCGAGCGCGGAGCGTGCAAACTTTTAATAATTACCCGGTTTGTTTGACGTATGTGTAATTCTATCTCTGGAATTCACCAAAATAGTCCCACGAATGATCCTACCGTTGGATAGAGTTTGTCAAGAGGAACATTTTGAGTGGTCAAACGGCCGAATCAGACCAGAAGTTTCCGAGCGCGGAGCGTGCAAACTTTTAATAATTACCCGGTTTATTTGACGTATGTGTACCTCTATCTCTGGAATTCATCAAAATAGTCCCACGAATGATCCTACCGTTGGATAGAGCTTGTCTAGAGGAACATTTTGAGTGGTCAAACGGCCGAATCGGACCAGAAGTTTCCGAGCGCGGAGCGTGCAAACTTTTAATAATTACCCGGTTTAATTGACGTATGTGTACCTCTATCTCTGGAATTCATCAAAATAGTCCCACGAATGATCCTACCGTTGGATAGAGCTTGTCTAGAGGAACATTTTGAGTGGTCAAACGGCCGAATCGGACAGGAAGTTTCCGAGCGCGGAGCGAGCAAACTTTTAATAATTACCCGGTTTGTTTGACGTATGTGTAATTCTATCTCTGGAATTCACCAAAATAGTCCCACGAATGATCCTACCGTTGGATAGAGCTTGTCTAGAGGAACATTTTGGGTGGTCAAACGGCCGAATCCGACAGGAAGTTTCCGAGCGCGGAGCGTGCAAACTTTTAATAATTACCCGGTTTATTTGACGTATGTGTACTTCTATCTCTGGAATTCATCAAAATATTCCCACGAATGATCCTACCGTTGGATAGAGCTTGTCTAGAGGAACATTTTGAGTGGTCAAACGGCCGAATCGGACAGGAAGTTTCCGAGCGCGGAGCGTGCAAACTTTTAATAATTACCCGGTTTGTTTGACGTATGTGTAATTCTATCTCTGGAATTCACCAAAATAGTCCCACGAATGATCCTACCGTTGGATAGAGCTTGTCTAGAGGAACATTTTGAGTGGTCAAACGGCCGAATCGGACCAGAAGTTTCCGAGCGCGGAGCGTGCAAACTTTTAATAATTACCCGGTTTAATTGACGTATGTGTACCTCTATCTCTGGAATTCATCAAAATAGTCCCACGAATGATCCTACCGTTGGATAGAGCTTGTCTAGAGGAACATTTTGAGTGGTCAAACGGCCGAATCGGACAGGAAGTTTCCGAGCGCGGAGCGTGCAAACTTTTAATAATTACTCGGTATATTTGACGCGTGTAAATTTTTTTCTCTGGAAATCATCAAAATAGTCCTACGACTGATCCTACCGTTGGATAGAGCTTGTCTAGAGGAACATTTTGAGTGGTCAAACGGCCGAATCGGACCAGAAGTTTCCGAGCGCGGAGGGTGCAAACTTTTAATAATTACCCGCTTTATTTGACGTATGTGTACTTCTATCTCTGGAATTCATCAAAATAGTCCACGACTGATCCTACCGTTGGATAGAGGTTGTCTAGAGGAACATTTTGAGTGGTCAAACGGCCGAATCGGACCAGAAGTTTCCGAGCGCGGAGCGTGCATACTTTTAATAATTACCCGGTTTGTTTGACGTATGTGTAATTCTATCTCTGGAATTCACCAAAATAGTCCCACGAATGATCCTACCGTTGGATAGAGCTTGTCTAGAGGAACATTTTGAGTGGTCAAACGGCCGAATCCGACAGGAAGTTTCCGAGCGCGGAGCGTGCAAACTTTTAATAATTACCCGGTTTATTTGACGTATGTGTACTTCTATCTCTGGAATTCATCAAAATATTCCCACGAATGATCCTACCGTTGGATAGAGCTTGTCTAGAGGAACATTTTGAGTGGTCAAACGGCCGAATCGGACCAGAAGTTTCCGAGCGCGGAGCGTGCAAACTTTTAATAATTACCCGGTTTAATTGACGTATGTGTACCTCTATCTCTGGAATTCATCAAAATAGTCCCACGAATGATCCTACCGTTGGATAGAGCTTGTCTAGAGGAACATTTTTAGTGGTCAAACGGCCGAATCGGACCAGAAGTTTCCGAGTGCGGAGCGTGCAAACTTTTATTAATTACTCGGTATATTTGACGTGTGTAAATTTTTTTCTCTGGAATTCACCAAAATAGTCCCACGAATGATCCTACCGTTGGATAGAGTTTGTCAAGAGGAACATTTTGAGTGGTCAAACGGCCGAATCGGACCAGAAGTTTCCGAGCGCGGAGCGTGCAAACTTTTAATAATTACCCGGTTTATTTGACGTATGTGTACTTCTATCTCTGGAATTCATCAAAATATTCCCACGAATGATCGTACCGTTGGATAGAGCTTGTCTAGAGGAACATTTTGAGTGGTCAAACGGCCGAATCGGGCCAGAAGTTTCCGAGCGCGGAGCGTGCAAACTTTTAATAATTACCCGGTTTATTTGACGTATGTGTAATTCTATCTGTGGAATTCACCAAAATAGTCCCACGAATGATCCTACCGTTGGATAGAGTTTGTCAAGAGGAACATTTTGAGTGGTCAAACGGCCGAATCAGACCAGAAGTTTCCGAGCGCGGAGCGTGCAAACTTTTAATAATTACCCGGTTTATTTGACGTATGTGTACCTCTATCTCTGGAATTCATCAAAATAGTCCCACGAATGATCCTACCGTTGGATAGAGCTTGTCTAGAGGAACATTTTGAGTGGTCAAACGGCCGAATCGGACCAGAAGTTTCCGAGCGCGGAGCGTGCAAACTTTTAATAATTACCCGGTTTAATTGACGTATGTGTACCTCTATCTCTGGAATTCATCAAAATAGTCCCACGAATGATCCTACCGTTGGATAGAGCTTGTCTAGAGGAACATTTTGAGTGGTCAAACGGCCGAATCGGACAGGAAGTTTCCGAGCGCGGAGCGTGCAAACTTTTAATAATTACTCGGTATATTTGACGCGTGTAAATTTTTTTCTCTGGAAATCATCAAAATAGTCCTACGACTGATCCTACCGTTGGATAGAGCTTGTCTAGAGGAACATTTTGAGTGGTCAAACGGCCGAATCGGACCAGAAGTTTCCGAGCGCGGAGGGTGCAAACTTTTAATAATTACCCGGTTTATTTGACGTATGTGTACTTCTATCTCTGGAATTCATCAAAATAGTCCACGACTGATCCTACCGTTGGATAGAGGTTGTCTAGAGGAACATTTTGAGTGGTCAAACGGCCGAATCGGACCAGAAGTTTCCGAGCGCGGAGCGTGCATACTTTTAATAATTACCCGGTTTGTTTGACGTATGTGTAATTCTATCTCTGGAATTCATCAAAATAGACCACGAATGATCCTACCGTTGGATAGAGCTTGTCTAGAGGAACATTTTGAGTGGTCAAACGGCCGAATCGGACAGGAAGTTTCCGAGCGCGGAGCGTGCAAACTTTTAATAATTACCCGGTTTGTTTGACGTATGTGTAATTCTATCTCTGGAATTCACCAAAATAGTCCCACGAATGATCCTACCGTTGGATAGAGCTTGTCTAGAGGAACATTTTGGGTGGTCAAACGGCCGAATCCGACAGGAAGTTTCCGAGCGCGGAGCGTGCAAACTTTTAATAATTACCCGGTTTATTTGACGTATGTGTACTTCTATCTCTGGAATTCATCAAAATATTCCCACGAATGATCCTACCGTTGGATAGAGCTTGTCTAGAGGAACATTTTGAGTGGTCAAACGGCCGAATCGGACCAGAAGTTTCCGAGCGCGGAGCGTGCAAACTTTTAATAATTACCCGGTTTATTTGACGTATGTGTAAATTTTTTTCTCTGGAATTCACCAAAATAGTCCCACGAATGATCCTACCGTTGGATAGAGCTTGTCTAGAGGAACATTTTGAGTGGTCAAACGGCCGAATCGGACCAGAAGTTTCCGAGCGCGGAGCGTGCAAACTTTTAATAATTACCCGGTTTGTTTGACGTATGTGTAATTCTATCTCTGGAATTCATCAAAATAGACCACGACTGATCCTACCGTTGGATAGAGTTTGTCTAGAGGAACATTTTGAGTGGTCAAACGGCCGAATCGGACAGGAAGTTTCCGAGCGCGGAGCGTGCAAACTTTTAATAATTACTCGGTATATTTGACGCGTGTAAATTTTTTTCTCTGGAAATCATCAAAATAGTCCTACGACTGATCCTACCGTTGGATAGCGCTTGTCTAGAGGAACATTTTGAGAGGTCAAACGGCCGAATCGGACCAGAAGTTTCCGAGCGCGGAGGGTGCAAACTTTTAATAATTACCCGGTTTATTTGACGTATGTGTACTTCTATCTCTGGAATTCATCAAAATAGTCCACGACTGATCCTACCGTTGGATAGAGGTTGTCTAGAGGAACATTTTGAGTGGTCAAACGGCCGAATCGGACCAGAAGTTTCCGAGCGCGGAGCGTGCATACTTTTAATAATTACCCGGTTTGTTTGACGTATGTGTAATTCTATCTCTGGAATTCATCAAAATAGACCACGAATGATCCTACCGTTGGATAGAGCTTGTCTAGAGGAACATTTTGAGTGGTCAAACGGCCGAATCGGACAGGAAGTTTCCGAGCGCGGAGCGTGCAAACTTTTAATAATTACCCGGTTTATTTGACGTATGTGTACTTCTATCTCTGGAATTCATCAAAATATTCCCACGAATGATCCTACCGTTGGATAGAGCTTGTCTAGAGGAACATTTTGAGTGGTCAAACGGCCGAATCGGACAGGAAGTTTCCGAGCGCGGAGCGTGCAAACTTTTAATAATTACCCGGTTTGTTTGACGTATGTGTAATTCTATCTCTGGAATTCACCAAAATAGTCCCACGAATGATCCTACCGTTGGATAGAGCTTGTCTAGAGGAACATTTTGAGTGGTCAAACGGCCGAATCGGGCCAGAAGTTTCCGAGCGCGGAGCGTGCAAACTGTTAATAATTACCCGGTTTATTTGACGTATGTGTAATTCTATCTCTGGAATTCACCAAAATAGTCCCACGAATGATCCTACCGTTGGATAGAGCTTGTCTAGAGGAACATTTTGAGTGGTCAAACGGCCGAATCGGACCAGAAGTTTCCGAGCGCGGAGCGTGCAAACTTTTAATAATTACCCGGTTTATTTGACGTATGTGTAAATTTTTTTCTCTGGAATTCACCAAAATAGTCCCACGAATGATCCTACCGTTGGATAGAGCTTGTCTAGAGGAACATTTTGAGTGGTCAAACGGCCGAATCGGACCAGACGTTTCCGAGCGCGGAGCGTGCAAACTTTTAATAATTACCCGGTTTGTTTGACGTATGTGTAATTCTATCTCTGGAATTCATCAAAATAGACCACGACTGATCCTACCGTTGGATAGAGTTTGTCTAGAGGAACATTTTGAGTGGTCAAACGGCCGAATCGGACAGGAAGTTTCCGAGCGCGGAGCGTGCAAACTTTTAATAATTACTCGGTATATTTGACGCGTGTAAATTTTTTTCTCTGGAAATCATCAAAATAGTCCTACGACTGATCCTACCGTTGGATAGCGCTTGTCTAGAGGAACATTTTGAGAGGTCAAACGGCCGAATCGGACCAGAAGTTTCCGAGCGCGGAGGGTGCAAACTTTTAATAATTACCCGGTTTATTTGACGTATGTGTACTTCTATCTCTGGAATTCATCAAAATAGTCCACGACTGATCCTACCGTTGGATAGAGGTTGTCTAGAGGAACATTTTGAGTGGTCAAACGGCCGAATCGGACCAGAAGTTTCCGAGCGCGGAGCGTGCATACTTTTAATAATTACCCGGTTTGTTTGACGTATGTGTAATTCTATCTCTGGAATTCATCAAAATAGACCACGAATGATCCTACCGTTGGATAGAGCTTGTCTAGAGGAACATTTTGAGTGGTCAAACGGCCGAATCGGACAGGAAGTTTCCGAGCGCGGAGCGTGCAAACTTTTAATAATTACCCGGTTTATTTGACGTATGTGTACTTCTATCTCTGGAATTCATCAAAATATTCCCACGAATGATCCTACCGTTGGATAGAGCTTGTCTAGAGGAACATTTTGAGTGGTCAAACGGCCGAATCGGACAGGAAGTTTCCGAGCGCGGAGCGTGCAAACTTTTAATAATTACCCGGTTTGTTTGACGTATGTGTAATTCTATCTCTGGAATTCACCAAAATAGTCCCACGAATGATCCTACCGTTGGATAGAGCTTGTCTAGAGGAACATTTTGAGTGGTCAAACGGCCGAATCGGGCCAGAAGTTTCCGAGCGCGGAGCGTGCAAACTTTTAATAATTACCCGGTTTATTTGACGTATGTGTAATTCTATCTGTGGAATTCACCAAAATAGTCCCACGAATGATCCTACCGTTGGATAGAGCTTGTCTAGAGGAACATTTTGAGTGGTCAAACGGCCGAATCGGACCAGAAGTTTCCGAGCGCGGAGCGTGCAAACTTTTAATAATTACCCGGTTTATTTGACGTATGTGTAAATTTTTTTCTCTGGAATTCACCAAAATAGTCCCACGAATGATCCTACCGTTGGATAGAGCTTGTCTAGAGGAACATTTTGAGTGGTCAAACGGCCGAATCGGACCAGAAGTTTCCGAGCGCGGAGCGTGCAAACTTTTATTAATTACTCGGTATATTTGACGTGTGTAAATTTTTTTCTCTGGAATTCACCAAAATAGTCCCACGAATGATCCTACCGTTGGATAGAGTTTGTCAAGAGGAACATTTTGAGTGGTCAAACGGCCGAATCGGACCAGAAGTTTCCGAGCGCGGAGCGTGCAAACTTTTAATAATTACCCGGTTTATTTGACGTATGTGTACCTCTATCTCTAGATTCATCAAAATAGTCCCACGAATGATCCTACCGTTGGATAGAGCTTGTCTAGAGGAACATTTTGAGTGGTCAAACGGCCGAATCGGACCAGAAGTTTCCGAGCGCGGAGCGTGCAAACTTTTAATAATTACCCGGTTTGTTTGACGTATGTGTAATTCTGTCTCTGGAATTCACCAAAATAGTCCCACGAATGATCCTACCGTTGGATAGAGCTTGTCTAGAGGAACATTTTGAGTGGTCAAACGGCCGAATCCGACAGGAAGTTTCCGAGCGCGGAGCGTGCAAACTTTTAATAATTACCCGGTTTATTTGACGTATGTGTACCTCTATCTCTGGAATTCATCAAAATAGTCCCACGAATGATCCTACCGTTGGATAGAGCTTGTCTAGAGGAACATTTTGAGTGGTCAAACGGCCGAATCCGACAGGAAGTTTCCGAGCGCGGAGCGTGCAAACTTTTAATAATTACCCGGTTTATTTGACGTATGTGTACCTCTATCTCTGGAATTCATCAAAATAGTCCCACGAATGATCCTACCGTTGGATAGAGCTTGTCTAGAGGAACATTTTGAGTGGTCAAACGGCCGAATCGGGCCAGAAGTTTCCGAGCGCGGAGCGTGCAAACTGTTAATAATTACCCGGTTTATTTGACGTATGTGTAATTCTATCTCTGGAATTCACCAAAATAGTCCCACGAATGATCCTACCGTTGGATAGAGCTTGTCTAGAGGAACATTTTGAGTGGTCAAACGGCCGAATCGGACCAGAAGTTTCCGAGCGCGGAGCGTGCAAACTTTTAATAATTACCCGGTTTA
This sequence comes from Euwallacea similis, assembly GCF_039881205.1. Lineage (NCBI taxonomy): Eukaryota > Metazoa > Arthropoda > Insecta > Coleoptera > Curculionidae > Euwallacea > Euwallacea similis. The sequence continues at coordinate 4,138,892 of NC_089626.1, forward strand.
TTTGACGTATGTGTAAATTTTTTTCTCTGGAATTCACCAAAATAGTCCCACGAATGATCCTACCGTTGGATAGAGCTTGTCTAGAGGAACATTTTGAGTGGTCAAACGGCCGAATCGGACCAGACGTTTCCGAGCGCGGAGCGTGCAAACTTTTAATAATTACCCGGTTTGTTTGACGTATGTGTAATTCTATCTCTGGAATTCATCAAAATAGACCACGACTGATCCTACCGTTGGATAGAGTTTGTCTAGAGGAACATTTTGAGTGGTCAAACGGCCGAATCGGACAGGAAGTTTCCGAGCGCGGAGCGTGCAAACTTTTAATAATTACTCGGTATATTTGACGCGTGTAAATTTTTTTCTCTGGAAATCATCAAAATAGTCCTACGACTGATCCTACCGTTGGATAGCGCTTGTCTAGAGGAACATTTTGAGAGGTCAAACGGCCGAATCGGACCAGAAGTTTCCGAGCGCGGAGGGTGCAAACTTTTAATAATTACCCGGTTTATTTGACGTATGTGTACTTCTATCTCTGGAATTCATCAAAATAGTCCACGACTGATCCTACCGTTGGATAGAGGTTGTCTAGAGGAACATTTTGAGTGGTCAAACGGCCGAATCGGACCAGAAGTTTCCGAGCGCGGAGCGTGCATACTTTTAATAATTACCCGGTTTGTTTGACGTATGTGTAATTCTATCTCTGGAATTCATCAAAATAGACCACGAATGATCCTACCGTTGGATAGAGCTTGTCTAGAGGAACATTTTGAGTGGTCAAACGGCCGAATCGGACAGGAAGTTTCCGAGCGCGGAGCGTGCAAACTTTTAATAATTACCCGGTTTATTTGACGTATGTGTACTTCTATCTCTGGAATTCATCAAAATATTCCCACGAATGATCCTACCGTTGGATAGAGCTTGTCTAGAGGAACATTTTGAGTGGTCAAACGGCCGAATCGGACAGGAAGTTTCCGAGCGCGGAGCGTGCAAACTTTTAATAATTACCCGGTTTGTTTGACGTATGTGTAATTCTATCTCTGGAATTCACCAAAATAGTCCCACGAATGATCCTACCGTTGGATAGAGCTTGTCTAGAGGAACATTTTGAGTGGTCAAACGGCCGAATCGGGCCAGAAGTTTCCGAGCGCGGAGCGTGCAAACTTTTAATAATTACCCGGTTTATTTGACGTATGTGTAATTCTATCTGTGGAATTCACCAAAATAGTCCCACGAATGATCCTACCGTTGGATAGAGCTTGTCTAGAGGAACATTTTGAGTGGTCAAACGGCCGAATCGGACCAGAAGTTTCCGAGCGCGGAGCGTGCAAACTTTTAATAATTACCCGGTTTATTTGACGTATGTGTAAATTTTTTTCTCTGGAATTCACCAAAATAGTCCCACGAATGATCCTACCGTTGGATAGAGCTTGTCTAGAGGAACATTTTGAGTGGTCAAACGGCCGAATCGGACCAGAAGTTTCCGAGCGCGGAGCGTGCAAACTTTTATTAATTACTCGGTATATTTGACGTGTGTAAATTTTTTTCTCTGGAATTCACCAAAATAGTCCCACGAATGATCCTACCGTTGGATAGAGTTTGTCAAGAGGAACATTTTGAGTGGTCAAACGGCCGAATCGGACCAGAAGTTTCCGAGCGCGGAGCGTGCAAACTTTTAATAATTACCCGGTTTATTTGACGTATGTGTACCTCTATCTCTAGATTCATCAAAATAGTCCCACGAATGATCCTACCGTTGGATAGAGCTTGTCTAGAGGAACATTTTGAGTGGTCAAACGGCCGAATCGGACCAGAAGTTTCCGAGCGCGGAGCGTGCAAACTTTTAATAATTACCCGGTTTGTTTGACGTATGTGTAATTCTGTCTCTGGAATTCACCAAAATAGTCCCACGAATGATCCTACCGTTGGATAGAGCTTGTCTAGAGGAACATTTTGAGTGGTCAAACGGCCGAATCCGACAGGAAGTTTCCGAGCGCGGAGCGTGCAAACTTTTAATAATTACCCGGTTTATTTGACGTATGTGTACCTCTATCTCTGGAATTCATCAAAATAGTCCCACGAATGATCCTACCGTTGGATAGAGCTTGTCTAGAGGAACATTTTGAGTGGTCAAACGGCCGAATCCGACAGGAAGTTTCCGAGCGCGGAGCGTGCAAACTTTTAATAATTACCCGGTTTATTTGACGTATGTGTACCTCTATCTCTGGAATTCATCAAAATAGTCCCACGAATGATCCTACCGTTGGATAGAGCTTGTCTAGAGGAACATTTTGAGTGGTCAAACGGCCGAATCCGACAGGAAGTTTCCGAGCGCGGAGCGTGCAAACTTTTAATAATTACCCGGTTTATTTGACGTATGTGTACCTCTATCTCTGGAATTCATCAAAATAGTCCCACGAATGATCCTACCGTTGGATAGAGCTTGTCTAGAGGAACATTTTGAGTGGTCAAACGGCCGAATCGGACAGGAAGTTTCCGAGCGCGGAGCGTGCAAACTTTTAATAATTACCCGGTTTATTTGACGTATGTGTACTTCTATCTCTGGAATTCATCAAAATATTCCCACGAATGATCCTACCGTTGGATAGAGCTTGTCTAGAGGAACATTTTGAGTGGTCAAACGGCCGAATCGGACCAGAAGTTTCCGAGCGCGGAGCGTGCAAACTTTTAATAATTACCCGGTTTGTTTGACGTATGTGTAATTCTATCTCTGGAATTCACCAAAATAGTCCCACGAATGATCCTACCGTTGGATAGAGCTTGTCTAGAGGAACATTTTGAGTGGTCAAACGGCCGAATCGGGCCAGAAGTTTCCGAGCGCGGAGCGTGCAAACTTTTAATAATTACCCGGTTTATTTGACGTATGTGTAATTCTATCTGTGGAATTCACCAAAATAGTCCCACGAATGATCCTACCGTTGGATAGAGCTTGTCTAGAGGAACATTTTGAGTGGTCAAACGGCCGAATCGGGCCAGAAGTTTCCGAGCGCGGAGCGTGCAAACTTTTAATAATTACCCGGTTTATTTGACGTATGTGTAATTCTATCTCTGGAATTCACCAAAATAGTCCCACGAATGATCCTACCGTTGGATAGAGCTTGTCTAGAGGAACATTTTGAGTGGTCAAACGGCCGAATCGGACCAGAAGTTTCCGAGCGCGGAGCGTGCAAACTTTTAATAATTACCCGGTTTATTTGACGTATGTGTAAATTTTTTTCTCTGGAATTCACCAAAATAGTCCCACGAATGATCCTACCGTTGGATAGAGCTTGTCTAGAGGAACATTTTGAGTGGTCAAACGGCCGAATCGGACCAGAAGTTTCCGAGCGCGGAGCGTGCAAACTTTTAATAATTACCCGGTTTGTTTGACGTATGTGTAATTCTATCTCTGGAATTCATCAAAATAGACCACGACTGATCCTACCGTTGGATAGAGTTTGTCTAGAGGAACATTTTGAGTGGTCAAACGGCCGAATCGGACAGGAAGTTTCCGAGCGCGGAGCGTGCAAACTTTTAATAATTACTCGGTATATTTGACGCGTGTAAATTTTTTTCTCTGGAAATCATCAAAATAGTCCTACGACTGATCCTACCGTTGGATAGCGCTTGTCTAGAGGAACATTTTGAGAGGTCAAACGGCCGAATCGGACCAGAAGTTTCCGAGCACGGAGGGTGCAAACTTTTAATAATTACCCGGTTTATTTGACGTATGTGTACTTCTATCTCTGGAATTCATCAAAATAGTCCCACGAATGATCCTACCGTTGGATAGAGCTTGTCTAGAGGAACATTTTGAGTGGTCAAACGGCCGAATCGGACCAGAAGTTTCCGAGCGCGGAGCGTGCAAACTTTTAATAATTACCCGGTTTGTTTGACGTATGTGTAATTCTGTCTCTGGAATTCACCAAAATAGTCCCACGAATGATCCTACCGTTGGATAGAGCTTGTCTAGAGGAACATTTTGAGTGGTCAAACGGCCGAATCCGACAGGAAGTTTCCGAGCGCGGAGCGTGCAAACTTTTAATAATTACCCGGTTTATTTGACGTATGTGTACCTCTATCTCTGGAATTCATCAAAATAGTCCCACGAATGATCCTACCGTTGGATAGAGCTTGTCTAGAGGAACATTTTGAGTGGTCAAACGGCCGAATCGGACAGGAAGTTTCCGAGCGCGGAGCGTGCAAACTTTTAATAATTACCCGGTTTGTTTGACGTATGTGTAATTCTATCTCTGGAATTCACCAAAATAGTCCCACGAATGATCCTGCCGTTGGATAGAGCTTGTCTAGAGGAACATTTTGGGTGGTCAAACGGCCGAATCCGACAGGAAGTTTCCGAGCGCGGAGAGTGCAAACTTTTAATAATTACCCGGTTTATTTGACGTATGTGTACTTCTATCTCTGGAATTCATCAAAATATTCCCACGAATGATCCTACCGTTGGATAGAGCTTGTCTAGAGGAACATTTTGAGTGGTCAAACGGCCGAATCGGACAGGAAGTTTCCGAGCGCGGAGCGTGCAAACTTTTAATAATTACCCGGTTTGTTTGACGTATGTGTAATTCTATCTCTGGAATTCACCAAAATAGTCCCACGAATGATCCTACCGTTGGATAGAGCTTGTCTAGAGGAACATTTTGAGTGGTCAAACGGCCGAATCGGGCCAGAAGTTTCCGAGCGCGGAGCGTGCAAACTTTTAATAATTACCCGGTTTATTTGACGTATGTGTAATTCTATCTGTGGAATTCACCAAAATAGTCCCACGAATGATCCTACCGTTGGATAGAGCTTGTCTAGAGGAACATTTTGAGTGGTCAAACGGCCGAATCGGGCCAGAAGTTTCCGAGCGCGGAGCGTGCAAACTTTTAATAATTACCCGGTTTATTTGACGTATGTGTAATTCTATCTCTGGAATTCACCAAAATAGTCCCACGAATGATCCTACCGTTGGATAGAGCTTGTCTAGAGGAACATTTTGAGTGGTCAAACGGCCGAATCGGACCAGAAGTTTCCGAGCGCGGAGCGTGCAAACTTTTAATAATTACCCGGTTTATTTGACGTATGTGTAAATTTTTTTCTCTGGAATTCACCAAAATAGTCCCACGAATGATCCTACCGTTGGATAGAGCTTGTCTAGAGGAACATTTTGAGTGGTCAAACGGCCGAATCGGACCAGAAGTTTCCGAGCGCGGAGCGTGCAAACTTTTAATAATTACCCGGTTTGTTTGACGTATGTGTAATTCTATCTCTGGAATTCATCAAAATAGACCACGACTGATCCTACCGTTGGATAGAGTTTGTCTAGAGGAACATTTTGAGTGGTCAAACGGCCGAATCGGACAGGAAGTTTCCGAGCGCGGAGCGTGCAAACTTTTAATAATTACTCGGTATATTTGACGCGTGTAAATTTTTTTCTCTGGAAATCATCAAAATAGTCCTACGACTGATCCTACCGTTGGATAGCGCTTGTCTAGAGGAACATTTTGAGAGGTCAAACGGCCGAATCGGACCAGAAGTTTCCGAGCACGGAGGGTGCAAACTTTTAATAATTACCCGGTTTATTTGACGTATGTGTACTTCTATCTCTGGAATTCATCAAAATAGTCCACGACTGATCCTACCGTTGGATAGAGGTTGTCTAGAGGAACATTTTGAGTGGTCAAACGGCCGAATCGGACCAGAAGTTTCCGAGCGCGGAGCGTGCATACTTTTAATAATTACCCGGTTTGTTTGACGTATGTGTAATTCTATCTCTGGAATTCATCAAAATAGACCACGAATGATCCTACCGTTGGATAGAGCTTGTCTAGAGGAACATTTTGAGTGGTCAAACGGCCGAATCGGACAGGAAGTTTCCGAGCGCGGAGCGTGCAAACTTTTAATAATTACCCGGTTTATTTGACGTATGTGTACTTCTATCTCTGGAATTCATCAAAATATTCCCACGAATGATCCTACCGTTGGATAGAGCTTGTCTAGAGGAACATTTTGAGTGGTCAAACGGCCGAATCGGACAGGAAGTTTCCGAGCGCGGAGCGTGCAAACTTTTAATAATTACCCGGTTTGTTTGACGTATGTGTAATTCTATCTCTGGAATTCACCAAAATAGTCCCACGAATGATCCTACCGTTGGATAGAGCTTGTCTAGAGGAACATTTTGAGTGGTCAAACGGCCGAATCGGGCCAGAAGTTTCCGAGCGCGGAGCGTGCAAACTTTTAATAATTACCCGGTTTATTTGACGTATGTGTAATTCTATCTGTGGAATTCACCAAAATAGTCCCACGAATGATCCTACCGTTGGATAGAGCTTGTCTAGAGGAACATTTTGAGTGGTCAAACGGCCGAATCGGACCAGAAGTTTCCGAGCGCGGAGCGTGCAAACTTTTAATAATTACCCGGTTTGTTTGACGTATGTGTAATTCTGTCTCTGGAATTCACCAAAATAGTCCCACGAATGATCCTACCGTTGGATAGAGCTTGTCTAGAGGAACATTTTGAGTGGTCAAACGGCCGAATCCGACAGGAAGTTTCCGAGCGCGGAGCGTGCAAACTTTTAATAATTACCCGGTTTATTTGACGTATGTGTACCTCTATCTCTGGAATTCATCAAAATAGTCCCACGAATGATCCTACCGTTGGATAGAGCTTGTCTAGAGGAACATTTTGAGTGGTCAAACGGCCGAATCCGACAGGAAGTTTCCGAGCGCGGAGCGTGCAAACTTTTAATAATTACCCGGTTTATTTGACGTATGTGTACCTCTATCTCTGGAATTCATCAAAATAGTCCCACGAATGATCCTACCGTTGGATAGAGCTTGTCTAGAGGAACATTTTGAGTGGTCAAACGGCCGAATCCGACAGGAAGTTTCCGAGCGCGGAGCGTGCAAACTTTTAATAATTACCCGGTTTATTTGACGTATGTGTACCTCTATCTCTGGAATTCATCAAAATAGTCCCACGAATGATCCTACCGTTGGATAGAGCTTGTCTAGAGGAACATTTTGAGTGGTCAAACGGCCGAATCGGGCCAGAAGTTTCCGAGCGCGGAGCGTGCAAACTTTTAATAATTACCCGGTTTATTCGACGTATGTAAATTTTTTTCTCTGGAATTCACCAAAATAGTCCCACGAATGATCCTACCGTTGGATAGAGTTTGTCAAGAGGAACATTTTGAGTGGTCAAACGGCCGAATCGGACCAGAAGTTTCCGAGCGCGGAGCGTGCAAACTTTTAATAATTACTCGGTATATTTGACGCGTGTAAATTTTTTTCTCTGGAAATCATCAAAATAGTCCTACGACTGATCCTACCGTTGGATAGCGCTTGTCTAGAGGAACATTTTGAGAGGTCAAACGGCCGAATCGGACCAGAAGTTTCCGAGCGCGGAGGGTGCAAACTTTTAATAATTACCCGGTTTATTTGACGTATGTGTAATTCTATCTCTGGAATTCACCAAAATAGTCCCACGAATGATCCTACCGTTGGATAGAGCTTGTCTAGAGGAACATTTTGAGTGGTCAAACGGCCGAATCCGACAGGAAGTTTCCGAGCGCGGAGCGTGCAAACTTTTAATAATTACCCGGTTTATTTGACGTATGTGTACTTCTATCTCTGGAATTCATCAAAATATTCCCACGAATGATCCTACCGTTGGATAGAGCTTGTCTAGAGGAACATTTTGAGTGGTCAAACGGCCGAATCGGACCAGAAGTTTCCGAGCGCGGAGCGTGCAAACTTTTAATAATTACCCGGTTTAATTGACGTATGTGTACCTCTATCTCTGGAATTCATCAAAATAGTCCCACGAATGATCCTACCGTTGGATAGAGCTTGTCTAGAGGAACATTTTTAGTGGTCAAACGGCCGAATCGGACCAGAAGTTTCCGAGCGCGGAGCGTGCAAATTTTTATTAATTACTCGGTATATTTGACGTGTGTAAATTTTTTTCTCTGGAATTCACCAAAATAGTCCCACGAATGATCCTACCGTTGGATAGAGTTTGTCAAGAGGAACATTTTTAGTGGTCAAACGGCCGAATCGGACCAGAAGTTTCCGAGCGCGGAGCGTGCAAACTTTTATTAATTACTCGGTATATTTGACGTGTGTAAATTTTTTTCTCTGGAATTCACCAAAATAGTCCCACGAATGATCCTACCGTTGGATAGAGTTTGTCAAGAGGAACATTTTGAGTGGTCAAACGGCCGAATCAGACCAGAAGTTTCCGAGCGCGGAGCGTGCAAACTTTTAATAATTACCCGGTTTGTTTGACGTATGTGTAATTCTATCTCTGGAATTCATCAAAATAGACCACGACTGATCCTACCGTTGGATAGAGTTTGTCTAGAGGAACATTTTGAGTGGTCAAACGGCCGAATCCGACAGGAAGTTTCCGAGCGCGGAGCGTGCAAACTTTTAATAATTACCCGGTTTATTTGACGTATGTGTACTTCTATCTCTGGAATTCATCAAAATAGTCCACGACTGATCCTACCGTTGGATAGAGGTTGTCTAGAGGAACATTTTGAGTGGTCAAACGGCCGAATCCGACAGGAAGTTTCCGAGCGCGGAGCGTGCAAACTTTTAATAATTACCCGGTTTATTTGACGTATGTGTACCTCTATCTCTGGAATTCATCAAAATAGTCCCACGAATGATCCTACCGTTGGATAGAGCTTGTCTAGAGGAACATTTTGAGTGGTCAAACGGCCGAATCCGACAGGAAGTTTCCGAGCGCGGAGCGTGCAAACTTTTAATAATTACCCGGTTTATTTGACGTATGTGTACTTCTATCTCTGGAATTCATCAAAATAGTCCACGACTGATCCTACCGTTGGATAGAGGTTGTCTAGAGGAACATTTTGAGTGGTCAAACGGCCGAATCGGACCAGAAGTTTCCGAGCGCGGAGCGTGCATACTTTTAATAATTACCCGGTTTGTTTGACGTATGTGTAATTCTATCTCTGGAATTCATCAAAATAGACCACGAATGATCCTACCGTTGGATAGAGCTTGTCTAGAGGAACATTTTGAGTGGTCAAACGGCCGAATCGGACAGGAAGTTTCCGAGCGCGGAGCGTGCAAACTTTTAATAATTACCCGGTTTGTTTGACGTATGTGTAATTCTATCTCTGGAATTCACCAAAATAGTCCCACGAATGATCCTACCGTTGGATAGAGCTTGTCTAGAGGAACATTTTGGGTGGTCAAACGGCCGAATCCGACAGGAAGTTTCCGAGCGCGGAGCGTGCAAACTTTTAATAATTACCCGGTTTATTTGACGTATGTGTACTTCTATCTCTGGAATTCATCAAAATATTCCCACGAATGATCCTACCGTTGGATAGAGCTTGTCTAGAGGAACATTTTGAGTGGTCAAACGGCCGAATCGGACAGGAAGTTTCCGAGCGCGGAGCGTGCAAACTTTTAATAATTACCCGGTTTGTTTGACGTATGTGTAATTCTATCTCTGGAATTCACCAAAATAGTCCCACGAATGATCCTACCGTTGGATAGAGCTTGTCTAGAGGAACATTTTGAGTGGTCAAACGGCCGAATCGGGCCAGAAGTTTCCGAGCGCGGAGCGTGCAAACTTTTAATAATTACCCGGTTTATTTGACGTATGTGTAATTCTATCTGTGGAATTCACCAAAATAGTCCCACGAATGATCCTACCGTTGGATAGAGTTTGTCAAGAGGAACATTTTGAGTGGTCAAACGGCCGAATCAGACCAGAAGTTTCCGAGCGCGGAGCGTGCAAACTTTTAATAATTACCCGGTTTATTTGACGTATGTGTACCTCTATCTCTGGAATTCATCAAAATAGTCCCACGAATGATCCTACCGTTGGATAGAGCTTGTCTAGAGGAACATTTTGAGTGGTCAAACGGCCGAACCGGACCAGAAGTTTCCGAGCGCGGAGCGTGCAAACTTTTAATAATTACCCGGTTTAATTGACGTATGTGTACCTCTATCTCTGGAATTCATCAAAATAGTCCCACGAATGATCCTACCGTTGGATAGAGCTTGTCTAGAGGAACATTTTGAGTGGTCAAACGGCCGAATCGGACAGGAAGTTTCCGAGCGCGGAGCGTGCAAACTTTTAATAATTACTCGGTATATTTGACGCGTGTAAATTTTTTTCTCTGGAAATCATCAAAATAGTCCTACGACTGATCCTACCGTTGGATAGAGCTTGTCTAGAGGAACATTTTGAGTGGTCAAACGGCCGAATCGGACCAGAAGTTTCCGAGCGCGGAGGGTGCAAACTTTTAATAATTACCCGGTTTATTTGACGTATGTGTACTTCTATCTCTGGAATTCATCAAAATAGTCCACGACTGATCCTACCGTTGGATAGAGGTTGTCTAGAGGAACATTTTGAGTGGTCAAACGGCCGAATCGGACCAGAAGTTTCCGAGCGCGGAGCGTGCATACTTTTAATAATTACCCGGTTTGTTTGACGTATGTGTAATTCTATCTCTGGAATTCATCAAAATAGACCACGAATGATCCTACCGTTGGATAGAGCTTGTCTAGAGGAACATTTTGAGTGGTCAAACGGCCGAATCGGACAGGAAGTTTCCGAGCGCGGAGCGTGCAAACTTTTAATAATTACCCGGTTTGTTTGACGTATGTGTAATTCTATCTCTGGAATTCACCAAAATAGTCCCACGAATGATCCTACCGTTGGATAGAGCTTGTCTAGAGGAACATTTTGGGTGGTCAAACGGCCGAATCCGACAGGAAGTTTCCGAGCGCGGAGCGTGCAAACTTTTAATAATTACCCGGTTTATTTGACGTATGTGTACTTCTATCTCTGGAATTCATCAAAATATTCCCACGAATGATCCTACCGTTGGATAGAGCTTGTCTAGAGGAACATTTTGAGTGGTCAAACGGCCGAATCGGACAGGAAGTTTCCGAGCGCGGAGCGTGCAAACTTTTAATAATTACCCGGTTTGTTTGACGTATGTGTAATTCTATCTCTGGAATTCACCAAAATAGTCCCACGAATGATCCTACCGTTGGATAGAGCTTGTCTAGAGGAACATTTTGAGTGGTCAAACGGCCGAATCGGGCCAGAAGTTTCCGAGCGCGGAGCGTGCAAACTTTTAATAATTACCCGGTTTATTTGACGTATGTGTAATTCTATCTGTGGAATTCACCAAAATAGTCCCACGAATGATCCTACCGTTGGATAGAGTTTGTCAAGAGGAACATTTTGAGTGGTCAAACGGCAGAATCAGACCAGAAGTTTCCGAGCGCGGAGCGTGCAAACTTTTAATAATTACCCGGTTTATTTGACGTATGTGTACCTCTATCTCTGGAATTCATCAAAATAGTCCCACGAATGATCCTACCGTTGGATAGAGCTTGTCTAGAGGAACATTTTGAGTGGTCAAACGGCCGAATCGGACAGGAAGTTTCCGAGCGCGGAGCGTGCAAACTTTTAATAATTACTCGGTATATTTGACGCGTGTAAATTTTTTTCTCTGGAAATCATCAAAATAGTCCTACGACTGATCCTACCGTTGGATAGAGCTTGTCTAGAGGAACATTTTGAGTGGTCAAACGGCCGAATCGGACCAGAAGTTTCCGAGCGCGGAGGGTGCAAACTTTTAATAATTACCCGGTTTATTTGACGTATGTGTACTTCTATCTCTGGAATTCATCAAAATAGTCCACGACTGATCCTACCGTTGGATAGAGGTTGTCTAGAGGAACATTTTGAGTGGTCAAACGGCCGAATCGGACCAGAAGTTTCCGAGCGCGGAGCGTGCATACTTTTAATAATTACCCGGTTTGTTTGACGTATGTGTAATTCTATCTCTGGAATTCATCAAAATAGACCACGAATGATCCTACCGTTGGATAGAGCTTGTCTAGAGGAACATTTTGAGTGGTCAAACGGCCGAATCGGACAGGAAGTTTCCGAGCGCGGAGCGTGCAAACTTTTAATAATTACCCGGTTTGTTTGACGTATGTGTAATTCTATCTCTGGAATTCACCAAAATAGTCCCACGAATGATCCTACCGTTGGATAGAGCTTGTCTAGAGGAACATTTTGGGTGGTCAAACGGCCGAATCCGACAGGAAGTTTCCGAGCGCGGAGCGTGCAAACTTTTAATAATTACCCGGTTTATTTGACGTATGTGTACTTCTATCTCTGGAATTCATCAAAATATTCCCACGAATGATCCTACCGTTGGATAGAGCTTGTCTAGAGGAACATTTTGAGTGGTCAAACGGCCGAATCGGACAGGAAGTTTCCGAGCGCGGAGCGTGCAAACTTTTAATAATTACCCGGTTTGTTTGACGTATGTGTAATTCTATCTCTGGAATTCACCAAAATAGTCCCACGAATGATCCTACCGTTGGATAGAGCTTGTCTAGAGGAACATTTTGAGTGATCAAACGGCCGAATCGGGCCAGAAGTTTCCGAGCGCGGAGCGTGCAAACTTTTAATAATTACCCGGTTTATTTGACGTATGTGTAATTCTATCTGTGGAATTCACCAAAATAGTCCCACGAATGATCCTACCGTTGGATAGAGTTTGTCAAGAGGAACATTTTGAGTGGTCAAACGGCCGAATCAGACCAGAAGTTTCCGAGCGCGGAGCGTGCAAACTTTTAATAATTACCCGGTTTATTTGACGTATGTGTACCTCTATCTCTGGAATTCATCAAAATAGTCCCACGAATGATCCTACCGTTGGATAGAGCTTGTCTAGAGGAACATTTTGAGTGGTCAAACGGCCGAATCGGACCAGAAGTTTCCGAGCGCGGAGCGTGCAAACTTTTAATAATTACCCGGTTTAATTGACGTATGTGTACCTCTATCTCTGGAATTCATCAAAATAGTCCCACGAATGATCCTACCGTTGGATAGAGCTTGTCTAGAGGAACATTTTGAGTGGTCAAACGGCCGAATCGGACAGGAAGTTTCCGAGCGCGGAGCGTGCAAACTTTTAATAATTACTCGGTATATTTGACGCGTGTAAATTTTTTTCTCTGGAAATCATCAAAATAGTCCTACGACTGATCCTACCGTTGGATAGAGCTTGTCTAGAGGAACATTTTGAGTGGTCAAACGGCCGAATCGGACCAGAAGTTTCCGAGCGCGGAGGGTGCAAACTTTTAATAATTACCCGCTTTATTTGACGTATGTGTACTTCTATCTCTGGAATTCATCAAAATAGTCCACGACTGATCCTACCGTTGGATAGAGGTTGTCTAGAGGAACATTTTGAGTGGTCAAACGGCCGAATCGGACCAGAAGTTTCCGAGCGCGGAGCGTGCATACTTTTAATAATTACCCGGTTTGTTTGACGTATGTGTAATTCTATCTCTGGAATTCACCAAAATAGTCCCACGAATGATCCTACCGTTGGATAGAGCTTGTCTAGAGGAACATTTTGAGTGGTCAAACGGCCGAATCCGACAGGAAGTTTCCGAGCGCGGAGCGTGCAAACTTTTAATAATTACCCGGTTTATTTGACGTATGTGTACTTCTATCTCTGGAATTCATCAAAATATTCCCACGAATGATCCTACCGTTGGATAGAGCTTGTCTAGAGGAACATTTTGAGTGGTCAAACGGCCGAATCGGACCAGAAGTTTCCGAGCGCGGAGCGTGCAAACTTTTAATAATTACCCGGTTTAATTGACGTATGTGTACCTCTATCTCTGGAATTCATCAAAATAGTCCCACGAATGATCCTACCGTTGGATAGAGCTTGTCTAGAGGAACATTTTGAGTGGTCAAACGGCCGAATCGGACCAGAAGTTTCCGAGTGCGGAGCGTGCAAACTTTTATTAATTACTCGGTATATTTGACGTGTGTAAATTTTTTTCTCTGGAATTCACCAAAATAGTCCCACGAATGATCCTACCGTTGGATAGAGTTTGTCAAGAGGAACATTTTGAGTGGTCAAACGGCCGAATCGGACCAGAAGTTTCCGAGCGCGGAGCGTGGAAACTTTTAATAATTACCCGGTTTATTTGACGTATGTGTACTTCTACCTCTGGAATTCATCAAAATATTCCCACGAATGATCCTACCGTTGGATAGAGCTTGTCTAGAGGAACATTTTTAGTGGTCAAACGGCCGAATCGGACCAGAAGTTTCCGAGCGCGGAGCGTGCAAATTTTTATTAATTACTCGGTATATTTGACGTGTGTAAATTTTTTTCTCTGGAATTCACCAAAATAGTCCCACGAATGATCCTACCGTTGGATAGAGTTTGTCAAGAGGAACATTTTTAGTGGTCAAACGGCCGAATCGGACCAGAAGTTTCCGAGCGCGGAGCGTGCAAACTTTTATTAATTACTCGGTATATTTGACGTGTGTAAATTTTTTTCTCTGGAATTCACCAAAATAGTCCCACGAATGATCCTACCGTTGGATAGAGTTTGTCAAGAGGAACATTTTGAGTGGTCAAACGGCCGAATCAGACCAGAAGTTTCCGAGCGCGGAGCGTGCAAACTTTTAATAATTACCCGGTTTGTTTGACGTATGTGTAATTCTATCTCTGGAATTCATCAAAATAGACCACGACTGATCCTACCGTTGGATAGAGTTTGTCTAGAGGAACATTTTGAGTGGTCAAACGGCCGAATCGGACAGGAAGTTTCCGAGCGCGGAGCGTGCAAACTTTTAATAATTACTCGGTATATTTGACGCGTGTAAATTTTTTTCTCTGGAAATCATCAAAATAGTCCTACGACTGATCCTACCGTTGGATAGCGCTTGTCTAGAGGAACATTTTGAGAGGTCAAACGGCCGAATCGGACCAGAAGTTTCCGAGCGCGGAGGGTGCAAACTTTTAATAATTACCCGGTTTATTTGACGTATGTGTAATTCTATCTCTGGAATTCATCAAAATAGACCACGAATGATCCTACCGTTGGATAGAGCTTGTCTAGAGGAACATTTTGAGTGGTCAAACGGCCGAATCGGACAGGAAGTTTCCGAGCGCGGAGCGTGCAAACTTTTAATAATTACCCGGTTTGTTTGACGTATGTGTAATTCTATCTCTGGAATTCACCAAAATAGTCCCACGAATGATCCTACCGTTGGATAGAGCTTGTCTAGAGGAACATTTTGGGTGGTCAAACGGCCGAATCCGACAGGAAGTTTCCGAGCGCGGAGCGTGCAAACTTTTAATAATTACCCGGTTTATTTGACGTATGTGTACTTCTATCTCTGGAATTCATCAAAATATTCCCACGAATGATCCTACCGTTGGATAGAGCTTGTCTAGAGGAACATTTTGAGTGGTCAAACGGCCGAATCGGACAGGAAGTTTCCGAGCGCGGAGCGTGCAAACTTTTAATAATTACCCGGTTTGTTTGACGTATGTGTAATTCTATCTCTGGAATTCACCAAAATAGTCCCACGAATGATCCTACCGTTGGATAGAGCTTGTCTAGAGGAACATTTTGAGTGGTCAAACGGCCGAATCGGGCCAGAAGTTTCCGAGCGCGGAGAGTGCAAACTTTTAATAATTACCCGGTTTATTTGACGTATGTGTAATTCTATCTGTGGAATTCACCAAAATAGTCCCACGAATGATCCTACCGTTGGATAGAGTTTGTCAAGAGGAACATTTTGAGTGGTCAAACGGCCGAATCAGACCAGAAGTTTCCGAGCGCGGAGCGTGCAAACTTTTAATAATTACCCGGTTTATTTGACGTATGTGTACCTCTATCTCTGGAATTCATCAAAATAGTCCCACGAATGATCCTACCGTTGGATAGAGCTTGTCTAGAGGAACATTTTGAGTGGTCAAACGGCCGAATCGGACCAGAAGTTTCCGAGCGCGGAGCGTGCAAACTTTTAATAATTACCCGGTTTAATTGACGTATGTGTACCTCTATCTCTGGAATTCATCAAAATAGTCCCACGAATGATCCTACCGTTGGATAGAGCTTGTCTAGAGGAACATTTTGAGTGGTCAAACGGCCGAATCGGACAGGAAGTTTCCGAGCGCGGAGCGTGCAAACTTTTAATAATTACTCGGTATATTTGACGCGTGTAAATTTTTTTCTCTGGAAATCATCAAAATAGTCCTACGACTGATCCTACCGTTGGATAGAGCTTGTCTAGAGGAACATTTTGAGTGGTCAAACGGCCGAATCGGACCAGAAGTTTCCGAGCGCGGAGGGTGCAAACTTTTAATAATTACCCGCTTTATTTGACGTATGTGTACTTCTATCTCTGGAATTCATCAAAATAGTCCACGAATGATCCTACCGTTGGATAGAGCTTGTCTAGAGGAACATTTTGAGTGGTCAAACGGCCGAATCGGACCAGAAGTTTCCGAGCGCGGAGCGTGCAAACTTTTAATAATTACCCGGTTTATTCGACGTATATAAATTTTTTTCTCTGGAATTCACCAAAATAGTCCCACGAATGATCCTACCGTTGGATAGAGCTTGTCTAGAGGAACATTTTGAGTGGTCAAACGGCCGAATCCGACAGGAAGTTTCCGAGCGCGGAGCGTGCAAACTTTTAATAATTACCCGGTTTATTTGACGTATGTGTACTTCTATCTCTGGAATTCATCAAAATATTCCCACGAATGATCCTACCGTTGGATAGAGCTTGTCTAGAGGAACATTTTGAGTGGTCAAACGGCCGAATCGGACCAGAAGTTTCCGAGCGCGGAGCGTGCAAACTTTTAATAATTACCCGGTTTAATTGACGTATGTGTACCTCTATCTCTGGAATTCATCAAAATAGTCCCACGAATGATCCTACCGTTGGATAGAGCTTGTCTAGAGGAATATTTTGAGTGGTCAAACGGCCGAATCGGACCAGAAGTTTCCGAGCGCGGAGCGTGCAAACTTTTAATAATTACCCGGTTTAATTGACGTATGTGTACCTCTATCTCTGGAATTCATCAAAATAGTCCCACGAATGATCCTACCGTTGGATAGAGCTTGTCTAGAGGAACATTTTGAGTGGTCAAACGGCCGAATCGGACCAGAAGTTTCCGAGCGCGGAGCGTGCAAACTTTTAATAATTACCCGGTTTGTTTGACGTATGTGTAATTCTATCTCTGGAATTCACCAAAATAGTCCCACGAAGGATCCTACCGTTGGATAGAGCTTGTCTAGAGGAACATTTTGAGTGGTCAAACGGCCGAATCCGACAGGAAGTTTCCGAGCGCGGAGCGTGCAAACTTTTAATAATTACCCGGTTTATTTGACGTATGTGTACCTCTATCTCTGGAATTCATCAAAATAGTCCCACGAATGATCCTACCGTTGGATAGAGCTTGTCAAGAGGAACATTTTTAGTGGTCAAACGGCCGAATCGGACAGGAAGTTTCCGAGCGCGGAGCGTGCAAACTTTTAATAATTACCCGGTTTGTTTGACGTATGTGTAATTCTATCTCTGGAATTCACCAAAATAGTCCCACGAATGATCCTACCGTTGGATACAGCTTGTCTAGAGGAACATTTTGAGTGGTCAAACGGCCGAATCGGACCAGAAGTTTCCGAGCGCGGAGCGTGCAAACTTTTAATAATTACCCGGTTTGTTTGACGTATGTGTAATTCTATCTCTGGAATTCACCAAAATAGTCCCACGAATGATCCTACCGTTGGATAGAGCTTGTCTAGAGGAACATTTTGAGTGGTCAAACGGCCGAATCCGACAGGAAGTTTCCGAGCGCGGAGCGTGCAAACTTTTAATAATTACCCGGTTTATTTGACGTATGTGTACTTCTATCTCTGGAATTCATCAAAATATTCCCACGAATGATCCTACCGTTGGATAGAGCTTGTCTAGAGGAACATTTTGAGTGGTCAAACGGCCGAATCGGACCAGAAGTTTCCGAGCGCGGAGCGTGCAAACTTTTAATAATTACCCGGTTTAATTGACGTATGTGTACCTCTATCTCTGGAATTCATCAAAATAGTCCCACGAATGATCCTACCGTTGGATAGAGCTTGTCTAGAGGAACATTTTGAGTGGTCAAACGGCCGAATCGGACCAGAAGTTTCCGAGCGCGGAGCGTGCAAACTTTTATTAATTACTCGGTATATTTGACGTGTGTAAATTTTTTTCTCTGGAATTCACCAAAATAGTCCCACGAATGATCCTACCGTTGGATAGAGTTTGTCAAGAGGAACATTTTGAGTGGTCAAACGGCCGAATCGGACCAGAAGTTTCCGAGCGCGGAGCGTGCAAACTTTTAATAATTACCCGGTTTATTTGACGTATGTGTACCTCTATCTCTGGAATTCATCAAAATAGTCCCACGAATGATCCTACCGTTGGATAGAGCTTGTCTAGAGGAACATTTTGAGTGGTCAAACGGCCGAATCGGACCAGAAGTTTCCGAGCGCGGAGCGTGCAAACTTTTAATAATTACCCGGTTTGTTTGACGTATGTGTAATTCTATCTCTGGAATTCACCAAAATAGTCCCACGAAGGATCCTACCGTTGGATAGAGCTTGTCTAGAGGAACATTTTGAGTGGTCAAACGGCCGAATCCGACAGGAAGTTTCCGAGCGCGGAGCGTGCAAACTTTTAATAATTACCCGGTTTATTTGACGTATGTGTACCTCTATCTCTGGAATTCATCAAAATAGTCCCACGAATGATCCTACCGTTGGATAGAGCTTGTCAAGAGGAACATTTTTAGTGGTCAAACGGCCGAATCGGACAGGAAGTTTCCGAGCGCGGAGCGTGCAAACTTTTAATAATTACCCGGTTTGTTTGACGTATGTGTAATTCTATCTCTGGAATTCACCAAAATAGTCCCACGAATGATCCTACCGTTGGATAGAGCTTGTCTAGAGGAACATTTTGAGTGGTCAAACGGCCGAATCCGACAGGAAGTTTCCGAGCGCGGAGCGTGCAAACTTTTAATAATTACCCGGTTTATTTGACGTATGTGTACTTCTATCTCTGGAATTCATCAAAATATTCCCACGAATGATCCTACCGTTGGATAGAGCTTGTCTAGAGGAACATTTTGAGTGGTCAAACGGCCGAATCGGACCAGAAGTTTCCGAGCGCGGAGCGTGCAAACTTTTAATAATTACCCGGTTTGTTTGACGTATGTGTAATTCTATCTCTGGAATTCACCAAAATAGTCCCACGAATGATCCTACCGTTGGATAGAGCTTGTCTAGAGGAACATTTTGAGTGGTCAAACGGCCGAATCCGACAGGAAGTTTCCGAGCGCGGAGCGTGCAAACTTTTAATAATTACCCGGTTTATTTGACGTATGTGTACTTCTATCTCTGGAATTCATCAAAATATTCCCACGAATGATCCTACCGTTGGATAGAGCTTGTCTAGAGGAACATTTTGAGTGGTCAAACGGCCGAATCGGACCAGAAGTTTCCGAGCGCGGAGCGTGCAATCTTTTAATAATTACCCGGTTTAATTGACGTATGTGTACCTCTATCTCTGGAATTCATCAAAATAGTCCCACGAATGATCCTACCGTTGGATAGAGTTTGTCAAGAGGAACATTTTGAGTGGTCAAACGGCCGAATCAGACCAGAAGTTTCCGAGCGCGGAGCGTGCAAACTTTTAATAATTACCCGGTTTGTTTGACGTATGTGTAATTCTATCTCTGGAATTCATCAAAATAGACCACGACTGATCCTACCGTTGGATAGAGTTTGTCTAGAGGAACATTTTGAGTGGTCAAACGGCCGAATCGGACAGGAAGTTTCCGAGCGCGGAGCGTGCAAACTTTTAATAATTACTCGGTATATTTGACGCGTGTAAATTTTTTTCTCTGGAAATCATCAAAATAGTCCTACGACTGATCCTACCGTTGGATAGCGCTTGTCTAGAGGAACATTTTGAGAGGTCAAACGGCCGAATCGGACCAGAAGTTTCCGAGCGCGGAGGGTGCAAACTTTTAATAATTACCCGGTTTATTTGACGTATGTGTAATTCTATCTCTGGAATTCATCAAAATAGACCACGAATCATCCTACCGTTGGATAGAGCTTGTCTAGAGGAACATTTTGAGTGGTCAAACGGCCGAATCGGACAGGAAGTTTCCGAGCGCGGAGCGTGCAAACTTTTAATAATTACCCGGTTTGTTTGACGTATGTGTAATTCTATCTCTGGAATTCACCAAAATAGTCCCACGAATGATCCTACCGTTGGATAGAGCTTGTCTAGAGGAACATTTTGGGTGGTCAAACGGCCGAATCCGACAGGAAGTTTCCGAGCGCGGAGCGTGCAAACTTTTAATAATTACCCGGTTTATTTGACGTATGTGTACTTCTATCTCTGGAATTCATCAAAATATTCCCACGAATGATCCTACCGTTGGATAGAGCTTGTCTAGAGGAACATTTTGAGTGGTCAAACGGCCGAATCGGACAGGAAGTTTCCGAGCGCGGAGCGTGCAAACTTTTAATAATTACCCGGTTTGTTTGACGTATGTGTAATTCTATCTCTGGAATTCACCAAAATAGTCCCACGAATGATCCTACCGTTGGATAGAGCTTGTCTAGAGGAACATTTTGAGTGGTCAAACGGCCGAATCGGGCCAGAAGTTTCCGAGCGCGGAGAGTGCAAACTTTTAATAATTACCCGGTTTATTTGACGTATGTGTAATTCTATCTGTGGAATTCACCAAAATAGTCCCACGAATGATCCTACCGTTGGATAGAGTTTGTCAAGAGGAACATTTTGAGTGGTCAAACGGCCGAATCAGACCAGAAGTTTCCGAGCGCGGAGCGTGCAAACTTTTAATAATTACCCGGTTTATTTGACGTATGTGTACCTCTATCTCTGGAATTCATCAAAATAGTCCCACGAATGATCCTACCGTTGGATAGAGCTTGTCTAGAGGAACATTTTGAGTGGTCAAACGGCCGAATCGGACCAGAAGTTTCCGAGCGCGGAGCGTGCAAACTTTTAATAATTACCCGGTTTAATTGACGTATGTGTACCTCTATCTCTGGAATTCATCAAAATAGTCCCACGAATGATCCTACCGTTGGATAGAGCTTGTCTAGAGGAACATTTTGAGTGGTCAAACGGCCGAATCGGACAGGAAGTTTCCGAGCGCGGAGCGTGCAAACTTTTAATAATTACTCGGTATATTTGACGCGTGTAAATTTTTTTCTCTGGAAATCATCAAAATAGTCCTACGACTGATCCTACCGTTGGATAGAGCTTGTCTAGAGGAACATTTTGAGTGGTCAAACGGCCGAATCGGACCAGAAGTTTCCGAGCGCGGAGGGTGCAAACTTTTAATAATTACCCGCTTTATTTGACGTATGTGTACTTCTATCTCTGGAATTCATCAAAATAGTCCACGAATGATCCTACCGTTGGATAGAGCTTGTCTAGAGGAACATTTTGAGTGGTCAAACGGCCGAATCGGACCAGAAGTTTCCGAGCGCGGAGCGTGCAAACTTTTAATAATTACCCGGTTTATTCGACGTATATAAATTTTTTTCTCTGGAATTCACCAAAATAGTCCCACGAATGATCCTACCGTTGGATAGAGCTTGTCTAGAGGAACATTTTGAGTGGTCAAACGGCCGAATCCGACAGGAAGTTTCCGAGCGCGGAGCGTGCAAACTTTTAATAATTACCCGGTTTATTTGACGTATGTGTACTTCTATCTCTGGAATTCATCAAAATATTCCCACGAATGATCCTACCGTTGGATAGAGCTTGTCTAGAGGAACATTTTGAGTGGTCAAACGGCCGAATCGGACCAGAAGTTTCCGAGCGCGGAGCGTGCAAACTTTTAATAATTACCCGGTTTAATTGACGTATGTGTACCTCTATCTCTGGAATTCATCAAAATAGTCCCACGAATGATCCTACCGTTGGATAGAGCTTGTCTAGAGGAATATTTTGAGTGGTCAAACGGCCGAATCGGACCAGAAGTTTCCGAGCGCGGAGCGTGCAAACTTTTAATAATTACCCGGTTTAATTGACGTATGTGTACCTCTATCTCTGGAATTCATCAAAATAGTCCCACGAATGATCCTACCGTTGGATAGAGCTTGTCTAGAGGAACATTTTGAGTGGTCAAACGGCCGAATCGGACCAGAAGTTTCCGAGCGCGGAGCGTGCAAACTTTTAATAATTACCCGGTTTGTTTGACGTATGTGTAATTCTATCTCTGGAATTCACCAAAATAGTCCCACGAAGGATCCTACCGTTGGATAGAGCTTGTCTAGAGGAACATTTTGAGTGGTCAAACGGCCGAATCCGACAGGAAGTTTCCGAGCGCGGAGCGTGCAAACTTTTAATAATTACCCGGTTTATTTGACGTATGTGTACCTCTATCTCTGGAATTCATCAAAATAGTCCCACGAATGATCCTACCGTTGGATAGAGCTTGTCAAGAGGAACATTTTTAGTGGTCAAACGGCCGAATCGGACAGGAAGTTTCCGAGCGCGGAGCGTGCAAACTTTTAATAATTACCCGGTTTGTTTGACGTATGTGTAATTCTATCTCTGGAATTCACCAAAATAGTCCCACGAATGATCCTACCGTTGGATACAGCTTGTCTAGAGGAACATTTTGAGTGGTCAAACGGCCGAATCGGACCAGAAGTTTCCGAGCGCGGAGCGTGCAAACTTTTAATAATTACCCGGTTTGTTTGACGTATGTGTAATTCTATCTCTGGAATTCACCAAAATAGTCCCACGAATGATCCTACCGTTGGATAGAGCTTGTCTAGAGGAACATTTTGAGTGGTCAAACGGCCGAATCCGACAGGAAGTTTCCGAGCGCGGAGCGTGCAAACTTTTAATAATTACCCGGTTTATTTGACGTATGTGTACTTCTATCTCTGGAATTCATCAAAATATTCCCACGAATGATCCTACCGTTGGATAGAGCTTGTCTAGAGGAACATTTTGAGTGGTCAAACGGCCGAATCGGACCAGAAGTTTCCGAGCGCGGAGCGTGCAAACTTTTAATAATTACCCGGTTTAATTGACGTATGTGTACCTCTATCTCTGGAATTCATCAAAATAGTCCCACGAATGATCCTACCGTTGGATAGAGCTTGTCTAGAGGAACATTTTGAGTGGTCAAACGGCCGAATCGGACCAGAAGTTTCCGAGCGCGGAGCGTGCAAACTTTTATTAATTACTCGGTATATTTGACGTGTGTAAATTTTTTTCTCTGGAATTCACCAAAATAGTCCCACGAATGATCCTACCGTTGGATAGAGTTTGTCAAGAGGAACATTTTGAGTGGTCAAACGGCCGAATCGGACCAGAAGTTTCCGAGCGCGGAGCGTGCAAACTTTTAATAATTACCCGGTTTATTTGACGTATGTGTACCTCTATCTCTGGAATTCATCAAAATAGTCCCACGAATGATCCTACCGTTGGATAGAGCTTGTCTAGAGGAACATTTTGAGTGGTCAAACGGCCGAATCGGACCAGAAGTTTCCGAGCGCGGAGCGTGCAAACTTTTAATAATTACCCGGTTTGTTTGACGTATGTGTAATTCTATCTCTGGAATTCACCAAAATAGTCCCACGAAGGATCCTACCGTTGGATAGAGCTTGTCTAGAGGAACATTTTGAGTGGTCAAACGGCCGAATCCGACAGGAAGTTTCCGAGCGCGGAGCGTGCAAACTTTTAATAATTACCCGGTTTATTTGACGTATGTGTACCTCTATCTCTGGAATTCATCAAAATAGTCCCACGAATGATCCTACCGTTGGATAGAGCTTGTCAAGAGGAACATTTTTAGTGGTCAAACGGCCGAATCGGACAGGAAGTTTCCGAGCGCGGAGCGTGCAAACTTTTAATAATTACCCGGTTTGTTTGACGTATGTGTAATTCTATCTCTGGAATTCACCAAAATAGTCCCACGAATGATCCTACCGTTGGATAGAGCTTGTCTAGAGGAACATTTTGAGTGGTCAAACGGCCGAATCCGACAGGAAGTTTCCGAGCGCGGAGCGTGCAAACTTTTAATAATTACCCGGTTTATTTGACGTATGTGTACTTCTATCTCTGGAATTCATCAAAATATTCCCACGAATGATCCTACCGTTGGATAGAGCTTGTCTAGAGGAACATTTTGAGTGGTCAAACGGCCGAATCGGACCAGAAGTTTCCGAGCGCGGAGCGTGCAAACTTTTAATAATTACCCGGTTTGTTTGACGTATGTGTAATTCTATCTCTGGAATTCACCAAAATAGTCCCACGAATGATCCTACCGTTGGATAGAGCTTGTCTAGAGGAACATTTTGAGTGGTCAAACGGCCGAATCCGACAGGAAGTTTCCGAGCGCGGAGCGTGCAAACTTTTAATAATTACCCGGTTTATTTGACGTATGTGTACTTCTATCTCTGGAATTCATCAAAATATTCCCACGAATGATCCTACCGTTGGATAGAGCTTGTCTAGAGGAACATTTTGAGTGGTCAAACGGCCGAATCGGACCAGAAGTTTCCGAGCGCGGAGCGTGCAATCTTTTAATAATTACCCGGTTTAATTGACGTATGTGTACCTCTATCTCTGGAATTCATCAAAATAGTCCCACGAATGATCCTACCGTTGGATAGAGTTTGTCAAGAGGAACATTTTGAGTGGTCAAACGGCCGAATCGGACCAGAAGTTTCCGAGCGCGGAGCGTGCAAACTTTTAATAATTACCCGGTTTATTTGACGTATGTGTACCTCTATCTCTGGAATTCATCAAAATAGTCCCACGAATGATCCTACCGTTGGATAGAGCTTGTCTAGAGGAACATTTTGAGTGGTCAAACGGCCGAATCGGACCAGAAGTTTCCGAGCGCGGAGCGTGCAAACTTTTAATAATTACCCGGTTTAATTGACGTATGTGTACCTCTATCTCTGGAATTCATCAAAATAGTCCCACGAATGATCCTACCGTTGGATAGAGCTTGTCTAGAGGAACATTTTGAGTGGTCAAACGGCCGAATCGGACCAGAAGTTTCCGAGCGCGGAGCGTGCAAACTTTTATTAATTACTCGGTATATTTGACGTGTGTGTACCTCTATCTCTGGAATTCATCAAAATAGTCCCACGAATGATCCTACCGTTGGATAGAGCTTGTCAAGAGGAACATTTTTAGTGGTCAAACGGCCGAATCGGACAGGAAGTTTCCGAGCGCGGAGCGTGCAAACTTTTAATAATTACCCGGTTTGTTTGACGTATGTGTAATTCTATCTCTGGAATTCACCAAAATAGTCCCACGAATGATCCTACCGTTGGATAGAGCTTGTCTAGAGGAACATTTTGAGTGGTCAAACGGCCGAATCGGACCAGAAGTTTCCGAGCGCGGAGCGTGCAAACTTTTAATAATTACCCGGTTTGTTTGACGTATGTGTAATTCTATCTCTGGAATTCACCAAAATAGTCCCACGAATGATCCTACCGTTGGATAGAGCTTGTCTAGAGGAACATTTTGAGTGGTCAAACGGCCGAATCGGACCAGAAGTTTCCGAGCGCGGAGCGTGCAAACTTTTAATAATTACCCGGTTTGTTTGACGTATGTGTAATTCTATCTCTGGAATTCACCAAAATAGTCCCACGAATGATCCTACCGTTGGATAGAGCTTGTCTAGAGGAACATTTTGAGTGGTCAAACGGCCGAATCGGACCAGAAGTTTCCGAGCGCGGAGCGTGCAAACTTTTAATAATTACTCGGTATATTTGACGCGTGTAAATTTTTTTCTCTGGAAATCATCAAAATAGTCCTACGACTGATCCTACCGTTGGATAGAGCTTGTCTAGAGGAACATTTTGAGTGGTCAAACGGCCGAATCGGACCAGAAGTTTCCGAGCGCGGAGGGTGCAAACTTTTAATAATTACCCGCTTTATTTGACGTATGTGTACTTCTATCTCTGGAATTCATCAAAATAGTCCACGACTGATCCTACCGTTGGATAGAGGTTGTCTAGAGGAACATTTTGAGTGGTCAAACGGCCGAATCGGACCAGAAGTTTCCGAGCGCGGAGCGTGCATACTTTTAATAATTACCCGGTTTGTTTGACGTATGTGTAATTCTATCTCTGGAATTCACCAAAATAGTCCCACGAATGATCCTACCGTTGCATAGAGCTTGTCTAGAGGAACATTTTGAGTGGTCAAACGGCCGAATCCGACAGGAAGTTTCCGAGCGCGGAGCGTGCAAACTTTTAATAATTACCCGGTTTATTTGACGTATGTGTACTTCTATCTCTGGAATTCATCAAAATATTCCCACGAATGATCCTACCGTTGGATAGAGCTTGTCTAGAGGAACATTTTGAGTGGTCAAACGGCCGAATCGGACCAGAAGTTTCCGAGCGCGGAGCGTGCAAACTTTTAATAATTACCCGGTTTAATTGACGTATGTGTACCTCTATCTCTGGAATTCATCAAAATAGTCCCACGAATGATCCTACCGTTGGATAGAGCTTGTCTAGAGGAACATTTTGAGTGGTCAAACGGCCGAATCGGACCAGAAGTTTCCGAGTGCGGAGCGTGCAAACTTTTATTAATTACTCGGTATATTTGACGTGTGTAAATTTTTTTCTCTGGAATTCACCAAAATAGTCCCACGAATGATCCTACCGTTGGATAGAGTTTGTCAAGAGGAACATTTTGAGTGGTCAAACGGCCGAATCGGACCAGAAGTTTCCGAGCGCGGAGCGTGCAAACGTTTAATAATTACCCGGTTTATTTGACGTATGTGTACTTCTACCTCTGGAATTCATCAAAATATTCCCACGAATGATCCTACCGTTGGATAGAGCTTGTCTAGAGGAACATTTTTAGTGGTCAAACGGCCGAATCGGACCAGAAGTTTCCGAGCGCGGAGCGTGCAAATTTTTATTAATTACTCGGTATATTTGACGTGTGTAAATTTTTTTCTCTGGAATTCACCAAAATAGTCCCACGAATGATCCTACCGTTGGATAGAGTTTGTCAAGAGGAACATTTTTAGTGGTCAAACGGCCGAATCGGACCAGAAGTTTCCGAGCGCGGAGCGTGCAAACTTTTATTAATTACTCGGTATATTTGACGTGTGTAAATTTTTTTCTCTGGAATTCACCAAAATAGTCCCACGAATGATCCTACCGTTGGATAGAGTTTGTCAAGAGGAACATTTTGAGTGGTCAAACGGCCGAATCAGACCAGAAGTTTCCGAGCGCGGAGCGTGCAAACTTTTAATAATTACCCGGTTTGTTTGACGTATGTGTAATTCTATCTCTGGAATTCATCAAAATAGACCACGACTGATCCTACCGTTGGATAGAGTTTGTCTAGAGGAACATTTTGAGTGGTCAAACGGCCGAATCGGACAGGAAGTTTCCGAGCGCGGAGCGTGCAAACTTTTAATAATTACTCGGTATATTTGACGCGTGTAAATTTTTTTCTCTGGAAATCATCAAAATAGTCCTACGACTGATCCTACCGTTGGATAGCGCTTGTCTAGAGGAACATTTTGAGAGGTCAAACGGCCGAATCGGACCAGAAGTTTCCGAGCGCGGAGGGTGCAAACTTTTAATAATTACCCGGTTTATTTGACGTATGTGTAATTCTATCTCTGGAATTCATCAAAATAGACCACGAATGATCCTACCGTTGGATAGAGCTTGTCTAGAGGAACATTTTGAGTGGTCAAACGGCCGAATCGGACAGGAAGTTTCCGAGCGCGGAGCGTGCAAACTTTTAATAATTACCCGGTTTGTTTGACGTATGTGTAATTCTATCTCTGGAATTCACCAAAATAGTCCCACGAATGATCCTACCGTTGGATAGAGCTTGTCTAGAGGAACATTTTGGGTGGTCAAACGGCCGAATCCGACAGGAAGTTTCCGAGCGCGGAGCGTGCAAACTTTTAATAATTACCCGGTTTATTTGACGTATGTGTACTTCTATCTCTGGAATTCATCAAAATATTCCCACGAATGATCCTACCGTTGGATAGAGCTTGTCTAGAGGAACATTTTGAGTGGTCAAACGGCCGAATCGGACAGGAAGTTTCCGAGCGCGGAGCGTGCAAACTTTTAATAATTACCCGGTTTGTTTGACGTATGTGTAATTCTATCTCTGGAATTCACCAAAATAGTCCCACGAATGATCCTACCGTTGGATAGAGCTTGTCTAGAGGAACATTTTGAGTGGTCAAACAGCCGAATCGGGCCAGAAGTTTCCGAGCGCGGAGCGTGCAAACTTTTAATAATTACCCGGTTTATTTGACGTATGTGTAATTCTATCTGTGGAATTCACCAAAATAGTCCCACGAATGATCCTACCGTTGGATAGAGTTTGTCAAGAGGAACATTTTGAGTGGTCAAACGGCCGAATCAGACCAGAAGTTTCCGAGCGCGGAGCGTGCAAACTTTTAATAATTACCCGGTTTATTTGACGTATGTGTACCTCTATCTCTGGAATTCATCAAAATAGTCCCACGAATGATCCTACCGTTGGATAGAGCTTGTCTAGAGGAACATTTTGAGTGGTCAAACGGCCGAATCGGACCAGAAGTTTCCGAGCGCGGAGCGTGCAAACTTTTAATAATTACCCGGTTTAATTGACGTATGTGTACCTCTATCTCTGGAATTCATCAAAATAGTCCCACGAATGATCCTACCGTTGGATAGAGCTTGTCTAGAGGAACATTTTGAGTGGTCAAACGGCCGAATCGGACAGGAAGTTTCCGAGCGCGGAGCGTGCAAACTTTTAATAATTACTCGGTATATTTGACGCGTGTAAATTTTTTTCTCTGGAAATCATCAAAATAGTCCTACGACTGATCCTACCGTTGGATAGAGCTTGTCTAGAGGAACATTTTGAGTGGTCAAACGGCCGAATCGGACCAGAAGTTTCCGAGCGCGGAGGGTGCAAACTTTTAATAATTACCCGCTTTATTTGACGTATGTGTACTTCTATCTCTGGAATTCATCAAAATAGTCCACGAATGATCCTACCGTTGGATAGAGCTTGTCTAGAGGAACATTTTGAGTGGTCAAACGGCCGAATCGGACCAGAAGTTTCCGAGCGCGGAGCGTGCAAACTTTTAATAATTACCCGCTTTATTTGACGTATGTGTACTTCTATCTCTGGAATTCATCAAAATAGTCCACGAATGATCCTACCGTTGGATAGAGTTTGTCAAGAGGAACATTTTGAGTGGTCAAACGGCCGAATCAGACCAGAAGTTTCCGAGCGCGGAGCGTGCAAACTTTTAATAATTACCCGGTTTGTTTGACGTATGTGTAATTCTATCTCTGGAATTCATCAAAATAGACCACGACTGATCCTACCGTTGGATAGAGTTTGTCTAGAGGAACATTTTGAGTGGTCAAACGGCCGAATCGGACAGGAAGTTTCCGAGCGCGGAGTGTGCAAACTTTTAATAATTACCCGGTTTATTTGACGTATGTGTAATTCTATCTCTGGAATTCATCAAAATAGACCACGAATGATCCTACCGTTGGATAGAGCTTGTCTAGAGGAACATTTTGAGTGGTCAAACGGCCGAATCGGACAGGAAGTTTCCGAGCGCGGAGCGTGCAAACTTTTAATAATTACCCGGTTTGTTTGACGTATGTGTAATTCTATCTCTGGAATTCACCAAAATAGTCCACGAATGATCCTACCGTTGGATAGAGCTTGTCTAGAGGAACATTTTGAGTGGTCAAACGGCCGAATCGGACCAGAAGTTTCCGAGCGCGGAGCGTGCAAACTTTTAATAATTACCCGGTTTATTCGACGTATATAAATTTTTTTCTCTGGAATTCACCAAAATAGTCCCACGAATGATCCTACCGTTGGATAGAGCTTGTCTAGAGGAACATTTTGAGTGGTCAAACGGCCGAATCCGACAGGAATTTTCCGAGCGCGGAGCGTGCAAACTTTTAATAATTACCCGGTTTGTTTGACGTATGTGTAATTCTATCTCTGGAATTCATCAAAATAGACCACGACTGATCCTACCGTTGGATAGAGTTTGTCTAGAGGAACATTTTGAGTGGTCAAACGGCCGAATCGGACAGGAAGTTTCCGAGCGCGGAGCGTGCAAACTTTTAATAATTACTCGGTATATTTGACGCGTGTAAATTTTTTTCTCTGGAAATCATCAAAATAGTCCTACGACTGATCCTACCGTTGGATAGCGCTTGTCTAGAGGAACATTTTGAGAGGTCAAACGGCCGAATCGGACCAGAAGTTTCCGAGCGCGGAGGGTGCAAACTTTTAATAATTACCCGGTTTATTTGACGTATGTGTAATTCTATCTCTGGAATTCATCAAAATAGACCACGAATGATCCTACCGTTGGATAGAGCTTGTCTAGAGGAACATTTTGAGTGGTCAAACGGCCGAATCGGACAGGAAGTTTCCGAGCGCGGAGCGTGCAAACTTTTAATAATTACCCGGTTTGTTTGACGTATGTGTAATTCTATCTCTGGAATTCACCAAAATAGTCCCACGAATGATCCTACCGTTGGATAGAGCTTGTCTAGAGGAACATTTTGGGTGGTCAAACGGCCGAATCCGACAGGAAGTTTCCGAGCGCGGAGCGTGCAAACTTTTAATAATTACCCGGTTTATTTGACGTATGTGTACTTCTATCTCTGGAATTCATCAAAATATTCCCACGAATGATCCTACCGTTGGATAGAGCTTGTCTAGAGGAACATTTTGAGTGGTCAAACGGCCGAATCGGACAGGAAGTTTCCGAGCGCGGAGCGTGCAAACTTTTAATA
Source organism: Euwallacea similis (assembly GCF_039881205.1). Classification (NCBI taxonomy): domain Eukaryota; kingdom Metazoa; phylum Arthropoda; class Insecta; order Coleoptera; family Curculionidae; genus Euwallacea; species Euwallacea similis. The sequence goes on from NC_089626.1 coordinate 4,169,612, forward strand.
ATTACCCGGTTTGTTTGACGTATGTGTAATTCTATCTCTGGAATTCACCAAAATAGTCCCACGAATGATCCTACCGTTGGATAGAGCTTGTCTAGAGGAACATTTTGAGTGGTCAAACGGCCGAATCGGGCCAGAAGTTTCCGAGCGCGGAGCGTGCAAACTTTTAATAATTACCCGGTTTATTTGACGTATGTGTAATTCTATCTGTGGAATTCACCAAAATAGTCCCACGAATGATCCTACCGTTGGATAGAGTTTGTCAAGAGGAACATTTTGAGTGGTCAAACGGCCGAATCAGACCAGAAGTTTCCGAGCGCGGAGCGTGCAAACTTTTAATAATTACCCGGTTTGTTTGACGTATGTGTAATTCTATCTCTGGAATTCATCAAAATAGACCACGACTGATCCTACCGTTGGATAGAGTTTGTCTAGAGGAACATTTTGAGTGGTCAAACGGCCGAATCGGACAGGAAGTTTCCGAGCGCGGAGCGTGCAAACTTTTAATAATTACTCGGTATATTTGACGCGTGTAAATTTTTTTCTCTGGAAATCATCAAAATAGTCCTACGACTGATCCTACCGTTGGATAGAGCTTGTCTAGAGGAACATTTTGAGTGGTCAAACGGCCGAATCGGACCAGAAGTTTCCGAGCGCGGAGGGTGCAAACTTTTAATAATTACCCGCTTTATTTGACGTATGTGTACTTCTATCTCTGGAATTCATCAAAATAGTCCACGAATGATCCTACCGTTGGATAGAGCTTGTCTAGAGGAACATTTTGAGTGGTCAAACGGCCGAATCGGACCAGAAGTTTCCGAGCGCGGAGCGTGCAAACTTTTAATAATTACCCGGTTTATTCGACGTATATAAATTTTTTTCTCTGGAATTCACCAAAATAGTCCCACGAATGATCCTACCGTTGGATAGAGCTTGTCTAGAGGAACATTTTGAGTGGTCAAACGGCCGAATCCGACAGGAAGTTTCCGAGCGCGGAGCGTGCAAACTTTTAATAATTACCCGGTTTGTTTGACGTATGTGTAATTCTATCTCTGGAATTCATCAAAATAGACCACGACTGATCCTACCGTTGGATAGAGTTTGTCTAGAGGAACATTTTGAGTGGTCAAACGGCCGAATCGGACAGGAAGTTTCCGAGCGCGGAGCGTGCAAACTTTTAATAATTACTCGGTATATTTGACGCGTGTAAATTTTTTTCTCTGGAAATCATCAAAATAGTCCTACGACTGATCCTACCGTTGGATAGCGCTTGTCTAGAGGAACATTTTGAGAGGTCAAACGGCCGAATCGGACCAGAAGTTTCCGAGCGCGGAGGGTGCAAACTTTTAATAATTACCCGGTTTGTTTGACGTATGTGTAATTCTATCTCTGGAATTCACCAAAATAGTCCCACGAATGATCCTACCGTTGGATAGAGCTTGTCTAGAGGAACATTTTGGGTGGTCAAACGGCCGAATCCGACAGGAAGTTTCCGAGCGCGGAGCGTGCAAACTTTTAATAATTACCCGGTTTATTTGACGTATGTGTACTTCTATCTCTGGAATTCATCAAAATATTCCCACGAATGATCCTACCGTTGGATAGAGCTTGTCTAGAGGAACATTTTGAGTGGTCAAACGGCCGAATCGGACAGGAAGTTTCCGAGCGCGGAGCGTGCAAACTTTTAATAATTACCCGGTTTGTTTGACGTATGTGTAATTCTATCTCTGGAATTCACCAAAATAGTCCCACGAATGATCCTACCGTTGGATAGAGCTTGTCTAGAGGAACATTTTGAGTGGTCAAACGGCCGAATCGGACAGGAAGTTTCCGAGCGCGGAGCGTGCAAACTTTTAATAATTACCCGGTTTGTTTGACGTATGTGTAATTCTATCTCTGGAATTCACCAAAATAGTCCCACGAATGATCCTACCGTTGGATAGAGCTTGTCTAGAGGAACATTTTGAGTGGTCAAACGGCCGAATCGGGCCAGAAGTTTCCGAGCGCGGAGCGTGCAAACTTTTAATAATTACCCGGTTTATTTGACGTATGTGTAATTCTATCTGTGGAATTCACCAAAATAGTCCCACGAATGATCCTACCGTTGGATAGAGTTTGTCAAGAGGAACATTTTGAGTGGTCAAACGGCCGAATCAGACCAGAAGTTTCCGAGCGCGGAGCGTGCAAACTTTTAATAATTACCCGGTTTATTTGACGTATGTGTACCTCTATCTCTGGAATTCATCAAAATAGTCCCACGAATGATCCTACCGTTGGATAGAGCTTGTCTAGAGGAACATTTTGAGTGGTCAAACGGCCGAATCGGACCAGAAGTTTCCGAGCGCGGAGCGTGCAAACTTTTAATAATTACCCGGTTTAATTGACGTATGTGTACCTCTATCTCTGGAATTCATCAAAATAGTCCCACGAATGATCCTACCGTTGGATAGAGCTTGTCTAGAGGAACATTTTGAGTGGTCAAACGGCCGAATCGGACAGGAAGTTTCCGAGCGCGGAGCGTGCAAACTTTTAATAATTACTCGGTATATTTGACGCGTGTAAATTTTTTTCTCTGGAAATCATCAAAATAGTCCTACGACTGATCCTACCGTTGGATAGAGCTTGTCTAGAGGAACATTTTGAGTGGTCAAACGGCCGAATCGGACCAGAAGTTTCCGAGCGCGGAGGGTGCAAACTTTTAATAATTACCCGCTTTATTTGACGTATGTGTACTTCTATCTCTGGAATTCATCAAAATAGTCCACGAATGATCCTACCGTTGGATAGAGCTTGTCTAGAGGAACATTTTGAGTGGTCAAACGGCCGAATCGGACCAGAAGTTTCCGAGCGCGGAGCGTGCAAACTTTTAATAATTACCCGGTTTATTCGACGTATATAAATTTTTTTCTCTGGAATTCACCAAAATAGTCCCACGAATGATCCTACCGTTGGATAGAGCTTGTCTAGAGGAACATTTTGAGTGGTCAAACGGCCGAATCCGACAGGAAGTTTCCGAGCGCGGAGCGTGCAAACTTTTAATAATTACCCGGTTTGTTTGACGTATGTGTAATTCTATCTCTGGAATTCATCAAAATAGACCACGACTGATCCTACCGTTGGATAGAGTTTGTCTAGAGGAACATTTTGAGTGGTCAAACGGCCGAATCGGACAGGAAGTTTCCGAGCGCGGAGCGTGCAAACTTTTAATAATTACTCGGTATATTTGACGCGTGTAAATTTTTTTCTCTGGAAATCATCAAAATAGTCCTACGACTGATCCTACCGTTGGATAGCGCTTGTCTAGAGGAACATTTTGAGAGGTCAAACGGCCGAATCGGACCAGAAGTTTCCGAGCGCGGAGGGTGCAAACTTTTAATAATTACCCGGTTTGTTTGACGTATGTGTAATTCTATCTCTGGAATTCACCAAAATAGTCCCACGAATGATCCTACCGTTGGATAGAGCTTGTCTAGAGGAACATTTTGGGTGGTCAAACGGCCGAATCCGACAGGAAGTTTCCGAGCGCGGAGCGTGCAAACTTTTAATAATTACCCGGTTTATTTGACGTATGTGTACTTCTATCTCTGGAATTCATCAAAATATTCCCACGAATGATCCTACCGTTGGATAGAGCTTGTCTAGAGGAACATTTTGAGTGGTCAAACGGCCGAATCGGACAGGAAGTTTCCGAGCGCGGAGCGTGCAAACTTTTAATAATTACCCGGTTTGTTTGACGTATGTGTAATTCTATCTCTGGAATTCACCAAAATAGTCCCACGAATGATCCTACCGTTGGATAGAGCTTGTCTAGAGGAACATTTTGAGTGGTCAAACGGCCGAATCGGGCCAGAAGTTTCCGAGCGCGGAGCGTGCAAACTTTTAATAATTACCCGGTTTATTTGACGTATGTGTAATTCTATCTGTGGAATTCACCAAAATAGTCCCACGAATGATCCTACCGTTGGATAGAGTTTGTCAAGAGGAACATTTTGAGTGGTCAAACGGCCGAATCAGACCAGAAGTTTCCGAGCGCGGAGCGTGCAAACTTTTAATAATTACCCGGTTTATTTGACGTATGTGTACCTCTATCTCTGGAATTCATCAAAATAGTCCCACGAATGATCCTACCGTTGGATAGAGCTTGTCTAGAGGAACATTTTGAGTGGTCAAACGGCCGAATCGGACCAGAAGTTTCCGAGCGCGGAGCGTGCAAACTTTTAATAATTACCCGGTTTAATTGACGTATGTGTACCTCTATCTCTGGAATTCATCAAAATAGTCCCACGAATGATCCTACCGTTGGATAGAGCTTGTCTAGAGGAACATTTTGAGTGGTCAAACGGCCGAATCGGACAGGAAGTTTCCGAGCGCGGAGCGTGCAAACTTTTAATAATTACTCGGTATATTTGACGCGTGTAAATTTTTTTCTCTGGAAATCATCAAAATAGTCCTACGACTGATCCTACCGTTGGATAGAGCTTGTCTAGAGGAACATTTTGAGTGGTCAAACGGCCGAATCGGACCAGAAGTTTCCGGGCGCGGAGGGTGCAAACTTTTAATAATTACCCGCTTTATTTGACGTATGTGTACTTCTATCTCTGGAATTCATCAAAATAGTCCACGAATGATCCTACCGTTGGATAGAGCTTGTCTAGAGGAACATTTTGAGTGGTCAAACGGCCGAATCGGACCAGAAGTTTCCGAGCGCGGAGCGTGCAAACTTTTAATAATTACCCGGTTTATTCGACGTATATAAATTTTTTTCTCTGGAATTCACCAAAATAGTCCCACGAATGATCCTACCGTTGGATAGAGCTTGTCTAGAGGAACATTTTGAGTGGTCAAACGGCCGAATCCGACAGGAAGTTTCCGAGCGCGGAGCGTGCAAACTTTTAATAATTACCCGGTTTATTTGACGTATGTGTACTTCTATCTCTGGAATTCATCAAAATATTCCCACGAATGATCCTACCGTTGGATAGAGCTTGTCTAGAGGAACATTTTGAGTGGTCAAACGGCCGAATCGGACCAGAAGTTTCCGAGCGCGGAGCGTGCAAACTTTTAATAATTACCCGGTTTAATTGACGTATGTGTACCTCTATCTCTGGAATTCATCAAAATAGTCCCACGAATGATCCTACCGTTGGATAGAGCTTGTCTAGAGGAATATTTTGAGTGGTCAAACGGCCGAATCGGACCAGAAGTTTCCGAGCGCGGAGCGTGCAAACTTTTAATAATTACCCGGTTTAATTGACGTATGTGTACCTCTATCTCTGGAATTCATCAAAATAGTCCCACGAATGATCCTACCGTTGGATAGAGCTTGTCTAGAGGAACATTTTGAGTGGTCAAACGGCCGAATCGGACCAGAAGTTTCCGAGCGCGGAGCGTGCAAACTTTTATTAATTACTCGGTATATTTGACGTGTGTAAATTTTTTTCTCTGGAATTCACCAAAATAGTCCCACGAATGATCCTACCGTTGGATAGAGTTTGTCAAGAGGAACATTTTGAGTGGTCAAACGGCCGAATCGGACCAGAAGTTTCCGAGCGCGGAGCGTGCAAACTTTTAATAATTACCCGGTTTATTTGACGTATGTGTACCTCTATCTCTGGAATTCATCAAAATAGTCCCACGAATGATCCTACCGTTGGATAGAGCTTGTCTAGAGGAACATTTTGAGTGGTCAAACGGCCGAATCGGACCAGAAGTTTCCGAGCGCGGAGCGTGCAAACTTTTAATAATTACCCGGTTTGTTTGACGTATGTGTAATTCTATCTCTGGAATTCACCAAAATAGTCCCACGAAGGATCCTACCGTTGGATAGAGCTTGTCTAGAGGAACATTTTGAGTGGTCAAACGGCCGAATCCGACAGGAAGTTTCCGAGCGCGGAGCGTGCAAACTTTTAATAATTACCCGGTTTATTTGACGTATGTGTACCTCTATCTCTGGAATTCATCAAAATAGTCCCACGAATGATCCTACCGTTGGATAGAGCTTGTCAAGAGGAACATTTTTAGTGGTCAAACGGCCGAATCGGACAGGAAGTTTCCGAGCGCGGAGCGTGCAAACTTTTAATAATTACCCGGTTTGTTTGACGTATGTGTAATTCTATCTCTGGAATTCACCAAAATAGTCCCACGAATGATCCTACCGTTGGATAGAGCTTGTCTAGAGGAACATTTTGAGTGGTCAAACGGCCGAATCCGACAGGAAGTTTCCGAGCGCGGAGCGTGCAAACTTTTAATAATTACCCGGTTTATTTGACGTATGTGTACTTCTATCTCTGGAATTCATCAAAATATTCCCACGAATGATCCTACCGTTGGATAGAGCTTGTCTAGAGGAACATTTTGAGTGGTCAAACGGCCGAATCGGACCAGAAGTTTCCGAGCGCGGAGCGTGCAAACTTTTAATAATTACCCGGTTTGTTTGACGTATGTGTAATTCTATCTCTGGAATTCACCAAAATAGTCCCACGAATGATCCTACCGTTGGATAGAGCTTGTCTAGAGGAACATTTTGAGTGGTCAAACGGCCGAATCCGACAGGAAGTTTCCGAGCGCGGAGCGTGCAAACTTTTAATAATTACCCGGTTTATTTGACGTATGTGTACTTCTATCTCTGGAATTCATCAAAATATTCCCACGAATGATCCTACCGTTGGATAGAGCTTGTCTAGAGGAACATTTTGAGTGGTCAAACGGCCGAATCGGACCAGAAGTTTCCGAGCGCGGAGCGTGCAAACTTTTAATAATTACCCGGTTTAATTGACGTATGTGTACCTCTATCTCTGGAATTCATCAAAATAGTCCCACGAATGATCCTACCGTTGGATAGAGCTTGTCTAGAGGAACATTTTGAGTGGTCAAACGGCCGAATCGGACCAGAAGTTTCCGAGCGCGGAGCGTGCAAACTTTTATTAATTACTCGGTATATTTGACGTGTGTGTACCTCTATCTCTGGAATTCATCAAAATAGTCCCACGAATGATCCTACCGTTGGATAGAGCTTGTCAAGAGGAACATTTTTAGTGGTCAAACGGCCGAATCGGACAGGAAGTTTCCGAGCGCGGAGCGTGCAAACTTTTAATAATTACCCGGTTTGTTTGACGTATGTGTAATTCCATCTCTGGAATTCACCAAAATAGTCCCACGAATGATCCTACCGTTGGATAGAGCTTGTCTAGAGGAACATTTTGAGTGGTCAAACGGCCGAATCGGACCAGAAGTTTCCGAGCGCGGAGCGTGCAAACTTTTAATAATTACCCGGTTTGTTTGACGTATGTGTAATTCTATCTCTGGAATTCACCAAAATAGTCCCACGAATGATCCTACCGTTGGATAGAGCTTGTCTAGAGGAACATTTTGAGTGGTCAAACGGCCGAATCGGACCAGAAGTTTCCGAGCGCGGAGCGTGCAAACTTTTAATAATTACCCGGTTTGTTTGACGTATGTGTAATTCTATCTCTGGAATTCACCAAAATAGTCCCACGAATGATCCTACCGTTGGATAGAGCTTGTCTAGAGGAACATTTTGGGTGGTCAAACGGCCGAATCCGACAGGAAGTTTCCGAGCGCGGAGCGTGCAAACTTTTAATAATTACCCGGTTTATTTGACGTATGTGTACTTCTATCTCTGGAATTCATCAAAATATTCCCACGAATGATCCTACCGTTGGATAGAGCTTGTCTAGAGGAACATTTTGAGTGGTCAAACGGCCGAATCGGACAGGAAGTTTCCGAGCGCGGAGCGTGCAAACTTTTAATAATTACCCGGTTTGTTTGACGTATGTGTAATTCTATCTCTGGAATTCACCAAAATAGTCCCACGAATGATCCTACCGTTGGATAGAGCTTGTCTAGAGGAACATTTTGAGTGGTCAAACGGCCGAATCGGGCCAGAAGTTTCCGAGCGCGGAGCGTGCAAACTTTTAATAATTACCCGGTTTATTTGACGTATGTGTAATTCTATCTGTGGAATTCACCAAAATAGTCCCACGAATGATCCTACCGTTGGATAGAGTTTGTCAAGAGGAACATTTTGAGTGGTCAAACGGCCGAATCAGACCAGAAGTTTCCGAGCGCGGAGCGTGCAAACTTTTAATAATTACCCGGTTTGTTTGACGTATGTGTAATTCTATCTCTGGAATTCATCAAAATAGACCACGACTGATCCTACCGTTGGATAGAGTTTGTCTAGAGGAACATTTTGAGTGGTCAAACGGCCGAATCGGACAGGAAGTTTCCGAGCGCGGAGCGTGCAAACTTTTAATAATTACTCGGTATATTTGACGCGTGTAAATTTTTTTCTCTGGAAATCATCAAAATAGTCCTACGACTGATCCTACCGTTGGATAGCGCTTGTCTAGAGGAACATTTTGAGAGGTCAAACGGCCGAATCGGACCAGAAGTTTCCGAGCGCGGAGGGTGCAAACTTTTAATAATTACCCGGTTTATTTGACGTATGTGTAATTCTATCTCTGGAATTCATCAAAATAGACCACGAATGATCCTACCGTTGGATAGAGCTTGTCTAGAGGAACATTTTGAGTGGTCAAACGGCCGAATCGGACAGGAAGTTTCCGAGCGCGGAGCGTGCAAACTTTTAATAATTACCCGGTTTGTTTGACGTATGTGTAATTCTATCTCTGGAATTCACCAAAATAGTCCCACGAATGATCCTACCGTTGGATAGAGCTTGTCTAGAGGAACATTTTGAGTGGTCAAACGGCCGAATCGGACAGGAAGTTTCCGAGCGCGGAGCGTGCAAACTTTTAATAATTACCCGGTTTGTTTGACGTATGTGTAATTCTATCTCTGGAATTCACCAAAATAGTCCCACGAATGATCCTACCGTTGGATAGAGCTTGTCTAGAGGAACATTTTGAGTGGTCAAACGGCCGAATCGGGCCAGAAGTTTCCGAGCGCGGAGCGTGCAAACTTTTAATAATTACCCGGTTTATTTGACGTATGTGTAATTCTATCTGTGGAATTCACCAAAATAGTCCCACGAATGATCCTACCGTTGGATAGAGTTTGTCAAGAGGAACATTTTGAGTGGTCAAACGGCCGAATCAGACCAGAAGTTTCCGAGCGCGGAGCGTGCAAACTTTTAATAATTACCCGGTTTATTTGACGTATGTGTACCTCTATCTCTGGAATTCATCAAAATAGTCCCACGAATGATCCTACCGTTGGATAGAGCTTGTCTAGAGGAACATTTTGAGTGGTCAAACGGCCGAATCGGACCAGAAGTTTCCGAGCGCGGAGCGTGCAAACTTTTAATAATTACCCGGTTTAATTGACGTATGTGTACCTCTATCTCTGGAATTCATCAAAATAGTCCCACGAATGATCCTACCGTTGGATAGAGCTTGTCTAGAGGAACATTTTGAGTGGTCAAACGGCCGAATCGGACAGGAAGTTTCCGAGCGCGGAGCGTGCAAACTTTTAATAATTACTCGGTATATTTGACGCGTGTAAATTTTTTTCTCTGGAAATCATCAAAATAGTCCTACGACTGATCCTACCGTTGGATAGAGCTTGTCTAGAGGAACATTTTGAGTGGTCAAACGGCCGAATCGGACCAGAAGTTTCCGAGCGCGGAGGGTGCAAACTTTTAATAATTACCCGCTTTATTTGACGTATGTGTACTTCTATCTCTGGAATTCATCAAAATAGTCCACGAATGATCCTACCGTTGGATAGAGCTTGTCTAGAGGAACATTTTGAGTGGTCAAACGGCCGAATCGGACCAGAAGTTTCCGAGCGCGGAGCGTGCAAACTTTTAATAATTACCCGGTTTATTCGACGTATATAAATTTTTTTCTCTGGAATTCACCAAAATAGTCCCACGAATGATCCTACCGTTGGATAGAGCTTGTCTAGAGGAACATTTTGAGTGGTCAAACGGCCGAATCCGACAGGAAGTTTCCGAGCGCGGAGCGTGCAAACTTTTAATAATTACCCGGTTTGTTTGACGTATGTGTAATTCTATCTCTGGAATTCATCAAAATAGACCACGACTGATCCTACCGTTGGATAGAGTTTGTCTAGAGGAACATTTTGAGTGGTCAAACGGCCGAATCGGACAGGAAGTTTCCGAGCGCGGAGCGTGCAAACTTTTAATAATTACTCGGTATATTTGACGCGTGTAAATTTTTTTCTCTGGAAATCATCAAAATAGTCCTACGACTGATCCTACCGTTGGATAGCGCTTGTCTAGAGGAACATTTTGAGAGGTCAAACGGCCGAATCGGACCAGAAGTTTCCGAGCGCGGAGGGTGCAAACTTTTAATAATTACCCGGTTTGTTTGACGTATGTGTAATTCTATCTCTGGAATTCACCAAAATAGTCCCACGAATGATCCTACCGTTGGATAGAGCTTGTCTAGAGGAACATTTTGGGTGGTCAAACGGCCGAATCCGACAGGAAGTTTCCGAGCGCGGAGCGTGCAAACTTTTAATAATTACCCGGTTTATTTGACGTATGTGTACTTCTATCTCTGGAATTCATCAAAATATTCCCACGAATGATCCTACCGTTGGATAGAGCTTGTCTAGAGGAACATTTTGAGTGGTCAAACGGCCGAATCGGACAGGAAGTTTCCGAGCGCGGAGCGTGCAAACTTTTAATAATTACCCGGTTTGTTTGACGTATGTGTAATTCTATCTCTGGAATTCACCAAAATAGTCCCACGAATGATCCTACCGTTGGATAGAGCTTGTCTAGAGGAACATTTTGAGTGGTCAAACGGCCGAATCGGGCCAGAAGTTTCCGAGCGCGGAGCGTGCAAACTTTTAATAATTACCCGGTTTATTTGACGTATGTGTAATTCTATCTGTGGAATTCACCAAAATAGTCCCACGAATGATCCTACCGTTGGATAGAGTTTGTCAAGAGGAACATTTTGAGTGGTCAAACGGCCGAATCAGACCAGAAGTTTCCGAGCGCGGAGCGTGCAAACTTTTAATAATTACCCGGTTTATTTGACGTATGTGTACCTCTATCTCTGGAATTCATCAAAATAGTCCCACGAATGATCCTACCGTTGGATAGAGCTTGTCTAGAGGAACATTTTGAGTGGTCAAACGGCCGAATCGGACCAGAAGTTTCCGAGCGCGGAGCGTGCAAACTTTTAATAATTACCCGGTTTAATTGACGTATGTGTACCTCTATCTCTGGAATTCATCAAAATAGTCCCACGAATGATCCTACCGTTGGATAGAGCTTGTCTAGAGGAACATTTTGAGTGGTCAAACGGCCGAATCGGACAGGAAGTTTCCGAGCGCGGAGCGTGCAAACTTTTAATAATTACTCGGTATATTTGACGCGTGTAAATTTTTTTCTCTGGAAATCATCAAAATAGTCCTACGACTGATCCTACCGTTGGATAGAGCTTGTCTAGAGGAACATTTTGAGTGGTCAAACGGCCGAATCGGACCAGAAGTTTCCGGGCGCGGAGGGTGCAAACTTTTAATAATTACCCGCTTTATTTGACGTATGTGTACTTCTATCTCTGGAATTCATCAAAATAGTCCACGAATGATCCTACCGTTGGATAGAGCTTGTCTAGAGGAACATTTTGAGTGGTCAAACGGCCGAATCGGACCAGAAGTTTCCGAGCGCGGAGCGTGCAAACTTTTAATAATTACCCGGTTTATTCGACGTATATAAATTTTTTTCTCTGGAATTCACCAAAATAGTCCCACGAATGATCCTACCGTTGGATAGAGCTTGTCTAGAGGAACATTTTGAGTGGTCAAACGGCCGAATCCGACAGGAAGTTTCCGAGCGCGGAGCGTGCAAACTTTTAATAATTACCCGGTTTATTTGACGTATGTGTACTTCTATCTCTGGAATTCATCAAAATATTCCCACGAATGATCCTACCGTTGGATAGAGCTTGTCTAGAGGAACATTTTGAGTGGTCAAACGGCCGAATCGGACCAGAAGTTTCCGAGCGCGGAGCGTGCAAACTTTTAATAATTACCCGGTTTAATTGACGTATGTGTACCTCTATCTCTGGAATTCATCAAAATAGTCCCACGAATGATCCTACCGTTGGATAGAGCTTGTCTAGAGGAATATTTTGAGTGGTCAAACGGCCGAATCGGACCAGAAGTTTCCGAGCGCGGAGCGTGCAAACTTTTAATAATTACCCGGTTTAATTGACGTATGTGTACCTCTATCTCTGGAATTCATCAAAATAGTCCCACGAATGATCCTACCGTTGGATAGAGCTTGTCTAGAGGAACATTTTGAGTGGTCAAACGGCCGAATCGGACCAGAAGTTTCCGAGCGCGGAGCGTGCAAACTTTTATTAATTACTCGGTATATTTGACGTGTGTAAATTTTTTTCTCTGGAATTCACCAAAATAGTCCCACGAATGATCCTACCGTTGGATAGAGTTTGTCAAGAGGAACATTTTGAGTGGTCAAACGGCCGAATCGGACCAGAAGTTTCCGAGCGCGGAGCGTGCAAACTTTTAATAATTACCCGGTTTATTTGACGTATGTGTACCTCTATCTCTGGAATTCATCAAAATAGTCCCACGAATGATCCTACCGTTGGATAGAGCTTGTCTAGAGGAACATTTTGAGTGGTCAAACGGCCGAATCGGACCAGAAGTTTCCGAGCGCGGAGCGTGCAAACTTTTAATAATTACCCGGTTTGTTTGACGTATGTGTAATTCTATCTCTGGAATTCACCAAAATAGTCCCACGAAGGATCCTACCGTTGGATAGAGCTTGTCTAGAGGAACATTTTGAGTGGTCAAACGGCCGAATCCGACAGGAAGTTTCCGAGCGCGGAGCGTGCAAACTTTTAATAATTACCCGGTTTATTTGACGTATGTGTACCTCTATCTCTGGAATTCATCAAAATAGTCCCACGAATGATCCTACCGTTGGATAGAGCTTGTCAAGAGGAACATTTTTAGTGGTCAAACGGCCGAATCGGACAGGAAGTTTCCGAGCGCGGAGCGTGCAAACTTTTAATAATTACCCGGTTTGTTTGACGTATGTGTAATTCTATCTCTGGAATTCACCAAAATAGTCCCACGAATGATCCTACCGTTGGATAGAGCTTGTCTAGAGGAACATTTTGAGTGGTCAAACGGCCGAATCCGACAGGAAGTTTCCGAGCGCGGAGCGTGCAAACTTTTAATAATTACCCGGTTTATTTGACGTATGTGTACTTCTATCTCTGGAATTCATCAAAATAGTCCACGAATGATCCTACCGTTGGATAGAGCTTGTCTAGAGGAACATTTTGAGTGGTCAAACGGCCGAATCGGACCAGAAGTTTCCGAGCGCGGAGCGTGCAAACTTTTAATAATTACCCGGTTTATTCGACGTATATAAATTTTTTTCTCTGGAATTCACCAAAATAGTCCCACGAATGATCCTACCGTTGGATAGAGCTTGTCTAGAGGAACATTTTGAGTGGTCAAACGGCCGAATCCGACAGGAAGTTTCCGAGCGCGGAGCGTGCAAACTTTTAATAATTACCCGGTTTATTTGACGTATGTGTACTTCTATCTCTGGAATTCATCAAAATATTCCCACGAATGATCCTACCGTTGGATAGAGCTTGTCTAGAGGAACATTTTGAGTGGTCAAACGGCCGAATCGGACCAGAAGTTTCCGAGCGCGGAGCGTGCAAACTTTTAATAATTACCCGGTTTAATTGACGTATGTGTACCTCTATCTCTGGAATTCATCAAAATAGTCCCACGAATGATCCTACCGTTGGATAGAGCTTGTCTAGAGGAATATTTTGAGTGGTCAAACGGCCGAATCGGACCAGAAGTTTCCGAGCGCGGAGCGTGCAAACTTTTAATAATTACCCGGTTTAATTGACGTATGTGTACCTCTATCTCTGGAATTCATCAAAATAGTCCCACGAATGATCCTACCGTTGGATAGAGCTTGTCTAGAGGAACATTTTGAGTGGTCAAACGGCCGAATCGGACCAGAAGTTTCCGAGCGCGGAGCGTGCAAACTTTTATTAATTACTCGGTATATTTGACGTGTGTAAATTTTTTTCTCTGGAATTCACCAAAATAGTCCCACGAATGATCCTACCGTTGGATAGAGTTTGTCAAGAGGAACATTTTGAGTGGTCAAACGGCCGAATCGGACCAGAAGTTTCCGAGCGCGGAGCGTGCAAACTTTTAATAATTACCCGGTTTATTTGACGTATGTGTACCTCTATCTCTGGAATTCATCAAAATAGTCCCACGAATGATCCTACCGTTGGATAGAGCTTGTCTAGAGGAACATTTTGAGTGGTCAAACGGCCGAATCGGACCAGAAGTTTCCGAGCGCGGAGCGTGCAAACTTTTAATAATTACCCGGTTTGTTTGACGTATGTGTAATTCTATCTCTGGAATTCACCAAAATAGTCCCACGAAGGATCCTACCGTTGGATAGAGCTTGTCTAGAGGAACATTTTGAGTGGTCAAACGGCCGAATCCGACAGGAAGTTTCCGAGCGCGGAGCGTGCAAACTTTTAATAATTACCCGGTTTATTTGACGTATGTGTACCTCTATCTCTGGAATTCATCAAAATAGTCCCACGAATGATCCTACCGTTGGATAGAGCTTGTCAAGAGGAACATTTTTAGTGGTCAAACGGCCGAATCGGACAGGAAGTTTCCGAGCGCGGAGCGTGCAAACTTTTAATAATTACCCGGTTTGTTTGACGTATGTGTAATTCTATCTCTGGAATTCACCAAAATAGTCCCACGAATGATCCTACCGTTGGATAGAGCTTGTCTAGAGGAACATTTTGAGTGGTCAAACGGCCGAATCCGACAGGAAGTTTCCGAGCGCGGAGCGTGCAAACTTTTAATAATTACCCGGTTTATTTGACGTATGTGTACTTCTATCTCTGGAATTCATCAAAATATTCCCACGAATGATCCTACCGTTGGATAGAGCTTGTCTAGAGGAACATTTTGAGTGGTCAAACGGCCGAATCGGACCAGAAGTTTCCGAGCGCGGAGCGTGCAAACTTTTAATAATTACCCGGTTTGTTTGACGTATGTGTAATTCTATCTCTGGAATTCACCAAAATAGTCCCACGAATGATCCTACCGTTGGATAGAGCTTGTCTAGAGGAACATTTTGAGTGGTCAAACGGCCGAATCCGACAGGAAGTTTCCGAGCGCGGAGCGTGCAAACTTTTAATAATTACCCGGTTTATTTGACGTATGTGTACTTCTATCTCTGGAATTCATCAAAATATTCCCACGAATGATCCTACCGTTGGATAGAGCTTGTCTAGAGGAACATTTTGAGTGGTCAAACGGCCGAATCGGACCAGAAGTTTCCGAGCGCGGAGCGTGCAAACTTTTAATAATTACCCGGTTTAATTGACGTATGTGTACCTCTATCTCTGGAATTCATCAAAATAGTCCCACGAATGATCCTACCGTTGGATAGAGCTTGTCTAGAGGAACATTTTGAGTGGTCAAACGGCCGAATCGGACCAGAAGTTTCCGAGCGCGGAGCGTGCAAACTTTTATTAATTACTCGGTATATTTGACGTGTGTGTACCTCTATCTCTGGAATTCATCAAAATAGTCCCACGAATGATCCTACCGTTGGATAGAGCTTGTCAAGAGGAACATTTTTAGTGGTCAAACGGCCGAATCGGACAGGAAGTTTCCGAGCGCGGAGCGTGCAAACTTTTAATAATTACCCGGTTTGTTTGACGTATGTGTAATTCCATCTCTGGAATTCACCAAAATAGTCCCACGAATGATCCTACCGTTGGATAGAGCTTGTCTAGAGGAACATTTTGAGTGGTCAAACGGCCGAATCGGACCAGAAGTTTCCGAGCGCGGAGCGTGCAAACTTTTAATAATTACCCGGTTTGTTTGACGTATGTGTAATTCTATCTCTGGAATTCACCAAAATAGTCCCACGAATGATCCTACCGTTGGATAGAGCTTGTCTAGAGGAACATTTTGAGTGGTCAAACGGCCGAATCGGACCAGAAGTTTCCGAGCGCGGAGCGTGCAAACTTTTAATAATTACCCGGTTTATTTGACGTATGTGTACCTCTATCTCTGGAATTCATCAAAATAGTCCCACGAATGATCCTACCGTTGGATAGAGCTTGTCTAGAGGAACATTTTGAGTGGTCAAACGGCCGAATCGGACCAGAAGTTTCCGAGCGCGGAGCGTGCAAACTTTTAATAATTACCCGGTTTATTTGACGTATGTGTACCTCTATCTCTGGAATTCATCAAAATAGTCCCACGAATGATCCTACCGTTGGATAGAGCTTGTCTAGAGGAACATTTTGAGTGGTCAAACGGCCGAATCGGACCAGAAGTTTCCGAGCGCGGAGCGTGCAAACTTTTAATAATTACCCGGTTTATTTGACGTATGTGTAAATTTTTTTCTCTGGAATTCACCAAAATAGTCCCACGAATGATCCTACCGTTGGATAGAGCTTGTCTAGAGGAACATTTTGAGTGGTCAAACGGCCGAATCGGACCAGAAGTTTCCGAGCGCGGAGCGTGCAAACTTTTAATAATTACCCGGTTTGTTTGACGTATGTGTAATTCTATCTCTGGAATTCATCAAAATAGACCACGACTGATCCTACCGTTGGATAGAGTTTGTCTAGAGGAACATTTTGAGTGGTCAAACGGCCGAATCGGACAGGAAGTTTCCGAGCGCGGAGCGTGCAAACTTTTAATAATTACTCGGTATATTTGACGCGTGTAAATTTTTTTCTCTGGAAATCATCAAAATAGTCCTACGACTGATCCTACCGTTGGATAGAGCTTGTCTAGAGGAACATTTTGAGTGGTCAAACGGCCGAATCGGACCAGAAGTTTCCGAGCGCGGAGCGTGCATACTTTTAATAATTACCCGGTTTGTTTGACGTATGTGTAATTCTATCTCTGGAATTCATCAAAATAGACCACGAATGATCCTACCGTTGGATAGAGCTTGTCTAGAGGAACATTTTGAGTGGTCAAACGGCCGAATCGGACCAGAAGTTTCCGAGCGCGGAGCGTGCAAACTTTTAATAATTACCCGGTTTATTTGACGTATGTGTACTTCTATCTCTGGAATTCATCAAAATATTCCCACGAATGATCCTACCGTTGGATAGAGCTTGTCTAGAGGAACATTTTGAGTGGTCAAACGGCCGAATCGGACAGGAAGTTTCCGAGCGCGGAGCGTGCAAACTTGTAATAATTACCCGGTTTGTTTGACGTATGTGTAATTCTATCTCTGGAATTCACCAAAATAGTCCCACGAATGATCCTACCGTTGGATAGAGCTTGTCTAGAGGAACATTTTGAGTGGTCAAACGGCCGAATCGGGCCAGAAGTTTCCGAGCGCGGAGCGTGCAAACTTTTAATAATTACCCGGTTTATTTGACGTATGTGTAATTCTATCTGTGGAATTCACCAAAATAGTCCCACGAATGATCCTACCGTTGGATAGAGTTTGTCAAGAGGAACATTTTGAGTGGTCAAACGGCCGAATCAGACCAGAAGTTTCCGAGCGCGGAGCGTGCAAACTTTTAATAATTACCCGGTTTATTTGACGTATGTGTACCTCTATCTCTGGAATTCATCAAAATAGTCCCACGAATGATCCTACCGTTGGATAGAGCTTGTCTAGAGGAACATTTTGAGTGGTCAAACGGCCGAATCGGACCAGAAGTTTCCGAGCGCGGAGCGTGCAAACTTTTAATAATTACCCGGTTTAATTGACGTATGTGTACCTCTATCTCTGGAATTCATCAAAATAGTCCCACGAATGATCCTACCGTTGGATAGAGCTTGTCTAGAGGAACATTTTGAGTGGTCAAACGGCCGAATCGGACAGGAAGTTTCCGAGCGCGGAGCGTGCAAACTTTTAATAATTACTCGGTATATTTGACGCGTGTAAATTTTTTTCTCTGGAAATCATCAAAATAGTCCTACGACTGATCCTACCGTTGGATAGAGCTTGTCTAGAGGAACATTTTGAGTGGTCAAACGGCCGAATCGGACCAGAAGTTTCCGAGCGCGGAGGGTGCAAACTTTTAATAATTACCCGGTTTATTTGACGTATGTGTACTTCTATCTCTGGAATTCATCAAAATATTCCCACGAATGATCCTACCGTTGGATAGAGCTTGTCTAGAGGAACATTTTGAGTGGTCAAACGGCCGAATCGGACCAGAAGTTTCCGAGCGCGGAGCGTGCAAACTTTTAATAATTACCCGGTTTAATTGACGTATGTGTACCTCTATCTCTGGAATTCATCAAAATAGTCCCACGAATGATCCTACCGTTGGATAGAGCTTGTCTAGAGGAACATTTTGAGTGGTCAAACGGCCGAATCGGACCAGAAGTTTCCGAGCGCGGAGCGTGCAAACTTTTATTAATTACTCGGTATATTTGACGTGTGTGTACCTCTATCTCTGGAATTCATCAAAATAGTCCCACGAATGATCCTACCGTTGGATAGAGCTTGTCAAGAGGAACATTTTTAGTGGTCAAACGGCCGAATCGGACAGGAAGTTTCCGAGCGCGGAGCGTGCAAACTTTTAATAATTACCCGGTTTGTTTGACGTATGTGTAATTCTATCTCTGGAATTCACCAAAATAGTCCCACGAATGATCCTACCGTTGGATAGAGCTTGTCTAGAGGAACATTTTGAGTGGTCAAACGGCCGAATCGGACCAGAAGTTTCCGAGCGCGGAGCGTGCAAACTTTTAATAATTACCCGGTTTGTTTGACGTATGTGTAATTCTATCTCTGGAATTCACCAAAATAGTCCCACGAATGATCCTACCGTTGGATAGAGCTTGTCTAGAGGAACATTTTGAGTGGTCAAACGGCCGAATCCGACAGGAAGTTTCCGAGCGCGGAGCGTGCAAACTTTTAATAATTACCCGGTTTATTTGACGTATGTGTACTTCTATCTCTGGAATTCATCAAAATATTCCCACGAATGATCCTACCGTTGGATAGAGCTTGTCTAGAGGAACATTTTGAGTGGTCAAACGGCCGAATCGGACCAGAAGTTTCCGAGCGCGGAGCGTGCAAACTTTTAATAATTACCCGGTTTATTTGACGTATGTGTACCTCTATCTCTGGAATTCATCAAAATAGTCCCACGAATGATCCTACCGTTGGATAGAGCTTGTCTAGAGGAACATTTTGAGTGGTCAAACGGCCGAATCGGACCAGAAGTTTCCGAGCGCGGAGCGTGCAAACTTTTAATAATTACCCGGTTTAATTGACGTATGTGTACCTCTATCTCTGGAATTCATCAAAATAGTCCCACGAATGATCCTACCGTTGGATAGAGCTTGTCTAGAGGAACATTTTGAGTGGTCAAACGGCCGAATCGGACAGGAATTTTCCGAGCGCGGAGCGTGCAAACTTTTAATAATTACTCGGTATATTTGACGCGTGTAAATTTTTTTCTCTGGAAATCATCAAAATAGTCCTACGACTGATCCTACCGTTGGATAGAGCTTGTCTAGAGGAACATTTTGAGTGGTCAAACGGCCGAATCGGACCAGAAGTTTCCGAGCGCGGAGGGTGCAAACTTTTAATAATTACCCGGTTTATTTGACGTATGTGTACTTCTATCTCTGGAATTCATCAAAATAGTCCACGACTGATCCTACCGTTGGATAGAGGTTGTCTAGAGGAACATTTTGAGTGGTCAAACGGCCGAATCGGACCAGAAGTTTCCGAGCGCGGAGCGTGCATACTTTTAATAATTACCCGGTTTGTTTGACGTATGTGTAATTCTATCTCTGGAATTCATCAAAATAGACCACGAATGATCCTACCGTTGGATAGAGCTTGTCTAGAGGAACATTTTGAGTGGTCAAACGGCCGAATCGGACAGGAAGTTTCCGAGCGCGGAGCGTGCAAACTTTTAATAATTACCCGGTTTGTTTGACGTATGTGTAATTCTATCTCTGGAATTCACCAAAATAGTCCCACGAATGATCCTACCGTTGGATAGAGCTTGTCTAGAGGAACATTTTGAGTGGTCAAACGGCCGAATCGGGCCAGAAGTTTCCGAGCGCGGAGCGTGCAAACTTTTAATAATTACCCGGTTTATTTGACGTATGTGTAATTCTATCTGTGGAATTCACCAAAATAGTCCCACGAATGATCCTACCGTTGGATAGAGTTTGTCAAGAGGAACATTTTGAGTGGTCAAACGGCCGAATCAGACCAGAAGTTTCCGAGCGCGGAGCGTGCAAACTTTTAATAATTACCCGGTTTATTTGACGTATGTGTACCTCTATCTCTGGAATTCATCAAAATAGTCCCACGAATGATCCTACCGTTGGATAGAGCTTGTCTAGAGGAACATTTTGAGTGGTCAAACGGCCGAATCGGACCAGAAGTTTCCGAGCGCGGAGCGTGCAAACTTTTAATAATTACCCGGTTTAATTGACGTATGTGTACCTCTATCTCTGGAATTCATCAAAATAGTCCCACGAATGATCCTACCGTTGGATAGAGCTTGTCTAGAGGAACATTTTGAGTGGTCAAACGGCCGAATCGGACAGGAAGTTTCCGAGCGCGGAGCGTGCAAACTTTTAATAATTACTCGGTATATTTGACGCGTGTAAATTTTTTTCTCTGGAAATCATCAAAATAGTCCTACGACTGATCCTACCGTTGGATAGAGCTTGTCTAGAGGAACATTTTGAGTGGTCAAACGGCCGAATCGGACCAGAAGTTTCCGAGCGCGGAGGGTGCAAACTTTTAATAATTACCCGGTTTATTTGACGTATGTGTACTTCTATCTCTGGAATTCATCAAAATATTCCCACGAATGATCCTACCGTTGGATAGAGCTTGTCTAGAGGAACATTTTGAGTGGTCAAACGGCCGAATCGGACCAGAAGTTTCCGAGCGCGGAGCGTGCAAACTTTTAATAATTACCCGGTTTAATTGACGTATGTGTACCTCTATCTCTGGAATTCATCAAAATAGTCCCACGAATGATCCTACCGTTGGATAGAGCTTGTCTAGAGGAACATTTTGAGTGGTCAAACGGCCGAATCGGACCAGAAGTTTCCGAGCGCGGAGCGTGCAAACTTTTATTAATTACTCGGTATATTTGACGTGTGTGTACCTCTATCTCTGGAATTCATCAAAATAGTCCCACGAATGATCCTACCGTTGGATAGAGCTTGTCAAGAGGAACATTTTTAGTGGTCAAACGGCCGAATCGGACAGGAAGTTTCCGAGCGCGGAGCGTGCAAACTTTTAATAATTACCCGGTTTGTTTGACGTATGTGTAATTCTATCTCTGGAATTCACCAAAATAGTCCCACGAATGATCCTACCGTTGGATAGAGCTTGTCTAGAGGAACATTTTGAGTGGTCAAACGGCCGAATCGGACCAGAAGTTTCCGAGCGCGGAGCGTGCAAACTTTTAATAATTACCCGGTTTGTTTGACGTATGTGTAATTCTATCTCTGGAATTCACCAAAATAGTCCCACGAATGATCCTACCGTTGGATAGAGCTTGTCTAGAGGAACATTTTGAGTGGTCAAACGGCCGAATCCGACAGGAAGTTTCCGAGCGCGGAGCGTGCAAACTTTTAATAATTACCCGGTTTATTTGACGTATGTGTACTTCTATCTCTGGAATTCATCAAAATATTCCCACGAATGATCCTACCGTTGGATAGAGCTTGTCTAGAGGAACATTTTGAGTGGTCAAACGGCCGAATCGGACCAGAAGTTTCCGAGCGCGGAGCGTGCAAACTTTTAATAATTACCCGGTTTATTTGACGTATGTGTACCTCTATCTCTGGAATTCATCAAAATAGTCCCACGAATGATCCTACCGTTGGATAGAGCTTGTCTAGAGGAACATTTTGAGTGGTCAAACGGCCGAATCGGACCAGAAGTTTCCGAGCGCGGAGCGTGCAAACTTTTAATAATTACCCGGTTTAATTGACGTATGTGTACCTCTATCTCTGGAATTCATCAAAATAGTCCCACGAATGATCCTACCGTTGGATAGAGCTTGTCTAGAGGAACATTTTGAGTGGTCAAACGGCCGAATCGGACAGGAATTTTCCGAGCGCGGAGCGTGCAAACTTTTAATAATTACTCGGTATATTTGACGCGTGTAAATTTTTTTCTCTGGAAATCATCAAAATAGTCCTACGACTGATCCTACCGTTGGATAGAGCTTGTCTAGAGGAACATTTTGAGTGGTCAAACGGCCGAATCGGACCAGAAGTTTCCGAGCGCGGAGGGTGCAAACTTTTAATAATTACCCGGTTTATTTGACGTATGTGTACTTCTATCTCTGGAATTCATCAAAATAGTCCACGACTGATCCTACCGTTGGATAGAGGTTGTCTAGAGGAACATTTTGAGTGGTCAAACGGCCGAATCGGACCAGAAGTTTCCGAGCGCGGAGCGTGCATACTTTTAATAATTACCCGGTTTGTTTGACGTATGTGTAATTCTATCTCTGGAATTCATCAAAATAGACCACGAATGATCCTACCGTTGGATAGAGCTTGTCTAGAGGAACATTTTGAGTGGTCAAACGGCCGAATCGGACAGGAAGTTTCCGAGCGCGGAGCGTGCAAACTTTTAATAATTACCCGGTTTGTTTGACGTATGTGTAATTCTATCTCTGGAATTCACCAAAATAGTCCCACGAATGATCCTACCGTTGGATAGAGCTTGTCTAGAGGAACATTTTGGGTGGTCAAACGGCCGAATCCGACAGGAAGTTTCCGAGCGCGGAGCGTGCAAACTTTTAATAATTACCCGGTTTATTTGACGTATGTGTACTTCTATCTCTGGAATTCATCAAAATATTCCCACGAATGATCCTACCGTTGGATAGAGCTTGTCTAGAGGAACATTTTGAGTGGTCAAACGGCCGAATCGGACAGGAAGTTTCCGAGCGCGGAGCGTGCAAACTTTTAATAATTACCCGGTTTGTTTGACGTATGTGTAATTCTATCTGTTAGGGCTTGTGTAGGGGACAGAATTCCCGATAATTAATTTAATGTATTAGTTCGATAAGTTGTATTCTTCATAAGCCTAGTATTAAATGTGTGACTAGTATGTAAGAAATCCGTGTGCTACGCCTATGGACATTACTCGTTTCTCTTGCCACTTTGTCCGTATGACCAGATGTTGATTCGCATTTTGTTTGATCTTAGACTAACTGTGTAATAAAACTCCTCGCCGACCTTTTGTGCGTACTAGAATTTAGACACGTTCTCGATGCTGGTCATAAACGCCCTCCAATAAAACCCAATTATATTGTTAAAGTTAGGCAAGTCACAAGGACAAATCTAGAAGAAGCGCCGATGATGACCTCTTAGTTTCTGGTACGCCTATGTACGGTTACCATTAACTTTAGTATTTAAGATTTTGCAAGAAGAAAAATCGCTCTCTTCTTGTGCGTCTCCGTCGACCCTTAACTCCGTACTTTGCACGTTACTCGTACGCGATTACTTTACACACGGTTCCTATACACGGTTAATTACTACACTAATTAACTTGTCACGAAAAGTTGTTATTTCTTTGCTACATTACTCGAAGTTGTTAGTGAATAATAAACCTTTGTTACCGTTAGAAAAGGGTTTTGTTTTCATTTGCACGAACACGGTGTCTCTGAGACCGCGAACTCAGGGTGGTCCTTCGCAAGCATCCAGTCCATTGCTTACTAGACGTATCAAGAATTAGGCCATGTCTAATCAACATCTTGGTACCACGATCCACGAATAAACAGTTTGGTCCTTCGAGCCGGATCAACATTTTTGGTCCTACGAGCCGGATCAACATTTTTGGTCCTACGAGCCGGATTAAACATTTTTGGTCACTTCGAACCGGATATCACGGGACTGGATCAGAACCTGTGGAACATAGGACATCGAAAGCGGAATAAGGAGTAGAACGGTGGATCCCAAGGAGAGCAAGAAACAATCCCGGTGAGTCAATTCCTTTTTATCACGATTTTTCCTCTTTGAATTTGCATAACCTCATAATCCCGATTTCCATTTGATACCTTAAATGGTCGTTAGTTGGATGAGATTGATACGACTTATTTACTTTCATTTATGCTCGATTTATGCACATTAAAGAAGTCGAAACTAGTTAATTTCTCCAGTCGTACCTCTGTTTGAATCACGTAAATTGATTTATTTTAACGACACGTTATCAATTGTAGTTAAAAATGACCACGAGAGCTCAAAAAGAAAAAATTTCAAAACGATCCGAAATGGAACTAGGCTCAGCAGAGTCTCTTAGCGAGAACGATGAATTTAGAGAACTTTTGCACGCTCGCAGAATTTTAACTAAACGTTTATCCCGTTTTGAACAGTACCTTCGTGAAAACAGAGATATTCAAGAAACAGTTCAATTAGAAATCCGCCTCAAGAACGTGGAGGAGGACTATAATCAGTTCGATAAAGTACAATCTCGTCTAGAATTTTTAAG
Source organism: Euwallacea similis (assembly GCF_039881205.1). Classification (NCBI taxonomy): domain Eukaryota; kingdom Metazoa; phylum Arthropoda; class Insecta; order Coleoptera; family Curculionidae; genus Euwallacea; species Euwallacea similis. The sequence goes on from NC_089626.1 coordinate 4,194,099, forward strand.
CTTAAACGAAGAAGAACAACGGATTGAAATCGAATCAGCCTACTTTAATTTAATTTCAGAATTAAAGCAGTTAATAAATTCAATTAGCAAAAATCAAAATAGTACTAATACTCATTTAGGAAAACAAAATTCACCAAGAGGTCTAGGAAAATTACCGGATTTAGGCTTACGTTCATTTTATGGCAATTATGAAACTTGGTTCAGTTTCAAAAACATATTTGATTCCTTAGTCCATAGCAGAACCGACTTGAGTGAAACAGAAAAATTGTTATATCTAAAATTATGTTGTAAAGGCGATGCGCTAAATCTCATAGACTCTCTCGACATAACTCCCGATAATTATACAATCGCTTTAAATCTGTTACAAAAAAGATACGAGAATAAAAAGGCAGTTATTAACATTCACGCTAAAGGTTTAGTTCTTAATTTACCAAACGCGAATAAAGGATCATCTGTAAATATTAGAAAATTAATAGATGCAGTTCAGCAACATAAATCATCATTAGGAAAATTAAAATTACCCGTGGATCAATGGGATGTTTTGTTGATACCGATAATATTAAACAAACTGGATGATAGTACTAATCAGGAGTGGGAGCGGAAACAATGTAATACTGAATTGCCGACTGTTGATCAATTAATGGAATTTTTAACCGAAAAATGTCGTTCGTTGGAAGCGGTTCGCGGCTTCTCAACCGTACATTCAAATAAACATGATAGGGATAGAATGCAAAACAAAGGCCACGAGAAAAGAAACGAATCACATCAGTTTAAGAATTATTCGTATTCTTTGACCGAAAAAATCAATAAGTGTTACATCTGTACTGAAAATCATTTCATTCATCAATGTCCTCGTTTTATCCAATTATCAGTGTCGGACAAATATAACGAAATTCGAAGACATAAATTGTGTAGCAACTGTTTACGTCCAGGGCATCTGAAACAGGAATGTAGATCAAGAGGCTGCAAAAAATGCAACCAAAAACATAATAGCACGTTACATATAGAGAAACGTTCAGGGAGTGGACATGTTCAAAATTCTAGCAACAGCAGCACTAATGAACCTTCCTCATCATTAACTGAACATGAATCATCGATCAGTTCTCCATCTAATCCTTCGGCTCACGATGTATCTAGAAGGTATGGAGAATCCAAACAATCTACAGTTCTAACAATCGGCCAAAGTAACGCGGTCACGTACGATACGGAAAACAACCCTTTGGCATTATCATCGTTAGGTAATGATAAAAATCAAGTACTACTATCTACGGCTACCATTCTCATCTCAGACAGAAAAGGAAATTGGCATAAATGCAATGCCTTACTCGATTGCGGAAGCCAGTCAAATTTAATGACAGAAAACTTCTGCAGAAAGTTAAACTTAAGTCCCCAAACAATTGACCTTTCATTATCAGGTATCAGTCAAATTGTCACAAAGATTAATCAGCGAGTGCACACGAAAATAAAATCCAGGTTCAACCAATATGAATCTAACATAGCATTTTTGGTTTTGCCCATTCTTACCGAAAATCTACCCTCATTTAGATTTCCCAGTTCGGTACTTCAAATTCCAACAAATATCAATCTAGCTGATGAAAAATTTAATGAACCAAAACAAATTGATGTTTTATTAGGGGTAGATATATTTTATAATCTATTAGGTTCGGGTAAACTTAAATTAGGAAAGGGATTGCCAATGTTACAAGAAACCTCTTTAGGCTGGGTAATATCGGGCAATTTAATATGCAGAGAATCTCAAAGTCGGAAAGTAGTGTGCAACCTTGCGACTAGTATTTCAAATAAAACATTAAATGATTCGTTGACGAAATTCTGGCAGATTGAAGAGTTTGAAAATGTTAAATTCCTATCAAAGGAAGAAAATTATTGTGAGGAATATTTTAATCAAACTACAACCCGCGACATGGACAACAGTTTTGTCGTAAGGTATCCGTTCAATAATCAAACAGATTTTAGTCTGGGTGACTCCAAATCGAATGCCCTAAAACGGTTAAAAAATGTAGAGAAAAGGTTAGAAAAGGACAAGGACCTCAAGAAGCAGTACGTAGAATTTATGACGGAATATGAGAACTTAGGCCACATGACGCTTCAAGGACCCATTGAAAAGGACATCTCTATTCCAAACAATTCTTATTTTTTACCCCACAGTGCGGTACTAAAGAATTCTATTACCACGAAGTGTCGCGTCGTTTTTGATGCAAGCTGCAAAACAAGTTTAGGAATTTCCCTGAATGACACGCTTTTGGTAGGACCAGTAGTACAAGATGACTTGTACTCAATTTTGATACGTCTAAGACTTCGCAAAATTGTTTTGAGCGCGGACATCAAAATGATGTACCGATGTATAAAAATTCATGAGGAAGAACGTAACTTCCAAAAGATACTATGGCGAGCAAATCTTAATGATCCGATTAATGTGTATAAACTCAACACGGTAACGTATGGCACATCGAGTGCACCCTTTCAAGCCACACGTTGCTTGATAGAATTGGCCGAGCGCAACAAAGACAGGTATCCACGAACAGCAGAAATAATTAAACGTTCGTTCTACATGGATGACCTGTTGGTTAGCATTGATTCGGAAACAGATGCATTGCAAATTTATAGGGAACTAGACGATATTTTAAGTCAAGCTAATTTTAAATTGAGAAAATGGTCGTCCAACAGTAACATAGTTCTAAACAGTATCCTACAAGCAAACAGTAACGAAAATCACGACAATTTAATTCTACCTCATGAAGATAAACATATAAAAACTCTTGGAATCAGCTGGGATCCTAAACAAGATACTCTGAAGTATTCAGTAAATATTAAATACGAGCCATCCCGTGTTACCAAAAGGACTATTCTTTCGAAAATTTCGCAGATCTTTGACCCGCTTGGGTTGATAGGTCCCGCATTAACTAAGGCCAAGTTAATCATTCAAGCTCTATGGAAATTACATATCGGTTGGGATCAAGTAGTCCCGAATGACCTAAGACAGATTTGGGAGGAATTCTCGAATGAACTGGAGTGCCTCAATGAATACAAGATCGATAGGCTTGTAATTCCAACAAAGACGGCCCATATAAGATTGTACGGATTTTCTGATAGCTCCGAAAAGGCTTACGGAGCCTGTATTTACGTGGCCTCGGAGGATGAGTCAGGTAGTCGCGAATTACGACTGTTGACAGGAAAATCAAGGGTAGCTCCAGCTAAAAAATTGACCTTGCCTCGACTTGAGCTTCTAGCGGCCCACCTTTTAGCCAAACTAATGAATACGGTAAGACAAATTTTAGACATACAAATATCAGACGTACGATACTTCACGGATTCTAGTATTGTTTTGGCATGGTTGAAAATTGATCCTGCTCACCTTAAGACCTTTGTTGCCAATCGAGTGGCAAAAATTAATGAATTGACCAAGATAACGGAGTGGGCTCACGTGCCAAGCAAGGCCAACCCTGCAGATGTAATATCGAGAGGATTGAGCCCAAGGGAATTGCTGGGATGTGATCTTTGGTTTCACGGTCCCGAATTTTTAAAGAAAAACACATCAAGGACGGAAGCGAACTTAGATAGCCATGAGGTTCCCGTCGATGTCTTGCCCGAATTAAAAAATAATCATACCACAGTATATAAAACAACGAGTGTAAATAGCAACAACTACGGACTTAACATTTTTGATAGATTTTCTACCTTCTTCAAACTGCGCAGAGTAGTAGGTTACATATGCAGACTTAAAAATCGATGCCGCAAAGTGATGAATAAGTCAACAGCCTTGACAGTTGAAGAATTAAACGAGTCACTGCTTTTATTAGTAAAATTGGTTCAACGGGATAGCTTCGAAAAGGAAATTTCCGACTTATCCAAAAGTAAAAAACTCCCAAGCGAAAGTAAAATTTTGAATCTAAACCCATTTCTCGATTCAGAAGGAATACTTCGAGTCGGGGGACGTTTAATAAATTCACAATTTAATTTTGAACAACAACACCCTATTATATTACCGTATAAACATAAATTCACTGACTTGATAATACAGAATGAGCATATGAAACATCTCCACGCGGGAGTTCAAAACTTGCTTTCGATAATTCGCCTCAGATTTTGGATAATAAACGGAAAAAATGCAGTTAAACGTAACCTTAGTAGATGTATAAGATGTTTTAGAGTAAAACCGAAACCTTCGAAATTTTTAATGGGTTCCCTTCCGACCGCAAGGGTAACGCCTTCACGACCTTTTTCAAATTGCGGAATCGATTATGCAGGGCCTATACTCATAAAGGAGGGTACGCTGCGTAGAGCCAAATCCGTAAAAACTTACATATGCATTTTTGTTTGTTTTGCCACGCGTGCAGTACATATCGAACTGGTTAAAGATCTTTCGACCGATAGCTTTTTGAATGCTTTGGAAAGGTTCTGTTCCAGACGAGGAAAACCAACAAACATACATTCAGACAATGGTTCTAACTTTGTAGGGGCCAATAATTATTTTATCGAACTCTATAACTTAATAAATAATGAATCACACATTAACGCCACAACTACATTTTTAGCCAATCATTTGATAAAGTGGCATTTCATACCCGCGCGTAGTGCCCATATGGGAGGATTGTGGGAGGCGGCGGTGAAATCGACTAAGTTTCATCTTCGCCGCGTCTTAGGTGAATCATCTCTAACATACGAAGAGATGTACACCCTATTAGTAAAAATCGAAGCTTGTCTCAACTCGCGACCACTAATGCCAATCTCAAACGACATAAACGACTATGCACCCTTAACTCCCGCGCATTTCCTTATTGGTGACTCGTTGGCAAGTTTACCACAACCCGACTACCAGAACGCCGTTATCTCTCGCTTATCTCATTACGAACGACTTCAACAACTCCAGCAGCATTTTTGGAATAGTTGGTCCAGAGACTATTTGACAAATTTGCAAACTCGATGTAAATGGAAGAACACTGTAGATAAAACCATAGATATTGGAGCATTAGTTTTACTGGTGGAACACAATACTGCCCCACTGCGCTGGATTTTAGCTCGAGTTGTCGAACTCCACGAAGGAAAGGATCATGTGATACGTGTAGTGTCAGTGCGCTTACCCAGTGGAACTATATCGCGAAGATCATTGTCGAAAATATGCCCATTGCCCATGAATAACAAATAACTCTTTGTAAATAATTTAAAAGGTAACGACCTTTTAACGGGGCCGGCATGTTAGGGCTTGTGTAGGGGACAGAATTCCCGATAATTAATTTAATGTATTAGTTCGATAAGTTGTATTCTTCATAAGCCTAGTATTAAATGTGTGACTAGTATGTAAGAAATCCGTGTGCTACGCCTATGGACATTACTCGTTTCTCTTGCCACTTTGTCCGTATGACCAGATGTTGATTCGCATTTTGTTTGATCTTAGACTAACTGTGTAATAAAACTCCTCGCCGACCTTTTGTGCGTACTAGAATTTAGACACGTTCTCGATGCTGGTCATAAACGCCCTCCAATAAAACCCAATTATATTGTTAAAGTTAGGCAAGTCACAAGGACAAATCTAGAAGAAGCGCCGATGATGACCTCTTAGTTTCTGGTACGCCTATGTACGGTTACCATTAACTTTAGTATTTAAGATTTTGCAAGAAGAAAAATCGCTCTCTTCTTGTGCGTCTCCGTCGACCCTTAACTCCGTACTTTGCACGTTACTCGTACGCGATTACTTTACACACGGTTCCTATACACGGTTAATTACTACACTAATTAACTTGTCACGAAAAGTTGTTATTTCTTTGCTACATTACTCGAAGTTGTTAGTGAATAATAAACCTTTGTTACCGTTAGAAAAGGGTTTTGTTTTCATTTGCACGAACACGGTGTCTCTGAGACCGCGAACTCAGGGTGGTCCTTCGCAAGCATCCAGTCCATTGCTTACTAGACGTATCAAGAATTAGGCCATGTCTAATCAACATCTTGGTACCACGATCCACGAATAAACAGTTTGGTCCTTCGAGCCGGATCAACATTTTTGGTCCTACGAGCCGGATCAACATTTTTGGTCCTACGAGCCGGATTAAACACTATCTCTGGAATTCACCAAAATAGTCCCACGAATGATCCTACCGTTGGATAGAGCTTGTCTAGAGGAACATTTTGAGTGGTCAAACGGCCGAATCGGGCCAGAAGTTTCCGAGCGCGGAGCGTGCAAACTTTTAATAATTACCCGGTTTATTTGACGTATGTGTAATTCTATCTGTGGAATTCACCAAAATAGTCCCACGAATGATCCTACCGTTGGATAGAGTTTGTCAAGAGGAACATTTTGAGTGGTCAAACGGCCGAATCAGACCAGAAGTTTCCGAGCGCGGAGCGTGCAAACTTTTAATAATTACCCGGTTTATTTGACGTATGTGTACCTCTATCTCTGGAATTCATCAAAATAGTCCCACGAATGATCCTACCGTTGGATAGAGCTTGTCTAGAGGAACATTTTGAGTGGTCAAACGGCCGAATCGGACCAGAAGTTTCCGAGCGCGGAGCGTGCAAACTTTTAATAATTACCCGGTTTAATTGACGTATGTGTACCTCTATCTCTGGAATTCATCAAAATAGTCCCACGAATGATCCTACCGTTGGATAAAGCTTGTCTAGAGGAACATTTTGAGTGGTCAAACGGCCGAATCGGACCAGAAGTTTCCGAGCGCGGAGCGTGCAAACTTTTATTAATTACTCGGTATATTTGACGTGTGTGTACCTCTATCTCTGGAATTCATCAAAATAGTCCCACGAATGATCCTACCGTTGGATAGAGCTTGTCAAGAGGAACATTTTTAGTGGTCAAACGGCCGAATCGGACAGGAAGTTTCCGAGCGCGGAGCGTGCAAACTTTTAATAATTACCCGGTTTGTTTGACGTATGTGTAATTCTATCTCTGGAATTCACCAAAATAGTCCCACGAATGATCCTACCGTTGGATAGAGCTTGTCTAGAGGAACATTTTGAGTGGTCAAACGGCCGAATCCGACAGGAAGTTTCCGAGCGCGGAGCGTGCAAACTTTTAATAATTACCCGGTTTATTTGACGTATGTGTACTTCTATCTCTGGAATTCATCAAAATATTCCCACGAATGATCCTACCGTTGGATAGAGCTTGTCTAGAGGAACATTTTGAGTGGTCAAACGGCCGAATCCGACAGGAAGTTTCCGAGCGCGGAGCGTGCAAACTTTTAATAATTACCCGGTTTAATTGACGTATGTGTACCTCTATCTCTGGAATTCATCAAAATAGTCCCACGAATGATCCTACCGTTGGATAGAGCTTGTCTAGAGGAACATTTTGAGTGGTCAAACGGCCGAATCGGACCAGAAGTTTCCGAGCGCGGAGCGTGCAAACTTTTAATAATTACTCGGTATATTTGACGCGTGTAAATTTTTTTCTCTGGAAATCATCAAAATAGTCCTACGACTGATCCTACCGTTGGATAGAGCTTGTCTAGAGGAACATTTTGAGTGGTCAAACGGCCGAATCGGACCAGAAGTTTCCGAGCGCGGAGGGTGCAAACTTTTAATAATTACCCGGTTTATTTGACGTATGTGTACTTCTATCTCTGGAATTCATCAAAATAGTCCACGACTGATCCTACCGTTGGATAGAGGTTGTCTAGAGGAACATTTTGAGTGGTCAAACGGCCGAATCGGACCAGAAGTTTCCGAGCGCGGAGCGTGCATACTTTTAATAATTACCCGGTTTGTTTGACGTATGTGTAATTCTATCTCTGGAATTCATCAAAATAGACCACGAATGATCCTACCGTTGGATAGAGCTTGTCTAGAGGAACATTTTGAGTGGTCAAACGGCCGAATCGGACCAGAAGTTTCCGAGCGCGGAGCGTGCAAACTTTTAATAATTACCCGATTTATTTGACGTATGTGTACTTCTATCTCTGGAATTCATCAAAATATTCCCACGAATGATCCTACCGTTGGATAGAGCTTGTCTAGAGGAACATTTTGAGTGGTCAAACGGCCGAATCGGACAGGAAGTTTCCGAGCGCGGAGCGTGCAAACTTTTAATAATTACCCGGTTTGTTTGACGTATGTGTAATTCTATCTCTGGAATTCACCAAAATAGTCCCACGAATGATCCTACCGTTGGATAGAGCTTGTCTAGAGGAACATTTTGGGTGGTCAAACGGCCGAATCCGACAGGAAGTTTCCGAGCGCGGAGCGTGCAAACTTTTAATAATTACCCGGTTTATTTGACGTATGTGTACTTCTATCTCTGGAATTCATCAAAATATTCCCACGAATGATCCTACCGTTGGATAGAGCTTGTCTAGAGGAACATTTTGAGTGGTCAAACGGCCGAATCGGACAGGAAGTTTCCGAGCGCGGAGCGTGCAAACTTTTAATAATTACCCGGTTTGTTTGACGTATGTGTAATTCTATCTCTGGAATTCACCAAAATAGTCCCACGAATGATCCTACCGTTGGATAGAGCTTGTCTAGAGGAACATTTTGAGTGGTCAAACGGCCGAATCGGGCCAGAAGTTTCCGAGCGCGGAGCGTGCAAACTTTTAATAATTACCCGGTTTATTTGACGTATGTGTAATTCTATCTGTGGAATTCACCAAAATAGTCCCACGAATGATCCTACCGTTGGATAGAGTTTGTCAAGAGGAACATTTTGAGTGGTCAAACGGCCGAATCAGACCAGAAGTTTCCGAGCGCGGAGCGTGCAAACTTTTAATAATTACCCGGTTTATTTGACGTATGTGTACCTCTATCTCTGGAATTCATCAAAATAGTCCCACGAATGATCCTACCGTTGGATAGAGCTTGTCTAGAGGAACATTTTGAGTGGTCAAACGGCCGAATCGGACCAGAAGTTTCCGAGCGCGGAGCGTGCAAACTTTTAATAATTACCCGGTTTAATTGACGTATGTGTACCTCTATCTCTGGAATTCATCAAAATAGTCCCACGAATGATCCTACCGTTGGATAGAGCTTGTCTAGAGGAACATTTTGAGTGGTCAAACGGCCGAATCGGACAGGAAGTTTCCGAGCGCGGAGCGTGCAAACTTTTAATAATTACTCGGTATATTTGACGCGTGTAAATTTTTTTCTCTGGAAATCATCAAAATAGTCCTACGACTGATCCTACCGTTGGATAGAGCTTGTCTAGAGGAACATTTTGAGTGGTCAAACGGCCGAATCGGACCAGAAGTTTCCGGGCGCGGAGGGTGCAAACTTTTAATAATTACCCGCTTTATTTGACGTATGTGTACTTCTATCTCTGGAATTCATCAAAATAGTCCACGAATGATCCTACCGTTGGATAGAGCTTGTCTAGAGGAACATTTTGAGTGGTCAAACGGCCGAATCGGACCAGAAGTTTCCGAGCGCGGAGCGTGCAAACTTTTAATAATTACCCGGTTTATTCGACGTATATAAATTTTTTTCTCTGGAATTCACCAAAATAGTCCCACGAATGATCCTACCGTTGGATAGAGCTTGTCTAGAGGAACATTTTGAGTGGTCAAACGGCCGAATCCGACAGGAAGTTTCCGAGCGCGGAGCGTGCAAACTTTTAATAATTACCCGGTTTATTTGACGTATGTGTACTTCTATCTCTGGAATTCATCAAAATATTCCCACGAATGATCCTACCGTTGGATAGAGCTTGTCTAGAGGAACATTTTGAGTGGTCAAGCGGCCGAATCGGACCAGAAGTTTCCGAGCGCGGAGCGTGCAAACTTTTAATAATTACTCGGTATATTTGACGTGTGTAAATTTTTTTCTCTGGAATTCACCAAAATAGTCCCACGAATGATCCTACTGTTGGATAGATCTTGTCTAGAGGAACATTTTGAGTGGTCAAGCGGCCGAATCGGACCAGAAGTTTCCGAGCGCGGAGCGTGCAAACTTTTAATAATTACCCGGTTTATTCGACGTATGTAAATTTTTTTCTCTGGAATTCACCAAAATAGTCCCACGAATGATCCTACCGTTGGATAGAGCTTGTCTAGAGGAACATTTTGAGTGGTCAAACGGCCGAATCCGACAGGAAGTTTCCGAGCGCGGAGCGTGCAAACTTTTAATAATTACCCGGTTTATTTGACGTATGTGTACTTCTATCTCTGGAATTCATCAAAATATTCCCACGAATGATCCTACCGTTGGATAGAGCTTGTCTAGAGGAACATTTTGAGTGGTCAAACGGCCGAATCGGACCAGAAGTTTCCGAGCGCGGAGCGTGCAAACTTTTAATAATTACCCGGTTTATTTGACGTATGTGTACCTCTATCTCTGGAATTCATCAAAATAGTCCCACGAATGATCCTACCGTTGGATAGAGCTTGTCTAGAGGAACATTTTGAGTGGTCAAACGGCCGAATCGGGCCAGAAGTTTCCGAGCGCGGAGCGTGCAAACTTTTAATAATTACCCGGTTTATTCGACGTATGTGTACTTCTATCTCTGGAATTCATCAAAATAGTCCACGACTGATCCTACCGTTGGATAGAGCTTGTCTAGAGGAACAGTTTGAGTGGTCAAACGGCCGAATCGGACCAGAAGTTTCCGAGCGCGGAGGGTGCAAACTTTTAATAATTACCCGGTTTATTTGACGTATGTGTACTTCTATCTCTGGAATTCATCAAAATAGTCCACGACTGATCCTACCGTTGGATAGAGGTTGCCTAGAGGAACATTTTGAGTGGTCAAACGGCCGAATCGGACCAGAAGTTTCCGAGCGCGGAGCGTGCATACTTTTAATAATTACCCGGTTTATTTGACGTATGTGTACCTCTATCTCTGGAATTCATCAAAATAGTCCCACGAATGATCCTACCGTTGGATAGAGCTTGTCTAGAGGAACAGTTTGAGTGGTCAAACGGCCGAATCGGACCAGAAGTTTCCGAGCGCGGAGCGTGCAAACTTTTAATAATTACCCGGTTTATTCGACGTATATAAATTTTTTTCTCTGGAATTCACCAAAATAGTCCCACGAATGATCCTACCGTTGGATAGAGCTTGTCTAGAGGAACATTTTGAGTGGTCAAACGGCCGAATCGGACCAGAAGTTTCCGAGCGCGGAGCGTGCAAACTTTTAATAATTACCCGGTTTATTTGACGTATGTGTAATTCTATCTCTGGAATTCATCAAAATAGACCACGACTGATCCTACCGTTGGATAGAGCTTGTCTAGAGGAACATTTTGAGTGGTCAAACGGCCGAATCGGACCAGAAGTTTCCGAGCGCGGAGCGTGCAAACTTTTAATAATTACCCGGTTTATTTGACGTATGTGTACTTCTATCTCTGGAATTCATCAAAATAGTCCACGACTGATCCTACCGTTGGATAGAGGTTGTCTAGAGGAACATTTTGAGTGGTCAAACGGCCGAATCGGACCAGAAGTTTCCGAGCGCGGAGGGTGCAAACTTTTAATAATTACCCGGTTTATTTGACGTATGTGTACTTCTATCTCTGGAATTCATCAAAATAGTCCACGACTGATCCTACCGTTGGATAGAGGTTGTCTAGAGGAACATTTTGAGTGGTCAAACGGCCGAATCGGGCCAGAAGTTTCCGAGCGCGGAGCGTGCAAACTTTTAATAATTACCCGGTTTATTCGACGTATGTGTACCTCTATCTCTGGAATTCATCAAAATAGTCCCACGAATGATCCTACCGTTGGATAGAACTTGTCTAGAGGAACATTTTGAGTGGTCAAACGGCCGAATCGGGCCAGAAGTTTCCGAGCGCGCAGCGTGCAAACTTTTAATAATTACTCGGTTTATTTGACGTATGTGTACTTCTATCTCTGGAATTCATCAAAATAGTCCAACGAATGATCCTACCGTTGGATAGAGCTTGTCTAGAGGAACATTTTGAGTGGTCAAGCGGCCGAATCGGACCAGAAGTTTCCGAGCGCGGAGCGTGCAAACTTTTAATAATTACTCGGTTTATTTGACGTATGTGTACTTCTATCTCTGGAATTCATCAAAATAGTCCCACGAATGATCCTACCGTTGGATAGAGCTTGTCTAGAGGAACATTTTTAGTGGTCAAACGACCGAATCGGACCAGAAGTTTCCGAGCGCGGAGCGTGCAAACTTTTAATAATTACCCGGTTTATTTGACGTATGTGTAATTCTATCAATGGAATTCATCAAAATAGTCCCACGAATGATCCTACTGTTGGATAGAGCTTGTCTAGAGGAACATTTTGAGTGGTCAAACGACCGAATCGGACCAGAAGTTTCCGAGCGCGGAGCGTGCAAACTTTTAATAATTACTCGGTATATTTGACGCGTGTAAATTTTTTTCTCTGGAAATCATCAAAATAGTCCTACGACTGATCCTACCGTGGGATAGAACTTGTCTAGAGGAACATTTTGAATGGTCAAACGGCCGAATCGGACCAGAAGTTTCCGAGCGCGGAGCGTGCAAACTTTTAATAATTACCCGGTTTATTTGACGTATGTGTAATTCTATCTCTGGAATTCACCAAAATAGTCCCACGAATGATCCTACCGTTGGATAGAGCTTGTCTAGAGGAACATTTTGAGTGGTCAAACGGCCGAATCGGACCAGAAGTTTCCGAGCGCGGAGCGTGCAAACTTTTAATAATTACCCGGTTTATTTGACGTATGTGTAATTCTATCTCTGGAATTCACCAAAATAGTCCCACGAATGATCCTACTGTTGGATAGAGCTTGTCTAGAGGAACATTTTGAGTGGTCAAACGACCGAATCGGACCAGAAGTTTCCGAGCGCGGAGCGTGCAAACTTTTAATAATTACTCGGTATATTTGACGCGTGTAAATTTTTTTCTCTGGAAATCATCAAAATAGTCCTACGACTGATCCTACCGTGGGATAGAGCTTGTCTAGAGGAACATTTTGAGTGGTCAAACGGCCGAATCGGGCCAGAAGTTTCCGAGCGCGGAGCGTGCAAACTTTTAATAATTACCCGGTTTATTCGACGTATGTAAATTTTTTTCTCTGGAATTCACCAAAATAGTCCCACGAATGATCCTACCGTTGGATAGAGCTTGTCTAGAGGAACATTTTGAGTGGTCAAACGGCCGAATCCGACAGGAAGTTTCCGAGCGCGGAGCGTGCAAACTTTTAATAATTACCCGGTTTATTTGACGTATGTGTACTTCTATCTCTGGAATTCATCAAAATATTCCCACGAATGATCCTACCGTTGGATAGAGCTTGTCTAGAGGAACATTTTGAGTGGTCAAACGGCCGAATCGGACCAGAAGTTTCCGAGCGCGGAGCGTGCAAACTTTTAATAATTACCCGGTTTATTTGACGTATGTGTACCTCTATCTCTGGAATTCATCAAAATAGTCCCACGAATGATCCTACCGTTGGATAGAGCTTGTCTAGAGGAACATTTTGAGTGGTCAAACGGCCGAATCGGGCCAGAAGTTTCCGAGCGCGGAGCGTGCAAACTTTTAATAATTACCCGGTTTATTCGACGTATGTGTACTTCTATCTCTGGAATTCATCAAAATAGTCCACGACTGATCCTACCGTTGGATAGAGCTTGTCTAGAGGAACAGTTTGAGTGGTCAAACGGCCGAATCGGACCAGAAGTTTCCGAGCGCGGAGGGTGCAAACTTTTAATAATTACCCGGTTTATTTGACGTATGTGTACTTCTATCTCTGGAATTTATCAAAATAGTCCACGACTGATCCTACCGTTGGATAGAGGTTGCCTAGAGGAACATTTTGAGTGGTCAAACGGCCGAATCGGACCAGAAGTTTCCGAGCGCGGAGCGTGCATACTTTTAATAATTACCCGGTTTATTTGACGTATGTGTACCTCTATCTCTGGAATTCATCAAAATAGTCCCACGAATGATCCTACCGTTGGATAGAGCTTGTCTAGAGGAACAGTTTGAGTGGTCAAACGGCCGAATCGGACCAGAAGTTTCCGAGCGCGGAGCGTGCAAACTTTTAATAATTACCCGGTTTATTCGACGTATATAAATTTTTTTCTCTGGAATTCACCAAAATAGTCCCACGAATGATCCTACCGTTGGATAGAGCTTGTCTAGAGGAACATTTTGAGTGGTCAAACGGCCGAATCGGACCAGAAGTTTCCGAGCGCGGAGCGTGCAAACTTTTAATAATTACCCGGTTTATTTGACGTATGTGTAATTCTATCTCTGGAATTCATCAAAATAGACCACGACTGATCCTACCGTTGGATAGAGCTTGTCTAGAGGAACATTTTGAGTGGTCAAACGGCCGAATCGGACCAGAAGTTTCCGAGCGCGGAGCGTGCAAACTTTTAATAATTACCCGGTTTATTTGACGTATGTGTACTTCTATCTCTGGAATTCATCAAAATAGTCCACGACTGATCCTACCGTTGGATAGAGGTTGTCTAGAGGAACATTTTGAGTGGTCAAACGGCCGAATCGGACCAGAAGTTTCCGAGCGCGGAGGGTGCAAACTTTTAATAATTACCCGGTTTATTTGACGTATGTGTACTTCTATCTCTGGAATTCATCAAAATAGTCCACGACTGATCCTACCGTTGGATAGAGGTTGTCTAGAGGAACATTTTGAGTGGTCAAACGGCCGAATCGGGCCAGAAGTTTCCGAGCGCGGAGCGTGCAAACTTTTAATTATTACCCGGTTTATTCGACGTATGTGTACCTCTATCTCTGGAATTCATCAAAATAGTCCCACGAATGATCCTACCGTTGGATAGAACTTGTCTAGAGGAACATTTTGAGTGGTCAAACGGCCGAATCGGGCCAGAAGTTTCCGAGCGCGCAGCGTGCAAACTTTTAATAATTACTCGGTTTATTTGACGTATGTGTACTTCTATCTCTGGAATTCATCAAAATAGTCCAACGAATGATCCTACCGTTGGATAGAGCTTGTCTAGAGGAACATTTTGAGTGGTCAAGCGGCCGAATCGGACCAGAAGTTTCCGAGCGCGGAGCGTGCAAACTTTTAATAATTACTCGGTTTATTTGACGTATGTGTACTTCTATCTCTGGAATTCATCAAAATAGTCCCACGAATGATCCTACCGTTGGATAGAGCTTGTCTAGAGGAACATTTTTAGTGGTCAAACGACCGAATCGGACCAGAAGTTTCCGAGCGCGGAGCGTGCAAACTTTTAATAATTACCCGGTTTATTTGACGTATGTGTAATTCTATCAATGGAATTCATCAAAATAGTCCCACGAATGATCCTACTGTTGGATAGAGCTTGTCTAGAGGAACATTTTGAGTGGTCAAACGACCGAATCGGACCAGAAGTTTCCGAGCGCGGAGCGTGCAAACTTTTAATAATTACTCGGTATATTTGACGCGTGTAAATTTTTTTCTCTGGAAATCATCAAAATAGTCCTACGACTGATCCTACCGTGGGATAGAACTTGTCTAGAGGAACATTTTGAATGGTCAAACGGCCGAATCGGACCAGAAGTTTCCGAGCGCGGAGCGTGCAAACTTTTAATAATTACCCGGTTTATTTGACGTATGTGTAATTCTATCTCTGGAATTCACCAAAATAGTCCCACGAATGATCCTACCGTTGGATAGAGCTTGTCTAGAGGAACATTTTGAGTGGTCAAACGGCCGAATCGGACCAGAAGTTTCCGAGCGCGGAGCGTGCAAACTTTTAATAATTACCCGGTTTATTTGACGTATGTGTAATTCTATCTCTGGAATTCACCAAAATAGTCCCACGAATGATCCTACTGTTGGATAGAGCTTGTCTAGAGGAACATTTTGAGTGGTCAAACGACCGAATCGGACCAGAAGTTTCCGAGCGCGGAGCGTGCAAACTTTTAATAATTACTCGGTATATTTGACGCGTGTAAATTTTTTTCTCTGGAAATCATCAAAATAGTCCTACGACTGATCCTACCGTGGGATAGAGCTTGTCTAGAGGAACATTTTGAGTGGTCAAACGGCCGAATCGGGCCAGAAGTTTCCGAGCGCGGAGCGTGCAAACTTTTAATAATTACCCGGTTTATTCGACGTATGTAAATTTTTTTCTCTGGAATTCACCAAAATAGTCCCACGAATGATCCTACCGTTGGATAGAGCTTGTCTAGAGGAACATTTTGAGTGGTCAAACGGCCGAATCGGACCAGAAGTTTCCGAGCGCGGAGCGTGCAAACTTTTAATAATTACCCGGTTTATTTGACGTATGTGTAATTCTATCTCTGGAATTCATCAAAATAGTCCCACGAATGATCCTACCGTTGGATAGAGCTTGTCTAGAGGAACATTTTGAGTGGTCAAACGGCCGAATCCGACAGGAAGTTTCCGAGCGCGGAGCGTGCAAACTTTTAATAATTACCCGGTTTGTTTGACGTATGTGTAATTCTATCTCTGGAATTCACCAAAATAGTCCCACGAATGATCCTACCGTTGGATAGAGCTTGTCTAGAGGAACATTTTGAGTGGTCAAACGGCCGAATCCGACAGGAAGTTTCCGAGCGCGGAGCGTGCAAACTTTTAATAATTACCCGGTTTATTTGACGTATGTGTACTTCTATCTCTGGAATTCATCAAAATATTCCCACGAATGATCCTACCGTTGGATAGAGCTTGTCTAGAGGAACATTTTGAGTGGTCAAACGGCCGAATCGGACCAGAAGTTTCCGAGCGCGGAGCGTGCAAACTTTTAATAATTACCCGGTTTATTTGACGTATGTGTACCTCTATCTCTGGAATTCATCAAAATAGTCCCACGAATGATCCTACCGTTGTATAGAGCTTGTCTAGAGGAACATTTTGAGTGGTCAAACGGCCGAATCGGGCCAGAAGTTTCCGAGCGCGGAGCGTGCAAACTTTTAATAATTACCCGGTTTGTTTGACGTATGTGTAATTCTATCTCTGGAATTCATCAAAATAGACCACGACTGATCCTACCTTTGGATAGATTTTGTCTAGAGGAACATTTTGAGTGGTCAAACGGCCGAATCGGACAGGAAGTTTCCGAGCGCGGAGCGTGCAAACTTTTAATAATTACTCGGTATATTTGACGCGTGTAAATTTTTTTCTCTGGAAATCATCAAAATAGTCCTACGACTGATCCTACCGTTGGATAGAGGTTGTCTAGAGGAACATTTTGAGTGGTCAAACGGCCGAATCGGACCAGAAGTTTCCGAGCGCGGAGCGTGCATACTTTTAATAATTACCCGGTTTATTTGACGTATGTGTACCTCTATCTCTGGAATTCATCAAAATAGTCCCACGAATGATCCTACCGTTGGATAGAGCTTGTCTAGAGGAACATTTTGAGTGGTCAAACGGCCGAATCGGACCAGAAGTTTCCGAGCGCGGAGCGTGCAAACTTTTAATAATTACCCGGTTTATTTGACGTATGTGTACCTCTATCTCTGGAATTCATCAAAATAGTCCCACGAATGATCCTACCGTTGGATAGAACTTGTCTAGAGGAACATTTTGAGTGGTCAAACGGCCGAATCGGGCCAGAAGTTTCCGAGCGCGGAGCGTGCAAACTTTTAATAATTACCCGGTTTATTTGACGTATGTGTAATTCTATCTGTGGAATTCACCAAAATAGTCCCACGAATGATCCTACCGTTGGATAGAGCTTGTCTAGAGGAACATTTTGAGTGGTCAAACGGCCGAATCGGACCAGAAGTTTCCGAGCGCGGAGCGTGCAAACTTTTAATAATTACCCGGTTTATTTGACGTATGTGTAAATTTTTTTCTCTGGAATTCACCAAAATAGTCCCACGAATGATCCTACCGTTGGATAGAGCTTGTCTAGAGGAACATTTTGAGTGGTCAAACGGCCGAATCCGACAGGAAGTTTCCGAGCGCGGAGCGTGCAAACTTTTAATAATTACCCGGTTTATTTGACGTATGTGTACTTCTATCTCTGGAATTCATCAAAATATTCCCACGAATGATCCTACCGTTGGATAGAGCTTGTCTAGAGGAACATTTTGAGTGGTCAAACGGCCGAATCGGACCAGAAGTTTCCGAGCGCGGAGCGTGCAAACTTTTAATAATTACCCGGTTTGTTTGACGTATGTGTAATTCTATCTCTGGAATTCACCAAAATAGTCCCACGAATGATCCTACCGTTGGATAGAGCTTGTCTAGAGGAACATTTTGAGTGGTCAAACGGCCGAATCCGACAGGAAGTTTCCGAGCGCGGAGCGTGCAAACTTTTAATAATTACCCGGTTTATTTGACGTATGTGTACTTCTATCTCTGGAATTCATCAAAATATTCCCACGAATGATCCTACCGTTGGATAGAGCTTGTCTAGAGGAACATTTTGAGTGGTCAAACGGCCGAATCGGACCAGAAGTTTCCGAGCGCGGAGCGTGCAAACTTTTAATAATTACCCGGTTTATTTGACGTATGTGTACCTCTATCTCTGGAATTCATCAAAATAGTCCCACGAATGATCCTACCGTTGGATAGAGCTTGTCTAGAGGAACATTTTGAGTGGTCAAACGGCCGAATCGGGCCAGAAGTTTCCGAGCGCGGAGCGTGCAAACTTTTAATAATTACCCGGTTTATTCGACGTATGTGTACTTCTATCTCTGGAATTCATCAAAATAGTCCACGACTGATCCTACCGTTGGATAGAGCTTGTCTAGAGGAACAGTTTGAGTGGTCAAACGGCCGAATCGGACCAGAAGTTTCCGAGCGCGGAGGGTGCAAACTTTTAATAATTACCCGGTTTATTTGACGTATGTGTACTTCTATCTCTGGAATTCATCAAAATAGTCCACGACTGATCCTACCGTTGGATAGAGGTTGCCTAGAGGAACATTTTGAGTGGTCAAACGGCCGAATCGGACCAGAAGTTTCCGAGCGCGGAGCGTGCATACTTTTAATAATTACCCGGTTTATTTGACGTATGTGTACCTCTATCTCTGGAATTCATCAAAATAGTCCCACGAATGATCCTACCGTTGGATAGAGCTTGTCTAGAGGAACAGTTTGAGTGGTCAAACGGCCGAATCGGACCAGAAGTTTCCGAGCGCGGAGCGTGCAAACTTTTAATAATTACCCGGTTTATTCGACGTATATAAATTTTTTTCTCTGGAATTCACCAAAATAGTCCCACGAATGATCCTACCGTTGGATAGAGCTTGTCTAGAGGAACATTTTGAGTGGTCAAACGGCCGAATCGGACCAGAAGTTTCCGAGCGCGGAGCGTGCAAACTTTTAATAATTACCCGGTTTATTTGACGTATGTGTAATTCTATCTCTGGAATTCATCAAAATAGACCACGACTGATCCTACCGTTGGATAGAGCTTGTCTAGAGGAACATTTTGAGTGGTCAAACGGCCGAATCGGACCAGAAGTTTCCGAGCGCGGAGCGGGCAAACTTTTAATAATTACCCGGTTTATTTGACGTATGTGTAATTCTATCTCTGGAATTCATCAAAATAGACCACGACTGATCCTACCGTTGGATAGAGCTTGTCTAGAGGAACATTTTGAGTGGTCAAACGGCCGAATCGGGCCAGAAGTTTCCGAGCGCGGAGCGTGCAAACTTTTAATAATTACCCGGTTTATTCGACGTATGTGTACCTCTATCTCTGGAATTCATCAAAATAGTCCCACGAATGATCCTACCGTTGGATAGAACTTGTCTAGAGGAACATTTTGAGTGGTCAAACGGCCGAATCGGGCCAGAAGTTTCCGAGCGCGCAGCGTGCAAACTTTTAATAATTACTCGGTATATTTGACGCGTGTAAATTTTTTTCTCTGGAAATCATCAAAATAGTCCTACGACTGATCCTACCGTGGGATAGAACTTGTCTAGAGGAACATTTTGAATGGTCAAACGGCCGAATCGGACCAGAAGTTTCCGAGCGCGGAGCGTGCAAACTTTTAATAATTACCCGGTTTATTTGACGTATGTGTAATTCTATCTCTGGAATTCACCAAAATAGTCCCACGAATGATCCTACCGTTGGATAGAGCTTGTCTAGAGGAACATTTTGAGTGGTCAAACGGCCGAATCGGACCAGAAGTTTCCGAGCGCGGAGCGTGCAAACTTTTAATAATTACCCGGTTTATTTGACGTATGTGTAATTCTATCTCTGGAATTCACCAAAATAGTCCCACGAATGATCCTACTGTTGGATAGAGCTTGTCTAGAGGAACATTTTGAGTGGTCAAACGACCGAATCGGACCAGAAGTTTCCGAGCGCGGAGCGTGCAAACTTTTAATAATTACTCGGTATATTTGACGCGTGTAAATTTTTTTCTCTGGAAATCATCAAAATAGTCCTACGACTGATCCTACCGTGGGATAGAGCTTGTCTAGAGGAACATTTTGAGTGGTCAAACGGCCGAATCGGGCCAGAAGTTTCCGAGCGCGGAGCGTGCAAACTTTTAATAATTACCCGGTTTATTTGACGTATGTGTACTTCTATCTCTGGAATTCATCAAAATAGTCCACGACTGATCCTACCGTTGGATAGAGGTTGTCTAGAGGAACATTTTGAGTGGTCAAACGGCCGAATCGGACCAGAAGTTTCCGAGCGCGGAGGGTGCAAACTTTTAATAATTACCCGGTTTATTTGACGTATGTGTACTTCTATCTCTGGAATTCATCAAAATAGTCCACGACTGATCCTACCGTTGGATAGAGGTTGTCTAGAGGAACATTTTGAGTGGTCAAACGGCCGAATCGGACCAGAAGTTTCCGAGCGCGGAGCGTGCAAACTTTTAATAATTACCCGGTTTATTTGACGTATGTGTACTTCTATCTCTGGAATTCATCAAAATAGTCCCACGAATGATCATACTGTTGGATAGAGTTTGTCTAGAGGAACATTTTGAGTGGTCAAACGGCCGAATCGGACCAGAAGTTTCCGAGCGCGGAGCGTGCAAACTTTTAATAATTACCCGGTTTATTTGACGTATTTGAAGCCAAAATAGACAGATTTGGCCGAAATGAGCCAAATCGGCCGATTTGAGCAAATTCCTTGTTGAAACAATAGTTTCTGACAGATTTCGCTTGTTTCTGCCTGTTTTAGTCATTTTGGCACGTTTTCATCAATTTGGTTCCATTTTGAGTCAAAATAGACAGATTTGGCCGAAATAAGCCAAATCGGCCGATTTGAGCAAATTCCTTGATGAAACGATCGTTCCTGGCCAATTTCGCTTGTTTCTGCCTGTTTTAGTCATTTTGGCACGTTTTCATCAATTTGGTGCAATTTGTAGCCAAAATAGACAGATTTGGCCGAAAAAGCCAAAACGACCGATTTGAGCAAATTCCTTGATGAAACGATCGTTCCTGACCAATTTCCCTTGTTTCTGCCTGTTTTAGTCATTTTGGCACGTTTTCATCAATTTGGTTCCATTTTGAGTCAAAATAGACAGATTTGGCCGAAATAAGCCAAATCGGCCGATTTGAGCAAATTCCTTGATGAAACGATCGTTTCTGACCAATTTCGTTTGTTTCTGCCTGTGTTAGTCATTTTGGCACGTTTTCATCAATTTGGTGCAATTTGAAGCCAAAATAAACAGATTTGGCCGAAATAAGCCAAATCGGCCGATTTGAGCAAATTCCTAGATGAAACGATCGTTCCTGACCAATTTCGCTCGTTTCTGCCTGTTTTAGTCATTTTGGCACGTTTTCATCAATTTGGTGCAATTTGCAGCCAAAATAGACAGATTTGGCCGAAATAAGCCAAAACGACCGATATGAGCAAATTCCTTGATGAAACGTTCGTTTCTGTCCGATTTCGCTTGTTTCTGCCTGTGTTAGACATTTTGGCACGTTTTCATCAATTTGGTTCCATTTTGAGTCAAAATAGACAGATTTGGCCGAAATAAGCCAAATCGGCCGATTTGAGCAAATTCCTTGATGAAACGATCGTTCCTGACCAATTTCGCTCGTTTCTGCCTGTTTTAGTCATTTTGGCACGTTTTCATCAATTTGGTGCAATTTGAAGCCAAAATAAACAGATTTGGCCGAAATAAGCCAAATCGGCCGATTTGAGCAAATTCCTTGATGAAACGATCGTTCCTGACCAATTTCGCTTGTTTCTGCCTGTTTTAGTCATTTTGGCACGTTTTCATCAATTTGGTTCCATTTTGAGTCAAAATTGACAGATTTGGCCGAAATAAGCCAAATCGGCCGATTTGAGCAAATTCCTTGATGAAACGATCGTTCCTGACCAATTTCGCTCGTTTCTGCCTGGTTTAGTCATTTTGGCACGTTTTCATCAATTTGGTTCCATTTTGAGTCAAAATAGACAGATTTGGCCGAAATAAGCCAAATCGGCCGATTTGAGCAAATTCCTTGATGAAACGATCGTTTCTGACCGATTTCGCTTGTTTCTGCCTGTGTTAGTCATTTTGGCACGTTTTCATCAATTTGGAGCAATTTGAAGCCAAAATAGACAGATTTGGCCGAAATAAGCCAAAACGACCGATTTGAGCAAATTCCTTGATGAAACGATTGTTCCTGACCAATTTCGTTTGTTTCTGCCTGTTTTAGTCATTTTGGCACGTTTTCATCAATTTGGTGCAATTTCAAGCCAAAATAAACAGATTTGGCCGAAATAAGCCAAATCGGCCGATTTGAGCAAATTCCTTGATGAAACGATCGTTCCTGACCAATTTCGCTTGTTTCTGCCTGTTTTAGTCATTTTGGCACGTTTTCATCAATTTGGTGCAATTTGAAGCCAAAATAAACAGATTTGGCCGAAATAAGCCAAATCGGCCGATTTGAGCAAATTCCTTGATGAAACGATCGTTCCTGACCAATTTCGCTTGTTTCTGCCTGTTTTAGTCATTTTGGCACGTTTTCATCAATTTGGTTCCATTTTGAGTCAAAATTGACAGATTTGGCCGAAATAAGCCAAATCGGCCGATTTGAGCAAATTCCTTGATGAAACGATCGTTCCTGACCAATTTCGCTCGTTTCTGCCTGTTTTAGTCATTTTGGCACGTTTTCATCAATTTTGTGCAATTTGCAGCCAAAATAGACAGATTTGGCCGAAGAAGCCAAAACGACGGATTTGAGCAAATTCCTTGATGAAACGATCGTTCCTGACCAATTTCGCTCGTTTCTGCCTGTTTTAGTCATTTTGGCACGTTTTCATCAATTTGGTGCAATTTGCAGCCAAAATAGACAGATTTGGCCGAAATAAGCCAAATCGGCCGAATTGAGCAAATTCCTTGATGAAACGATCGTTCCTGACCAATTTCGCTTGTTTCTGCCTGTTTTAGTCATTTTGGCACGTTTTCATCAATTTGGTGCAATTTGAAGCCAAAATAGACAGATTTGGCCGAAATAAGCCAAAACCACCGATTTGAGCAAGTTCCTTGATGAAACGATCATTCCTGACCAATTTCGCTTGTTTCTGCCTGTTTTAGTCATTTTGGCACGTTTTCATCAATTTGGTTCCATTTTGAGTCAAAATAGACAGATTTGGCCGAAATAAGCCAAATCGGCCGATTTGAGCAAATTCCTTGATGAAACGATCGTTCCTGACCAATTTCCCTTGTTTCTGCCTGTTTTAGTCATTTTGGCACGTTTTCATCAATTTGGTGCAATTTGCAGCCAAAATAGACAGATTTGGCCGAAATAAGCCAAAACGACCGATATGAGCAAATTCCTTGATGAAACGATAGTTTCTGACAGATTTTGCTTGTTTCTGCCTGTTTTAGTCATTTTGGCACGTTTTCATCAATTTGGTTCCATTTTGAGTCAAAATAGACAGATTTGGCCGAAATAAGCCAAATCGCCCGATTTGAGCAAATTCCTTGATGAAACGATACTTCCTGACCAATTTCGTTTGTTTCTGCCTGTGTTAGTCATTTTGGCACGTTTTCATCGATTTGGTGCAATTTGAAGCCAAAATAGACAGATTAGGCCGAAAAAGCCAAAACGACCGATTTGAGCAAATTCCTTGATGAAACGATCGTTCCTAACCAATTTCGCTTGTTTCTGCCTGTTTTAGTCATTTTGGCACGTTTTCATCAATTTGGTGCAATTTGCAGCCAAAATAGACAGATTTGGCCGAAATAAGCCAAATCGGCCGAATTGAGCAAATTCCTTGATGAAACGATCGTTCCTGACCAATTTCGCTTGTTTCTGCCTGTTTTAGTCATTTTGGCACGTTTTCATCAATTTGGTGCAATTTGAAGCCAAAATAGACAGATTTGGCCGAAATAAGCCAAAACCACCGATTTGAGCAGGTTCCTTGATGAAACGATCATTCCTGACCAATTTCGCTCGTTTCTGCCTGTTTTAGTTATTTTGGCACGTTTACATCAATTTGGTGCAATTTGAAGCCAAAATAAACAGATTTGGCCGAAATAAGCCAAATCGGCCGATTTGAGCAAATTCCTTGATGAAACGATCGTTCCTGACCAATTTCGCTTGTTTCTGCCTGTTTTAGTCATTTTGGCACGTTTTCATCAATTTGGTTCCATTTTGAGTCAAAATAGACAGATTTGGCCGAAATAAGCCAAATCGGCCGATTTCAGCAAATTCCTTGATGAAACGATCGTTTCTGACAGATTTCGCTTGTTTCTGCCTGTTTTAGTCATTTTGGCACGTTTTCATCAATTTGGTGCAATTTGCAGCCAAAATAGACAGATTTGGCCGAAATAAGCCAAAACGACCGATTTGAGCAAATTCCTTGATGAAACGATAGTTTCTGACAGATTTCGCTTGTTTCTGCCTGTTTTAGTCATTTTGGCACGTTTTCATCAATTTGGTGCAATTTGCAGCCAAAATAGTCAGATTTGGCCGAAATAAGCCAAAACGACCGATTTGAGCAAGTTCCTTGATGAAACGATCGTTTCTGACCAATTTCCCTTGTTTCTGCCTGTTTTAGTCATTTTTGGCACGTTTTCATTAATTTGGTTCCATTTTGAGTCAAAATAGACAGATTTGGCCGAAATAAGCCAAATCGGCCGATTTGAGCAAATTCCTTGATAAGACGATTGTTTCTGCCTGTTTTAGTCATTTTGGCACGTTTTCATCAATTTGGTGCAATTTGAAGCGAAAATAGACAGATTTGGCCGAAATAAGCCAAATCGGCCGATTTGAGCAAATTCCTTGATGAAACGATCGTTTCTGGCCGATTTCGCTGGTTTTTGCCTGTTTTAGTCATTTTGGCACGTTTTCATCAATTTGGTGCAATTTGAAGCCAAAATAAACAGATTGGGACGAAATAAGCCAAATCGGCCGATTTGAGCAAATTCCTTGATGAAACGATCGTTACTGACCAATTTCGCTTGTTTCTCCCTGTTTTAGTCAGTTTGGCACGTTTTCATCAATTTAGTGCAATTTGAAGCCAAAATAGTCAGATTTTGCCGAAATAAGCCAAAACGACCGATTTGAGCAAATTCCTTGATGAAACGATAGTTTCTGACCGATTTCGCTTGTTTCTGCCTGTTTTAGTCATTTTGGTACGTTTTCATCAATTTGGTGCAGTTTGAAGCCAAAATAAACAGATTGGGACGAAATAAGCCAAATCGGCCGATTTGAGCAAATTCCTTGATGAAACGATCGTTTCTGACCGATTTCGCTCGTTTCTGCCTGTTTTAGTCATTTTGGCACGTTTTCATCAATTTGGTTCCATTTTAAGTCAAAATAGATAGATTTGGCCGAAATAAGCCAAAATCGGCCGATTTGAGCAAATTCCTTGATGAAACGATATTTTCTTACAGATTTCGCTTGTTTCTGCCTGTTTTAGTCATTTTGGCACGTTTTCATCAATTTAGTGCAATTTGAAGCCAAACTAGACAGATTTGGCCGAAATAAGCCAAATCGGCCGATTTGAGCAAATTCCTTGATGAAACGATATTTTCTGACAGATTTCGCTTGTTTCTGCCTGTTTTAGTCATTTCGGCATGTTTTCATCAATTTGGTGCAATTTGAAGCCAAAATAAACAGATTGGGACGAAATAATCCAAATCGGCCGATTTGAGCAAATTCCTTGATAAGACGATAGTTTCTGACCAATTTCGCTTGTTTCTGCCTGTTTTAGTCATTTCGGCACGTTTTCATCAATTTGGTTCCATTTTGAAGCCAAAATAAACAGATTGGGACGAAATTAGCCAAATCGGCCGATTTGAGCAAATTCCTTGATGAAACGATCGTTTCTGACCGATTTCGCTCGTTTCTGCCTGTTTTAGTCATTTTGGCACGTTTTCATCAATTTGGTGCAATTTGAAGCCAAACTAGACAGATTTGGCCGAAATAAGCCAAATCGGCCGATTTGAGCAAATTCCTTGATGAAACGATCGTTGCTGACCGATTTCGCTCGTTTCTGCCTCTTTTAGTCATTTTGGCACGTTTTCATCAATTTGGTGCAATTTGAAGCCAAACTAGACAGATTTGGCCGAAATACGCCAAATCGGCCGATTTGAGCAAATTCCTTGATGAAACGATATTTTCTGACAGATTTCGCTTGTTTCTGCCTGTTTTAGTCATTTCGGCACGTCTTCATCAATTTGGTGCAATTTGAAGCCAAAATAAACAGATTGGGACGAAATAAGCCAAATCGGCCGATTTGAGCAAATTCCTTGATAAGACGATATTTTCTGACCAATTTCGCTTGTTTCTGCCTGTTTTAGTCATTTTGGCACGTTTTCATCAATTTGGTGCAGTTTGAAGCCAAAATAAACAGATTGGGACGAAATAAGCCAAATCGGCCGATTTGAGCAAATTCCTTGATGAAACGATCGTTTCTGACCGATTTCGCTCGTTTCTGCCTGTTTTAATCATTTTGGCACGTTTTCATCAATTTGGTGCAATTTGAAGCCAAACTAGACAGATTTGGCCGAAATAAGCCAAATCGGCCGATTTGAGCAAATTCCTTGATGAAACGATATTTTCTGACAGATTTCGCTTGTTTCTGCCTGTTTTAGTCATTTTGGCACGTTTTCATCAATTTGGTTCCATTTTGAGTCAAAATAGACAGATTGGGACGAAATAAGCCAAATCGGCCGATTTGAGCAAATTCCTTGATGAAACGATATTTTCTGACAGATTTCGCTCGTTTCTGCCTGTTTTAGTTATTTTGGCACGTTTTCATCAATTTGGTGCAATTTGAAGCCAAAATAGACACATTTGGCCGAAATAAGCCAAATCGACCGATTTGAGCAAATTCCTTGTTGAAACGATAGTTTCTGACAGATTTCGCTTGTTTCTGCCTGTTTTAGTCATTTTGGCACGTTTTCATCAATTTGGTGCAATTTGAAGCCAAAATAAACAGATTGGGACGAAATAAGCCAAATCGGCCGATTTGAGCAAATTCCTTGATGAAACGATATTTTCTGACAGATTTCGCTTGTTTCTGCCTGTTTTAGTCATTTCGGCACGTCTTCATCAATTTGGTGCAATTTGAAGCCAAAATAAACAGATTGGGACGAAATAAGCCAAATCGGCCGATTTGAGCAAATTCCTTGATGAAACGATCGTTCCTGACCAATTTCACTTGTTTCTGCCTGTTTAGTCATTTTGGCACGTTTTCATCAATTTGGTGCAATTTGAAGCCAAAATAAACAGATTGGGACGAAATAAGCCAAATCGGCCGATTTGAGCAAATTCCTTGATGAAACGATCGTTCCTGACCAATTTCGCTTGTTTCTGCCTGTTTTAGTCATTTTGGCACGTTTTCATCAATTTGGTTCAATTTGAAGCCAAACTAGACAGATTTGGCCGAAATAAGCCAAATCGGCCGATTTGAGCAAATTCCTTGATGAAACGATATTTTCTGACAGATTTCGCTTGTTTCTGCCTGTTTTAGTCATTTCGGCACGTCTTCATCAATTTGGTTCCATTTTGAAGCCAAAATAAACAGATTGGGACGAAATAATCCAAATCGGCCGATTTGAGCAAATTCCTTGATAAGACGATAGTTTCTGACCAATTTCGCTTGTTTCTGCCTGTTTTAGTCATTTCGGCACGTTTTCATCAATTTGGTTCCATTTTGAAGCCAAAATAAACAGATTGGGACGAAATAAGCCAAATCGGCCGATTTGAGCAAATTCCTTGATAAGACGATAGTTTCCGACCGATTTCGCTTGTTTCTGCCTGTTTTAGTAATTTTAGCACA